>NW_028126464.1:1401333-2102000 GCF_965194825.1 Balaenoptera physalus
AACCTCAGTCATATTCCCAGGACACATGGTTCCAGAATCAAACCTGAGTCATGTTCGCAGGCCACAGGTTTCAGCAATCAAACCTCAGTCATGTTCCCAGGACACAGGTGTCCAGAATCAAACCTCAGTCATGTTTCCAGGGAACAGGTTTCCAGAAACAAACCTCACTCATGTTCCCAAGGCACAGGGTTCCAGAATCAAACCTCAGTCTTGTTCCCAGGACACAGGTTGCCAGAATCAACCCGATATCATGTTCCCTAGCCACAGTCTTCCAGAATCAAACCTCAGTCATGTTGCCAGGCCACAGGTTTCCACCATCAAACCTCAGGCATGTTCCCAGGCCACAGGGTTCCAGAATCAAACCGTTCTCATGTTCCCAGGCCACAGGGTTCCAGAATCCACCGTTGTCATTTTCCCAGGCCACAAGATTCCGGAATCAATCCTCAGTTATGTTCCCAGGCTACAGGGTTCCAGAATAAAACCTCAGTCATATTCCCAGTCCACAGGGTTCCAGAACTGAGGCTCAGTCAGGTTCCCGGGGCACAGTATTCCACAATCTAAACAGATGTCATGTTCCCAGGCCTCAGGGTTCCAGAATCCACCGATGTCATGTTCCCAGGCCACAGGGTTCCAGAATCAATCCTCAGTTATGTTCCCAGGCTACAGGGTTCCAGAATAAAACCTCAGTCATGTTCCCAGTCCACAGGGTTCCAGAACCAAGGCTCAGTCAGGTTCCCGGGGCACAGTATTCCACAATCTAAATAGATGTCATGTTCCCTGGCCACAGTGTTCCAGAATCACGCCTCAGTCATGTTCCCAGGCCACAGGGATCCAGAATCAAACTTCAGTCATGTTGCCAGGCCGTAGGGGACCACCATCAAACCTCAGTCATATTCCCAGGCCACAGGTTTCCAGAATCAAACCGATTTCATGTTCCCAGGCAACACGGTACCGGAATCCAAACCGATGTCATGTTCCCAGGCCACAGGATTCCACACTCTAACATCAGTCATCTTCCCAGGCCAATGGTTTCCAGAATCAAACACCAGTCATATTCCCAGGCGACATGGTTCCAGAATCAAACCTCAGTTGTGTTCCCAGGTCACAGGGTTCCAGAATAAAACCTCAGTCATGTTCCCTGGACACAGGTTTCAGAAATAAAATCCCAGTCATGTTCCCAGGCCCCAGGGTTCCACAATTAAACCTCAGTCATAGTCCCAGGCCAGAGGGTTCCACAATCAAACCTCAGTTCTGTTGCCAGACCACGGTTCCACCATCAAGCCTCAGTCATGTTCCCAGGGAACAGGCTTCCAGAAACAAACCTCAGTCATGTTCCCAAGGCACAGGGTTCCAGAATCAAACCTCAGTCTTATTCCCAGGATACAGGTTGCCAGAATCAACCCGATATCATGTTCCCTAGGCACAGTCTTCCAGAATCAAACCTCAGTCCTGTTGCCAGGCCACAGGTCTCCACCATCAAACCTCAGGCATGGTCCCGGGCCACAGGGTTCCAGAATCCACCGATGTCATGTTCCCAGGCCACAGGATTCCACACTCTAACATCAGTCATCTTACCAGGCCAATGGTTTCCAGAATCAAACCTCAGTCATATTCCCATGCCACATGGTTCCAAAATAAAACTTCAGTCATGTTCCCTGGACACAGGTTTCAGAAATAAACTCCCAGTCATGTTCCCAGGCCACAGGGTTCCACAATTAAACCTCAGTCATATTCCCAGGCCAGAGGGTTCCACAATCAAACCTCTGTCCTGTTGCTAGGCCACGGTTCCACCATCAAGCCTCAGTCATGTTCCCAGGAAAGACTGTTCCACAATCAAACCTAAGTCATCTTGCCAAGCCACAGGGTTCCACCATCAAGCCTCACTCATGTTGCCAGGCCACAGGGTTCCACCATCAAGCCTCACTCATGTTCCCAAGCCTGAGGGTTCCACTATCAAACCTCAATCATGTTGCCAGGCCACAGGTGTCAACCATCAAACCTCAGTCATGTTCCCAGTAAACAGGGCTCCAGAATCAAACCAATGTCAAGTTCCCACGCCACGGGGTTCCAATATCAGGCCTCAGTCATGTTCTCCGTGCACAGGGTGCCACAATCAAACTCAGTCATGTTGCCAGTCCACAGGTTTCTGCCATCACACCTCAGTCAAGTTGCCAGGCCACAGGGTTCCAGAATCAAGCCTCAGTCATTTTGCCAGGCCATAGTGTTCCACCATCAAACCTCAGTCATGATCCCAAGCCACATGTTTCCACAATGAAACCTCAGTCATTTTCCCAGGCCAAAGGTTTCCAGAATCAAACCTCAGTCATATTCCCAGGACACATGGTTCCAGAATCAAACCTGAGTCATGTTCGCAGGCCACAGGTTTCAGCAATCAAACCTCAGTCATGTTCCCAGGACACAGGTGTCCAGAATCAAACCTCAGTCATGTTTCCAGGGAACAGGTTTCCAGAAACAAACCTCACTCATGTTCCCAAGGCACAGGGTTCCAGAATCAAACCTCAGTCTTGTTCCCAGGACACAGGTTGCCAGAATCAACCCGATATCATGTTCCCTAGCCACAGTCTTCCAGAATCAAACCTCAGTCATGTTGCCAGGCCACAGGTTTCCACCATCAAACCTCAGGCATGTTCCCAGGCCACAGGGTTCCAGAATCAAACCGTTCTCATGTTCCCAGGCCACAGGGTTCCAGAATCCACCGTTGTCATTTTCCCAGGCCACAAGATTCCGGAATCAATCCTCAGTTATGTTCCCAGGCTACAGGGTTCCAGAATAAAACCTCAGTCATATTCCCAGTCCACAGGGTTCCAGAACTGAGGCTCAGTCAGGTTCCCGGGGCACAGTATTCCACAATCTAAACAGATGTCATGTTCCCAGGCCTCAGGGTTCCAGAATCCACCGATGTCATGTTCCCAGGCCACAGGGTTCCAGAATCAATCCTCAGTTATGTTCCCAGGCTACAGGGTTCCAGAATAAAACCTCAGTCATGTTCCCAGTCCACAGGGTTCCAGAACCAAGGCTCAGTCAGGTTCCCGGGGCACAGTATTCCACAATCTAAATAGATGTCATGTTCCCTGGCCACAGTGTTCCAGAATCACGCCTCAGTCATGTTCCCAGGCCACAGGGATCCAGAATCAAACTTCAGTCATGTTGCCAGGCCGTAGGGGACCACCATCAAACCTCAGTCATATTCCCAGGCCACAGGTTTCCAGAATCAAACCGATTTCATGTTCCCAGGCAACACGGTACCGGAATCCAAACCGATGTCATGTTCCCAGGCCACAGGATTCCACACTCTAACATCAGTCATCTTCCCAGGCCAATGGTTTCCAGAATCAAACCCCAGTCATATTCCCAGGCGACATGGTTCCAGAATCAAACCTCAGTTGTGTTCCCAGGTCACAGGGTTCCAGAATAAAACCTCAGTCATGTTCCCTGGACACAGGTTTCAGAAATAAAATCCCAGTCATGTTCCCAGGCCCCAGGGTTCCACAATTAAACCTCAGTCATAGTCCCAGGCCAGAGGGTTCCACAATCAAACCTCAGTTCTGTTGCCAGACCACGGTTCCACCATCAAGCCTCAGTCATGTTCCCAGGGAACAGGCTTCCAGAAACAAACCTCAGTCATGTTCCCAAGGCACAGGGTTCCAGAATCAAACCTCAGTCTTATTCCCAGGATACAGGTTGCCAGAATCAACCCGATATCATGTTCCCTAGGCACAGTCTTCCAGAATCAAACCTCAGTCCTGTTGCCAGGCCACAGGTCTCCACCATCAAACCTCAGGCATGGTCCCGGGCCACAGGGTTCCAGAATCTACCGATGTCATGTTCCCAGGCCACAGGATTCCACACTCTAACATCAGTCATCTTCCCAGGCCAATGGTTTCCAGAATGAAACCTCAGTCATATTCCCAGGCCACATGGTTCCAGAATAAAACCTCAGTCATGTTCCCTGGACACAGGTTTCAGAAATAAACCCCCAGTCATGTTCCCAGGCCACAGGGTTCCACAATTAAACCTCAGTCATATTCCCAGGCCAGAGGGTACCACAATCAAACCTCTGTCCTCTTGCTAGGCCACGGTTCCACCATCAAGCTTCAGTCATGTTCCCAGGAAAGACTGTTCCACAATCAAACCTAAGTCATCTTGCCAAGCCACAGGGTTCCACCATCAAGCCTCACTCATGTTCCCAAGCCTGAGGGTTCCACTATCAAACCTCAATCATGTTGCCAGGCCACAGGTGTCAACCATCAAACCTCAGTCATGTTCCCAGTAAACAGGGCTCCAGAATCAAACCAATGTCAAGTTCCCACGCCACGGGGTTCCAGTATCAGGCCTCAGTCATGTTCCCCGTGCACAGGGTGCCACAATCAAACTCAGTCATGTTGCCAGGCCACAGGTTTCTGCCATCACACCTCAGTCAAGTTGCCAGGCCACAGGGTTCCAGAATCAAGCCTCAGTCATTTTGCCAGGCCATAGTGTTCCACCATCAAACCTCAGTCATGATCCCAAGCCACATGTTTCCACAATGAAACCTCAGTCATTTTCCCAGGCCAAAGGTTTCCAGAATCAAACCTCAGTCATATTCCCAGGACACATGGTTCCAGAATCAAACCTGAGTCATGTTCGCAGGCCACAGGTTTCAGCAATCAAACCTCAGTCATGTTCCCAGGACACAGGTGTCCAGAATCAAACCTCAGTCATGTTCCCAGGGAACAGGTTTCCAGAAAAAAACCTCAGTCATGTTCCCAAGGCACAGGGTTCCAGAATCAAACCTCAGTCTTGTTCCCAGGACACAGGTTTCCAGAATCAACCCGATATCATGTTCCCTAGCCACAGTCTTCCAGAATCAAACCTCAGTCATGTTGCCAGGCCACAGGTTTCCACCATCAAACCTCAGGCATGTTCCCAGGCCACAGGGTTCCAGAATCAAACCGTTCTCATGTTCCCAGGCCACAGGGTTCCAGAATCCACCGTTGTCATTTTCCCAGGCCACAAGATTCCAGAATCAATCCTCAGTTATGTTCCCAGGCTACAGGGTTCCAGAATAAAACCTCAGTCATGTTCCCAGTCCACAGGGTTCCAGAACCGAGGCTCAGTCAGGTTCCCGGGGCACAGTATTCCACAATCTAAACAGATGTCATGTTCCCAGGACTCAGGGTTCCAGAATCCACCGATGTCATGTTCCCAGGCCACAGGGTTCCAGAATCAATCCTCAGTTATGTTCCCAGGCTACAGGGTTCCAGAATAAAACCTCAGTCATGTTCCCAGTCCACAGGGTTCCAGAACCAAGGCTCAGTCAGGTTCCCGGGCCACAGTATTCCACAATCTAAATAGATGTCATGTTCCCAGGCCACAGTGTTCCAGAATCACGCCTCAGTCACGTTCCCAGGACACAGGGATCCAGAATCAAACTTCAGTCATGTTGCCAGGCCATGGGGTACCACCGTCAAACCTCAGTCATATTCCCAGGCCACAGGTTTCCAGAATCAAACCGATTCCATGTTCCCAGGCAACAGGGTACCGGAATCCAAACCCATGTCATGTTCCCAGGCCACAGGATTCCACACTCTAACATCAGTCATCTTCCCAGGCCAATGGTTTCCAGAATCAAACCCCAGTCATATTCCCAGGCCACATGGTTCCAGAATCAAACCTCAGTTGTGTTCCCAGGACACAGGGTTCCAGAATAAAACCTCAGTCATGTTCCCTGGACACAGGTTTCAGAAATAAAATCCCAGTCATGTTCCCAGGCCACAGGGTTCCACAATTAAACCTCAGTCATACTCCCAGGCCAGAGGGTTCCACAATCAAACCTCAGTTCTGTTGCCAGACCACGGTTCCACCATCAAGCCTCAGTCATGTTCCCAGGGAACAGGCTTCCAGAAACAAACCTCAGTCATGTTCCCAAGGCACAGGGTTCCAGAATCAAACCTCAGTCTTGTTCCCAGGACACAGGTTGCCAGAATCAACCCGATATCATGTTCCCTAGCCACAGTCTTCCAGAATCAAACCTCAGTCCTGTTGCCAGGCCACAGGTCTCCACCATCAAACCTCAGGCATGTTCCCAGGCCACAGGGTTCCAGAATCCACCGATGTCATGTTCCCAGGCCACAGAATTCCACACTCTAACATCAGTCATCTTCCCAGGCCAATGGTTTCCAGAATCAAACCTCAGTCATATTCCCAGGCCACATGGTTCCAGAATAAAACCTCAGTCATGTTCCCTGGACACAGGTTTCAGAAATAAACTCCCAGTCATGTTCCCAGGCCACAGGGTTCCACAATTAAACCTCAGTCATATTCCCAGGCCAGAGGGTACCACAATCAAACCTCTGTCCTGTTGCTAGGCCACGGTTCCACCATCAAGCCTCAGTCATGTTCCCAGGAAAGACTGTTCCACAATCAAACCTAAGTCATCTTGCCAAGCCACAGGGTTCCACCATCAAGCCTCACTCATGTTGCCAGGCCACAGGGTTCCACCATCAAGCCTCACTCATGTTCCCAAGCCTGAGGGTTCCACTATCAAACCTCAATCATGTTGCCAGGCCACAGGTGTCAACCATCAAACCTCAGTCATGTTCCCAGTAAACAGGGCTCCAGAATCAAACCAATGTCAAGTTCCCACGCCACGGGGTTCCAGTATCAGGCCTCAGTCATGTTCCCCGTGCACAGGGTGCCACAATCAAACTCAGTCATGTTGCCAGGCCACAGGTTTCTGCCATCACACCTCAGTCAAGTTGCCAGGCCACAGGGTTCCAGAATCAAGCCTCAGTCATTTTGCCAGGCCATAGTGTTCCACCATCAAACCTCAGTCATGATCCCAAGCCACATGTTTCCACAATGAAACCTCAGTCATTTTCCCAGGCCAAAGGTTTCCAGAATCAAACCTCAGTCATATTCCCAGGACACATGGTTCCAGAATCAAACCTGAGTCATGTTCGCAGGCCACAGGTTTCAGCAATCAAACCTCAGTCATGTTCCCAGGACACAGGTGTCCAGAATCAAACCTCAGTCATGTTCCCAGGGAACAGGTTTCCAGAAACAAACCTCAGTCATGTTCCCAAGGCACAGGGTTCCAGAATCAAACCTCAGTCTTGTTCCCAGGACACAGGTTTCCAGAATCAACCCGATATCATGTTCCCTAGCCACAGTCTTCCAGAATCAAACCTCAGTCATGTTGCCAGGCCACAGGTTTCCACCATCAAACCTCAGGCATGTTCCCAGGCCACAGGGTTCCAGAATCAAACCGTTCTCATGTTCCCAGGCCACAGGGTTCCAGAATCCACCGTTGTCATTTTCCCAGGCCACAAGATTCCAGAATCAATCCTCAGTTATGTTCCCAGGCTACAGGGTTCCAGAATAAAAGCTCAGTCATGTTCCCAGTCCACAGGGTTCCAGAACTGAGGCTCAGTCAGGTTCCCGGGGCACAGTATTCCACAATCTAAACAGATGTCATGTTCCCAGGCCTCAGGGTTCCAGAATCCACCGATGTCATGTTCCCAGGCCACAGGGTTCCAGAATCAATCCTCAGTTATGTTCCCAGGCTACAGGGTTCCAGAATAAAACCTCAGTCATGTTCCCAGGCCACAGGGTTCCAGTATCAATCCTCAGTTATGTTCCCAGGCTACAGGGTTCCAGAATAAAACCTCAGTCATGTTCCCAGTCCACAGGGTTCCAGAACCAAGGCTCAGTCAGGTTCCCGGGCCACAGTATTCCACAATCTAAATAGATGTCATGTTCCCAGGCCACAGTGTTCCAGAATCACGCCTCAGTCACGTTCCCAGGACACAGGGATCCAGAATCAAACTTCAGTCATGTTGCCAGGCCATGGGGTACCACCGTCAAACCTCAGTCATATTCCCAGGCCACAGGTTTCCAGAATCAAACCGATTCCATGTTCCCAGGCAACAGGGTACCGGAATCCAAACCGATGTCATGTTCCCAGGCCACAGGATTCCACACTCTAACATCAGTCATCTTCCCAGGCCAATGGTTTCCAGAATCAAACCCCAGTCATATTCCCAGGCCACATGGTTCCAGAATCAAACCTCAGTTGTGTTCCCAGGACACAGGGTTCCAGAATAAAACCTCAGTCATGTTCCCTGGACACAGGTTTCAGAAATAAAATCCCAGTCATGTTCCCAGGCCAGAGGGTTCCACAATCAAACCTCAGTTCTGTTGCCAGACCACGGTTCCACCATCAAGCCTCAGTCATGTTCCCAGGGAACAGGCTTCCAGAAACAAACCTCAGTCATGTTCTCAAGGCACAGGGTTCCAGAATCAAACCTCAGTCTTGTTCCCAGGACACAGTTTGCCAGAATCAACCCGATATCATGTTCCCTAGACACAGTCTTCCAGAATCAAACCTCAGTCCTGTTGCCAGGCCACAGGTCTCCACCATCAAACCTCAGGCATGGTCCCGGGCCACAGGGTTCCAGAATCCACCGATGTCATGTTCCCAGGCCACAGGATTCCACACTCTAACATCAGTCATCTTCCCAGGCCAATGGTTTCCAGAATCAAACCTCAGTCATATTCCCAGGCCACATGGTTCCAGAATAAAACCTCAGTCATGTTCCCTGGACACAGGTTTCAGAAATAAACTCCCAGTCATGTTCCTAGGCCACAGGGTTCCACAATTAAACCTCAGTCATATTCCCAGGCCAGAGGGTTCCACAATCAAACCTCTGTCCTGTTGCTAGGCCACGGTTCCACCATCAAGCCTCAGTCATGTTCCCAGGAAAGACTGTTCCACAATCAAACCTAAGTCATCTTGCCAAGCCACAGGGTTCCACCATCAAGCCTCACTCATGTTGCCAGGCCACATGGTTCCACCGTCAAGCCTCACTCATGTTCCCAAGCCTGAGGGTTCCACTATCAAACCTCAATCATGTTGCCAGGCCACAGGTGTCAACCATCAAACCTCAGTCATGTTCCCAGTAAACAGGGCTCCAGAATCAAACCAATGTCAAGTTCCCACGCCACGGGGTTCCAGTATCAGGCCTCAGTCATGTTCCCCGTGCACAGGGTGCCACAATCAAACTCAGTCATATTGCCAGGCCACAGGTTTCTGCCATCACACCTCAGTCAAGTTGCCAGGCCACAGGGTTCCAGAATCAAGCCTCAGTCATTTTGCCAGGCCATAGTGTTCCACCATCAAACCTCAGTCATGATCCCAAGCCACATGTTTCCACAATGAAACCTCAGTCATTTTCCCAGGCCAAAGGTTTCCAGAATCAAACCTCAGTCATATTCCCAGGACACATGGTTCCAGAATCAAACCTGAGTCATGTTCGCAGGCCACAGGTTTCAGCAATCAAACCTCAGTCATGTTCCCAGGACACAGGTGTCCAGAATCAAACCTCAGTCATGTTCCCAGGGAACAGGTTTCCAGAAACAAACCTCAGTCATGTTCCCAAGGCACAGGGTTCCAGAATCAAACCTCAGTCTTGTTCCCAGGACACAGGTTTCCAGAATCAACCCGATATCATGTTCCCTAGCCACAGTCTTCCAGAATCAAACCTCAGTCATGTTGCCAGGCCACAGGTTTCCACCATCAAACCTCAGGCATGTTCCCAGGCCACAGGGTTCCAGAATCAAACCGTTCTCATGTTCCCAGGCCACAGGGTTCCAGAATGCACCGTTGTCATTTTCCCAGGCCACAAGATTCCAGAATCAATCCTCAGTTATGTTCCCAGGCTACAGGGTTCCAGAATAAAAGCTCAGTCATGTTCCCAGTCCACAGGGTTCCAGAACCGAGGCTCAGTCAGGTTCCCGGGGCACAGTATTCCACAATCTAAACAGATGTCATGTTCCCAGGCCTCAGGGTTCCAGAATCCACCGATGTCATGTTCCCAGGCCACAGGGTTCCAGAATCAATCCTCAGTTATGTTCCCAGGCTACAGGGTTCCAGAATAAAACCTCAGTCATGTTCCCAGGCCACAGGGTTCCAGTATCAATCCTCAGTTATGTTCCCAGGCTACAGGGTTCCAGAATAAAACCTCAGTCATGTTCCCAGTCCACAGGGTTCCAGAACCAAGGCTCAGTCAGGTTCCCGGGCCACAGTATTCCACAATCTAAATAGATGTCATGTTCCCAGGCCACAGTGTTCCAGAATCACGCCTCAGTCACGTTCCCAGGACACAGGGATCCAGAATCAAACTTCAGTCATGTTGCCAGGCCATGGGGTACCACCGTCAAACCTCAGTCATATTCCCAGGCCACAGGTTTCCAGAATCAAACCGATTCCATGTTCCCAGGCAACAGGGTACCGGAATCCAAACCGATGTCATGTTCCCAGGCCACAGGATTCCACACTCTAACATCAGTCATCTTCCCAGGCCAATGGTTTCCAGAATCAAACCCCAGTCATATTCCCAGGCCACATGGTTCCAGAATCAAACCTCAGTTGTGTTCCCAGGACACAGGGTTCCAGAATAAAACCTCAGTCATGTTCCCTGGACACAGGTTTCAGAAATAAAATCCCAGTCATGTTCCCAGGCCACAGGGTTCCACAATTAAACCTCAGTCATAGTCCCAGGCCAGAGGGTTCCACAATCAAACCTCAGTTCTGTTGCCAGACCACGGTTCCACCATCAAGCCTCAGTCATGTTCCCAGGGAACAGGCTTCCAGAAACAAACCTCAGTCATGTTCCCAAGGCACAGGGTTCCAGAATCAAACCTCAGTCTTATTCCCAGGACACAGGTTGCCAGAATCAACCCGATATCATGTTCCCTAGGCACAGTCTTCCAGAATCAAACCTCAGTCCTGTTGCCAGGCCACAGGTCTCCACCATCAAACCTCAGGCATGGTCCCGGGCCACAGGGTTCCAGAATCTACCGATGTCATGTTCCCAGGCCACAGGATTCCACACTCTAACATCAGTCATCTTCCCAGGCCAATGGTTTCCAGAATGAAACCTCAGTCATATTCCCAGGGCACATGGTTCCAGAATAAAACCTCAGTCATGTTCCCTGGACACAGGTTTCAGAAATAAACTCCCAGTCATGTTCCCAGGCCACAGGGTTCCACAATTAAACCTCAGTCATATTCCCAGGCCAGAGGGTACCACAATCAAACCTCTGTCCTCTTGCTAGGCCACGGTTCCACCATCAAGCTTCAGTCATGTTCCCAGGAAAGACTGTTCCACAATCAAACCTAAGTCATCTTGCCAAGCCACAGGGTTCCACCATCAAGCCTCACTCATGTTCCCAAGCCTGAGGGTTCCACTATCAAACCTCAATCATGTTGCCAGGCCACAGGTGTCAACCATCAAACCTCAGTCATGTTCCCAGTAAACAGGGCTCCAGAATCAAACCAATGTCAAGTTCCCACGCCACGGGCTTCCAATATCAGGCCTCAGTCATGTTCTCCGTGCACAGGGTGCCACAATCAAACTCAGTCATGTTGCCAGTCCACAGGTTTCTGCCATCACACCTCAGTCAAGTTGCCAGGCCACAGGGTTCCAGAATCAAGCCTCAGTCATTTTGCCAGGCCATAGTGTTCCACCATCAAACCTCAGTCATGATCCCAAGCCACATGTTTCCACAATGAAACCTCAGTCATTTTCCCAGGCCAAAGGTTTCCAGAATCAAACCTCAGTCATATTCCCAGGACACATGGTTCCAGAATCAAACCTGAGTCATGTTCGCAGGCCACAGGTTTCAGCAATCAAACCTCAGTCATGTTCCCAGGACACAGGTGTCCAGAATCAAACCTCAGTCATGTTTCCAGGGAACAGGTTTCCAGAAACAAACCTCACTCATGTTCCCAAGGCACAGGGTTCCAGAATCAAACCTCAGTCTTGTTCCCAGGACACAGGTTGCCAGAATCAACCCGATATCATGTTCCCTAGCCACAGTCTTCCAGAATCAAACCTCAGTCATGTTGCCAGGCCACAGGTTTCCACCATCAAACCTCAGGCATGTTCCCAGGCCACAGGGTTCCAGAATCAAACCGTTCTCATGTTCCCAGGCCACAGGGTTCCAGAATCCACCGTTGTCATTTTCCCAGGCCACAAGATTCCGGAATCAATCCTCAGTTATGTTCCCAGGCTACAGGGTTCCAGAATAAAACCTCAGTCATATTCCCAGTCCACAGGGTTCCAGAACTGAGGCTCAGTCAGGTTCCCGGGGCACAGTATTCCACAATCTAAACAGATGTCATGTTCCCAGGCCTCACGGTTCCAGAATCCACCGATGTCATGTTCCCAGGCCACAGGGTTCCAGAATCAATCCTCAGTTATGTTCCCAGGCTACAGGGTTCCAGAATAAAACCTCAGTCATGTTCCCAGTCCACAGGGTTCCAGAACCAAGGCTAAGTCAGGTTCCCGGGGCACAGTATTCCACAATCTAAATAGATGTCATGTTCCCTGGCCACAGTGTTCCAGAATCACGCCTCAGTCATGTTCCCAGGCCACAGGGATCCAGAATCAAACTTCAGTCATGTTGCCAGGCCGTAGGGGACCACCATCAAACCTCAGTCATATTCCCAGGCCACAGGTTTCCAGAATCAAACCGATTTCATGTTCCCAGGCAACACGGTACCGGAATCCAAACCGATGTCATGTTCCCAGGCCACAGGATTCCACACTCTAACATCAGTCATCTTTCCAGGCCAATGGTTTCCAGAATCAAACACCAGTCATATTCCCAGGCGACGTGGTTCCAGAATCAAACCTCAGTTGTGTTCCCAGGTCACAGGGTTCCAGAATAAAACCTCAGTCATGTTCCCTGGACACAGGTTTCAGAAATAAAATCCCAGTCATGTTCCCAGGCCACAGGGTTCCACAATTAAACCTCAGTCATAGTCCCAGGCCAGAGGGTTCCACAATCAAACCTCAGTTCTGTTGCCAGACCACGGTTCCACCATCAAGCCTCAGTCATGTTCCCAGGGAACAGGCTTCCAGAAACAAACCTCAGTCATGTTCCCAAGGCACAGGGTTCCAGAATCAAACCTCAGTCTTATTCCCAGGATACAGGTTGCCAGAATCAACCCGATATCATGTTCCCTAGGCACAGTCTTCCAGAATCAAACCTCAGTCCTGTTGCCAGGCCACAGGTCTCCACCATCAAACCTCAGGCATGGTCCCGGGCCACAGGGTTCCAGAATCCACCGATGTCATGTTCCCAGGCCACAGGATTCCACAGTCTAACATCAGTCATCTTACCAGGCCAATGGTTTCCAGAATCAAACCTCAGTCATATTCCCATGCCACATGGTTCCAAAATAAAACTTCAGTCATGTTCCCTGGACACAGGTTTCAGAAATAAACTCCCAGTCATGTTCCCAGGCCACAGGGTTCCACAATTAAACCTCAGTCATATTCCCAGGCCAGAGGGTTCCACAATCAAACCTCTGTCCTGTTGCTAGGCCACGGTTCCACCATCAAGCCTCAGTCATGTTCCCAGGAAAGACTGTTCCACAATCAAACCTAAGTCATCTTGCCAAGCCACAGGGTTCCACCATCAAGCCTCACTCATGTTGCCAGGCCACAGGGTTCCACCATCAAGCCTCACTCATGTTCCCAAGCCTGAGGGTTCCACTATCAAACCTCAATCATGTTGCCAGGCCACAGGTGTCAACCATCAAACCTCAGTCATGTTCCCAGTAAACAGGGCTCCAGAATCAAACCAATGTCAAGTTCCCACGCCACGGGGTTCCAGTATCAGGCCTCAGTCATGTTCCCCGTGCACAGGGTGCCACAATCAAACTCAGTCATGTTGCCAGGCCACAGGTTTCTGCCATCACACCTCAGTCAAGTTGCCAGGCCACAGGGTTCCAGAATCAAGCCTCAGTCATTTTGCCAGGCCATAGTGTTCCACCATCAAACCTCAGTCATGATCCCAAGCCACATGTTTCCACAATGAAACCTCAGTCATTTTCCCAGGCCAAAGGTTTCCAGAATCAAACCTCAGTCATATTCCCAGGACACATGGTTCCAGAATCAAACCTGAGTCATGTTCGCAGGCCACAGGTTTCAGCAATCAAACCTCAGTCATGTTCCCAGGACACAGGTGTCCAGAATCAAACCTCAGTCATGTTCCCAGGGAACAGGTTTCCAGAAACAAACCTCAGTCATGTTCCCAAGGCACAGGGTTCCAGAATCAAACCTCAGTCTTGTTCCCAGGACACAGGTTTCCAGAATCAACCCGATATCATGTTCCCTAGCCACAGTCTTCCAGAATCAAACCTCAGTCATGTTGCCAGGCCACAGGTTTCCACCATCAAACCTCAGGCATGTTCCCAGGCCACAGGGTTCCAGAATCAAACCGTTCTCATGTTCCCAGGCCACAGGGTTCCAGAATCCACCGTTGTCATTTTCCCAGGCCACAAGATTCCAGAATCAATCCTCAGTTATGTTCCCAGGCTACAGGGTTCCAGAATAAAACCTCAGTCATGTTCCCAGTCCACAGGGTTCCAGAACCGAGGCTCAGTCAGGTTCCCGGGGCACAGTATTACACAATCTAAACAGATGTCATGTTCCCAGGCCTCAGGGTTCCAGAATCCACCGATGTCATGTTCCCAGGCCACAGGGTTCCAGAATCAATCCTCAGTTATGTTCCCAGGCTACAGGGTTCCAGAATAAAACCTCAGTCATGTTCCCAGGCCACAGGGTTCCAGTATCAATCCTCAGTTATGTTCCCAGGCTACAGGGTTCCAGAATAAAACCTCAGTCATGTTCCCAGTCCACAGGGTTCCAGAACCAAGGCTCAGTCAGGTTCCCGGGCCACAGTATTCCACAATCTAAATAGATGTCATGTTCCCAGGCCACAGTGTTCCAGAATCACGCCTCAGTCACGTTCCCAGGACACAGGGATCCAGAATCAAACTTCAGTCATGTTGCCAGGCCATGGGGTACCACCGTCAAACCTCAGTCATATTCCCAGGCCACAGGTTTCCAGAATCAAACCGATTCCATGTTCCCAGGCAACAGGGTACCGGAATCCAAACCGATGTCATGTTCCCAGGCCACAGGATTCCACACTCTAACATCAGTCATCTTCCCAGGCCAATGGTTTCCAGAATCAAACCCCAGTCATATTCCCAGGCCACATGGTTCCAGAATCAAACCTCAGTTGTGTTCCCAGGACACAGGGTTCCAGAATAAAACCTCAGTCATGTTCCCTGGACACAGGTTTCAGAAATAAAATCCCAGTCATGTTCCCAGGCCACAGGGTTCCACAATTAAACCTCAGTCATAGTCCCAGGCCAGAGGGTTCCACAATCAAACCTCAGTTCTGTTGCCAGACCACGGTTCCACCATCAAGCCTCAGTCATGTTCCCAGGGAACAGGCTTCCAGAAACAAACCTCAGTCATGTTCCCAAGGCACAGGGTTCCAGAATCAAACCTCAGTCTTATTCCCAGGACACAGGTTGCCAGAATCAACCCGATATCATGTTCCCTAGGCACAGTCTTCCAGAATCAAACCTCAGTCCTGTTGCCAGGCCACAGGTCTCCACCATCAAACCTCAGGCATGGTCCCGGGCCACAGGGTTCCAGAATCTACCGATGTCATGTTCCCAGGCCACAGGATTCCACACTCTAACATCAGTCATCTTCCCAGGCCAATGGTTTCCAGAATGAAACCTCAGTCATATTCCCAGGCCACATGGTTCCAGAATAAAACCTCAGTCATGTTCCCTGGACACAGGTTTCAGAAATAAACTCCCAGTCATGTTCCCAGGCCACAGGGTTCCACAATTAAACCTCAGTCATATTCCCAGGCCAGAGGGTACCACAATCAAACCTCTGTCCTCTTGCTAGGCCACGGTTCCACCATCAAGCTTCAGTCATGTTCCCAGGAAAGACTGTTCCACAATCAAACCTAAGTCATCTTGCCAAGCCACAGGGTTCCACCATCAAGCCTCACTCATGTTCCCAAGCCTGAGGGTTCCACTATCAAACCTCAATCATGTTGCCAGGCCACAGGTGTCAACCATCAAACCTCAGTCATGTTCCCAGTAAACAGGGCTCCAGAATCAAACCAATGTCAAGTTCCCACGCCACGGGCTTCCAATATCAGGCCTCAGTCATGTTCTCCGTGCACAGGGTGCCACAATCAAACTCAGTCATGTTGCCAGTCCACAGGTTTCTGCCATCACACCTCAGTCAAGTTGCCAGGCCACAGGGTTCCAGAATCAAGCCTCAGTCATTTTGCCAGGCCATAGTGTTCCACCATCAAACCTCAGTCATGATCCCAAGCCACATGTTTCCACAATGAAACCTCAGTCATTTTCCCAGGCCAAAGGTTTCCAGAATCAAACCTCAGTCATATTCCCAGGACACATGGTTCCAGAATCAAACCTGAGTCATGTTCGCAGGCCACAGGTTTCAGCAATCAAACCTCAGTCATGTTCCCAGGACACAGGTGTCCAGAATCAAACCTCAGTCATGTTTCCAGGGAACAGGTTTCCAGAAACAAACCTCACTCATGTTCCCAAGGCACAGGGTTCCAGAATCAAACCTCAGTCTTGTTCCCAGGACACAGGTTGCCAGAATCAACCCGATATCATGTTCCCTAGCCACAGTCTTCCAGAATCAAACCTCAGTCATGTTGCCAGGCCACAGGTTTCCACCATCAAACCTCAGGCATGTTCCCAGGCCACAGGGTTCCAGAATCAAACCGTTCTCATGTTCCCAGGCCACAGGGTTCCAGAATCCACCGTTGTCATTTTCCCAGGCCACAAGATTCCGGAATCAATCCTCAGTTATGTTCCCAGGCTACAGGGTTCCAGAATAAAACCTCAGTCATATTCCCAGTCCACAGGGTTCCAGAACTGAGGCTCAGTCAGGTTCCCGGGGCACAGTATTCCACAATCTAAACAGATGTCATGTTCCCAGGCCTCAGGGTTCCAGAATCCACCGATGTCATGTTCCCAGGCCACAGGGTTCCAGAATCAATCCTCAGTTATGTTCCCAGGCTACAGGGTTCCAGAATAAAACCTCAGTCATGTTCCCAGTCCACAGGGTTCCAGAACCAAGGCTCAGTCAGGTTCCCGGGGCACAGTATTCCACAATCTAAATAGATGTCATGTTCCCTGGCCACAGTGTTCCAGAATCACGCCTCAGTCATGTTCCCAGGCCACAGGGATCCAGAATCAAACTTCAGTCATGTTGCCAGGCCGTAGGGGACCACCATCAAACCTCAGTCATATTCCCAGGCCACAGGTTTCCAGAATCAAACCGATTTCATGTTCCCAGGCAACACGGTACCGGAATCCAAACCGATGTCATGTTCCCAGGCCACAGGATTCCACACTCTAACATCAGTCATCTTCCCAGGCCAATGGTTTCCAGAATCAAACACCAGTCATATTCCCAGGCGACATGGTTCCAGAATCAAACCTCAGTTGTGTTCCCAGGTCACAGGGTTCCAGAATAAAACCTCAGTCATGTTCCCTGGACACAGGTTTCAGAAATAAAATCCCAGTCATGTTCCCAGGCCCCAGGGTTCCACAATTAAACCTCAGTCATAGTCCCAGGCCAGAGGGTTCCACAATCAAACCTCAGTTCTGTTGCCAGACCACGGTTCCACCATCAAGCCTCAGTCATGTTCCCAGGGAACAGGCTTCCAGAAACAAACCTCAGTCATGTTCCCAAGGCACAGGGTTCCAGAATCAAACCTCAGTCTTATTCCCAGGATACAGGTTGCCAGAATCAACCCGATATCATGTTCCCTAGGCACAGTCTTCCAGAATCAAACCTCAGTCCTGTTGCCAGGCCACAGGTCTCCACCATCAAACCTCAGGCATGGTCCCGGGCCACAGGGTTCCAGAATCCACCGATGTCATGTTCCCAGGCCACAGGATTCCACACTCTAACATCAGTCATCTTACCAGGCCAATGGTTTCCAGAATCAAACCTCAGTCATATTCCCATGCCACATGGTTCCAAAATAAAACTTCAGTCATGTTCCCTGGACACAGGTTTCAGAAATAAACTCCCAGTCATGTTCCCAGGCCACAGGGTTCCACAATTAAACCTCAGTCATATTCCCAGGCCAGAGGGTTCCACAATCAAACCTCTGTCCTGTTGCTAGGCCACGGTTCCACCATCAAGCCTCAGTCATGTTCCCAGGAAAGACTGTTCCACAATCAAACCTAAGTCATCTTGCCAAGCCACAGGGTTCCACCATCAAGCCTCACTCATGTTGCCAGGCCACAGGGTTCCACCATCAAGCCTCACTCATGTTCCCAAGCCTGAGGGTTCCACTATCAAACCTCAATCATGTTGCCAGGCCACAGGTGTCAACCATCAAACCTCAGTCATGTTCCCAGTAAACAGGGCTCCAGAATCAAACCAATGTCAAGTTCCCACGCCACGGGGTTCCAATATCAGGCCTCAGTCATGTTCTCCGTGCACAGGGTGCCACAATCAAACTCAGTCATGTTGCCAGTCCACAGGTTTCTGCCATCACACCTCAGTCAAGTTGCCAGGCCACAGGGTTCCAGAATCAAGCCTCAGTCATTTTGCCAGGCCATAGTGTTCCACCATCAAACCTCAGTCATGATCCCAAGCCACATGTTTCCACAATGAAACCTCAGTCATTTTCCCAGGCCAAAGGTTTCCAGAATCAAACCTCAGTCATATTCCCAGGACACATGGTTCCAGAATCAAACCTGAGTCATGTTCGCAGGCCACAGGTTTCAGCAATCAAACCTCAGTCATGTTCCCAGGACACAGGTGTCCAGAATCAAACCTCAGTCATGTTCCCAGGGAACAGGTTTCCAGAAAAAAACCTCAGTCATGTTCCCAAGGCACAGGGTTCCAGAATCAAACCTCAGTCTTGTTCCCAGGACACAGGTTTCCAGAATCAACCCGATATCATGTTCCCTAGCCACAGTCTTCCAGAATCAAACCTCAGTCATGTTGCCAGGCCACAGGTTTCCACCATCAAACCTCAGGCATGTTCCCAGGCCACAGGGTTCCAGAATCAAACCGTTCTCATGTTCCCAGGCCACAGGGTTCCAGAATCCACCGTTGTCATTTTCCCAGGCCACAAGATTCCAGAATCAATCCTCAGTTATGTTCCCAGGCTACAGGGTTCCAGAATAAAAGCTCAGTCATGTTCCCAGTCCACAGGGTTCCAGAACTGAGGCTCAGTCAGGTTCCCGGGGCACAGTATTCCACAATCTAAACAGATGTCATGTTCCCAGGCCTCAGGGTTCCAGAATCCACCGATGTCATGTTCCCAGGCCACAGGGTTCCAGAATCAATCCTCAGTTATGTTCCCAGGCTACAGGGTTCCAGAATAAAACCTCAGTCATGTTCCCAGTCCACAGGGTTCCAGAACCAAGGCTCAGTCAGGTTCCCGGGGCACAGTATTCCACAATCTAAATAGATGTCATGTTCCCTGGCCACAGTGTTCCAGAATCACGCCTCAGTCATGTTCCCAGGCCACAGGGATCCAGAATCAAACTTCAGTCATGTTGCCAGGCCGTAGGGGACCACCATCAAACCTCAGTCATATTCCCAGGCCACAGGTTTCCAGAATCAAACCGATTTCATGTTCCCAGGCAACACGGTACCGGAATCCAAACCGATGTCATGTTCCCAGGCCACAGGATTCCACACTCTAACATCAGTCATCTTCCCAGGCCAATGGTTTCCAGAATCAAACCCCAGTCATATTCCCAGGCGACATGGTTCCAGAATCAAACCTCAGTTGTGTTCCCAGGTCACAGGGTTCCAGAATAAAACCTCAGTCATGTTCCCTGGACACAGGTTTCAGAAATAAAATCCCAGTCATGTTCCCAGGCCACAGGGTTCCACAATTAAACCTCAGTCATACTCCCAGGCCAGAGGGTTCCACAATCAAACCTCAGTTCTGTTGCCAGACCACGGTTCCACCATCAAGCCTCAGTCATGTTCCCAGGGAACAGGCTTCCAGAAACAAACCTCAGTCATGTTCCCAAGGCACAGGGTTCCAGAATCAAACCTCAGTCTTATTCCCAGGATACAGGTTGCCAGAATCAACCCGATATCATGTTCCCTAGGCACAGTCTTCCAGAATCAAACCTCAGTCCTGTTGCCAGGCCACAGGTCTCCACCATCAAACCTCAGGAATGGTCCCGGGCCACAGGGTTCCAGAATCTACCGATGTCATGTTCCCAGGCCACAGGATTCCACACTCTAACATCAGTCATCTTCCCAGGCCAATGGTTTCCAGAATGAAACCTCAGTCATATTCCCAGGCCACATGGTTCCAGAATAAAACCTCAGTCATGTTCCCTGGACACAGGTTTCAGAAATAAACCCCCAGTCATGTTCCCAGGCCACAGGGTTCCACAATTAAACCTCAGTCATATTCCCAGGCCAGAGGGTACCACAATCAAACCTCTGTCCTCTTGCTAGGCCACGGTTCCACCATCAAGCTTCAGTCATGTTCCCAGGAAAGACTGTTCCACAATCAAACCTAAGTCATCTTGCCAAGCCACAGGGTTCCACCATCAAGCCTCACTCATGTTCCCAAGCCTGAGGGTTCCACTATCAAACCTCAATCATGTTGCCAGGCCACAGGTGTCAACCATCAAACCTCAGTCATGTTCCCAGTAAACAGGGCTCCAGAATCAAACCAATGTCAAGTTCCCACGCCACGGGGTTCCAATATCAGGCCTCAGTCATGTTCTCCGTGCACAGGGTGCCACAATCAAACTCAGTCATGTTGCCAGTCCACAGGTTTCTGCCATCACACCTCAGTCAAGTTGCCAGGCCACAGGGTTCCAGAATCAAGCCTCAGTCATTTTGCCAGGCCATAGTGTTCCACCATCAAACCTCAGTCATGATCCCAAGCCACATGTTTCCACAATGAAACCTCAGTCATTTTCCCAGGCCAAAGGTTTCCAGAATCAAACCTCAGTCATATTCCCAGGACACATGGTTCCAGAATCAAACCTGAGTCATGTTCGCAGGCCACAGGTTTCAGCAATCAAACCTCAGTCATGTTCCCAGGACACAGGTGTCCAGAATCAAACCTCAGTCATGTTTCCAGGGAACAGGTTTCCAGAAACAAACCTCACTCATGTTCCCAAGGCACAGGGTTCCAGAATCAAACCTCAGTCTTGTTCCCAGGACACAGGTTGCCAGAATCAACCCGATATCATGTTCCCTAGCCACAGTCTTCCAGAATCAAACCTCAGTCATGTTGCCAGGCCACAGGTTTCCACCATCAAACCTCAGGCATGTTCCCAGGCCACAGGGTTCCAGAATCAAACCGTTCTCATGTTCCCAGGCCACAGGGTTCCAGAATCCACCGTTGTCATTTTCCCAGGCCACAAGATTCCGGAATCAATCCTCAGTTATGTTCCCAGGCTACAGGGTTCCAGAATAAAACCTCAGTCATATTCCCAGTCCACAGGGTTCCAGAACTGAGGCTCAGTCAGGTTCCCGGGGCACAGTATTCCACAATCTAAACAGATGTCATGTTCCCAGGCCTCAGGGTTCCAGAATCCACCGATGTCATGTTCCCAGGCCACAGGGCTCCAGAATCAATCCTCAGTTATGTTCCCAGGCTACAGGGTTCCAGAATAAAACCTCAGTCATGTTCCCAGTCCACAGGGTTCCAGAACCAAGGCTCAGTCAGGTTCCCGGGGCACAGTATTCCACAATCTAAATAGATGTCATGTTCCCTGGCCACAGTGTTCCAGAATCACGCCTCAGTCATGTTCCCAGGCCACAGGGATCCAGAATCAAACTTCAGTCATGTTGCCAGGCCGTAGGGGACCACCATCAAACCTCAGTCATATTCCCAGGCCACAGGTTTCCAGAATCAAACCGATTTCATGTTCCCAGGCAACACGGTACCGGAATCCAAACCGATGTCATGTTCCCAGGCCACAGGATTCCACACTCTAACATCAGTCATCTTCCCAGGCCAATGGTTTCCAGAATCAAACCCCAGTCATATTCCCAGGCGACATGGTTCCAGAATCAAACCTCAGTTGTGTTCCCAGGACACAGGGTTCCAGAATAAAACCTCAGTCATGTTCCCTGGACACAGGTTTCAGAAATAAAATCCCAGTCATGTTCCCAGGCCACAGGGTTCCACAATTAAACCTCAGTCATAGTCCCAGGCCATAGGGTTCCACAATCAAACCTCAGTTCTGTTGCCAGACCACGGTTCCACCATCAAGCCTCAGTCATGTTCCCAGGGAACAGGCTTCCAGAAACAAACCTCAGTCATGTTCCCAAGGCACAGGGTTCCAGAATCAAACCTCAGTCTTATTCCCAGGATACAGGTTGCCAGAATCAACCCGATATCATGTTCCCTAGGCACAGTCTTCCAGAATCAAACCTCAGTCCTGTTGCCAGGACACAGGTCTCCACCATCAAACCTCAGGCATGGTCCCGGGCCACAGGGTTCCAGAATCTACCGATGTCATGTTCCCAGGCCACAGGATTCCACACTCTAACATCAGTCATCTTCCCAGGCCAATGGTTTCCAGAATGAAACCTCAGTCATATTCCCAGGCCACATGGTTCCAGAATAAAACCTCAGTCATGTTCCCTGGACACAGGTTTCAGAAATAAACTCCCAGTCATGTTCCCAGGCCACAGGGTTCCACAATTAAACCTCAGTCATATTCCCAGGCCAGAGGGTACCACAATCAAACCTCTGTCCTCTTGCTAGGCCACGGTTCCACCATCAAGCTTCAGTCATGTTCCCAGGAAAGACTGTTCCACAATCAAACCTAAGTCATCTTGCCAAGCCACAGGGTTCCACCATCAAGCCTCACTCATGTTCCCAAGCCTGAGGGTTCCACTATCAAACCTCAATCATGTTGCCAGGCCACAGGTGTCAACCATCAAACCTCAGTCATGTTCCCAGTAAACAGGGCTCCAGAATCAAACCAATGTCAAGTTCCCACGCCACGGGGTTCCAGTATCAGGCCTCAGTCATGTTCCCCGTGCACAGGGTGCCACAATCAAACTCAGTCATGTTGCCAGGCCACAGGTTTCTGCCATCACACCTCAGTCAAGTTGCCAGGCCACAGGGTTCCAGAATCAAGCCTCAGTCATTTTGCCAGGCCATAGTGTTCCACCATCAAACATCAGTCATGATCCCAAGCCACATGTTTCCACAATGAAACCTCAGTCATTTTCCCAGGCCAAAGGTTTCCAGAATCAAACCTCAGTCATATTCCCAGGACACATGGTTCCAGAATCAAACCTGAGTCATGTTCGCAGGCCACAGGTTTCAGCAATCAAACCTCAGTCATGTTCCCAGGACACAGGTGTCCAGAATCAAACCTCAGTCATGTTCCCAGGGAACAGGTTTCCAGAAACAAACCTCAGTCATGTTCCCAAGGCACAGGGTTCCAGAATCAAACCTCAGTCTTGTTCCCAGGACACAGGTTTCCAGAATCAACCCGATATCATGTTCCCTAGCCACAGTCTTCCAGAATCAAACCTCAGTCATGTTGCCAGGCCACAGGTTTCCACCATCAAACCTCAGGCATGTTCCCAGGCCACAGGGTTCCAGAATCAAACCGTTCTCATGTTCCCAGGCCACAGGGTTCCAGAATCCACCGTTGTCATTTTCCCAGGCCACAAGATTCCAGAATCAATCCTCAGTTATGTTCCCAGGCTATAGGGTTCCAGAATAAAACCTCAGTCATGTTCCCAGTCCACAGGGTTCCAGAACCGAGGCTCAGTCAGGTTCCCGGGGCACAGTATTCCACAATCTA
The DNA here is from genome assembly GCF_965194825.1 of Balaenoptera physalus. Classification (NCBI taxonomy): domain Eukaryota; kingdom Metazoa; phylum Chordata; class Mammalia; order Artiodactyla; family Balaenopteridae; genus Balaenoptera; species Balaenoptera physalus. Next base: position 1,425,044 of record NW_028126464.1, read on the forward strand.
AACAGATGTCATGTTCCCAGGCCTCAGGGTTCCAGAATCCACCGATGTCATGTTCCCAGGCCACAGGGTTCCAGAATCAATCCTCAGTTATGTTCCCAGGCTACAGGGTTCCAGAATAAAACCTCAGTCATGTTCCCAGGCCACAGGGTTCCAGTATCAATCCTCATTTATGTTCCCAGGCTACAGGGTTCCAGAATAAAACCTCAGTCATGTTCCCAGTCCACAGGGTTCCAGAACCAAGGCTCAGTCAGGTTCCCGGGCCACAGTATTCCACAATCTAAATAGATGTCATGTTCCCAGGCCACAGTGTTCCAGAATCACGCCTCAGTCACGTTCCCAGGACACAGGGATCCAGAATCAAACTTCAGTCATGTTGCCAGGCCATGGGGTACCACCGTCAAACCTCAGTCATATTCCCAGGCCACAGGTTTCCAGAATCAAACCGATTCCATGTTCCCAGGCAACAGGGTACCGGAATCCAAACCGATGTCATGTTCCCAGGCCACAGGATTCCACACTCTAACATCAGTCATCTTCCCAGGCCAATGGTTTCCAGAATCAAACCCCAGTCATATTCCCAGGCCACATGGTTCCAGAATCAAACCTCAGTTGTGTTCCCAGGACACAGGGTTCCAGAATAAAACCTCAGTCATGTTCCCTGGACACAGGTTTCAGAAATAAAATCCCAGTCATGTTCCCAGGCCACAGGGTTCCACAATTAAACCTCAGTCATATTCCCAGGTCAGAGGGTTCCACAATCAAACCTCAGTTCTGTTGCCAGACCACGGTTCCACCATCAAGCCTCAGTCATGTTCCCAGGGAACAGGCTTCCAGAAACAAACCTCAGTCATGTTCCCAAGGCACAGGGTTCCAGAATCAAACCTCAGTCTTGTTCCCAGGACACAGGTTGCCAGAATCAACCCGATATCATGTTCCCTAGCCACAGTCTTCCAGAATCAAACCTCAGTCCTGTTGCCAGGCCACAGGTCTCCACCATCAAACCTCAGGCATGGTCCCGGGCCACAGGGTTCCAGAATCCACCGATGTCATGTTCCCAGGCCACAGGATTCCACACTCTAACATCAGTCATCTTACCAGGCCAATGGTTTCCAGAATCAAACCTCAGTCATATTCCCATGCCACATGGTTCCAAAATAAAACTTCAGTCATGTTCCCTGGACACAGGTTTCAGAAATAAACTCCCAGTCATGATCCCAAGCCACATGTTTCCACAATGAAACCTCAGTCATTTTCCCAGGCCAAAGGTTTCCAGAATCAAACCTCAGTCATATTCCCAGGACACATGGTTCCAGAATCAAACCTGAGTCATGTTTGCAGGCCACAGGTTTCAGCAATCAAACCTCAGTCATGTTCCCAGGACACAGGTGTCCAGAATCAAACCTCAGTCATGTTTCCAGGGAACAGGTTTCCAGAAACAAACCTCACTCATGTTCCCAAGGCACAGGGTTCCAGAATCAAACCTCAGTCTTGTTCCCAGGACACAGGTTGCCAGAATCAACCCGATATCATGTTCCCTAGCCACAGTCTTCCAGAATCAAACCTCAGTCATGTTGCCAGGCCACAGGTTTCCACCATCAAACCTCAGGCATGTTCACAGGCCACAGGGTTCCAGAATCAAACCGTTCTCATGTTCCCAGGCCACAGGGTTCCAGAATCCACCGTTGTCATTTTCCCAGGCCACAAGATTCTGGAATCAATCCTCAGTTATGTTCCCAGGCTACAGGGTTCCAGAATAAAACTTCAGTCATATTCCCAGTCCACAGGGTTCCAGAACTGAGGCTCAGTCAGGTTCCCGGGGCACAGTATTCCACAATCTAAACAGATGTCATGTTCCCAGGCCTCAGGGTTCCAGAATCCACCGATGTCATGTTCCCAGGCCACAGGGTTCCAGAATCAATCCTCAGTTATGTTCCCAGGCTACAGGGTTCCAGAATAAAACCTCAGTCATGTTCCCAGTCCACAGGGTTCCAGAACCAAGGCTCAGTCAGGTTCCCGGGGCACAGTATTCCACAATCTAAATAGATGTCATGTTCCCTGGCCACAGTGTTCCAGAATCACGCCTCAGTCATGTTCCCAGGCCACAGGGATCCAGAATCAAACTTCAATCATGTTGCCAGGCCGTAGGGGACCACCATCAAACCTCAGTCATATTCCCAGGCCACAGGTTTCCAGAATCAAACCGATTTCATGTTCCCAGGCAACACGGTACCGGAATCCAAACCGATGTCATGTTCCCAGGCCACAGGATTCCACACTCTAACATCAGTCATCTTCCCAGGCCAATGGTTTCCAGAATCAAACCCCAGTCATATTCCCAGGCGACATGGTTCCAGAATCAAACCTCAGTTGTGTTCCCAGGTCACAGGGTTCCAGAATAAAACCTCAGTCATGTTCCCTGGACACAGGTTTCAGAAATAAAATCCCAGTCATGTTCCCAGGCCACAGGGTTCCACAATTAAACCTCAGTCATAGTCCCAGGCCAGAGGGTTCCACAATCAAACCTCAGTTCTGTTGCCAGACCACGGTTCCACCATCAAGCCTCAGTCATGTTCCCAGGGAACAGGCTTCCAGAAACAAACCTCAGTCATGTTCCCAAGGCACAGGGTTCCAGAATCAAACCTCAGTCTTATTCCCAGGATACAGGTTGCCAGAATCAACCCGATATCATGTTCCCTAGGCACAGTCTTCCAGAATCAAACCTCAGTCCTGTTGCCAGGCCACAGGTCTCCACCATCAAACCTCAGGCATGGTCCCGGGCCACAGGGTTCCAGAATCTACCGATGTCATGTTCCCAGGCCACAGGATTCCACACTCTAACATCAGTCATCTTCCCAGGCCAATGGTTTCCAGAATGAAACCTCAGTCATATTCCCAGGCCACATGGTTCCAGAATAAAACCTCAGTCATGTTCCCTGGACACAGGTTTCAGAAATAAACTCCCAGTCATGTTCCCAGGCCACAGGGTTCCACAATTAAACCTCAGTCATATTCCCAGGCCAGAGGGTACCACAATCAAACCTCTGTCCTCTTGCTAGGCCACGGTTCCACCATCAAGCTTCAGTCATGTTCCCAGGAAAGACTGTTCCACAATCAAACCTAAGTCATCTTGCCAAGCCACAGGGTTCCACCATCAAGCCTCACTCATGTTGCCAGGCCACAGGGTTCCACCGTCAAGCCTCACTCATGTTCCCAAGCCTGAGGGTTCCACTATCAAACCTCAATCATGTTGCCAGGCCACAGGTGTCAACCATCAAACCTCAGTCATGTTCCCAGTAAACAGGGCTCCAGAATCAAACCAATGTCAAGTTCCCACGCCACGGGGTTCCAGTATCAGGCCTCAGTCATGTTCCCCGTGCACAGGGTGCCACAATCAAACTCAGTCATGTTGCCAGGCCACAGGTTTCTGCCATCACACCTCAGTCAAGTTGCCAGGCCACAGGGTTCCAGAATCAAGCCTCAGTCATTTTGCCAGGCCATAGTGTTCCACCATCAAACCTCAGTCATTTTCCCAGGCCAAAGGTTTCCAGAATCAAACCTCAGTCATATTCCCAGGACACATGGTTCCAGAATCAAACCTCAGTCATATTCCCAGGACACATGGTTCCAGAATCAAACCTGAGTCATGTTCGCAGGCCACAGGTTTCAGCAATCAAACCTCAGTCATGTTCCCAGGACACAGGTGTCCAGAATCAAACCTCAGTCATGTTTCCAGGGAACAGGTTTCCAGAAACAAACCTCACTCATGTTCCCAAGGCACAGGGTTCCAGAATCAAACCTCAGTCTTGTTCCCAGGACACAGGTTGCCAGAATCAACCCGATATCATGTTCCCTAGCCACAGTCTTCCAGAATCAAACCTCAGTCATGTTGCCAGGCCACAGGTTTCCACCATCAAACCTCAGGCATGTTCACAGGCCACAGGGTTCCAGAATCAAACCGTTCTCATGTTCCCAGGCCACAGGGTTCCAGAATCCACCGTTGTCATTTTCCCAGGCCACAAGATTCCGGAATCAATCCTCAGTTATGTTCCCAGGCTACAGGGTTCCAGAATAAAACCTCAGTCATATTCCCAGTCCACAGGGTTCCAGAACTGAGGCTCAGTCAGGTTCCCGGGGCACAGTATTCCACAATCTAAACAGATGTCATGTTCCCAGGCCTCAGGGTTCCAGAATCCACCGATGTCATGTTCCCAGGCCACAGGGTTCCAGAATCAATCCTCAGTTATGTTCCCAGGCTACAGGGTTCCAGAATAAAACCTCAGTCATGTTCCCAGTCCACAGGGTTCCAGAACCAAGGCTCAGTCAGGTTCCCGGGGCACAGTATTCCACAATCTAAATAGATGTCATGTTCCCTGGCCACAGTGTTCCAGAATCACGCCTCAGTCATGTTCCCAGGCCACAGGGATCCAGAATCAAACTTCAGTCATGTTGCCAGGCCGTAGGGGACCACCATCAAACCTCAGTCATATTCCCAGGCCACAGGTTTCCAGAATCAAACCGATTTCATGTTCCCAGGCAACACGGTACCGGAATCCAAACCGATGTCATGTTCCCAGGCCACAGGATTCCACACTCTAACATCAGTCATCTTCCCAGGCCAATGGTTTCCAGAATCAAACCCCAGTCATATTCCCAGGCGACATGGTTCCAGAATCAAACCTCAGTTGTGTTCCCAGGACACAGGGTTCCAGAATAAAACCTCAGTCATGTTCCCTGGACACAGGTTTCAGAAATAAAATCCCAGTCATGTTCCCAGGCCACAGGGTTCCACAATTAAACCTCAGTCATAGTCCCAGGCCAGAGGGTTCCACAATCAAACCTCAGTTCTGTTGCCAGACCACGGTTCCACCATCAAGCCTCAGTCATGTTCCCAGGGAACAGGCTTCCAGAAACAAACCTCAGTCATGTTCCCAAGGCACAGGGTTCCAGAATCAAACCTCAGTCTTATTCCCAGGATACAGGTTGCCAGAATCAACCCGATATCATGTTCCCTAGGCACAGTCTTCCAGAATCAAACCTCAGTCCTGTTGCCAGGACACAGGTCTCCACCATCAAACCTCAGGCATGGTCCCGGGCCACAGGGTTCCAGAATCTACCGATGTCATGTTCCCAGGCCACAGGATTCCACACTCTAACATCAGTCATCTTCCCAGGCCAATGGTTTCCAGAATGAAACCTCAGTCATATTCCCAGGCCACATGGTTCCAGAATAAAACCTCAGTCATGTTCCCTGGACACAGGTTTCAGAAATAAACTCCCAGTCATGTTCCCAGGCCACAGGGTTCCACAATTAAACCTCAGTCATATTCCCAGGCCAGAGGGTACCACAATCAAACCTCTGTCCTCTTGCTAGGCCACGGTTCCACCATCAAGCTTCAGTCATGTTCCCAGGAAAGACTGTTCCACAATCAAACCTAAGTCATCTTGCCAAGCCACAGGGTTCCACCATCAAGCCTCACTCATGTTGCCAGGCCACAGGGTTCCACCGTCAAGCCTCACTCATGTTCCCAAGCCTGAGGGTTCCACTATCAAACCTCAATCATGTTGCCAGGCCACAGGTGTCAACCATCAAACCTCAGTCATGTTCCCAGTAAACAGGGCTCCAGAATCAAACCAATGTCAAGTTCCCACGCCACGGGCTTCCAGTATCAGGCCTCAGTCATGTTCCCCGTGCACAGGGTGCCACAATCAAACTCAGTCATGTTGCCAGGCCACAGGTTTCTGCCATCACACCTCAGTCAAGTTGCCAGGCCACAGGGTTCCAGAATCAAGCCTCAGTCATTTTGCCAGGCCATAGTGTTCCACCATCAAACCTCAGTCATGATCCCAAGCCACATGTTTCCACAATGAAACCTCAGTCATTTTCCCAGGCCAAAGGTTTCCAGAATCAAACCTCAGTCATATTCCCAGGACACATGGTTCCAGAATCAAACCTGAGTCATGTTCGCAGGCCACAGGTTTCAGCAATCAAACCTCAGTCATGTTCCCAGGACACAGGTGTCCAGAATCAAACCTCAGTCAAGTTCCCAGGGAACAGGTTTCCAGAAACAAACCTCAGTCATGTTCCCAAGGCACAGGGTTCCAGAATCAAACCTCAGTCTTGTTCCCAGGACACAGGTTTCCAGAATCAACCCGATATCATGTTCCCTAGCCACAGTCTTCCAGAATCAAACCTCAGTCATGTTGCCAGGCCACAGGTTTCCACCATCAAACCTCAGGCATGTTCCCAGGCCACAGGGTTCCAGAATCAAACCGTTCTCATGTTCCCAGGCCACAGGGTTCCAGAATCCACCGTTGTCATTTTCCCAGGCCACAAGATTCCAGAATCAATCCTCAGTTATGTTCCCAGGCTACAGGGTTCCAGAATAAAAGCTCAGTCATGTTCCCAGTCCACAGGGTTCTAGAACCGAGGCTCAGTCAGGTTCCCGGGGCACAGTATTCCACAATCTAAACAGATGTCATGTTCCCAGGCCTCAGGGTTCCAGAATCCACCGATGTCATGTTCCCAGGCCACAGGGTTCCAGAATCAATCCTCAGTTATGTTCCCAGGCTACAGGGTTCCAGGATAAAACCTCAGTCATGTTCCCAGGCCACAGGGTTCCAGTATCAATCCTCATTTATGTTCCCAGGCTACAGGGTTCCAGAATAAAACCTCAGTCATGTTCCCAGTCCACAGGGTTCCAGAACCAAGGCTCAGTCAGGTTCCCGGGCCACAGTATTCCACAATCTAAATAGATGTCATGTTCCCAGGCCACAGTGTTCCAGAATCACGCCTCAGTCACGTTCCCAGGACACAGGGATCCAGAATCAAACTTCAGTCATGTTGCCAGGCCATGGGGTACCACCGTCAAACCTCAGTCATATTCCCAGGCCACAGGTTTCCAGAATCAAACCGATTCCATGTTCCCAGGCAACAGGGTACCGGAATCCAAACCGATGTCATGTTCCCAGGCCACAGGATTCCACACTCTAACATCAGTCATCTTCCCAGGCCAATGGTTTCCAGAATCAAACCCCAGTCATATTCCCAGGCCACATGGTTCCAGAATCAAACCTCAGTTGTGTTCCCAGGACACAGGGTTCCAGAATAAAACCTCAGTCATGTTCCCTGGACACAGGTTTCAGAAATAAAATCCCAGTCATGTTCCCAGGCCACAGGGTTCCACAATTAAACCTCAGTCATATTCCCAGGTCAGAGGGTTCCACAATCAAACCTCAGTTCTGTTGCCAGACCACGGTTCCACCATCAAGCCTCAGTCATGTTCCCAGGGAACAGGCTTCCAGAAACAAACCTCAGTCATGTTCCCAAGGCACAGGGTTCCAGAATCAAACCTCAGTCTTGTTCCCAGGACACAGGTTGCCAGAATCAACCCGATATCATGTTCCCTAGCCACAGTCTTCCAGAATCAAACCTCAGTCCTGTTGCCAGGCCACAGGTCTCCACCATCAAACCTCAGGCATGGTCCCGGGCCACAGGGTTCCAGAATCCACCGATGTCATGTTCCCAGGCCACAGGATTCCACACTCTAACATCAGTCATCTTACCAGGCCAATGGTTTCCAGAATCAAACCTCAGTCATATTCCCATGCCACATGGTTCCAAAATAAAACTTCAGTCATGTTCCCTGGACACAGGTTTCAGAAATAAACTCCCAGTCATGATCCCAAGCCACATGTTTCCACAATGAAACCTCAGTCATTTTCCCAGGCCAAAGGTTTCCAGAATCAAACCTCAGTCATATTCCCAGGACACATGGTTCCAGAATCAAACCTGAGTCATGTTCGCAGGCCACAGGTTTCAGCAATCAAACCTCAGTCATGTTCCCAGGACACAGGTGTCCAGAATCAAACCTCAGTCATGTTTCCAGGGAACAGGTTTCCAGAAACAAACCTCACTCATGTTCCCAAGGCACAGGGTTCCAGAATCAAACCTCAGTCTTGTTCCCAGGACACAGGTTGCCAGAATCAACCCGATATCATGTTCCCTAGCCACAGTCTTCCAGAATCAAACCTCAGTCATGTTGCCAGGCCACAGGTTTCCACCATCAAACCTCAGGCATGTTCACAGGCCACAGGGTTCCAGAATCAAACCGTTCTCATGTTCCCAGGCCACAGGGTTCCAGAATCCACCGTTGTCATTTTCCCAGGCCACAAGATTCTGGAATCAATCCTCAGTTATGTTCCCAGGCTACAGGGTTCCAGAATAAAACTTCAGTCATATTCCCAGTCCACAGGGTTCCAGAACTGAGGCTCAGTCAGGTTCCCGGGGCACAGTATTCCACAATCTAAACAGATGTCATGTTCCCAGGCCTCAGGGTTCCAGAATCCACCGATGTCATGTTCCCAGGCCACAGGGTTCCAGAATCAATCCTCAGTTATGTTCCCAGGCTACAGGGTTCCAGAATTAAACCTCAGTCATGTTCCCAGTCCACAGGGTTCCAGAACCAAGGCTCAGTCAGGTTCCCGGGGCACAGTATTCCACAATCTAAATAGATGTCATGTTCCCTGGCCACAGTGTTCCAGAATCACGCCTCAGTCATGTTCCCAGGCCACAGGGATCCAGAATCAAACTTCAGTCATGTTGCCAGGCCGTAGGGGACCACCATCAAACCTCAGTCATATTCCCAGGCCACAGGTTTCCAGAATCAAACCGATTTCATGTTCCCAGGCAACACGGTACCGGAATCCAAACCGATGTCATGTTCCCAGGCCACAGGATTCCACACTCTAACATCAGTCATCTTTCCAGGCCAATGGTTTCCAGAATCAAACCCCAGTCATATTCCCAGGCGACATGGTTCCAGAATCAAACCTCAGTTGTGTTCCCAGGTCACAGGGTTCCAGAATAAAACCTCAGTCATGTTCCCTGGACACAGGTTTCAGAAATAAAATCCCAGTCATGTTCCCAGGCCACAGGGTTCCACAATTAAACCTCAGTCATAGTCCCAGGCCAGAGGGTTCCACAATCAAACCTCAGTTCTGTTGCCAGACCACGGTTCCACCATCAAGCCTCAGTCATGTTCCCAGGGAACAGGCTTCCAGAAACAAACCTCAGTCATGTTCCCAAGGCACAGGGTTCCAGAATCAAACCTCAGTCTTATTCCCAGGATACAGGTTGCCAGAATCAACCCGATATCATGTTCCCTAGGCACAGTCTTCCAGAATCAAACCTCAGTCCTGTTGCCAGGCCACAGGTCTCCACCATCAAACCTCAGGCATGGTCCCGGGCCACAGGGTTCCAGAATCTACCGATGTCATGTTCCCAGGCCACAGGATTCCACACTCTAACATCAGTCATCTTCCCAGGCCAATGGTTTCCAGAATGAAACCTCAGTCATATTCCCAGGCCACATGGTTCCAGAATAAAACCTCAGTCATGTTCCCTGGACACAGGTTTCAGAAATAAACTCCCAGTCATGTTCCCAGGCCACAGGGTTCCACAATTAAACCTCAGTCATATTCCCAGGCCAGAGGGTACCACAATCAAACCTCTGTCCTCTTGCTAGGCCACGGTTCCACCATCAAGCTTCAGTCATGTTCCCAGGAAAGACTGTTCCACAATCAAACCTAAGTCATCTTGCCAAGCCACAGGGTTCCACCATCAAGCCTCACTCATGTTCCCAAGCCTGAGGGTTCCACTATCAAACCTCAATCATGTTGCCAGGCCACAGGTGTCAACCATCAAACCTCAGTCATGTTCCCAGTAAACAGGGCTCCAGAATCAAACCAATGTCAAGTTCCAACGCCACGGGGTTCCAGTATCAGGCCTCAGTCATGTTCCCCGTGCACAGGGTGCCACAAACAAACTCAGTCATGTTGCCAGGCCACAGGTTTCTGCCATCACACCTCAGTCAAGTTGCCAGGCCACAGGGTTCCAGAATCAAGCCTCAGTCATTTTGCCAGGCCATAGTGTTCCACCATCAAACCTCAGTCATGATCCCAAGCCACATGTTTCCACAATGAAACCTCAGTCATTTTCCCAGGCCAAAGGTTTCCAGAATCAAACCTCAGTCATATTCCCAGGACACATGGTTCCAGAATCAAACCTGAGTCATGTTCGCAGGCCACAGGTTTCAGCAATCAAACCTCAGTCATGTTCCCAGGACACAGGTGTCCAGAATCAAACCTCAGTCATGTTCCCAGGGAACAGGTTTCCAGAAACAAACCTCAGTCATGTTCCCAAGGCACAGGGTTCCAGAATCAAACCTCAGTCTTGTTCCCAGGACACAGGTTTCCAGAATCAACCCGATATCATGTTCCCTAGCCACAGTCTTCCAGAATCAAACCTCAGTCATGTTGCCAGGCCACAGGTTTCCACCATCAAACCTCAGGCATGTTCCCAGGCCACAGGGTTCCAGAATCAAACCGTTCTCATGTTCCCAGGCCACAGGGTTCCAGAATCCACCGTTGTCATTTTCCCAGGCCACAAGATTCCAGAATCAATCCTCAGTTATGTTCCCAGGCTACAGGGTTCCAGAATAAAAGCTCAGTCATGTTCCTAGTCCACAGGGTTCCAGAACCGAGGCTCAGTCAGGTTCCCGGGGCACAGTATTCCACAATCTAAACAGATGTCATGTTCCCAGGCCTCAGGGTTCCAGAATCCACCGATGTCATGTTCCCAGATCACAGGGTTCCAGAATAAAACCTCAGTCATGTTCCCAGGGCACAGGGTTCCAGTATCAATCCTCAGTTATTTTCCCAGGCTACAGGGTTCCAGAATAAAACCTCAGTCATGTTCCCAGTCCACAGGGTTCCAGAACCAAGGCTCAGTCAGGTTCCCGGGGCACAGTATTCCACAATCTAAATAGATGTCATGTTCCCTGGCCACAGTGTTCCAGAATCACGCCTCAGTCATGTTCCCAGGCCACAGGGATCCAGAATCAAACTTCAGTCATGTTGCCAGGCCGTAGGGGACCACCATCAAACCTCAGTCATATTCCCAGGCCACAGGTTTCCAGAATCAAACCGATTTCATGTTCCCAGGCAACACGGTACCGGAATCCAAACCGATGTCATGTTCCCAGGCCACAGGATTCCACACTCTAACATCAGTCATCTTCCCAGGCCAATGGTTTCCAGAATCAAACCCCAGTCATATTCCCAGGCGACATGGTTCCAGAATCAAACCTCAGTTGTGTTCCCAGGACACAGGGTTCCAGAATAAAACCTCAGTCATGTTCCCTGGACACAGGTTTCAGAAATAAAATCCCAGTCATGTTCCCAGGCCACAGGGTTCCACAATTAAACCTCAGTCATAGTCCCAGGCCAGAGGGTTCCACAATCAAACCTCAGTTCTGTTGCCAGACCACGGTTCCACCATCAAGCCTCAGTCATGTTCCCAGGGAACAGGCTTCCAGAAACAAACCTCAGTCATGTTCCCAAGGCACAGGGTTCCAGAATCAAACCTCAGTCTTATTCCCAGGATACAGGTTGCCAGAATCAACCCGATATCATGTTCCCTAGGCACAGTCTTCCAGAATCAAACCTCAGTCCTGTTGCCAGGACACAGGTCTCCACCATCAAACCTCAGGCATGGTCCCGGGCCACAGGGTTCCAGAATCTACCGATGTCATGTTCCCAGGCCACAGGATTCCACACTCTAACATCAGTCATCTTCCCAGGCCAATGGTTTCCAGAATGAAACCTCAGTCATATTCCCAGGCCACATGGTTCCAGAATAAAACCTCAGTCATGTTCCCTGGACACAGGTTTCAGAAATAAACTCCCAGTCATGTTCCCAGGCCACAGGGTTCCACAATTAAACCTCAGTCATATTCCCAGGCCAGAGGGTACCACAATCAAACCTCTGTCCTCTTGCTAGGCCACGGTTCCACCATCAAGCTTCAGTCATGTTCCCAGGAAAGACTGTTCCACAATCAAACCTAAGTCATCTTGCCAAGCCACAGGGTTCCACCATCAAGCCTCACTCATGTTGCCAGGCCACAGGGTTCCACCGTCAAGCCTCACTCATGTTCCCAAGCCTGAGGGTTCCACTATCAAACCTCAATCATGTTGCCAGGCCACAGGTGTCAACCATCAAACCTCAGTCATGTTCCCAGTAAACAGGGCTCCAGAATCAAACCAATGTCAAGTTCCCACGCCACGGGCTTCCAGTATCAGGCCTCAGTCATGTTCCCCGTGCACAGGGTGCCACAATCAAACTCAGTCATGTTGCCAGGCCACAGGTTTCTGCCATCACACCTCAGTCAAGTTGCCAGGCCACAGGGTTCCAGAATCAAGCCTCAGTCATTTTGCCAGGCCATAGTGTTCCACCATCAAACCTCAGTCATGATCCCAAGCCACATGTTTCCACAATGAAACCTCAGTCATTTTCCCAGGCCAAAGGTTTCCAGAATCAAACCTCAGTCATATTCCCAGGACACATGGTTCCAGAATCAAACCTGAGTCATGTTCGCAGGCCACAGGTTTCAGCAATCAAACCTCAGTCATGTTCCCAGGACACAGGTGTCCAGAATCAAACCTCAGTCAAGTTCCCAGGGAACAGGTTTCCAGAAACAAACCTCAGTCATGTTCCCAAGGCACAGGGTTCCAGAATCAAACCTCAGTCTTGTTCCCAGGACACAGGTTTCCAGAATCAACCCGATATCATGTTCCCTAGCCACAGTCTTCCAGAATCAAACCTCAGTCATGTTGCCAGGCCACAGGTTTCCACCATCAAACCTCAGGCATGTTCCCAGGCCACAGGGTTCCAGAATCAAACCGTTCTCATGTTCCCAGGCCACAGGGTTCCAGAATCCACCGTTGTCATTTTCCCAGGCCACAAGATTCCAGAATCAATCCTCAGTTATGTTCCCAGGCTACAGGGTTCCAGAATAAAAGCTCAGTCATGTTCCCAGTCCACAGGGTTCTAGAACCGAGGCTCAGTCAGGTTCCCGGGGCACAGTATTCCACAATCTAAACAGATGTCATGTTCCCAGGCCTCAGGGTTCCAGAATCCACCGATGTCATGTTCCCAGGCCACAGGGTTCCAGAATCAATCCTCAGTTATGTTCCCAGGCTACAGGGTTCCAGGATAAAACCTCAGTCATGTTCCCAGGCCACAGGGTTCCAGTATCAATCCTCATTTATGTTCCCAGGCTACAGGGTTCCAGAATAAAACCTCAGTCATGTTCCCAGTCCACAGGGTTCCAGAACCAAGGCTCAGTCAGGTTCCCGGGCCACAGTATTCCACAATCTAAATAGATGTCATGTTCCCAGGCCACAGTGTTCCAGAATCACGCCTCAGTCACGTTCCCAGGACACAGGGATCCAGAATCAAACTTCAGTCATGTTGCCAGGCCATGGGGTACCACCGTCAAACCTCAGTCATATTCCCAGGCCACAGGTTTCCAGAATCAAACCGATTCCATGTTCCCAGGCAACAGGGTACCGGAATCCAAACCGATGTCATGTTCCCAGGCCACAGGATTCCACACTCTAACATCAGTCATCTTCCCAGGCCAATGGTTTCCAGAATCAAACCCCAGTCATATTCCCAGGCCACATGGTTCCAGAATCAAACCTCAGTTGTGTTCCCAGGACACAGGGTTCCAGAATAAAACCTCAGTCATGTTCCCTGGACACAGGTTTCAGAAATAAAATCCCAGTCATGTTCCCAGGCCACAGGGTTCCACAATTAAACCTCAGTCATATTCCCAGGTCAGAGGGTTCCACAATCAAACCTCAGTTCTGTTGCCAGACCACGGTTCCACCATCAAGCCTCAGTCATGTTCCCAGGGAACAGGCTTCCAGAAACAAACCTCAGTCATGTTCCCAAGGCACAGGGTTCCAGAATCAAACCTCAGTCTTGTTCCCAGGACACAGGTTGCCAGAATCAACCCGATATCATGTTCCCTAGCCACAGTCTTCCAGAATCAAACCTCAGTCCTGTTGCCAGGCCACAGGTCTCCACCATCAAACCTCAGGCATGGTCCCGGGCCACAGGGTTCCAGAATCCACCGATGTCATGTTCCCAGGCCACAGGATTCCACACTCTAACATCAGTCATCTTACCAGGCCAATGGTTTCCAGAATCAAACCTCAGTCATATTCCCATGCCACATGGTTCCAAAATAAAACTTCAGTCATGTTCCCTGGACACAGGTTTCAGAAATAAACTCCCAGTCATGATCCCAAGCCACATGTTTCCACAATGAAACCTCAGTCATTTTCCCAGGCCAAAGGTTTCCAGAATCAAACCTCAGTCATATTCCCAGGACACATGGTTCCAGAATCAAACCTGAGTCATGTTCGCAGGCCACAGGTTTCAGCAATCAAACCTCAGTCATGTTCCCAGGACACAGGTGTCCAGAATCAAACCTCAGTCATGTTTCCAGGGAACAGGTTTCCAGAAACAAACCTCACTCATGTTCCCAAGGCACAGGGTTCCAGAATCAAACCTCAGTCTTGTTCCCAGGACACAGGTTGCCAGAATCAACCCGATATCATGTTCCCTAGCCACAGTCTTCCAGAATCAAACCTCAGTCATGTTGCCAGGCCACAGGTTTCCACCATCAAACCTCAGGCATGTTCACAGGCCACAGGGTTCCAGAATCAAACCGTTCTCATGTTCCCAGGCCACAGGGTTCCAGAATCCACCGTTGTCATTTTCCCAGGCCACAAGATTCTGGAATCAATCCTCAGTTATGTTCCCAGGCTACAGGGTTCCAGAATAAAACTTCAGTCATATTCCCAGTCCACAGGGTTCCAGAACTGAGGCTCAGTCAGGTTCCCGGGGCACAGTATTCCACAATCTAAACAGATGTCATGTTCCCAGGCCTCAGGGTTCCAGAATCCACCGATGTCATGTTCCCAGGCCACAGGGTTCCAGAATCAATCCTCAGTTATGTTCCCAGGCTACAGGGTTCCAGAATAAAACCTCAGTCATGTTCCCAGTCCACAGGGTTCCAGAACCAAGGCTCAGTCAGGTTCCCGGGGCACAGTATTCCACAATCTAAATAGATGTCATGTTCCCTGGCCACAGTGTTCCAGAATCACGCCTCAGTCATGTTCCCAGGCCACAGGGATCCAGAATCAAACTTCAGTCATGTTGCCAGGCCGTAGGGGACCACCATCAAACCTCAGTCATATTCCCAGGCCACAGGTTTCCAGAATCAAACCGATTTCATGTTCCCAGGCAACACGGTACCGGAATCCAAACCGATGTCATGTTCCCAGGCCACAGGATTCCACACTCTAACATCAGTCATCTTCCCAGGCCAATGGTTTCCAGAATCAAACCCCAGTCATATTCCCAGGCGACATGGTTCCAGAATCAAACCTCAGTTGTGTTCCCAGGTCACAGGGTTCCAGAATAAAACCTCAGTCATGTTCCCTGGACACAGGTTTCAGAAATAAAATCCCAGTCATGTTCCCAGGCCACAGGGTTCCACAATTAAACCTCAGTCATAGTCCCAGGCCAGAGGGTTCCACAATCAAACCTCAGTTCTGTTGCCAGACCACGGTTCCACCATCAAGCCTCAGTCATGTTCCCAGGGAACAGGCTTCCAGAAACAAACCTCAGTCATGTTCCCAAGGCACAGGGTTCCAGAATCAAACCTCAGTCTTATTCCCAGGATACAGGTTGCCAGAATCAACCCGATATCATGTTCCCTAGGCACAGTCTTCCAGAATCAAACCTCAGTCCTGTTGCCAGGCCACAGGTCTCCACCATCAAACCTCAGGCATGGTCCCGGGCCACAGGGTTCCAGAATCTACCGATGTCATGTTCCCAGGCCACAGGATTCCACACTCTAACATCAGTCATCTTCCCAGGCCAATGGTTTCCAGAATGAAACCTCAGTCATATTCCCAGGCCACATGGTTCCAGAATAAAACCTCAGTCATGTTCCCTGGACACAGGTTTCAGAAATAAACTCCCAGTCATGTTCCCAGGCCACAGGGTTCCACAATTAAACCTCAGTCATATTCCCAGGCCAGAGGGTACCACAATCAAACCTCTGTCCTCTTGCTAGGCCACGGTTCCACCATCAAGCTTCAGTCATGTTCCCAGGAAAGACTGTTCCACAATCAAACCTAAGTCATCTTGCCAAGCCACAGGGTTCCACCATCAAGCCTCACTCATGTTCCCAAGCCTGAGGGTTCCACTATCAAACCTCAATCATGTTGCCAGGCCACAGGTGTCAACCATCAAACCTCAGTCATGTTCCCAGTAAACAGGGCTCCAGAATCAAACCAATGTCAAGTTCCCACGCCACGGGGTTCCAGTATCAGGCCTCAGTCATGTTCCCCGTGCACAGGGTGCCACAAACAAACTCAGTCATGTTGCCAGGCCACAGGTTTCTGCCATCACACCTCAGTCAAGTTGCCAGGCCACAGGGTTCCAGAATCAAGCCTCAGTCATTTTGCCAGGCCATAGTGTTCCACCATCAAACCTCAGTCATGATCCCAAGCCACATGTTTCCACAATGAAACCTCAGTCATTTTCCCAGGCCAAAGGTTTCCAGAATCAAACCTCAGTCATATTCCCAGGACACATGGTTCCAGAATCAAACCTGAGTCATGTTCGCAGGCCACAGGTTTCAGCAATCAAACCTCAGTCATGTTCCCAGGACACAGGTGTCCAGAATCAAACCTCAGTCATGTTCCCAGGGAACAGGTTTCCAGAAACAAACCTCAGTCATGTTCCCAAGGCACAGGGTTCCAGAATCAAACCTCAGTCTTGTTCCCAGGACACAGGTTTCCAGAATCAACCCGATATCATGTTCCCTAGCCACAGTCTTCCAGAATCAAACCTCAGTCATGTTGCCAGGCCACAGGTTTCCACCATCAAACCTCAGGCATGTTCCCAGGCCACAGGGTTCCAGAATCAAACCGTTCTCATGTTCCCAGGCCACAGGGTTCCAGAATCCACCGTTGTCATTTTCCCAGGCCACAAGATTCCAGAATCAATCCTCAGTTATGTTCCCAGGCTACAGGGTTCCAGAATAAAAGCTCAGTCATGTTCCTAGTCCACAGGGTTCCAGAACCGAGGCTCAGTCAGGTTCCCGGGGCACAGTATTCCACAATCTAAACAGATGTCATGTTCCCAGGCCTCAGGGTTCCAGAATCCACCGATGTCATGTTCCCAGATCACAGGGTTCCAGAATAAAACCTCAGTCATGTTCCCAGGGCACAGGGTTCCAGTATCAATCCTCAGTTATTTTCCCAGGCTACAGGGTTCCAGAATAAAACCTCAGTCATGTTCCCAGTCCACAGGGTTCCAGAACCAAGGCTTAGTCAGGTTCCCGGGGCACAGTATTCCACAATCTAAATAGATGTCATGTTCCCAGGCCACAGTGTTCCAGAATCACGCCTCAGTCACGTTCCCAGGACACAGGGATCCAGAATCAAACTTCAGTCATGTTGCCAGGCCATGGGGTACCACCGTCAAACCTCAGTCATATTCCCAGGCCACAGGTTTCCAAAATCAAACCGATTCCATGTTCCCAGGCAACAGGGTACCGGAATCCAAACCGATGTCATGTTCCCAGGCCACAGGATTCCACACTCTAACATCAGTCATCTTCCCAGGCCAATGGTTTCCAGAATCAAACCCCAGTCATATTCCCAGGCCACATGGTTCCAGAATCAAACCTCAGTTGTGTTCCCAGGACACAGGGTTCCAGAATAAAACCTCAGTCATGTTCCCTGGACACAGGTTTCAGAAATAAAATCCCAGTCATGTTCCCAGGCCACAGGGTTCCACAATTAAACCTCAGTCATAGTCCCAGGCCAGAGGGTTCCACAATCAAACCTCAGTTCTGTTGCCAGACCACGGTTCCACCATCAAGCCTCAGTCATGTTCCCAGGGAACAGGCTTCCAGAAACAAACCTCAGTCATGTTCCCAAGGCACAGGGTTCCTGAATCAAACCTCAGTCTTGTTCCCAGGACACAGGTTGCCAGAATCAACCCGATATCATGTTCCCTAGCCACAGTCTTCCAGAATCAAACCTCAGTCCTGTTGCCAGGCCACAGGTCTCCACCATCAAACCTCAGGCATGGTCCCGGGACACAGGGTTCCAGAATCCACCGATGTCATGTTCCCAGGCCACAGGATTCCACACTCTAACATCAGTCATCTTACCAGGCCAATGGTTTCCAGAATCAAACCTCAGTCATATTCCCATGCCACATGGTTCCAAAATAAAACTTCAGTCATGTTCCCTGGACACAGGTTTCAGAAATAAACTCCCAGTCATGTTCCCAGGCCACAGGGTTCCACAATTAAACCTCAGTCATATTCCCAGGCCAGAGGGTTCCACAATCAAACCTCTGTCCTGTTGCTAGGCCACGGTTCCACCATCAAGCCTCAGTCATGTTCCCAGGAAAGACTGTTCCACAATCAAACCTAAGTCATCTTGCCAAGCCACAGGGTTCCACCATCAAGCCTCACTCATGTTGCCAGGCCACAGGGTTCCACCATCAAGCCTCACTCATGTTCCCAAGCCTGAGGGTTCCACTATCAAACCTCAATCATGTTGCCAGGCCACAGGTGTCAACCATCAAACCTCAGTCATGTTCCCAGTAAACAGGGCACCAGAATCAAACCAATGTCAAGTTCCCACGCGACGGGGTTCCAATATCAGGCCTCAGTCATGTTCTCCGTGCACAGGGTGCCACAATCAAACTCAGTCATGCTGCCAGTCCACAGGTTTCTGCCATCACACCTCAGTCAAGTTGCCAGGCCACAGGGTTCCAGAATCAAGCCTCAGTCATTTTGCCAGGCCATAGTGTTCCACCATCAAACCTCAGTCATGATCCCAAGCCACATGTTTCCACAATGAAACCTCAGTCATTTTCCCAGGCCAAAGGTTTCCAGAATCAAACCTCAGTCATATTCCCAGGACACATGGTTCCAGAATCAAACCTGAGTCATGTTCGCAGGCCACAGGTTTCAGCAATCAAACCTCAGTCATGTTCCCAGGACACAGGTGTCCAGAATCAAACCTCAGTCATGTTTCCAGGGAACAGGTTTCCAGAAACAAACCTCACTCATGTTCCCAAGGCACAGGGTTCCAGAATCAAACCTCAGTCTTGTTCCCAGGACACAGGTTGCCAGAATCAACCCGATATCATGTTCCCTAGCCACAGTCTTCCAGAATCAAACCTCAGTCATGTTGCCAGGCCACAGGTTTCCACCATCAAACCTCAGGCATGTTCACAGGCCACAGGGTTCCAGAATCAAACCGTTCTCATGTTCCCAGGCCACAGGGTTCCAGAATCCACCGTTGTCATTTTCCCAGGCCACAAGATTCCGGAATCAATCCTCAGTTATGTTCCCAGGCTACAGGGTTCCAGAATAAAACCTCAGTCATATTCCCAGTCCACAGGGTTCCAGAACTGAGGCTCAGTCAGGTTCCCGGGGCACAGTATTCCACAATCTAAACAGATGTCATGTTCCCAGGCCTCAGGGTTCCAGAATCCACCGATGTCATGTTCCCAGGCCACAGGGTTCCAGAATCAATCCTCAGTTATGTTCCCAGGCTACAGGGTTCCAGAATAAAACCTCAGTCATGTTCCCAGTCCACAGGGTTCCAGAACCAAGGCTCAGTCAGGTTCCCGGGGCACAGTATTCCACAATCTAAATAGATGTCATGTTCCCTGGCCACAGTGTTCCAGAATCACGCCTCAGTCATGTTCCCAGGCCACAGGGATCCAGAATCAAACTTCAGTCATGTTGCCAGGCCGTAGGGGACCACCATCAAACCTCAGTCATATTCCCAGGCCACAGGTTTCCAGAATCAAACCGATTTCATGTTCCCAGGCAACACGGTACCGGAATCCAAACCGATGTCATGTTCCCAGGCCACAGGATTCCACACTCTAACATCAGTCTTCTTCCCAGGCCAATGGTTTCCAGAATCAAACCCCAGTCATATTCCCAGGCCACATGGTTCCAGAATCAAACCTCAGTTGTGTTCCCAGGACACAGGGTTCCAGAATAAAACCTCAGTCATGTTCCGTGGACATAGGTTTCAGAAATAAAATCCCAGTCATGTTCCCAGGCCACAGGGTTCCACAATTAAACCTCAGTCATATTCCCAGGCCAGAGGGTTCCACAATCAAACCTCAGTTCTGTTGTCAGACCACGGTTCCAACATCAAGCCTCAGTCATGTTCCCAGGGAACAGGCTTCCAGAAACAAACCTCAGTCATGTTCCCAAGGCACAGGGTTCCAGAATCAAACCTCAGTCTTGTTCCCAGGACACAGGTTGCCAGAATCAACCCGATATCATGTTCCCTAGCCACAGTCTTCCAGAATCAAACCTCAGTCCTGTTGCCAGGCCACAGGTCTCCACTATCAAACCTCAGGCATGGTCCCAGGCCACAGGGTTCCAGAATCCACCGATGTCATGTTCCCAGGCCACAGGATTCCACACTCTAACATCAGTCATCTTCCCAGGCCAATGGTTTCCAGAATCAAACCTCAGTCATATTCCCAGGCCACATGGTTCCAGAAGAAAACCTCAGTCATGTTCCCTGGAGACAGGTTTCAGAAATAAACTCCCAGTCATGTTCCCAGGCCACAGGTTTCCACAATTAAACCTCAGTCATATTCCCAGGCCAGAGGGTACCACAATCAAACCTCTGTCCTCTTGCTAGGCCACGGTTCCACCATCAAGCCTCAGTCATGTTCCCAGGAAAGACTGTTCCACAATCAAACCTAAGTCATCTTGCCAAGCCACAGGGTTCCACCATCAAGCCTCACTCATGTTGCCAGGCCACAGGGTTCCACCATCAAGCCTCACTCATGTTCCCAAGCCTGAGGGTTCCACTATCAAACCTCAATCATGTTGCCAGGCCACAGGTTTCAACCATCAAACCTCAGTCATGTTCCCAGTAAACCGGGCTCCAGAATCAAACCAATGTCAAGTTTCCACGCCACGGGGTTCCAGTATCAGGCCTCAGTCATGTTCCCCGTGCACAGGGTGCCACAATCAAACTCAGTCATGTTGCCAGTCCACAGGTTTCTGCCATCACACCTCAGTCAAGTTGCCAGGCCACAGGGTTCCAGAATCAAGCCTTAGTCATTTTGCCAGGCCATAGTGTTCCACCATCAAACCTCAGTCATGATCCCAAGCCACATGTTTCCACAATGAAACCTCAGGCATGTTCCCAGGCCACAGGGTTCCAGAATCAAACCGTTCTCATGTTCCCAGGCCACAGGGTTCCAGAATCCACCGTTGTCATTTTCCCAGGCCACAAGATTCCAGAATCAATCCTCAGTTATGTTCCCAGGCTACAGGGTTCCAGAATAAAACCTCAGTCATGTTCCCAGTCCACAGGGTTCCAGAACAGAGGCTCAGTCAGGTTCCCGGGGCACAGTATTCCACAATCTAAACAGATGTCATGTTCCCAGGCCTCAGGGTTCCAGAATCCACCGATGTCATGTTCCCAGGCCACAGGGTTCCAGAATCAATCCTCAGTTATGTTCCCAGGCTACAGGGTTCCAGAATAAAACCTCAGTCATGTTCCCAGTCCACAGGGTTCCAGAACCAAGGCTCAGTCAGTTTCCCGGGCACAGTATTCCACAATCTAAATAGATGTCATGTTCCCAGGCCACAGTGTTCCAGAATCACGCCTCAGTCACGTTCCCAGGACACAGGGATCCAGAATCAAACTTCAGTCATGTTGCCAGGCCATGGGGTACCACCGTCAAACCTCAGTCATATTCCCAGGCCACAGGTTTCCAGAATCAAACCGATTCCATGTTCCCAGGCAACAGGGTACCGGAATCCAAACCGATGTCATGTTCCCAGGCCACAGGATTCCACACTCTAACATCAGTCATCTTCCCAGGCCAATGGTTTCCAGAATCAAACCCCAGTCATATTCCCAGGCCACATGGTTCTAGAATCAAACCTCAGTTGTGTTCCCAGGACACAGGGTTCCAGAATAAAACCTCAGTCATGTTCCCTGGACACAGGTTTCAGAAATAAAATCCCAGTCATGTTCCCAGGCCACAGGGTTCCACAATTAAACCTCAGTCATATTCCCAGGCCAGAGGGTTCCTCAATCAAAGCTCAGTTCTGTTGCCAGACCACGGTTCCACCATCAAGCCTCAGTCATGTTCCCAGGGAACAGGCTTCCAGAAACAAACCTCAGTCATGTTCCCAAGGCACAGGGTTCCAGAATCAAACCTCAGTCTTGTTCCCAGGACACAGGTTGCCAGAATCAACCCGATATCATGTTCCCTAGCCACAGTCTTCCAGAATCAAACCTCAGTCCTGTTGCCAGGCCACAGGTTTCCACCATCAAACCTCAGGCATGTTCCCAGGCCACAGGGTTCCAGAATCCACCGATGTCATGTTCCCAGGCCAAAGGATTCAACACTCTAACATCAGTCATCTTCCCAGGCCAATGGTTTCCAGAATCAAACCTCAGTCATATTCCCAGGCCACATGGTTCCAGAATAAAACCTCAGTCATGTTCCCTGGACACAGGTGTCAGAAATAAACTCCCAGTCATGTTCCCAGGCCACAGGGTTCCACAATTAAACCTCAGTCATATTCCCAGGCCAGAGGGTTCCACAATCAAACCTCTGTCCTGTTGCTAGGCCACGGTTCCACCATCAAGCCTCAGTCATGTTCCCAGGAAAGACTGTTCCACAATCAAACCTAAGTCATCTTGCCAAGCCACAGGGTTCCACCATCAAGCCTCACTCATGTTGCCAGGCCACAGGGTTCCACCATCAAGCCTCACTCATGTTCCCAAGCCTGAGGGTTCAACTATCAAACCTCAATCATGTTGCCAGGCCACAGGTGTCAACCATCAAACCTCAGTCATGTTCCCAGTAAACAGGGCTCCAGAATCAAACCAATGTCAAGTTCCCAGGCCACGGGGTTCCAGTATCAGGCCTCAGTCATGTTCCCCGTGCACAGGGTGCCACAATCAAACTCAGTCATGTTGCCAGGCCACAGGTTTCTGCCATCACACCTCAGTCAAGTTGCCAGGCCACAGGGTTCCAGAATCAAGCCTCAGTCATTTTGCCAGGCCATAGTGTTCCACCATCAAACCTCAGTCATGATCCCAAGCCACATGTTTCCACAATGAAACCTCAGTCATTTTCCCAGGCCAAAGGTTTCCAGAATCAAACCTCAGTCATATTCCCAGGACACATGGTTCCAGAATCAAACCTGAGTCATGTTCGCAGGCCACAGGTTTCAGCAATCAAACCTCAGTCATGTTCCCAGGACACAGGTGTCCAGAATCAAACCTCAGTCATGTTCCCAGGGAACAGGTTTCCAGAAACAAACCTCAGTCATGTTCCCAAGGCACAGGGTTCCAGAATCAAACCTCAGTCTTGTTCCCAGGACACAGGTTTCCAGAATCAACCCGATATCATGTTCCCTAGCCACAGTCTTCCAGAATCAAACCTCAGTCATGTTGCCAGGCCACAGGTTTCCACCATCAAACCTCAGGCATGTTCCCAGGCCACAGGGTTCCAGAATCAACCGTTGTCATTTTCACAGGCCACAAGATTCCAGAATCAATCCTCAGTTATGTTCCCAGGCTACAGGGTTCCAGAATAAAACCTCAGTCATGTTCCCAGTCCACAGGGTTCCAGAAGCGAGGCTCAGTCAGGTTCCCGGGGCACAGTATTCCACAATCTAAACAGATGTCATGTTCCCAGGCCTCACGGTTCCAGAATCCACCGATGTCATGTTCCCAGGCCACAGGGTTCCAGAATCAAACTTCAGTCATGTTGCCAGGCCATAGGGTACCACCGTCAAACCTCAGTCATATTCCCAGGCCACAGGTTTCCAGAATCCACCGATGTCATGTTCCCAGGCCACAGGATTCCACACTCTAACATCAGTCATCTTCGCAGGTCAATGGTTTCCAGAATCAAACCTCAGTCATATTCCCAGGCCACATGGTTCCAGAATCAAACCTCAGTTGTGTTCCCAGGACACAGGGTTCCAGAATAAAACCTCAGTCATGTTCCCTGGACACAGGTTTCAGAAATAAAATCCCAGTCATGTTCCCAGGCCACAGGGTTCCACAATTAAACCTCAGTCATATTCCCAGGCCAGAGGGTTCCACAATCAAAGCTCAGTTCTGTTGCCAGACCACGGTTCCACCATCAAGCCTCAGTCATGTTCCTAGGGAACAGGCTTCCAGAAACAAACCTCAGTCATGTTCCCAAGGCACAGGGTTCCAGAATCAATCCTCAGTTATGTTCCCAGGCTACAGGGTTCCAGAATAAAACCTCAGTCATGTTCCTAGTGCACAGTGTTCCAGAACCAAGGCTCAGTCAGGTTCCCGGGCCAAAGTATTCCACAATCTAAACAGATGTCATGTTTCCAGGCCACAGGTCTTCAGAATCACGCCTCAGTCATTTTCCCAGGCCACAGAGATCCAGAATCAAACCTCAGTCATGTTGCCAGGCCTCAGATTTCCGGAATCAAACCGATTTCGTGTTCCCAGGCCACAGGGTTCCAGAGTCAAACCGTTCGCAGGTTCCCAGGCCACAGTGTTCCAGAATCCACCGATGTCATGTTCCCAGGCCACAGGCTTCCAGAATCAATCCTCAGTTATGTTCCCAGGCTACAGGGTTCCAGAATAAAACCTCAGTCATGTTCCCAGTCCACAGGGTTCCAGAACCAAAGCTCAGTCAGGTTCCCGGGCCACAGTATTCCACAATCTAAACAGATGTCATGTTCCAAGGCCTCAGGGTTCCAGAATCCACCCATGTCATGTTCCTGGGCCACAGGGTTCCAAAGTGAATCCTCAGTTATGTTCCCAGGCTACACGGCTCCAGAATAAAACCTCAGTCATATTCCCAGTCCACAGGTTTCCAGAACCAAGGCTCAGTCAAGTTCCCAGGCCACAGTATTCCACAATCTAAACAGATTTCATGTTCCCAGGCCTCAGGGTTCCAGAATCCACCCACGTCATGTTAACAGGACACAGGGTTCCAGAATAAAACCTCAGTCATGTTCCCAGTACACAGGGGTCCAGAACCAAGGCTCAGTCAGGTTCCCGGGGCACAGTATTCCACAATCTAAACAGATGTCATGTTCCCAGGCCAATGGTTTCCAGAATCAAACCTAAGTCATATTCCCAGGCCACATGGTTCCAGAATCAAACCTCAGTCGTGTTCCCAGGACACAGGGTTCCAGAATAAAACCTCAGTCATTTTCTCTGGACACAGGTTTCAGAAATCAAATCCCAGTCATGTTCCCAGGCCACAGGGTTCCAGAATCAATCCTCAGTTATTTTCTCAGGCTACAGGGTTCCAGAATAAAACGTCAGTCATGTTCCCAGTCCACAGGGTTCCAGAACCAAGGCTCAGTCACGTTCCCAGGGCACAGTATTCCACAATCTAAACAGATGTCATGTTCCCAGGCCTCAGGGTTCCAGAATCCACCGTTGTCATTTTCCCAGGCCACAAGATTCCAGAATCAATCCTCAGTTATGTTCCCAGGCTACAGGGTTCCAGAATAAAAGCTCAGTCATGTTCCCAGTCCACAGGGTTCCAGAACCGAGGCTCAGTCAGGTTCCCGGGGCACAGTATTCCACAATCTAAACAGATGTCATGTTCCCAGGCCTCAGGGTTCCAGAATCCACCGATGTCATGTTCCCAGGCCACAGGGTTCCAGAATCAATCCTCAGTTATGTTCCCAGGCTACAGGGTTCCAGAATAAAACCTCAGTCATGTTCCCAGTCCACAGGGTTCCAGAACCAAGGCTCAGTCAGGTTCCCGGGGCACAGTATTCCACAATCTAAACAGATGTCATGTTCCCAGGCCACAGGTTTCCAGAATCATGCCTCAGTCATGTTCCCAGGCCACAGGCATCCAGAATCAAACCTCAGTCATGTTGCCAGGCCATAGGGTACCACAATCAAACCTCAGTCATATTCCCAGACCTCAGGTTTACAGAATCAAACCGATTTCATGTTCCCAGGCAACAGGGTACCAGAATCCAAACCGATGTCATGTTCCCAGGCCACAGGATTCCACACTCTAACATCAGTCATGTTCCCAGGCCAATGGTTTCCAGAATCAAAACTCAGTCATTTTCCCAGGCCACATGGTTACAGAATCAAACCTCAGTCGTGTTCCCAGGACACAGGGTTCCAGAATAAAACCTCAGTCATGTTCCCTGGACACAGGTTTCAGTAATCAAATCCCAGTCATGTTCCCAGGCAACAGGGTTCCACAATTAAACCTCAGTCATGTTCCCAGTAAACAGGGCTCCAGAATCAAACCAATGTCATGTTCCCATGCCACGGGGATCCAGTATCAGGCTTCAGTCATGGTCCCCTTGCACAGGGTTCCAAATCAAACCTCAGTCATGTTGCCAGTCCACAGGTTTCTGCCATCAAACCTCAGTCATGTTCCCAGTAAACAGGGCTCCAGAATCAAGCCTCAGTCATTTTGCCAGGCCACAGTGTTCCACCATCAAACGTCAGTCATGATCCCAGGCCATATGTTTCCACATTGAAACCTCAGTCATTTTTCCAGGACGAAGGTTTCCAGAATCAAACCTGAGTCATATTCCCAGGACACATGGTTCCAGAATCAACCTGAGTCATGTTCGAAGGCCACAGGTTTCAGCAATCAAACCTCAGTCATGTTACCAGGACACAGGTGTCCAGAATCAAACCTCAGTCATGTTCCCAGAGAACAGGCTTCCAGAAACAAACCTCAGTCATGTTCCCAAGCCACAGGGTTGCAGAATCAAACCTCAGTCTTGTTCCCAGGACACAGGTGTCCAGAATCAAACCGCAGTCATGTTCCCAAGGAACAGGCTTCCAGAAACAAACCTCAGTCAAGTTCCCAGGCCTCAGGGTTCCAGAATCCACCCATGTCATGTTCCCAGGCCACAGGGTTCCAGAATCAATCCTCAGTTATGTTCCCAGGCTACAAGGTTCCAGAATAAAACCTCAGTCATGTTCCTAGTCCGCAGGGTTCCAGAATCCACCGTTGTCATGTGCCCAGGCCACAGGGTTCCAGAATCAATCCTCAGTTATAGTCCCAGGCTACAGGGTTCCAGAATAAAACCTCAGTCATGTTCCCAGTACACAGGGTTCCCGAACCAAGGCTCAGTCAGGTTCCCGGGGCACAGTATTCCACAATCTAAACAGATGTCATGTTCCCAGGCCACAGGTTTCCAGAATCATGCCTCAGTCATGTTCCCAGGCCACAGGCATCTAGAATCAAACCTCAGTCATGTTGCCAGGCCATAGGGTACCACAATCAAACCTCAGTCATATTCCCAGACCTCAGGTTTACAGAATCAAACCGATTTCATGTTCCCAGGCAACAGGGTACCAGAATCCAAACCGATGTCATGTTCCCAGGCCACAGGATTCCACATTCTAACATCAGTCATGTTCCCAGGCCAATGGTTTCCAGAATCAAACCTCAGTCATATTCCCAGGCCACATGGTTACAGAATCAAACCTCAGTCGTGTTCACAGGACACAGGGTTCCAGAATAAAACCTCAGTCATGTTCCCTGGACACAGGTTTCAGTAATCAAATCCCAGTCATGTTCCCAGGCCACAGGGTTCCACAATTAAACCTCAGTCATATTCCAGGGCCAGAGGGTTCCACAATCAAACCTCAGTCCTGTTGCCAGGCCACGGTTCCACCATCAAGCCTCAGTCATGTTCCCAGGTCAGAGTGTTCCACAATCAAACCTAAGTCATCTTGCCAAGCCACAGGGTTCCACCATCAAACCTCAAGCATATTGCCAGGCCACAGGGTTCCACCATCAAGCCTCACTCATGTTCCCAAGCCTGAGGGTTCCACTATCAAACCTCAGTCATGTTGCCAGGCCACAGGATTCAACCATGAAACCTCAGTCATGTTCCCAGTAAACAGGGCTCCAGAATCAAACCAATGTCATGTTCCCATGCCACGGGGTTCCAGTATCAGGCCTCAGTCATGGTCCCCGTGCACAGGGTTCCAAATCAAACCTCAGTCATGTTGCCAGTCCACAGGTTTCTGCCATCAAACCTCAGTCATGTTCCCAGTAAACAGGGCTCCAGAATCAAGCCTCAGTCATTTTGCCAGGCCAGAGTGTTCCACCATCAAACGTCAGTCATGATCCCAGGCCATATGTTTCCACATTGAAACCTCAGTCATTTTTCCAGGACGAAGGTTTCCAGAATCAAACCTGAGTCATATTCCCAGGACACATGGTTCCAGAATCAACCTGAGTCATGTTCGAAGGCCACAGGTTTCAGCAATCAAACCTCAGTCATGTTACCAGGACACAGGTGTCCAGAATCAAACCTCAGTCATGTTCCCAGAGAACAGGCTTCCAGAAACAAACCTCAGTCATGTTCCCAAGCCACAGGGTTGCAGAATCAAACCTCAGTCTTGTTCCCAGGACACAGGTGTCCAGAATCAAACCGCAGTCATGTTCCCAAGGAACAGGCTTCCAGAAACAAACCTCAGTCAAGTTCCCAGGCCTCAGGGTTCCAGAATCCACCCATGTCATGTTCCCAGGCCACAGGGTTCCAGAATCAATCCTCAGTTATGTTCCCAGGCTACAAGGTTCCAGAATAAAACCTCAGTCATGTTCCTAGTCCGCAGGGTTCCAGAATCCACCGTTGTCATGTGCCCAGGCCACAGGGTTCCAGAATCAATCCTCAGTTATAGTCCCAGGCTACAGGGTTCCAGAATAAAACCTCAGTCATGTTCCCAGTACACAGGGTTCCCGAACCAAGGCTCAGTCAGGTTCCCGGGGCACAGTATTCCACAATCTAAACAGATGTCATGTTCCCAGGCCACAGGTTTCCAGAATCATGCCTCAGTCATGTTCCCAGGCCACAGGCATCTAGAATCAAACCTCAGTCATGTTGCCAGGCCATAGGGTACCACAATCAAACCTCAGTCATATTCCCAGACCTCAGGTTTACAGAATCAAACCGATTTCATGTTCCCAGGCAACAGGGTACCAGAATCCAAACCGATGTCATGTTCCCAGGCCACAGGATTCCACATTCTAACATCAGTCATGTTCCCAGGCCAATGGTTTCCAGAATCAAACCTCAGTCATATTCCCAGGCCACATGGTTACAGAATCAAACCTCAGTCGTGTTCACAGGACACAGGGTTCCAGAATAAAACCTCAGTCATGTTCCCTGGACACAGGTTTCAGTAATCAAATCCCAGTCATGTTCCCAGGCCACAGGGTTCCACAATTAAACCTCAGTCATATTCCAGGGCCAGAGGGTTCCACAATCAAACCTCAGTCCTGTTGCCAGGCCACGGTTCCACCATCAAGCCTCAGTCATGTTCCCAGGTCAGAGTGTTCCACAATCAAACCTAAGTCATCTTGCCAAGCCACAGGGTTCCACCATCAAACCTCAAGCATATTGCCAGGCCACAGGGTTCCACCATCAAGCCTCACTCATGTTCCCAAGCCTGAGGGTTCCACTATCAAACCTCAGTCATGTTGCCAGGCCACAGGATTCAACCATGAAACCTCAGTCATGTTCCCAGTAAACAGGGCTCCAGAATCAAACCAATGTCATGTTCCCATGCCACGGGGTTCCAGTATCAGGCCTCAGTCATGGTCCCCGTGCACAGGGTTCCAAATCAAACCTCAGTCATGTTGCCAGTCCACAGGTTTCTGCCATCAAACCTCAGTCATGTTCCCAGTAAACAGGGCTCCAGAATCAAGCCTCAGTCATTTTGCCAGGCCAGAGTGTTCCACCATAAAACCTCAGTCATGATCCCAGGCCACATGTTTCCACATTGAAACCTCAGTCATTTTCCCAGTACGAAGGTTTCCAGAATCAAACCTCAGTCATATTCCCAGGACACATGGTTCCAGAATCAACCTGAGTCATGTTCGAAGGCCACAGGTTTCAACAATCAAACCTCAGTCATGTTCCCAGGACACAGGTGTCCAGAATCAAACCTCAGTCATGTTCCCAGAGAACAGGCTTCCAGAAACAAACCTCAGTCATGTTCCCAAGCCACAGGGTTGCAGAATCAAACCTCAGTCTTGTTCCCAGGACACAGGTGTCCAGAATCAAACCGCAGTCATGTTCCCAGGGAACAGGCTTCCAGAAACAAACCTCAGTCAAGTTCCCAGGCATCAGTGTTCCAGAATCAAACCTCAGTCTTGATCCCAGGACACAGGTTTCCAGAATCAACCCGATATCATGTTCCCTGGCCACAGTCTTCCAGAGTCTATCCTCAGTCATGTTACCAGGCCACAGGTTTCCACCATCAAACATCAGACATGTTCCCAGGCCACAGTGTACCAGAGTCAAACCGTTCGCAGGTTCCCAGGCCACAGAGTTCCAGAATCCACAGATGTCATGCTGCCAGGCCACAGGGTTCCAGAATCAATCCTCAGTTATGTTCCCAGGCTACAGGGTTCCAGAATAAAACCTCAGTCATATTCCCTGTACATAGGGTTCCAGAACCAAGGCTAAGTCAGGTTCCCGGGTCACAGTATTCCACAATCTAAACAGATGTCTTGTTCCCAGGCCTCAGGGTTCCAGAATCCACCCATGTTATGTTCCCAGGCCACAGGGTTCCAGAATCAATCCTCAGTTATGTTCCCAGGCTACAGGGTTCCAGAATAAAACCTCAGTCATGTTCCTAGTGCACAGTGTTCCAGAACCAAGGCTCAGTCAGGTTCCCGGGCCAAAGTATTCCACAATCTAAACAGATGTCATGTTTCCAGGCCACAGGTCTTCAGAATCACTCCTCAGTCATTTTCCCAGGCCACAGAGATCCAGAATCAAACCTCAGTCATGTTGCCAGGCCTCAGATTTCTGGAATCAAACCGATTTCGTGTTCCCAGGCCACAGGGTTCCAGAGTCAAACCGTTCGCAGGTTCCCAGGCCACAGTGTTCCAGAATCCACCGATGTCATGTTCCCAGGCCACAGGCTTCCAGTATCAATCCTCAGTTATGTTCCCAGGCTACAGGGTTCCAGAATAAAACCTCAGTCATGTTCCCAGTCCACAGGGTTCCAGAACCAAGGCTCAGTCAGGTTCCCGGGCCACAGTATTCCACAATCTAAACAGATGTCATGTTCCAAGGCCTCAGGGTTCCAGAATCCACCCATGTCATGTTCCTGGGCCACAGGGTTCCAAAGTGAATCCTCAGTTATGTTCCCAGGCTACACGGCTCCAGAATAAAACCTCAGTCATATTCCCAGTCCACAGGTTTCCAGAACCAAGGCTCAGTCAAGTTCCCAGGCCACAGTATTCCACAATCTAAACAGATTTCATGTTCCCAGGCCTCAGGGTTCCAGAATCCACCCATGTCATGTTAACAGGACACAGGGTTCCAGAATAAAACCTCAGTCATGTTCCCAGTGCACAGGGGTCCAGAACCAAGGCTCAGTCAGGTTCCCGGGGCACAGTATTCCACAATCTAAACAGATGTCATGTTCCCAGGCCACAGGTTTCCAGAATCATGCCTCAGTCATGTTCCCAGGCCACAGGCATCCAGAATCAAACCTCAGTCATGTTGCCAGGCCATAGGGTACCACAATCAAACCTCAGTCATATTCCCAGACCTCAGGTTTACAGAACCAAACCGATTTCATGTTCCCAGGCAACAGGGTACCAGAATCCAAACCGATGTCATGTTCCCAGGCCACAGGATTCCACATTCTAACATCAGTCATGTTCCCAGGCCAATGGTTTCCAGAATCAAACCTCAGTCATATTCCCAGGCCACATGGTTACAGAATCAAACCTCAGTCGTGTTCCCAGGACACAGGGTTCCAGAATAAAACCTCAGTCATGTTCCCTGGACACAGGTTTCAGTAATCAAATCCCAGTCATGTTCCCAGGCCACAGGGTTCCACAATTAAACCTCAGTCATATTCCAGGGCCAGAGGGTTCCACAATCAAACCTCAGTCCTGTTGCCAGGCCACGGTTCCACCATCAAGCCTCAGTCATATTCCCAGGCCAGAGTGTTCCACAGTCAAACCTAAGTCATCTTGCCAAGCCACAGGGTTCCACCATCAAACCTCAAGCATATTGCCAGGCCACAGGGTTCCACCATCAAGCCTCACTCATGTTCCCAAGCCTGAGGGTTCCACTATCAAACCTCAATCATGTTGCCAGGCCACAGGATTCAACCATGAAACCTCAGTCATGTTCCCAGTAAACAGGGCTCCAGAATCAAACCAATGTCATGTTCCCTTGCCACGGGGATCCAGTATCAGGCCTCACTGATGGTCCCCGTGCACAGGGTTCCAAATCAAACCTCAGTCATGTTGCCAGTCCACAGGTTTCTGCCATCAAACCTCAGTCATGTTCCCAGTAAACAGGGCTCCAGAATCAAGCCTCAGTCATTTTGCCAGGCCAGAGTGTTCCACCATCAAACGTCAGTCATGATCCCAGGCCACATGTTTCCACATTGAAACCTCAGTCATTTTCACAGGACGAAGGTTTCCAGAATCAAACCTCAGTCATATTCCCAGGACACATGGTTCCAGAATCAACCTGAGTCATGTTCGAAGGCCACAGGTTTCAGCAATCAAACCTCAGTCATGCTCCCAGGACACAGGTGTCCAGAATCAAACCTCAGTCATGTTCCCAGAGAACAGGCTTCCAGAAACAAACCTCAGTCATGTTCCCAAGCCACAGGGTTGCAGAATCAAACCTCAGTCTTGTTCCCAGGACACAGGTGTCCAGAATCAAACCGCAGTCATGTTCCCAGGGAACAGGCTTCCAGAAACAAACCTCAGTCAAGTTCCCAGGCATCAGGGTTCCAGAATCAAACCTCAGTCTTGATCCCAGGACACAGGTTTCCAGAATCAACCCGATATCATGTTCCCTGGCCACAGTCTTCCAGAGTCTATCCTCAGTCATGTTACCATGCCACAGGTTTCCACCATCAAACATCAGACATGTTCCCAGGCCACAGTGTACCAGAGTCAAACCGTTCGCAGGTTCCCAGGCCACAGAGTTCCAGAATCCACAGATGTCATGCTGCCAGG
The DNA here is from genome assembly GCF_965194825.1 of Balaenoptera physalus. NCBI lineage: Eukaryota > Metazoa > Chordata > Mammalia > Artiodactyla > Balaenopteridae > Balaenoptera > Balaenoptera physalus. Next base: position 1,458,003 of record NW_028126464.1, read on the forward strand.
CCACAGGGTTCCAGAATCAATCCTCAGTTATGTACGCAGGCTACAGGGTTCCAGAATAAAACCTCAGCCATGTTCCCAGTCCACAGGGTTCCAGAATCCACCGTTGTCATGTGCCCAGGCCACAGGGTTCCAGAATCAATCCTCAGTTATGGTCCCAGGCTACAGGGTTCCAGAATAAAACCTCAGTCATGTTCCCAGTCCACAGGGTTCCCGAACCAAGGCTCAGTCAGGTTCCCGGGGCACAGTATTCCACAATCTAAACAGATGTCATGTTCCCAGGCCACAGCTTTCCAGAATCATGCCTCAGTCATGTTCCCAGGCCACAGGCATCCAGAATCAAACCTCAGTCATGTTGCCAGGCCATAGGGTACCACAATCAAACCTCAGTCATATTCCCAGACCTCAGGTTTACAGAATCAAACCGATTTCATGTTCCCAGGCAACAGGGTACCAGAATCCAAACCGATGTCATGTTCCCAGGCCACAGGATTCCACATTCTAACATCAGTCATGTTCCCAGGCCAATGGTTTCCAGAATCAAACCTCAGTCATATTCCCAGGCCACATGGTTACAGAATCAAACCTCAGTCATGTTCCCAGGACACAGGGTTCCAGAATAAAACCTCAGTCATGTTCCCTGGACACAGGTTTCAGTAATCAAATCCCAGTCATGTTCCCAGGCCACAGGGTTCCACAATTAAGCCTCAGTCATATTCCAGGGCCAGAGTGTTCCACAATCAAACCTCAGTCCTGTTGCCAGGCCACGGTTCCACCATCAAGCCTCAGTCATGTTCCCAGGCCAGAGTGTTCCACAATCAAACCTAAGTCATCTTGCCAAGCCACAGGGTTCCACCATCAAACCTCAAGCATATTGCCAGGCCACAGGGTTCCACCATCAAGCCTCACTCATGTTCCCAAGCCTGAGGGTTCCACTATCAAACCTCAATCATGTTGCCAGGCCACAGGATTCAACCATGAAACCTCAGTCATGTTCCCAGTAAACAGGGCTCCAGAATCAAACCAATGTCATGTTCCCATGCCACGGGGTTCCAGTATCAGGCCTCAGTCATGGTCCCCGTGCACAGGGTTCCAAATCAAACCTCAGTCATGTTGCCAGTCCACAGGTTTCTGCCATCAAACCTCAGTCATGTTCCCAGTAAACAGGGCTCCAGAATCAAGCCTCAGTCATTTTGCCAGGCCAGAGTGTTCCACCATCAAACCTCAGTCATGATCCCAGGCCACATGTTTCCACATTGAAACCTCAGTCATTTTCCCAGTACGAAGGTTTCCAGAATCAAACCTCAGTCATATTCCCAGGACACATGGTTCCAGAATCTACCTGAGTCATGTTCGAAGGCCACAGGTTTCAACAATCAAACCTCAGTCATGTTCCCAGGACACAGGTGTCCAGAATCAAACCTCAGTCTTGTTCCCAGGACACAGGTGTCCAGAATCAAATCGCAGTCATGTTCCCAGGGAACAGGCTTCCAGAAACAAACCTCAGTCAAGTTCCCAGGCATCAGGGTTCCAGAATCAAACCTCAGTCTTGATCCCAGGACACAGGTTTCCAGAATCAACCCGATATCATGTTCCCTGGCCACAGTCTTCCAGAGTCTATCCTCAGTCATGTTACCAGGCCAAAGGTTTCCACCATCAAACATCAGACATGTTCCCAGGCCACAGTGTACCAGAGTCAAACCGTTCGCAGGTTCCCAGGCCACAGAGTTCCAGAATCCACAGATGTCATGCTGCCAGGCCACAGGGTTCCAGAATCAATCCTCAGTTATGTTCCCAGGCTACAGGATTCCAGAATAAAACCTCAGTCATATTCCCAGTACATAGGGTTCCAGAACCAAGGCTCAGTCAGGTTCCCGGGTCACAGTATTCCACAATCTAAACAGATGTCTTGTTCCCAGGCCTCAGGGTTCCAGAATCCACCCATGTTATGTTCCCAGGCCACAGGGTTCCAGAATCAATCCTCAGTTATGTTCCCAGGCTACAGGGTTCCAGAATAAAACCTCAGTCATGTTCCTAGTGCACAGTGTTCCAGAACCAAGGCTCAGTCAGGTTCCCGGGCCAAAGTATTCCACAATCTAAACAGATGTCATGTTTCCAGGCCACAGGTCTTCAGAATCACGCCTCAGTCATTTTCCCAGGCCACAGAGATCCATAATCAAACCTCAGTCATGTTGCCAGGCCTCAGATTTCCGGAATCAAACCGATTTCGTGTTCCCAGGCCACAGGGTTCCAGAGTCAAACCGTTCGCAGGTTCCCAGGCCACAGTGTTCCAGAATCCACCGATGTCATGTTCCCAGGCCACAGGCTTCCAGAATCAATCCTCAGTTATGTTCCCAGGCTACAGGGTTCCAGAATAAAACCTCAGTCATGTTCCCAGTCCACAGGGTTCCAGAACCAAGGCTCAGTCAGGTTCCCGGGTCACAGTATTCCACAATCTAAACAGATGTCATGTTCCAAGGCCTCAGGTTTCCAGAATCCACCCATTTCATGTTCCTGGGCCACAGGGTTCCAAAGTGAATCCTCAGTTATGTTCCCAGGCTACACGGCTCCAGAATAAAACCTCAGTCATATTCCCAGTCCACAGGTTTCCAGAACCAAGGCTCAGTCAAGTTCCCAGGCCACAGTATTCCACAATCTAAACAGATTTCATGTTCCCAGGCCTCAGGGTTCCATAATCCACCCATGTCATGTTAACAGGACACAGGGTTCCAGAATAAAACCTCAGTCATGTTCCCAGTACACAGGGGTCCAGAACCAAGGCTCAGTCATGTTGCCAGGCCATAGGGTACCACCATCAAACCTCAGTCATATTCCCAGGCCTAAGGTTTCCAGAATCAAACCGATTTCATGTTTCCAGGCAACAGGGTACCAGAATCCAAACCGATGTCATGTTCCCAGGGCACAGGATACCACACTCTAACATCAGTCATGTTCCCAGGCCAATGGTTTCCAGAATCAAACCTAAGTCATATTCCCAGGCCACATGGTTCCAGAATCAAACCTCAGTCGTGTTCCCAGGACACAGGGTTCCAGAATAAAACCTCAGTCATTTTCTCTGGACACAGGTTTCAGAAATCAAATCCCAGTCATGTTCCCAGGCCACAGGGTTCCAGAATCAATCCTCAGTTATTTTCTCAGGCTACAGGGTTCCAGAATAAAACGTCAGTCATGTTCCCAGTCCACAGGGTTCCAGAACCAAGGCTCAGTCACGTTCCCAGGACACAGTATTCCACAATCTAAACAGATGTCATGTTCCCAGGCCTCAGGGTTCCAGAATCCACCCATGTCATGTTCCCAGGCCACAGGGTTCCAGAATCAATCCTCAGTTATGGTCCCAGGCTACAGGGTTCCAGAATAAAACCTCAGTCATGTTCCCAGTCCACAAGGTTCCAGAACCAAAGCTCAGTCAGGTTCCCGGGGCACAGTATTCCACAATCTAAACAGATGTCATGTTCCCAGGCCACAGGTTTCCAGAATCATGCCTCAGTCATGTTCCGAGGCCACAGGCATCCAGAATCAAACCTCAGTCATGTTGCCAGGCCATAGGGTACCACAATCAAACCTCAGTCATATTCCCAGACCTCAGGTTTACAGAATCAAACCGATTTCATGTTCCCAGGCAACAGGGTACCAGAATCCAAACCGATGTCATGTTCCCAGGCCACAGGATTCCACACTCTAACATCAGTCATGTTCCCAGGCCAATGGTTTCCAGAATCAAACCTCAGTCATTTTCCCAGGCCACATGGTTACAGAATCAAACCTCAGTCGTGTTCCCAGGACACAGGGTTCCAGAATAAAACCTCAGTCATGTTCCCTGGACACAGGTTTCAGTAATCAAATCCCAGTCATGTTCCCAGGCAACAGGGTTCCACAATTAAACCTCAGTCATATTCCAGGGCCAGAGGGTTCCACAATCAAACCTCAGTCCTGTTGCCAGGCCACGGTTCCACCATCAAGCCTCAGTCATGTTCCCAGGCCAGAGTGTTCCACAATCAAACCTAAGTCATCTTGCCAAGCCACAGGGTTCCACCATCAAACCTCAAGCATATTGCCAGGACACAGGGTTCGACCATCAAGCCTCACTCATGTTCCCAAGCCTGAGGGTTCCACTTTCAAACCTCAATCATGTTGCCAGGCCACAGGATTCAACCATGAAACCTCAGTCATGTTCCCAGTAAACAGGGCTCCAGAATCAAACCAATGTCATGTTCCCATGCCACGGGGATCCAGTATCAGGCTTCAGTCATGGTCCCCGTGCACAGGGTTCCAAATCAAACCTCAGTCATGTTGCCAGTCCACAGGTTTCTGCCATCAAACCTCAGTCATGTTCCCAGTAAACAGGGCTCCAGAATCAAGCCTCAGTCATTTTGCCAAGCCAGAGTGTTCCACCATCAAACGTCAGTCATGATCCCAGGCCACATGTTTCCACATTGAAACCTCAGTCATTTTCCCAGGACGAAGGTTTCCAGAATCAAACCTCAGTCATATTCCCAGGACACATGGTTCCAGAATCAACCTGAGTCATGTTCGAAGGCCACAGGTTTCAGCAATCAAACCTCAGTCATATTCCCAGGACACAGGTGTCCAGAATCAAACCTCAGTCATGTTCCCAGAGAACAGGCTTCCAGAAACAAACCTCAGTCATGTTCCCAAGCCACAGGGTTGCAGAATCAAACCTCAGTCTTGTTCCCAGGACACAGGTGTCCAGAATCAAACCGCAGTCATGTTCCCAGGGAACAGGCTTCCAGAAACAAACCTCAGTCAAGTTCCCAGGCATCAGGGTTCCAGAATCAAACCTCAGTCTTGATCCCAGGACACAGGTTTCCAGAATCAACCCGATATCATGTTCCCTGGCCACAGTCTTCCAGAGTCTATCCTCAGTCATGTTACCAGGCCACAGGTTTCCACCATCAAACATCAGACATGTTCCCAGGCCACACTGTACCAGAGTCAAACCGTTCGCAGTTTCCCAGGCCACAGAGTTCCAGAATCCACAGATGTCATGCTGCCAGGCCACAGGGTTCCAGAATCAATCCTCAGTTATGTTCGCAGGCTACAGGGTTCCGGAATAAAACCTCAGCCATGTTCCCAGTCCACAGGGTTCCAGAATCCACCGTTGTCATGTGCGCAGGCCACAGGGTTCCAGAATCAATCCTCATTTATGGTCCCAGGCTACAGGGTTCCAGAATAAAACCTCAGTCATGTTCCCAGTCCACAGGGTTCCAGAACCAAGGCTCAGTCAGGTTCCCGGGGCACAGTATTCCACAATCTAAACAGATATCATGTTCCCAGGCCACAGGTTTCCAGAATCATGCCTCAGTCATGTTCCCAGGCCACAGGCATCCAGAATCAAACCTCAGTCATGTTGCCAGGCCATAGGGTACCACAATCAAACCTCAGTCATATTCCCAGACCTCAGGTTTACAGAATCAAACCGATTTCATGTTCCCAGGCAACAGTGTACCAGAATCCAAACCGATGTCATGTTCCCAGGCCACAGGATTCCACATTCTAACATCAGTCATGTTCCCAGGCCAATGGTTTCCAGAATCAAACCTCAGTCATATTCCCAGGCCACATGGTTACAGAATCAAACCTCAGTCATGTTCCCAGGACACAGGGTTCCAGAATAAAACCTCAGTCATGTTCCCTGGACACAGGTTTCAGTAATCAAATCCCAGTCATGTTCCCAGGCCACAGGGTTCCACAATTAAACCTCAGTCATATTCCAGGGCCAGAGTGTTCCACAATCAAACCTCAGTCCTGTTGCCAGGCCACGGTTCCACCATCAAGCCTCAGTCATGTTCCCAGGCCAGAGTGTTCCACAATCAAACCTAAGTCATCTTGCCAAGCCACAGGGTTCCACCATCAAACCTCAAGCATATTGCCAGGCCACAGCGTTCCACCATCAAGCCTCACTCATGTTCCCAAGCCTGAGGGTTCCACTATCAAACCTCAATCATGTTGCCAGGCCACAGGATTCAACCATGAAACCTCAGTCATGTTCCCAGTAAACAGGGCTCCAGAATCAAACCAATGTCATGTTCCCATGCCACGGGGTTCCAGTATCAGGCCTCAGTCATGGTCCCCGTGCACAGGGTTCCAAATCAAACCTCAGTCATGTTGCCAGTCCACAGGTTTCTGACATCAAACCTCAGTCATGTTCCCAGTAAACAGGGCTCCAGAATCAAGCCTCAGTCATTTTGCCAGGCCAGAGTGTTCCACCATCAAACCTCAGTCATGATCCCAGGCCACATGTTTCCACATTGAAACCTCAGTCATTTTCCCAGTACGAAGGTTTCCAGAATCAAACCTCAGTCATATTCCCAGGACACATGGTTCCAGAATCAACCTGAGTCATGTTCGAAGGCCACAGGTTTCAACAATCAAACCTCAGTCATGTTCCCAGGACACAGGTGTCCAGAATCAAACCTCAGTCTTGTTCCCAGGACACAGGTGTCCAGAATCAAACCGCAGTCATGTCCCCAGGGAACAGGCTTCCAGAAACAAACCTCAGTCAAGTTCCCAGGCATCAGGGTTCCAGAATCAAACCTCAGTCTTGATCCCAGGACACAGGTTTCCAGAATCAACCCGATATCATGTTCCCTGGCCACAGTCTTCCAGAGTCTATCCTCAGTCATGTTACCAGGCCACAGGTTTCCACCATCAAACATCAGACATGTTCCCAGGCCACAGTGTACCAGAGTCAAACCGTTCGCAGGTTCCCAGGCCACAGAGTTCCAGAATCCACAGATGTCATGCTGCCAGGCCACAGGGTTCCAGAATCAATCCTCAGTTATGTTCCCAGGCTACAGGGTTCCAGAATAAAACCTCAGTCATATTCCCAGTACATAGGGTTCCAGAACCAAGGCTCAGTCAGGTTCCCGGGTCACAGTATTCCACAATCTAAACAGATGTCTTGTTCCCAGGCCTCAGGGTTCCAGAATCCACCCATGTTATGTTCCCAGGCCACAGGGTTCCAGAATCAATCCTCAGTTATGTTCCCAGGCTACAGGGTTCCAGAATAAAACCTCAGTCATGTTCCTAGTGCACAGTGTTCCAGAACCAAGGCTCAGTCAGGTTCCCGGGCCAAAGTATTCCACAATCTAAACAGATGTCATGTTTCCAGGCCACAGGTCTTCAGAATCACGCCTCAGTCATTTTCCCAGGCCACAGAGATCCAGAATCAAACCTCAGTCATGTTGCCAGGCCTCAGATTTCCGGAATCAAACCGATTTCGTGTTCCCAGGCCACAGGGTTCCAGAGTCAAACCGTTCGCAGGTTCCCAGGCCACAGTGTTCCAGAATCCACCGATGTCATGTTCCCAGGCCACAGGCTTCCAGAATCAATCCTCAGTTATGTTCCCAGGCTACAGGGTTCCAGAATAAAACCTCAGTCATGTTCCCAGTCCACAGGGTTCCAGAACCAAGGCTCAGTTAGGTTCCCGGGTCACAGTATTCCACAATCTAAACAGATGTCATGTTCCAAGGCCTCAGGGTTCCAGAATCCACCCATGTCATGTTCCTGGGCCACAGGGTTCCAAAGTGAATCCTCAGTTATGTTCCCAGGCTACACGGCTCCAGAATAAAACCTCAGTCATATTCCCAGTCCACAGGTTTCCAGAACCAAGGCTCAGTCAAGTTCCCAGGCCACAGTATTCCACAATCTAAACAGATTTCATGTTCCCAGGCCTCAGGGTTCCATAATCCACCCATGTCATGTTAACAGGACACAGGGTTCCAGAATAAAACCTCAGTCATGTTCCCAGTACACAGGGGTCCAGAACCAAGGCTCAGTCAGGTTCCCGGGGCACAGTATTCCACAATCTAAACAGATGTCATGTTCCCAGGCCACAGGGATCCAGAATCAAACCTCAGTCATGTTGCCAGGCCATAGGGTACCACCATCAAACCTCAGTCATATTCCCAGGCCTAAGGTTTCCAGAATCAAACCGATTTCATGTTTCCAGGCAACAGGGTACCAGAATCCAAACCGATGTCATGTTCCCAGGGCACAGGATCCCACACTCTAACATCAGTCATGTTCCCAGGCCAATGGTTTCCAGAATCAAACCTAAGTCATATTCCCAGGCCACATGGTTCCAGAATCAAACCTCAGTCGTGTTCCCAGGACACAGGGTTCCAGAATAAAACCTTAGTCATTTTCTCTGGACACAGGTTTCAGAAATCAAATCCCAGTCATGTTCCCAGGCCACAGGGTTCCAGAATCAATCCTCAGTTATTTTCTCAGGCTACAGGGTTCCAGAATAAAACGTCAGTCATGTTCCCAGTCCACAGGGTTCCAGAACCAAGGCTCAGTCACGTTCCCAGGGCACAGTATTCCACAATCTAAACAGATGTCATGTTCCCAGGCCTCAGGGTTCCAGAATCCACCCATGTCATGTTCCCAGGCCACAGGGTTCCAGAATCAATCCTCAGTTATGGTCCCAGGCTACAGGGTTCCAGAATAAAACCTCAGTCATGTTCCCAGTCCACAAGGTTCCAGAACCAAGGCTCAGTCAGGTTCCCGGGGCACAGTATTCCACAATCTAAACAGATGTCATGTTCCCAGGCCACAGGTTTCCAGAATCATGCCTCAGTCATGTTCCCAGGCCACAGGCATCCAGAATCAAACCTCAGTCATGTTGCCAGGCCATAGGGTACCACAATCAAACCTCAGTCATATTCCCAGACCTCAGGTTTACAGAATCAAACCGATTTCATGTTCCCAGGCAACAGGGTACCAGAATCCAAACCGATGTCATGTTCCCAGGCCACAGGATTCCACACTCTAACATCAGTCATGTTCCCAGGCCAATGGTTTCCAGAATCAAACCTCAGTCATTTTCCCAGGCCACATGGTTACAGAATCAAACCTCAGTCGTGTTCCCAGGACACAGGGTTCCAGAATAAAACCTCAGTCATGTTCCCTGGACACAGGTTTCAGTAATCAAATCCCAGTCATGTTCCCAGGCAACAGGGTTCCACAATTAAACCTCAGTCATATTCCAGGGCCAGAGGGTTCCACAATCAAACCTCAGTCCTGTTGCCAGGCCACGGTTCCACCATCAAGCCTCAGTCATGTTCCCAGGCCAGAGTGTTCCACAATCAAACCTAAGTCATCTTGCCAAGCCACAGGGTTCCACCATCAAACCTCAAGCATATTGCCAGGACACAGGGTTCGACCATCAAGCCTCACTCATGTTCCCAAGCCTGAGGGTTCCACTATCAAACCTCAATCATGTTGCCAGGCCACAGGATTCAACCATGAAACCTCAGTCATGTTCCCAGTAAACAGGGCTCCAGAATGAAACCAATGTCATGTTCCCATGCCACGGGGATCCAGTATCAGGCTTCAGTCATGGTCCCCGTGCACAGGGTTCCAAATCAAACCTCAGTCATGTTGCCAGTCCACAGGTTTCTGCCATCAAACCTCAGTCATGTTCCCAGTAAACAGGGCTCCAGAATCAAGCCTCAGTCATTTTGCCAGGCCAGAGTGTTCCACCATCAAACGTCAGTCATGATCCCAGGCCACATGTTTCCACATTGAAACCTCAGTCATTTTTCCAGGACGAAGGTTTCCAGAATCAAACCTCAGTCATATTCCCAGGACACATGGTTCCAGAATCAACCTGAGTCATGTTCGAAGGCCACAGGTTTCAGCAATCAAACCTCAGTCATGTTCCCAGGACACAGGTGTCCAGAATCAAACCTCAGTCATGTTCCCAGAGAACAGGCTTCCAGAAACAAACCTCAGTCATGTTCCCAAGCCACAGGGTTGCAGAATCAAACCTCAGTCTTGTTCCCAGGTCACAGGTGTCCAGAATCAAACCGCAGTCATGTTCCCAGGGAACAGGCTTCCAGAAACAAACCTCAGTCAAGTTCCCAGGCATCAGGGTTCCAGAATCAAACCTCAGTCTTGATCCCAGGACACAGGTTTCCAGAATCAACCCGATATCATGTTCCCTGGCCACAGTCTTCCAGAGTCTATCCTCAGTCATGTTACCAGGCCACAGGTTTCCACCATCAAACATCAGACATGTTCCCAGGCCACAGTGTACCAGAGTCAAACCGTTCGCAGGTTCCCAGGCCACAGAGTTCCAGAATCCACAGATGTCATGCTGCCAGGCCACAGGGTTCCAGAATCAATCCTCAGTTATGTTCGCAGGCTACAGGGTTCCGGAATAAAACCTCAGCCATGTTCCCAGTCCACAGGGTTCCAGAATCCACCGTTGTCATGTGCGCAGGCCACAGGGTTCCAGAATCAATCCTCATTTATGGTCCCAGGCTACAGGGTTCCAGAATAAAACCTCAGTCATGTTCCCAGTCCACAGGGTTCCAGAACCAAGGCTCAGTCAGGTTCCCGGGGCACAGTATTCCACAATCTAAACAGATGTCATGTTCCCAGGCCACAGGTTTCCAGAATCATGCCTCAGTCATGTTCCCAGGCCACAGGCATCCAGAATCAAACCTCAGTCATGTTGCCAGGCCATAGGGTACCACAATCAAACCTCAGTCATATTCCCAGACCTCAGGTTTACAGAATCAAACCGATTTCATGTTCCCAGGCAACAGGGTACCAGAATCCAAACCGATGTCATGTTCCCAGGCCACAGGATTCCACGTTCTAACATCAGTCATGTTCCCAGGTCAATGGTTTCCAGAATCAAACCTCAGTCATATTCCCAGGCCACATGGTTACAGAATCAAACCTCAGTCATGTTCCCAGGACACAGGGTTCCAGAATAAAACCTCAGTCATGTTCCCTGGACACAGGTTTCAGTAATCAAATCCCAGTCATATTCCCAGGCCACAGGGTTCCACAATTAAACCTCAGTCATATTCCAGGGCCAGAGTGTTCCACAATCAAACCTCAGTCCTGTTGCCAGGCCACGGTTCCACCATCAAGCCTCAGTCATGTTCCCAGGCCAGAGTGTTCCACAATCAAACCTAAGTCATCTTGCCAAGCCACAGGGTTCCACCATCAAACCTCAAGCATATTGCCAGGCCACAGCGTTCCACCATCAAGCCTCACTCATGTTCCCAAGCCTGAGGGTTCCACTATCAAACCTCAATCATGTTGCCAGGCCACAGGATTCAACCATGAAACCTCAGTCATGTTCCCAGTAAACAGGGCTCCAGAATCAAACCAATGTCATGTTCCCATGCCACGGGGTTCCAGTATCAGGCCTCAGTCATGGTCCCCGTGCACAGGGTTCCAAATCAAACCTCAGTCATGTTGCCAGTCCACAGGTTTCTGCCATCAAACCTCAGTCATGTTCCCAGTAAACAGGGCTCCAGAATCAAGCCTCAGTCATTTTGCCAGGCCAGAGTGTTCCACCATCAAACCTCAGTCATGATCCCAGGCCACATGTTTCCACATTGAAACCTCAGTCATTTTCCCAGTACGAAGGTTTCCAGAATCAAACCTCAGTCATATTCCCAGGACACATGGTTCCAGAATCAACCTGAGTCATGTTCGAAGGCCACAGGTTTCAACAATCAAACCTCAGTCATGTTCCCAGGACACAGGTGTCCAGAATCAAACCTCAGTCTTGTTCCCAGGACACAGGTGTCCAGAATCAAACCGCAGTCATGTCCCCAGGGAACAGGCTTCCAGAAACAAACCTCAGTCAAGTTCCCAGGCATCAGGGTTCCAGAATCAAACCTCAGTCTTGATCCCAGGACACAGGTTTCCAGAATCAACCCGATATCATGTTCCCTGGCCACAGTCTTCCAGAGTCTATCCTCAGTCATGTTACCAGGCCACAGGTTTCCACCATCAAACATCAGACATGTTCCCAGGCCACAGTGTACCAGAGTCAAACCGTTCGCAGGTTCCCAGGCCACAGAGTTCCAGAATCCACAGATGTCATGCTGCCAGGCCACAGGGTTCCAGAATCAATCCTCAGTTATGTTCCCAGGCTACAGGGTTCCAGAATAAAACCTCAGTCATATTCCCAGTACATAGGGTTCCAGAACCAAGGCTCAGTCAGGTTCCCGGGTCACAGTATTCCACAATCTAAACAGATGTCTTGTTCCCAGGCCTCAGGGTTCCAGAATCCACCCATGTTATGTTCCCAGGCCACAGGGTTCCAGAATCAATCCTCAGTTATGTTCCCAGGCTACAGGGTTCCAGAATAAAACCTCAGTCATGTTCCTAGTGCACAGTGTTCCAGAACCAAGGCTCAGTCAGGTTCCCGGGCCAAAGTATTCCACAATCTAAACAGATGTCATGTTTCCAGGCCACAGGTCTTCAGAATCACGCCTCAGTCATTTTCCCAGGCCACAGAGATCCAGAATCAAACCTCAGTCATGTTGCCAGGCCTCAGATTTCCGGAATCAAACCGATTTCGTGTTCCCAGGCCACAGGGTTCCAGAGTCAAACCGTTCGCAGGTTCCCAGGCCACAGTGTTCCAGAATCCACCGATGTCATGTTCCCAGGCCACAGGCTTCCAGAATCAATCCTCAGTTATGTTCCCAAGCTACAGGGTTCCAGAATAAAACCTCAGTCATGTTCCCAGTCCACAGGGTTCCAGAACCAAGGCTCAGTTAGGTTCCCGGGTCACAGTATTCCACAATCTAAACAGATGTCATGTTCCAAGGCCTCAGGGTTCCAGAATCCACCCATGTCATGTTCCTGGGCCACAGGGTTCCAAAGTGAATCCTCAGTTATGTTCCCAGGCTACACGGCTCCAGAATAAAACCTCAGTCATATTCCCAGTCCACAGGTTTCCAGAACCAAGGCTCAGTCAAGTTCCCAGGCCACAGTATTCCACAATCTAAACAGATTTCATGTTCCCAGGCCTCAGGGTTCCATAATCCACCCATGTCATGTTAACAGGACACAGGGTTCCAGAATAAAACCTCAGTCATGTTCCCAGTACACAGGGGTCCAGAACCAAGGCTCAGTCAGGTTCCCGGGGCACAGTATTCCACAATCTAAACAGATGTCATGTTCCCAGGCCACAGGGATCCAGAATCAAACCTCAGTCATGTTGCCAGGCCATAGGGTACCACCATCAAACCTCAGTCATATTCCCAGGCCTAAGGTTTCCAGAATCAAACCGATTTCATGTTTCCAGGCAACAGGGTACCAGAATCCAAACCGATGTCATGTTCCCAGGGCACAGGATCCCACACTCTAACATCAGTCATGTTCCCAGGCCAATGGTTTCCAGAATCAAACCTAAGTCATATTCCCAGGCCACATGGTTCCAGAATCAAACCTCAGTCGTGTTCCCAGGACACAGGGTTCCAGAATAAAACCTCAGTCATTTTCTCTGGACACAGGTTTCAGAAATCAAATCCCAGTCATGTTCCCAGGCCACAGGGTTCCAGAATCAATCCTCAGTTATTTTCTCAGGCTACAGGGTTCCAGAATAAAACGTCAGTCATGTTCCCAGTCCACAGGGTTCCAGAACCAAGGCTCAGTCACGTTCCCAGGGCACAGTATTCCACAATCTAAACAGATGTCATGTTCCCAGGCCTCAGGGTTCCAGAATCCACCCATGTCATGTTCCCAGGCCACAGGGTTCCAGAATCAATCCTCAGTTATGGTCCCAGGCTACAGGGTTCCAGAATAATACCTCAGTCATGTTCCCAGTCCACAAGGTTCCAGAACCAAGGCTCAGTCAGGTTCCCGGGGCACAGTATTCCACAATCTAAACAGATGTCATGTTCCCAGGCCACAGGTTTCCAGAATCATGCCTCAGTCATGTTCCCAGGCCACAGGCATCCAGAATCAAACCTCAGTCATGTTGCCAGGCCATAGGGTACCACAATCAAACCTCAGTCATATTCCCAGACCTCAGGTTTACAGAATCAAACCGATTTCATGTTCCCAGGCAACAGGGTACCAGAATCCAAACCGATGTCATGTTCCCAGGCCACAGGATTCCACACTCTAACATCAGTCATGTTCCCAGGCCAATGGTTTCCAGAATCAAACCTAAGTCATTTTCCCAGGCCACATGGTTACAGAATCAAACCTCAAGCGTGTTCCCAGGACACAGGGTTCCAGAATAAAACCTCAGTCATGTTCCCTGGACACAGGTTTCAGTAATCAAATCCCAGTCATGTTCCCAGGCAACAGGGTTCCACAATTAAACCTCAGTCATATTCCAGGGCCAGAGGGTTCCACAATCAAACCTCAATCCTGTTGCCAGGCCACGGTTCCACCATCAAGCCTCAGTCATGTTCCCAGGCCAGAGTGTTCCACAATCAAACCTAAGTCATCTTGCCAAGCCACAGGGTTCCACCATCAAACCTCAAGCATATTGCCAGGCCACAGGGTTCCACCATCAAGCCTCACTCATGTTCCCAAGCCTGAGGGTTCCACTATCAAACCTCAATCATGTTGCCAGGCCACAGGATTCAACCATGAAACCTCAGTCATGTTCCCAGTAAACAGGGCTCCAGAATCAAACCAATGTCATGTTCCCATGCCACGGGGATCCAGTATCAGGCCTCAGTCATGGTCCCCGTGCACAGGGTTCCAAATCAAACCTCAGTCATGTTGCCAGTCCAGAGGTTTCTGCCATCAAACCTCAGTCATGTTCCCAGTAAACAGGGCTGCAGAATCAAGCCTCAGTCATTTTGCCAGGCCAGAGTGTTCCACCCTCAAACCTCAGTCATGATCCCAGGCCTCATGTTTCCACAATGAAACCTCAGTCATTTTCCCAGGACAAAGGTTTCCAGAATCAAACCTCAGTCATATTCCCAGGACACATGGTTCCAGAATCAACCTGAGTCATGTTCGAAGGCCACAGGTTTCAACAATCAAACCTCAGTCATGTTCCCAGGACACAGGTGTCCAGAATCAAACCTCAGTCATGTTCCCAGAGAACAGGCTTCCAGAAACAAACCTCAGTCATGTTCCCAAGCCACAGGGTTGCAGAATCAAACCTCAGTCTTGTTCCCAGGACACAGGTGTCCAGAATCAAACCGCAGTCATGTTCCCAAGGAACAGGCTTCCAGAAACAAACCTCAGTCAAGTTCCCAGGCATCAGGGTTCCAGAATCAAACCTCAGTCTTGATCCCAGGACACAGGTTTCCAGAATCAACCCGATATCATGTTCCCTGGCCACAGTCTTCCAGAGTCTATCCTCAGTCATGTTACCAGGCCACAGGTTTCCACCATCAAACATCAGACATGTTCCCAGGCCACAGTGTACCAGAGTCAAACCGTTCGCAGGTTCCCAGGCCACAGAGTTCCAGAATCCACAGATGTCATGCTGCCAGGCCACAGGGTTCCAGAATCAATCCTCAGTTATGTTCGCAGGCTACAGGGTTCCGGAATAAAACCTCAGCCATGTTCCCAGTCCACAGGGTTCCAGAATCCACCGTTGTCATGTGCCCAGGCCACAGGGTTCCAGAATCAATCCTCAGTTATGGTCCCAGGCTACAGGGTTCCAGAATAAAAGCTCAGTCATGTTCCCAGTCCACAGGGTTCCCGAACCAAGGCTCAGTCAGGTTCCCAGGGCACAGTATTCCACAATCTAAACAGATGTCATGTTCCCAGGCCACAGGTTTCCAGAATCATGCCTCAGTCATGTTCCCAGGCCACAGGCATCCAGAATCAAACCTCAGTCATGTTGCCAGGCCATAGGGTACCACAATCAAACCTCAGTCATATTCCCAGACCTCAGGTTTACAGAATCAAACCGATTTCATGTTCCCAGGCAACAGGGTACCAGAATCCAAACCGATGTCATGTTCCCAGGCCACAGGATTCCACATTCTAACATCAGTCATGTTCCCAGGCCAATGGTTTCCAGAATCAAACCTCAGTCATATTCCCAGGCCACATGGTTACAGAATCAAACCTCAGTCATGTTCCCAGGACACAGGGTTCCAGAATAAAACCTCAGTCATGTTCCCTGGACACAGGTTTCAGAAATCAAATCCCAGTCATGTTCCCAGGCCACAGGGTTCCACAATTAAACCTCAGTCATATTCCAGGGCCAGAGGGTTCCACAATCAAACCTCAGTCCTGTTGCCAGGCCACGGTTCCACCATCAAGCCTCAGTCATGTTCCCAGGCCAGAGTGTTCCACAATCAAACCTAAGTCATCTTGCCAAGCCACAGGGATCCACCATCAAACCTAAGTCATATTGCCAGGCCACAGGGTTCCACCATCAAACCTCAAGCATATTGCCAGGCCACAGGGATCCACCATCAAGCCTCAATCATGTTGCCAGGCCACAGGATTCAACCATGAAACCTCAGTCATGTTCCCAGTAAACAGGGCTCCAGAATCAAACCAATGTCATGTTCCCATGCCACGGGGTTCCAGTATCAGGCCTCAGTCATGGTCCCCGTGCACAGGGTTCCAAATCAAACCTCAGTCATGTTGCCAGTCCACAGGTTTCTGCCATCAAACCTCAGTCATGTTCCCAGTAAACAGGGCTCCAGAATCAAGCCTCAGTCATTTTGCCAGGCCAGAGTGTTCCACCATCAAACCTCAGTCATGATCCCAGGCCACATGTTTCCACATTGAAACCTCAGTCATTTTCCCAGTACGAAGGTTTCCAGAATCAAACCTCAGTCATATTCCCAGGACACATGGTTCCAGAATCAACCTGAGTCATGTTCGAAGGCCACAGGTTTCAACAATCAAACCTCAGTCATGTTCCCAGGACACAGGTGTCCAGAATCAAACCTCAGTCTTGTTCCCAGGACACAGGTGTCCAGAATCAAACCGCAGTCATGTCCCCAGGGAACAGGCTTCCAGAAACAAACCTCAGTCAAGTTCCCAGGCATCAGGGTTCCAGAATCAAACCTCAGTCTTGATCCCAGGACACAGGTTTCCAGAATCAACCCGATATCATGTTCCCTGGCCACAGTCTTCCAGAGTCTATCCTCAGTCATGTTACCAGGCCACAGGTTTCCACCATCAAACATCAGACATGTTCCCAGGCCACAGTGTACCAGAGTCAAACCGTTCGCAGGTTCCCAGGCCACAGAGTTCCAGAATCCACAGATGTCATGCTGCCAGGCCACAGGGTTCCAGAATCAATCCTCAGTTATGTTCCCAGGCTACAGGGTTCCAGAATAAAACCTCAGTCATATTCCCAGTACATAGGGTTCCAGAACCAAGGCTCAGTCAGGTTCCCGGGTCACAGTATTCCACAATCTAAACAGATGTCTTGTTCCCAGGCCTCAGGGTTCCAGAATCCACCCATGTTATGTTCCCAGGCCACAGGGTTCCAGAATCAATCCTCAGTTATGTTCCCAGGCTACAGGGTTCCAGAATAAAACCTCAGTCATGTTCCTAGTGCACAGTGTTCCAGAACCAAGGCTCAGTCAGGTTCCCGGGCCAAAGTATTCCACAATCTAAACAGATGTCATGTTTCCAGGCCACAGGTCTTCAGAATCACGCCTCAGTCATTTTCCCAGGCCACAGAGATCCAGAATCAAACCTCAGTCATGTTGCCAGGCCTCAGATTTCCGGAATCAAACCGATTTCGTGTTCCCAGGCCACAGGGTTCCAGAGTCAAACCGTTCGCAGGTTCCCAGGCCACAGTGTTCCAGAATCCACCGATGTCATGTTCCCAGGCCACAGGCTTCCAGAATCAATCCTCAGTTATGTTCCCAAGCTACAGGGTTCCAGAATAAAACCTCAGTCATGTTCCCAGTCCACAGGGTTCCAGAACCAAGGCTCAGTTAGGTTCCCGGGTCACAGTATTCCACAATCTAAACAGATGTCATGTTCCAAGGCCTCAGGGTTCCAGAATCCACCCATGTCATGTTCCTGGGCCACAGGGTTCCAAAGTGAATCCTCAGTTATGTTCCCAGGCTACACGGCTCCAGAATAAAACCTCAGTCATATTCCCAGTCCACAGGTTTCCAGAACCAAGGCTCAGTCAAGTTCCCAGGCCACAGTATTCCACAATCTAAACAGATTTCATGTTCCCAGGCCTCAGGGTTCCATAATCCACCCATGTCATGTTAACAGGACACAGGGTTCCAGAATAAAACCTCAGTCATGTTCCCAGTACACAGGGGTCCAGAACCAAGGCTCAGTCAGGTTCCCGGGGCACAGTATTCCACAATCTAAACAGATGTCATGTTCCCAGGCCACAGGGATCCAGAATCAAACCTCAGTCATGTTGCCAGGCCATAGGGTACCACCATCAAACCTCAGTCATATTCCCAGGCCTAAGGTTTCCAGAATCAAACCGATTTCATGTTTCCAGGCAACAGGGTACCAGAATCCAAACCGATGTCATGTTCCCAGGGCACAGGATCCCACACTCTAACATCAGTCATGTTCCCAGGCCAATGGTTTCCAGAATCAAACCTAAGTCATATTCCCAGGCCACATGGTTCCAGAATCAAACCTCAGTCGTGTTCCCAGGACACAGGGTTCCAGAATAAAACCTCAGTCATTTTCTCTGGACACAGGTTTCAGAAATCAAATCCCAGTCATGTTCCCAGGCCACAGGGTTCCAGAATCAATCCTCAGTTATTTTCTCAGGCTACAGGGTTCCAGAATAAAACGTCAGTCATGTTCCCAGTCCACAGGGTTCCAGAACCAAGGCTCAGTCACGTTCCCAGGGCACAGTATTCCACAATCTAAACAGATGTCATGTTCCCAGGCCTCAGGGTTCCAGAATCCACCCATGTCATGTTCCCAGGCCACAGGGTTCCAGAATCAATCCTCAGTTATGGTCCCAGGCTACAGGGTTCCAGAATAATACCTCAGTCATGTTCCCAGTCCACAAGGTTCCAGAACCAAGGCTCAGTCAGGTTCCCGGGGCACAGTATTCCACAATCTAAACAGATGTCATGTTCCCAGGCCACAGGTTTCCAGAATCATGCCTCAGTCATGTTCCCAGGCCACAGGCATCCAGAATCAAACCTCAGTCATGTTGCCAGGCCATAGGGTACCACAATCAAACCTCAGTCATATTCCCAGACCTCAGGTTTACAGAATCAAACCGATTTCATGTTCCCAGGCAACAGGGTACCAGAATCCAAACCGATGTCATGTTCCCAGGCCACAGGATTCCACACTCTAACATCAGTCATGTTCCCAGGCCAATGGTTTCCAGAATCAAACCTAAGTCATTTTCCCAGGCCACATGGTTACAGAATCAAACCTCAAGCGTGTTCCCAGGACACAGGGTTCCAGAATAAAACCTCAGTCATGTTCCCTGGACACAGGTTTCAGTAATCAAATCCCAGTCATGTTCCCAGGCAACAGGGTTCCACAATTAAACCTCAGTCATATTCCAGGGCCAGAGGGTTCCACAATCAAACCTCAATCCTGTTGCCAGGCCACGGTTCCACCATCAAGCCTCAGTCATGTTCCCAGGCCAGAGTGTTCCACAATCAAACCTAAGTCATCTTGCCAAGCCACAGGGTTCCACCATCAAACCTCAAGCATATTGCCAGGCCACAGGGTTCCACCATCAAGCCTCACTCATGTTCCCAAGCCTGAGGGTTCCACTATCAAACCTCAATCATGTTGCCAGGCCACAGGATTCAACCATGAAACCTCAGTCATGTTCCCAGTAAACAGGGCTCCAGAATCAAACCAATGTCATGTTCCCATGCCACGGGGATCCAGTATCAGGCCTCAGTCATGGTCCCCGTGCACAGGGTTCCAAATCAAACCTCAGTCATGTTGCCAGTCCAGAGGTTTCTGCCATCAAACCTCAGTCATGTTCCCAGTAAACAGGGCTGCAGAATCAAGCCTCAGTCATTTTGCCAGGCCAGAGTGTTCCACCCTCAAACCTCAGTCATGATCCCAGGCCTCATGTTTCCACAATGAAACCTCAGTCATTTTCCCAGGACAAAGTTTTCCAGAATCAAACCTCAGTCATATTCCCAGGACACATGGTTCCAGAATCAACCTGAGTCATGTTCGAAGGCCACAGGTTTCAACAATCAAACCTCAGTCATGTTCCCAGGACACAGGTGTCCAGAATCAAACCTCAGTCATGTTCCCAGAGAACAGGCTTCCAGAAACAAACCTCAGTCATGTTCCCAAGCCACAGGGTTGCAGAATCAAACCTCAGTCTTGTTCCCAGGACACAGGTGTCCAGAATCAAACCGCAGTCATGTTCCCAAGGAACAGGCTTCCAGAAACAAACCTCAGTCAAGTTCCCAGGCATCAGGGTTCCAGAATCAAACCTCAGTCTTGATCCCAGGACACAGGTTTCCAGAATCAACCCGATATCATGTTCCCTGGCCACAGTCTTCCAGAGTCTATCCTCAGTCATGTTACCAGGCCACAGGTTTCCACCATCAAACATCAGACATGTTCCCAGGCCACAGTGTACCAGAGTCAAACCGTTCGCAGGTTCCCAGGCCACAGAGTTCCAGAATCCACAGATGTCATGCTGCCAGGCCACAGGGTTCCAGAATCAATCCTCAGTTATGTTCGCAGGCTACAGGGTTCCGGAATAAAACCTCAGCCATGTTCCCAGTCCACAGGGTTCCAGAATCCACCGTTGTCATGTGCCCAGGCCACAGGGTTCCAGAATCAATCCTCAGTTATGGTCCCAGGCTACAGGGTTCCAGAATAAAAGCTCAGTCATGTTCCCAGTCCACAGGGTTCCCGAACCAAGGCTCAGTCAGGTTCCCAGGGCACAGTATTCCACAATCTAAACAGATGTCATGTTCCCAGGCCACAGGTTTCCAGAATCATGCCTCAGTCATGTTCCCAGGCCACAGGCATCCAGAATCAAACCTCAGTCATGTTGCCAGGCCATAGGGTACCACAATCAAACCTCAGTCATATTCCCAGACCTCAGGTTTACAGAATCAAACCGATTTCATGTTCCCAGGCAACAGGGTACCAGAATCCAAACCGATGTCATGTTCCCAGGCCACAGGATTCCACATTCTAACATCAGTCATGTTCCCAGGCCAATGGTTTCCAGAATCAAACCTCAGTCATATTCCCAGGCCACATGGTTACAGAATCAAACCTCAGTCATGTTCCCAGGACACAGGGTTCCAGAATAAAACCTCAGTCATGTTCCCTGGACACAGGTTTCAGAAATCAAATCCCAGTCATGTTCCCAGGCCACAGGGTTCCACAATTAAACCTCAGTCATATTCCAGGGCCAGAGGGTTCCACAATCAAACCTCAGTCCTGTTGCCAGGCCACGGTTCCACCATCAAGCCTCAGTCATGTTCCCAGGCCAGAGTGTTCCACAATCAAACCTAAGTCATCTTGCCAAGCCACAGGGATCCACCATCAAACCTAAGTCATATTGCCAGGCCACAGGGTTCCACCATCAAACCTCAAGCATATTGCCAGGCCACAGGGATCCACCATCAAGCCTCAATCATGTTGCCAGGCCACAGGATTCAACCATGAAACCTCAGTCATGTTCCCAGTAAACAGGGCTCCAGAATCAAACCAATGTCATGTTCCCATGCCACGGGGTTCCAGTATCAGGCCTCAGTCATGGTCCCCGTGCACAGGGTTCCAAATCAAACCTCAGTCATGTTGCCAGTCCACAGGTTTCTGCCATCAAACCTCAGTCATGTTCCCAGTAAACAGGGCTCCAGAATCAAGCCTCAGTCATTTTGCCAGGCCAGAGTGTTCCACCATCAAACGTCAGTCATGATCCCAGGCCACATGTTTCCACATTGAAACCTCAGTCATTTTCCCAGGACGAAGGTTTCCAGAATCAAACCTCAGTCATATTCCCAGGACACATGGTTCCAGAATCAACCTGAGTCATGTTCGAAGGCCACAGGTTTCAACAATCAAACCTCAGTCATGTTCCCAGGACACAGGTGTCCAGAATCAAACCTCAGTCATGTTCCCAGAGAACAGGCTTCCAGAAACAAACCTCAGTCATGTTCCCAAGCCACAGGGTTGCAGAATCAAACCTCAGTCTTGTTCCCAGGACACAGGTGTCCAGAATCAAACCGCAGTCATGTTCCCAGGGAACAGGCTTCCAGAAACAAACCTCAGTCAAGTTCCCAGGCATCAGGGTTCCAGAATCAAACCTCAGTCTTGATCCCAGGACACAGGTTTCCAGAATCAACCCGATATCATGTTCCCTGGCCACAGTCTTCCAGAGTCTATCCTCAGTCATGTTACCAGGCCACAGGTTTCCACCATCAAACATCAGACATGTTCCCAGGCCACAGTGTACCAGAGTCAAACCGTTCGCAGGTTCCCAGGCCACAGAGTTCCAGAATCCACAGATGTCATGCTGCCAGGCCACAGGGTTCCAGAATCAATCCTCAGTTATGTTCGCAGGCTACAGGGTTCCGGAATAAAACCTCAGCCATGTTCCCAGTCCACAGGGTTCCAGAATCCACCGTTGTCATGTGCCCAGGCCACAGGGTTCCAGAATCAATCCTCAGTTATGGTCCCAGGCTACAGGGTTCCAGAATAAAAGCTCAGCCATGTTCCCAGTCCACAGGGTTCCAGAATCAAGGCTCAGTCAGGTACCCGGGGCACAGTATTCCACAATCTAAACAGATGTCATGTTCCCAGGCCTCAGGGTTCCAGAATCCACCCATGTCATGTTCCCAGGCCACAGGGTTCCAGAATCAATCCTCAGTTATGTTCCCAGGCTACAGAGTTCCACAATAAAACCTCAGTCATATTCCCAGTACATAGGGTTCCAGAACCAAGGTTCAGTCAGGTTCCCGGGTCACAGTATTCCACAATCTAAACAGATGTCTTGTTCCCAGGCCTCAGGGTTCCAGAATCCACCCATGTTATGTTCACAGGCCACAGGGTTCCAGAATCAATCCTCAGTTATGTTCCCAGGCTACAGGGTTCCAGAATAAAACCTCAATCATGTTCCTAGTGCACAGTGTTCCAGAACCAAGGCTCAGTCATGTTCCCGGGCCAAAGTATTCCACAATATAAACAGATGTCATGTTTCCAGGCCACAGGTCTCCAGAATCACGCCTCAGTCATTTTCCCAGGCCACAGAGATCCAGAATCAAACCTCAGTCATGTTGCCAGGCCTCAGATTTCCGGAATCAAACCGATTTCGTGTTCCCAGGCAACAGGGTTCCAGAATCCACACCGGTGTCATGTTCCCAGGCCTCAGGATTGCACACTCTAACATCAGTCATGTTCCGAGGCCAATGGTTTCCAGAATCAAACCTAACTCATATTCCCAGGCCACATGGTTCCAGAATAAAAACTCAGTCGTGTTCCCAAGACACAGGTTTCCAGAATAAAACCCTAGTCATGTTCCCTGGACACAGGTTTCAGAAATAAAATCACAGTCATGTTCCCAGGCCACAGGGTTCCACAATTAAACCTCAGTCATATTCCCAGGCCAGAGGGTTCCACAATCAAACCTCAGTCCTGTGGCCAGGCCACGGTTCCACCATAAAGCCTCAGTCATGTTCCCAAGCCTGAGGGTTCCACAATCAAACCTCAGTCATATTGCCAGGCCACAGGGTTCCACCATCAAGCCTCACTCATATTCCCAAGCCTGAGGGTTCCACAATCAAACCTCAGACAAGTTCCCAGTCCACAGGGTTCCAGAATCAAGCCTCAGTCATTTTGCCAGGCCAGAGTGTTCCACCATTAAACCTCAGTCATGATCCCAGGCCACATGTTTCCACAATGAAACCTCAGTCATTTTCCCAGGCCAAAGGTTTCCAGAATCAAACCTCAGTCATATTCCCAGGACACATGGTTCCAGAATCAAATCTGAGTCATGTTCGCAGGCCACAGGTTTCAACAATCAAAACTCAGTCATGTTCCCAGGACACAGGTGTCCAGAATCAAACCTCAGTCATGTTCCCAGAGAAGAGGCTTCCAGAAACAAACCTCAGTCATGTTCCCAAGCCACAGGGTTGCAGAATCAAACCTCAGTCTTGTTCCCAGGACACAGGTGTCCAGAATCAAACCGCAGTCATGTTCCCAGGGAACAGGCTTCAGAAACAAACCTCAGTCATGTTCCCAGGCCACAGGGTTCCAGAATCAAACTTCAGTCTTGTTCCCAGGACACAGGTTTCCAGAATCAACCAGATATCATGTTCCCTGGCCACAGTCTTCCAGAATCAATCATCAGTCATGTTGCCAGCCCACAGGATTCCACCATCAAACCTCAGACATGTTCCCAGGCCACAGGGTACCAGAGTCAAACCGTTCGCAGGTTCCCAGGCCACAGAGTTCCAGAATCCACCGATGTCATGCGGCCAGGCCACAGGGTTCCAGAATCAATCCTCAGTTATATTCGCAGGCTACAGGGTTCCGGAATAAAACCTCAGTCATGTTCCCAGTCCACAGGGTTCCAGAATCAAGGCTCAGTCAGGTACCCGGGGCACAGTATTCCACAATCTAAACAGATGTCATGTTCCAAGGCCTCAGGTTTCCAGAATCCACCCATGTCATGTTCCTGGGCCACAGGGTTCCAAAGTGAATCCTCAGTTATGTTCCCAGGCTACACGGCTCCAGAATAAAACTTCAGTCATATTCCCAGTCCACAGGTTTCCAGAACCAAGGCTCAGTCAAGTTCCCAGGCCACAGTATTCCACAATCTAAACAGATTTCATGTTCCCAGGCCTCAGGGTTCCAGAATCCACCCATGTCATGTTAACAGGACACAGGGTTCCAGAATAAAACCTCAGTCATGTTCCCAGTCCACAGGGGTCCAGAACCAAGGCTCAGTCAGGTTCCCGGGGCACAGTATTCCACAATCTAAACAGATGTCATGTTCCCAGGCCACAGGGATCCAGAATCAAACCTCAGTCATGTTGCCAGGCCATAGGTTACCACCATCAAACCTCAGTCATATTCCCAGGCCTAAGGTTTCCAGAATCAAACCGATTTCATGTTTCCAGGCAACAGGGTACCGGAATCCAAACCGATGTCATGTTCCCAGGGCACAGGATTCCACACTCTAACATCAGTCATGTTCCCAGGCCAATGCTTTCCAGAATCAAACCTCAATCATATTCCCAGGCCACATGGTTACAGAATCAAACCTCAGTCGTGTTCCCAGGACACAGGGTTCCAGAATAAAACCTCAGTCATGTTCCCTGGACACAGGTTTCAGAAATCAAATCCCAGTCATGTTCCCAGGCCACAGGGTTCCACAATTAAACCTCAGTCATATTCCCAGGCCAGAGGGTTCCACAATCAAACCTCAGTCCTTTTGCTAGGCCACGGTTCCACCATCAAGCCTCAGTCATGTTCCCAGGTCAGAGTGTTCCACAATCTAACCTAAGTCATCTTGCCAAGCCACAGGGTTCCACCATCAAACCTCAGGCATATTGCCAGGCCACAGTGTTCCACCATCAAGACTCACTCATGTTCCCAAGCCTGAGGGTTCCACTATCAAACCTCAATCATGTTGCCAGGCCACAGGATTCAACCATGAAACCTCAGTCATGTTCCCAGTAAACAGGGCTCCAGAATCAAACCAATGTCATGTTCCCATGCCACGGGGTTCCAGTATCAGGCCTCAGTCATGGTCCCCGTGCACAGGGTTCCAGATCAAACCTCAGTCATGTTGCCAGTCCACAGGTTTCTGCCATCAAACCTCAGTCATTTTCCCAGGACAAAGGTTTCCAGAATCAAACCTCAGTCGTATTCCCAGGACACATGGTTCCAGAATCAACCTGAGTCATGTTCGAAGGCCACAGGTTTCAACAATCAAACCTCAGTCATGTTCCCAGAGAACAGGCTTCCAGAAACAAACCTCAGTCATGTTCCCAAGCCACAGGGTTGCAGAATCAAACCTCAGTCTTGTTCCCAGGACACAGGTGTCCAGAATCAAACCGCAGTCATGTTCCCAGGGAACAGGCTTCCAGAAACAAACCTCAGTCATGTTCCCAGGCCACAGGGTTCCAGAATCAAACTTCATTCTTGTTCCCAGGACACAGGTTTCCAGAATCAACCAGATATCATGTTCCCTGGCCACAGTCTTCCAGAATCAATCCTCAGTCATGTTGCCAGGCCACAGGTTTCCACCATCAAACCTCAGACATGTTCCCAGGCCACAGGGTACCAGAGTCAAACCGTTCGCAGGTTCCCAGGCCACAGAGTTCCAGAATCCACCGATGTCATGCGGCCAGGCCACAGGGTTCCAGAATCAATCCTCAGTTATGTTCGCAGGCTACAGGGTTCCGGAATAAAACCTCAGTCATGTTCCCAGTCCACAGGGTTCCAGAATCAAGGCTCAGTCAGGTACCCGGGGCACAGTATTCCACAATCTAAACAGATGTCATGTTCCCAGGCCTCAGGGTTCCAGAATCCACCCATGTCATGTTCCCAGGCCACAGGGTTCCAGAATCAATCCTCAGTTATGTTCCCAGGCTACAGGGTTCCAGAATAAAACCTCAGTCATATTCCCAGTACATAGGGTTCCAGAACCAAGGCTCAGTCAGGTTCCCGGGTCACAGTATTCCACAATCTAAACAGATGTCTTGTTCCCAGGCCTCAGGGTTCCAGAATCCACCCATGTTATGTTCCCAGGCCACAGGGTTCCAGAATCAATCCTCAGTTATGTTCCCAGGCTACAGGGTTCCAGAATAAAACCTCAGTCATGTTCCTAGTGCACAGTGTTCCAGAACCAAGGCTCAGTCAGGTTCCCGGGCCAAAGTATTCCACAATCTAAACAGATGTCATGTTTCCAGGCCACAGGTCTTCAGAATCACGCCTCAGTCATTTTCCCAGGCCACAGAGATCCAGAATCAAACCTCAGTCATGTTGCCAGGCCTCAGATTTCCGGAATCAAACCGATTTCGTGTTCCCAGGCCACAGGGTTCCAGAGTCAAACCGTTCGCAGGTTCCCAGGCCACAGTGTTCCAGAATCCACCGATGTCATGTTCCCAGGCCACAGGCTTCCAGTATCAATCCTCAGTTATGTTCCCAGGCTACAGGGTTCCAGAATAAAACCTCAGTCATGTTCCCAGCCCACAGGGTTCCAGAACCAAGGCTCAGTCAGGTTCCCGGGCCACAGTATTCCACAATCTAAACAGATGTCATGTTCCAAGGCCTCAGGGTTCCAGAATCCACCCATGTCATGTTCCTGGGCCACAGGGTTCCAAAGTGAATCCTCAGTTATGTTCCCAGGCTACACGGCTCCAGAATAAAACCTCAGTCATATTCCCAGTCCACAGGTTTCCAGAACCAAGGCTCAGTCAAGTTCCCAGGCCACAGTATTCCACAATCTAAACAGATTTCATGTTCCCAGGCCTCAGGGTTCCAGAATCCACCCATGTCATGTTAACAGGACACAGGGTTCCAGAATAAAACCTCAGTCATGTTCCCAGTCCACAGGGGTCCAGAACCAAGGCTCAGTCAGGTTCCCGGGGCACAGTATTCCACAATCTAAACAGATGTCATGTTCCCAGGCCACAGGGATCCAGAATCAAACCTCAGTCATGTTGCCAGGCCATAGGGTACCACCATCAAACCTCAGTCATATTCCCAGGCCTAAAGTTTCCAGAATCAAACCGATTTCATGTTTCTAGGCAACAGGGTACCAGAATCCAAACCGATGTCATGTTCCCAGGGCACAGGATTCCACACTCTAACATCAGTCATGTTCCCAGGCCAATGGTTTCCAGAATCAAACCTAAGTCATATTCCCAGGCCACATGGTTCCAGAATCAAACCTCAGTCGTGTTCCCAGGACACAGGGTTCCAGAATAAAACCTCAGTCATTTTCTCTGGACAGAGGTTTCAGAAATCAAATCCCAGTCATGTTCCCAGGCCACAGGGTTCCAGAATCAATCCTCAGTTATTTTCCCAGGCTAAAGGGTTCCAGAATAAAACGTCAGTCATGTTCCCAGTCCACAGGGTTCCAGAACCAAGGCTCAGTCACGTTCCCAGGGCACAGTATTCCACAATCTAAACAGATGTCATGTTCCCAGGCCTCAGGGTTCCAGAATCCACCCATGTCATGTTCCCAGGCCACAGGGTTCCAGAATCAATCCTCAGTTATGGTCCCAGGCTACAGGGTTCCAGAATAAAACCTCAGTCATGTTCCCAGTCCACAGGGTTCCAGAACCAAGGCTCAGTCAGGTTCCCGGGGCACAGTATTCCACAATCTATACAGATGTCATGTTCCCAGGCCACAGGTTTCCAGAATCATGCCTCAGTCATGTTCCCAGGCCACAGGCATCCAGAATCAAACCTCAGTCATGTTGCCAGGCCATAGGGTACCACAATGAAACCTCAGTCATATTCCCAGACCTCAGGTTTACAGAATCAAACCGATTTCATGTTCCCAGGCAACAGGGTACCAGAATCCAAACCGATGTCATGTTCCCAGGCCACAGGATTCCACACTCTAACATCAGTCATGTTCCCAGGCCAATGGTTTCCAGAATCAAACCTCAGTCATTTTCCCAGGCCACATGGTTACAAAATCAAACCTCAGTCGTGTTCCCAGGCCACAGGGTTCCAGAATAAAACCTCAGTCATGTTCCCTGGACACAGGTTTCAGTAATCAAATCCCAGTCATGTTCCCTGGCAACAGGGTTCCACAATTAAACCTCAGTCATATTCCAGGGCCAGAGGGTTCCACAATCAAACCTCAGTCCTGTTGCCAGGCCACGGTTCCACCATCAAGCCTCAGTCATGTTCCCAGGCCAGAGTGTTCCACAATCAAACCTAAGTCATCTTGCCAAGCCACAGGGTTCCACCATCAAACCTCAAGCATATTGCCAGGCCACAGGGTTCCACCATCAAGCCTCACTCATGTTCCCAAGCCTGAGGGTTCCACTATCAAACCTCAATCATGTTGCCAGGCCACAGGATTCAACCATGAAACCTCAGTCATGTTCCCAGTAAACAGGGCTCCAGAATCAAACCAATGTCATGTTCCCATGCCACGGGGTTCCAGTATCAGGCCTCAGTCATGGTCCCCGTGCACAGGGTTCCAAATCAAACCTCAGTCATGTTGCCAGTCCACAGGTTTCTGCCATCAAACCTCAGTCATGTTCCCAGTAAACAGGGCTCCAGAATCAAGCCTCAGTCATTTTGCCAGGCCAGAGTGTTCCACCATCAAACGTCAGTCATGATCCCAGGCCACATGTTTCCACATTGAAACCTCAGTCATTTTCCCAGGACGAAGGTTTCCAGAATCAAACCTCAGTCATATTCCCAGGACACATGGTTCCAGAATCAACCTGAGTCATGTTCGAAGGCCACAGGTTTCAACAATCAAACCTCAGTCATGTTCCCAGGACACAGGTGTCCAGAATCAAACCTCAGTCATGTTCCCAGAGAACAGGCTTCCAGAAACAAACCTCAGTCATGTTCCCAAGCCACAGGGTTGCAGAATCAAACCTCAGTCTTGTTCCCAGGACACAGGTGTCCAGAATCAAACCGCAGTCATGTTCCCAGGGAACAGGCTTCCAGAAACAAACCTCAGTCAAGTTCCCAGGCATCAGGGTTCCAGAATCAAACCTCAGTCTTGATCCCAGGACACAGGTTTCCAGAATCAACCCGATATCATGTTCCCTGGCCACAGTCTTCCAGAGTCTATCCTCAGTCATGTTACCAGGCCACAGGTTTCCACCATCAAACATCAGACATGTTCCCAGGCCACAGTGTACCAGAGTCAAACCGTTCGCAGGTTCCCAGGCCACAGAGTTCCAGAATCCACAGATGTCATGCTGCCAGGCCACAGGGTTCCAGAATCAATCCTCCGTTATGTTCGCAGGATACAGGGTTCCGGAATAAAACCTCAGCCATGTTCCCAGTCCACAGGGTTCCAGAATCCACCGTTGTCATGTGCCCAGGCCACAGGGTTCCAGAATCAATCCTCAGTTATGATCCCAGGCTACAGGGTTCCAGAATAAAACCTCAGTCATGTTCCCAGTCCACAGGGTTCCAGAACCAAGGCTCAGTCAGGTTCCCGGGGCACAGTATTCCACAATCTAAACAGATGTCATGTTCCCAGGCCACAGGTTTCCAGAATCATGCCTCAGTCATGTTCCCAGGCCACAGGCATCCAGAATCAAACCTCAGTCATGTTGCCAGGCCATAGGGTACCACAATCAAACCTCAGTCATATTCCCAGACCTCAGGTTTACAGAATCAAACCGATTTCATGTTCCCAGGCAACAGGGTACCAGAATCCAAACCGATGTCATGTTCCCAGGCAACAGGATTCCACATTCTAACATCAGTCATGTTCCCAGGCCAATGGTTTCCAAAATCAAACCTCAGTCATATTCCCAGGCCACATGGTTACAGAATCAAACCTCAGTCGTGTTCCCAGGACACAGGGTTCCAGAATAAAACCTCAGTCATGTTCCCTGGACACAGGTTTCAGTAATCAAATCCCAGTCATGTTCCCAGGCCACAGGGTTCCACAATTAAACCTCAGTCATATTCCAGGGCCAGAGGGTTCCACAATCAAACCTCAGTCCTGTTGCCAGGCCACGGTTCCACCATCAAGCCTCAGTCATGTTCCCAGGCCAGAGTGTTCCACAATCAAACCTAAGTCATCTTGCCAAGCCACAGGGTTCCACCATCAAACCTCAAGCATATTGCCAGGCCACAGGGTTCCACCATCAAGCCTCACTCATGTTCCCAAGCCTGAGGGTTCCACTATCAAACCTCAATCATGTTGCCAGGCCACAGGATTCAACCATGAAACCTCAGTCATGTTCCCAGTAAACAGGGCTCCAGAATCAAACCAATGTCATGTTCCCATGCCACGGGGTTCCAGTATCAGGCCTCAGTCATGGTCCCCGTGCACAGGGTTCCAAATCAAACCTCAGTCATGTTGCCAGTCCACAGGTTTCTGCCATCAAACCTCAGTCATGTTCCCAGTAAACAGGGCTCCAGAATCAAGCCTCAGTCATTTTGCCAGGCCAGAGTGTTCCACCATCAAACCTCAGTCATGATCCCAGGCCACATGTTTCCACATTGAAACCTCAGTCATTTTCCCAGGACGAAGGTTTCCAGAATCAAACCTCAGTCATATTCCCAGGACACATGGTTCCAGAATCAACCTGAGTCATGTTCGAAGGCCACAGGTTTCAACAATCAAACCTCAGTCATGTTCCCAGGACACAGGTGTCCAGAATCAAACCTCAGTCATGTTCCCAGAGAACAGGCTTCCAGAAACAAACCTCAGTCATGTTCCCAAGCCACAGGGTTGCAGAATCAAACCTCAGTCTTGTTCCCAGGACACAGGTGTCCAGAATCAAACCGCAGTCATGTTCCCAGGGAACAGGCTTCCAGAAAAAAACCTCAGTCAAGTTCCCAGGCATCAGGGTTCCAGAATCAAACCTCAGTCTTGATCCCAGGACACAGGTTTCCAGAATCAACCTGATATCATGTTCCCTGGCCACAGTCTTCCAGAGTCTATCCTCAGTCATGTTACCAGGCCACAGGTTTCCACCATCAAACATCAGACATGTTCCCAGGCCACAGTGTACCAGAGTCAAACCGTTCGCAGGTTCCCAGGCCACAGAGTTCCAGAATCCACAGATGTCATGCTGCCAGGCCACAGGGTTCCAGAATCAATCCTCAGTTATGTTCGCAGGCTACAGGGTTCCGGAATAAAACCTCAGCCATGTTCCCAGTCCACAGGGTTCCAGAATCCACCGTTGTCATGTGCCCAGGCCACAAGGTTCCAGAATCAATCCTCAGTTATGGTCCCAGGCTACAGGGTTCCAGAATAAAACCTCAGTCATGTTCCCAGTCCACAGGGTTCCAGAACCAAGGCTCAGTCAGGTTCCCGGGGCACAGTATTCCACAATCTAAACAGATGTCATGTTCCCAGGCCACAGGTTTCCAGAATCATGCCTCAGTCATGTTCCCAGGCCACAGGCATCCAGAATCAAACCTCAGTCATGTTGCCAGGCCATAGGGTACCACAATCAAACCTCAGTCATATTCCCAGACCTCAGGTTTACAGAATCAAACCGATTTCATCTTCCCAGGCAACAGGGTACCAGAATCCAAACCGATGTCATGTTCCCAGGCAACAGGATTCCACATTCTAACATCAGTCATGTTCCCAGGCCAATGGTTTCCAAAATCAAACCTCAGTCATATTCCCAGGCCACATGGTTACAGAATCAAACCTCAGTCGTGTTCCCAGGACACAGGGTTCCAGAATAAAACCTCAGTCATGTTCCCTGGACACAGGTTTCAGTAATCAAATCCCAGTCATGTTCCCAGGCCACAGGGTTCCACAATTAAACCTCAGTCATATTCCAGGGCCAGAGGGTTCCACAATCAAACCTCAGTCCTGTTGCCAGGCCACGGTTCCACCATCAAGCCTCAGTCATGTTCCCAGGCCAGAGTGTTCCACAATCAAACCTAAGTCATCTTGCCAAGCCACAGGGTTCCACCATCAAACCTCAAGCATATTGCCAGGCCACAGTGTTCCACCATCAAGCCTCACTCATGTTCCCAAGCCTGAGGGTTCCACTATCAAACCTCAATCATGTTGCCAGGCCACAGGATTCAACCATGAAACCTCAGTCATGTTCCCAGTAAACAGGGCTCCAGAATCAAACCAATGTCATGTTCCCATGCCACGGGGTTCCAGTATCAGGCCTCAGTCATGGTCCCCGTGCACAGGGTTCCAAATCAAACCTCAGTCATGTTGCCAGTCCACAGGTTTCTGCCATCAAACCTCAGTCATGTTCCCAGTAAACAGGGCTCCAGAATCAAGCCTCAGTCATTTTGCCAGGCCAGAGTGTTCCACCATCAAACCTCAGTCATGATCCCAGGCCACATGTTTCCACATTGAAACCTCAGTCATTTTCCCAGGACGAAGGTTTCCAGAATCAAACCTCAGTCATATTCCCAGGACACATGGTTCCAGAATCAACCTGAGTCATGTTCGAAGGCCACAGGTTTCAACAATCAAAACTCAGTCATGTTCCCAGGACACAGGTGTCCAGAATCAAACCTCAGTCATGTTCCCAGAGAACAGGCTTCCAGAAAAAAACCTCAGTCATGTTCCCAAGCCACAGGGTTGCAGAATCAAACCTCAGTCTTGTTCCCAGGACACAGGTGTCCAGAATCAAACCGCAGTCATGTTCCCAGGGAACAGGCTTCCAGAAACAAACCTCAGTCAAGTTCCCAGGCATCAGGGTTCCAGAATCAAACCTCAGTCTTGATCCCAGGACACAGGTTTCCAGAATCAACCCGATATCATGTTCCCTGGCCACAGTCTTGCAGAGTCAATCCTCAGTCATGTTGCCAGGCCACAGGTTTCCACCATCAAACCTCAGACATGTTCCCAGGCCACAGGGTACCAGAGTCAAACCGTTTGCAGGTTCCCAGGCCACAGAGTTCCAGAATCCACCGATGTCATGCTGCCAGGCCACAGGGTTCCAGAATCAATCCTCAGTTATGTTCGCAGGCTACAGGGTTCCGGAATAAAACCTCAGTCATGTTCCCAGTCCACAGGGTTCCAGAATCAAGGCTCAGTCAAGTACCCGGGGCACAGTATTCCACAATCTAAACAGATGTCATGTTCCCAGGCCTCAGGGTTCCAGAATCCACCCATGTCATGTTCCCAGGCCACAGGGTTCCAGAATCAATCCTCAGTTATGTTCCCAGGCTACAGAGTTCCACAATAAAACCTCAGTCATATTCCCAGTACATAGGGTTCCAGAACCAAGGCTCAGTCAGGTTCCCGGGTCACAGTATTCCACAATCTAAACAGATGTCTTGTTCCCAGGCCTCAGGGTTCCAGAATCCACCCATGTTATGTTCACAGGCCACAGGGTTCCAGAATCAATCCTCAGTTATGTTCCCAGGCTACAGGGTTCCAGAATAAAACCTCAATCATGTTCCTAGTGCACAGTGTTCCAGAACCAAGCCTCAGTCAGGTTCCCGGGCCAAAGTATTCCACAATATAAACAGATGTCATGTTTCCAGGCCACAGGTCTTCAGAATCACGCCTCAGTCATTTTCCCAGGCCACAGAGATCCAGAATCAAACCTCAGTCATGTTGCCAGGCCTCAGATTTCCGGAATCAAACTGATTTCGTGTTCCCAGGCAACAGGGTTCCAGAATCCAAACCGGTGTCATGTTCCCAGGCCTCAGGATTGCACACTCTAACATCAGTCATGTTCCGAGGCCAATGGTTTCCAGAATCAAACCTCACTCATATTCCCAGGCCACATGGTTCCAGAATAAAAACTCAGTCGTGTTCCCAAGACACAGGTTTCCAGAATAAAACCTCAGTCATGTTCCTTGGACACAGGTTTCAGAAATAAAATCACAGTCATGTTCCCAGGCCACAGGGTTCCACAATTAAACCTCAGTCATATTCCCAGGCCAGAGGGTTCCACAATCAAACCTCAGTCCTGTGGCCAGGCCACGGTTGCACCATCAAGCCTCAGTCATGTTCCCAAGCCTGAGGGTTCCACAATCAAACCTCAGTCATATTGCCAGGCCACAGGGTTCCACCATCAAGCCTCACTCATATTCCCAAGCCTGAGGGTTCCACAATCAAACCTCAGTCATGTTGCCAGTCCACAGGTTTCGGCCATCCAACCTCAGACAAGTTCCCAGTCCACAGGGTTCCAGAATCAAGCCTCAGTCATTTTGCCAGGCCAGAGTGTTCCACCATCAAACCTCAGTCATGATCCCAGGCCACATGTTTCCACAATGAAACCTCAGTCCTTTTCCCAGGCCAAAGGTTTCCAGAATCAAACCTCAGTCATATTCCCAGGACACATGGTTCCAGAATCAAATCTGAGTCATGTTCGCAGGCCACAGGTTTCAACAATCAAAACTCAGTCATGTTCCCAGGACACAGGTGTCCAGAATCAAACCTCAGTCATGTTCCCAGAGAAGAGGCTTCCAGAAACAAACCTCAGTCATGTTCCCAAGCCACAGGGTTGCAGAATCAAACCTCAGTCTTGTTCCCAGGTCACAGGTGTCCAGAATCAAACCGCAGTCATGTTCCCAGGGAACAGGCTTCAGAAACAAACCTCAGTCATGTTCCCAGGCCACAGGGTTCCAGAATCAAACTTCAGTCTTGTTCCCAGGACACAGGTTTCCAGAATCAACCAGATATCATGTTCCCTGGCCACAGTCTTCCAGAATCAATCCTCAGTCATGTTGCCAGGCCACAGGTTTCCACCATCAAACCTCAGACATGTTCCCAGGCCACAGGGTACCAGAGTCAAACCGTTCGCAGGTTCCCAGGCCACAGAGTTCCAGAATCCACCGATGTCATGCGGCCAGGCCACAGGGTTCCAGAATCAATCCTCAGTTATGTTCGCAGGCTACAGGGTTCCGGAAAAAAACCTCAGTCATGTTCCCAGTCCACAGGGTTCCAGAATCAAGGCTCAGTCAGGTACCCGGGGCACAGTATTCCACAATCTAAACAGATGTCATGTTCCCAGGCCTCAGGGTTCCAGAATCCACCCATGTCATGTTCCCAGGCCACAGGGTTCCAGAATCAATCCTCAGTTATGTTCCCAGGCTACAGGGTTCCAGAATAAAACCTCAGTCATATTCCCAGTACATAGGGTTCCAGAACCAAGGCTCAGTCAGGTTCCCGGGTCACAGTATTCCACAATCTAAACAGATGTCTTGTTCCCAGGCCTCAGGGTTCCAGAATCCACCCATGTTATGTTCCCAGGCTACAGGGTTCCAGAATAAAACCTCAGTCATGTTCCTAGTGCACAGTGTTCCAGAACCAGGGCTCAGTCAGGTTCCCGGGCCAAAGTATTCCACAATCTAAACAGATGTCATGTTTCCAGGCCACAGGTCTTCAGAATCACGCCTCAGTCATTTTCCCAGGACACAGAGATCCAGAATCAAACCTCAGTCATGTTGCCAGGCCTCAGATTTCCGGAATCAAACCGATTTCGTGTTCCCAAGCCACAGGGTTCCAGAGTCAAACCGTTCGCAGGTTCCCAGGCCACAGTGTTCCAGAATCCACCGATGTCATGTTCCCAGGCCACAGGCTTCCAGAATCAATCCTCAGTTATGTTCCCAGGCTACAGGGTCCCAGAATAAAACCTCAGTCATGTTCCCAGTCCACAGGGTTCCAGAACCAAGGCTCAGTCTGGTTCCCGGGCCACAGTATTCCACAATCTAAACAGATGTCATGTTCCAAGGCCTCAGGGTTCCAGAATCCACCCATGTCATGTTCCTGGGCCACAGGGTTCCAAAGTGAATCCTCAGTTATGTTCCCAGGCTACACGGCTCCAGAATAAAACCTCAGTCATATTCCCAGTCCACAGGTTTCCAGAACCAAGGCTCAGTCAAGTTCCCAGGCCACAGTATTCCACAATATAAACAGATTTCATGTTCCCAGGCCTCAGGGTTCCAGAATCCACCCATGTCATGTTAACAGGACACAGGGTTCCAGAATAAAACCTCAGTCATGTTCCCAGTCCACAGGGGTCCAGAACCAAGGCTCAGTAAGTTTCCCGGGGCACAGTATTCCACAATCTAAACAGATGTCATGTTCCCAGGCCACAGGGATCCAGAATCAAACCTCAGTCATGTTGCCAGGCTACAGGGTTACAGAATAAAACGTCAGTCATGTTCCCAGTCCACAGGGTTCCAGAACCAAGGCTCAGTCACGTTCCCAGGGCACAGTATTCCACAATCTAAACAGATGTCATGTTCCCAGGCCTCAGGGTTCCAGAATCCACCCATGTCATGTTCCCAGGCCACAGGGTTCCAGAATCAATCCTCAGTTATGTTCCCAGGCTACAAGGTTCCAGAATAAAACCTCAGTCATGTTCCTAGTCCACAGGGTTCCAGAATCCACCGTTGTCATGTGCCCAGGCCACAGGGTTCCAGAATCAATCCTCAGTTATGGTCCCAGGCTACAGGGTTCCAGAATAAAACCTCAGTCATGTTCCCAGTCCACGGGGTTCCAGAACCAAGGCTCAGTCAGGTTCCCGGGGCACAGTATTCCACAATCTAAACAGATGTCATGTTCCCAGGCCACAGGTTTCCAGAATCATGCCTCAGTCATGTTGCCAGGCCATAGGGTACCACAATCAAACCTCAGTCATATTCCCAGACCTCAGGTTTACAGAATCAAACCGATTTCATGTTCCCAGGCAACAGGGTACCAGAATCCAAACCGATGTCATGTTCCCAGGCCACAGGATTCCACATTCTAACATCAGTCATGTTCCCAGGCCAATGGTTTCCAGAATCAAACCTCAGTCATATTCCCAGGCCACATGGTTACAGAATCAAACCTCAGTCGTGTTCCCAGGACACAGGGTTCCAGAATAAAACCTCAGTCATGTTCCCCGGACACAGGTTTCAGAAATCAAATCCCAGTCATGTTCCCAGGCCACAAGGTTCCACAATTAAACCTCAGTCATATTCCCAGGCCAGAGGGTTCCAGAATCAAACCTCAGTCCTGTTGCCAGGCCACGGTTCCACCATCAAGCCTCAGTCATGTTCCCAGGTCAGAGTGTTCCACAATCTAACCTAAGTCATCTTGCCAAGCCACAGTGTTCCACCATCAAGCCTCACTCATGTTCCCAAGCCTGAGGGTTCCACTATCAAACCTCAATCATGTTGCCAGGCCACAGGATTCAACCATGAAACCTCAGTCATGTTCCCAGTAAACAGGGCTCCAGAATCAAACCAATGTCATGTTCCCATGCCACGGGGTTCCAGTATCAGGCCTCAGTCATGGTCCCCGTGCACAGGGTTCCAAATCAAACCTCAGTCATGTTGCCAGTCCACAGGTTTCTGCCATCCAACCTCAGTCATATTCCCAGTAAACAGGGCTCCAGAATCAAGCCTCAGTCATTTTGCCAGGCCAGAGTGTTCCACCATCAAACGTCAGTCATGATCCCAGGCCACATGTTTCCACAATGAAACCTCAGTCATTTTCCCAGGCCAAAGGTTTCCAGAATCAAACCTCAGTCATATTCCCAGGACACATGGTTCCAGAATCAACCTGAGTCATGTTCGAAGGCCACAGGTTTCAACAATCAAACCTCAGTCATGTTCCCAGGACACAGGTGTCCAGAATCAAACCTCAGTCATGTTCCCAGAGAACAGGCTTCCAGAAACAAACCTCAGTCATGTTCCCAAGCCACAGGGTTGCAGAATCAAACCTCAGTCTTGTTCCCAGGACACAGGTGTCCAGAATCAAACCGCAGTCATGTTCCCAGGGAACAGGCTTCCAGAAACAAACCTCAGTCATGTTCCCAGGCCACAGGGTTCCAGAATCAAACTTCAGTCTTGTTCCCAGGACACAGGTTTCCAGAATCAACCAGATATCATGTTCCCTGGCCACAGTCTTCCAGAATCAATCCTCAGTCATGTTGCCAGGCCACAGGTTTCCACCATCAAACCTCAGACATGTTCCCAGGCCACAGGGTACCAGAGTCAAACCGTTCGCAGGTTCCCAGGCCACAGAGTTCCAGAATCCACCGATGTCATGCGGCCAGGCCACAGGGTTCCAGAATCAATCCTCAGTTATGTTCGCAGGCTACAGGGTTCCGGAATAAAACCTCAGTCATGTTCCCAATCCACAGGGTTCCAGAATCAAGGCTCAGTCAGGTACCCGGGGCACAGTATTCCACAATCTAAACAGATGTCATGTTCCCAGGCCTCAGGGTTCCAGAATCCACCCATGTCATGTTCCCAGGCCACAGGGTTCCAGAATCAATCCTCAGTTATGTTCCCAGGCTACAGGGTTCCAGAATAAAACCTCAGTCATGTTCCTAGTGCACAGTGTTCCAGAACCAAGGCTCAGTCAGATTCCCGGGCCAAAGTATTCCACAATCTAAACAGATGTCATGTTTCCAGGCCACAGGTCTTCAGAATCACGCCTCAGTCATTTTCCCAGGCCACAGAGATCCAGAATCAAACCTCAGTCATGTTGCCAGGCCTCAGATTTCCGGAATCAAACCGATTTCGTGTTCCCAGGCCACAGGGTTCCAGAGTCAAACCGTTCGCAGGTTCCCAGGCAACAGTGTTCCAGAATCCACCGATGTCATGTTCTCAGGCCACAGGCTTCCTGAATCAATCCTCAGTTATATTCCCAGGCTACAGGGTTCCAGAATAAAACCTCAGTCATGTTCCCAGTCCACAGGGTTCCAGAACCAAGGCTCAGTCAGGTTCCCGGGGCACAGTATTCCACAATCTAAACAGATGTCATGTTCCAAGGCCTCAGGTTTCCAGAATCCACCCATGTCATGTTCCTGGGCCACAGGGTTCCAAAGTGAATCCTCAGTTATGTTCCCAGGCTACACGGCTCCAGAATAAAACTTCAGTCATATTCCCAGTCCACAGGTTTCCAGAACCAAGGCTCAGTCAAGTTCCCAGGCCACAGTATTCCACAATCTAAACAGATTTCATGTTCCCAGGCCTCAGGGTTCCAGAATCCACCCATGTCATGTTAACAGGACACAGGGTTCCAGAATAAAACCTCAGTCATGTTCCCAGTCCACAGGGGTCCAGAACCAAGGCTCAGTCAGGTTCCCGGGGCACAGTATTCCACAATCTAAACAGATGTCATATTCCCAGGCCACAGGGATCCAGAATCAAACCTCAGTCATGTTGCCAGGCCATAGGGTACCACCATCAAACCTCAGTCATATTCCCAGGCCTAAGGTTTCCAGAATCAAACCGATTTCATGTTTCCAGGCAACAGGGTACCAGAATCCAAACCGATGTCATGTTCCCAGGGCACAGGATTCCACACTCTAACATCAGTCATGTTCCCAGGCCAATGGTTTCCAGAATCAAACCTAAGACATATTCCCAGGCCACATGGTTCCAGAATCAAACCTCAGTCGTGTTCCCATGACACAGGGTTCCAGAATAAAACCTCAGTCATTTTCTCTGGACACAGGTTTCAGAAATCAAATCCCAGTCATGTTCCCAGGCCACAGGGTTCCAGAATCAATCCTCAGTTATGTTCCCAGGCTACAGGGTTCCAGAATAAAACGTCAATCATTTTCCCAGTCCACAGGGTTCCAGAACCAAGGCTCAGTCATGTTCCCAGGGCACAGTATTCCACAATCTAAACAGATGTCATGTTCCCAGGCCTCAGGGTTCCAGAATCCACCCATGTCATGTTCCCAGGCCAAAGGGTTC
Source organism: Balaenoptera physalus (assembly GCF_965194825.1). Classification (NCBI taxonomy): domain Eukaryota; kingdom Metazoa; phylum Chordata; class Mammalia; order Artiodactyla; family Balaenopteridae; genus Balaenoptera; species Balaenoptera physalus. Next base: position 1,498,011 of record NW_028126464.1, read on the forward strand.
CAGAATCAATCCTCAGTTATGTTCCCAGGCTACAAGGTTCCAGAATAAAACCTCAGTCATGTTCCTAGTCCACAGGGTTCCAGAATCCACCGTTGTCATGTGCCCAGGCCACAGGGTTCCAGAATCAATCCTCAGTTATGGTCCCAGGCTACAGGGTTCCAGAATAAAACCTCAGTCATGTTCCCAGTCCACAGGGTTCCAGAACCAAGGCTCAGTCAGGTTCCCGGGGCACAGTATTCCACAATCTAAACAGATGTCATGTTCCCAGGCCACAGGTTTCCAGAACCATGGCTCAGTCATGTTCCCAGGCCACAGGCATCCAGAATCAAACCTCAGTCATGTTGCCAGGCCATAGGGTACCACAATCAAACCTCAGTCATATTCCCAGACCTCAGGTTTAGAGAATCAAACCGATTTCATGTTCCCAGGCAACAGGGTACCAGAATCCAAACCGATGTCATGTTCCCAGTCCACAGGATTGCACATTCTAACATCAGTTATGTTCCCAGGCCAATGGTTTCCAGAATCAAACCTCAGTCATATTCCCAGGCCACATGGTTACAGAATCAAACCTCAGTCGTGTTCCCAGGACACAGGGTTCCAGAATAAAACCTCAGTCATGTTCCCTGGACACAGGTTTCAGAAATCAAATCCCAGTCATGTTCCCAGGCCACAGGGTTCCACAATTAAACCTCAGTCATATTCCCAGGCCAGAGGGTTCCACAATCAAACCTCAGTCCTCTTGCTAGGCCACGGTTCCACCATCAAGCCTCAGTCATGTTCCCAGGTCAGAGTGTTCCACAATCTAACCTAAGTCATCTTGCCAAGCCACAGGGTTCCACCATCAAACCTCAGGCATATTGCCAGGCCACAGGGTTCCACCATCAAGCCTCACTCATGTTCCCAAGCCTGAGGGTTCCACTATCAAACCTCAATCATGTTGCCAGGCCACAGGATTCAACCATGAAACCTCAGTCATGTTCCCAGTAAACAGGGCTCCAGAATCAAACCAATGTCATGTTCCCACGCCACGGGGTTCCAGTATCAGACCTCAGACATGGTCCACGTGCACAGGGTTACACAATCAAACCTCAGTCATGTTGCCAGTCCACAGGTTTCTGCCATCCAACCTCAGTCAAGTTCCCAGGCCCCAGGGTTCCAGAATCAAGCCTCAGTCATTTTGCCAGGCCAGAGTGTTCCACCATCAAACCTCAGTCATGATCCCAGGCCACATGTTTCCACAATGAAACCTCAGTCATTTTCCCATGACAAAGGTTTCCAGAATCATACCTCAGTCATATTCCCAGGACACATGGTTCCAGAATCAAATCTGAGTCATGTTCGCAGGCCACAGGTTTCAACAATCAAACCTCAGTCATGTTCCCAGGACACAGGTGTCCAGAATCAAACCTCAGTCATGTTCCCAGGGAACAGGCTTCCAGAAACAAACCTCAGTCATGTTCCCAGGCCACAGGGTTCCAGAATCAAACCTCAGTCTTGTTCCCAGGACACAGGTGTTCAGAATCAAACCTCAGTCATGTTCCCAGGGAACTGGCTTCCAGAAACAAACCTCAGTCATGTTCCCAAGTCACAGGGTTCCAGAATCAAACCTCAGTCTTGTTCCCAGGACACAGGTTTCCAGAATCAACCCGATATCATGTTCCCTGCCCACAGTCTTCCAGAATCAAACCTCAATCATGTTGCCAGGCCACAGGTTTTCACCATCAAACCTCAGACATGTTCCCAGGCCACAGGGTACCAGAGTCAAACCGTTCGAAGGTTCCCAGGTCACAGGGTTCCAGAATCAATCGTCAGGTATGTTCCCAGTCTACACGGTTCCAGAACCAAGGCTCAGTCAGGTTCCCGGGGCACAGTATTCCACAATCTAAACAGATGTCATGTTCCCATGCCTCAGGGTTCCAGAATCCACCCATGTCATGTTCCCAGGACACAGTGGTCCAGAATAAAACCTCAGTCATCTTCCCTGGACACAGGTTTCAGAAATAAAATCCCAGTCATGTTCCCAGGCCACAGGGTTCCACAATTAAACCTCAGTCATATTCCCAGGCCAGAGGGTTCCACAATCAAACCTCAGTCCTGTTGCCAGGCCACGGTTCCACCATCAAGCCTCAGTCATGTTCCCAGGCCAGAGTGGTCCACAATCAAACCTAAGTCATCTTGCCAAGCCACAGGGTTACACCATCAAACCTCAGGCATATTGCCAGGCCACAGTGTTCCATCATCAAGCCTCACTCATGTTCCCAAGCCTGAGGGTTCCACTATCAAACCTCAATCATGTTGCCAGGACACAGGGTTCAACCATCAATCCTCAGTCATGTTCCAAGTAAACAGGGCTCCAGAATCAAACCAATGTCATGTTCCCACGCCACGGGGTTCCAGTATCAGGCCTCAGTCATGGTCCCCGTGCACAGGGTTCCACAATCAAACCTCAGTCATGTTGCCAATCCACAGGTTTCTGCCATCCGACCTCAGTCAATTTCCCAGGCCCCAGGGTTCCAGAATCAAGCCTCAGTCATTTTGCCAGGCCAGAGTGTTCCACCATCAAACCTCAGTCATGATCCCATGCCACATGTTTCCACAATGAAACCTAAGTCATTTTCCCAGGCCAAAGGTTTCCAGAATCAAACCTCAGTCATATTCCCAGGACACATGGTTCCAGAATCAAACCTGAGTCATGTTCGCAGGCCACAGGTTTCAACAATCAAACCTCAGTCATGTTTCCAGGACACAGGTGTCCAGAATCAAACCTCAGTCATATTCCAAGGGAACAGACTTCCAGAAACAAACCTCAGTCATGTTCCCAGGCAACAGGGTTCCAGAATCAAACCTCAGTCTTGTTCCCAGGACACAGGTTTCCAGAATCAACACGATATCATGTTCCCTGGCCACAGTCTTTCAGAATCAAACCTCAGTCATGTTGCCATGCCACAGGTTTCCACCATCAAACCTCAGTCATGTTCCCAAGCCACAGGGTTGCAGAATCAAACCTCAGTCTTGTTCCCAGGACACAGGTGTCCAGAATCAAACCGCACTCATGTTCCCAGGGAACAGGCTTCCAGAAACAAACCTCAGTCAAGTTCCCAGGCATCAGGGTTCCAGAATCAAACCTCAGTCTTGTTCCCAGGACACAGGTTTCCACCATCAAACCTCAGACATGTTCCCAGGCCACAGGGTACCAGAGTCAAATCGTTCGCAGGTTCCCAGGCCACAGAGTTCCAGAATCCACCGATGTCATGCTGCCAGGCCACAGGGTTCCAGAATCAATCCTCAGTTATGTTCCCAGGCTACAGGGTTCCAGAATAAAACCTCAATCATGTTCCTAGTGCACAGTGTTCCAGAACCAAGGCTCAGTCAGGTTCCCGGGCCAAAGTATTCCACAATCTGAACAGATGTCATGTTTCCAGGCCACAGGTCTCCAGAATCACGCCTCAGTCATTTTCCCAGGCCACAGAGATCCAGAATCAAACCTCAGTCATGTTGCCAGGCCTCAGATTTCCGGAATCAAACCGATTTCGTGTTCCCAGGCAACAGGGTACCAGAATCCAAACCGATGTCATGTTCCCAGGCCTCAGGATTGCACACTCTAACATCAGTCATGTTCCCAGGCCAATGGTTTCCAGAATCAAACCTCACTCATATTCCCAGGCCACATGGTTCCAGAATAAAAACTCAGTCGTGTTCCCAAGACACAGGTTTCCAGAATAAAACCTCAGTCATGTTCCCTGGACACACGTTTCAGAAATAAAATCACAGTCATGTTCCCAGGCCACAGGGTTCCACAATTAAACCTCAGTCATATTCCCAGGCCAGAGGGTTCCACAATCAAACCTCAGTCCTGTGGCCAGGCCACGGTTCCACCATCAAGCCTCAGTCATGTTCCCAGGCCAGAGTGTTCCACAATCAAACTTAAGTCATATTGCCAGGCCACAGGGTTCCACCATCAAGCCTCACTCATATTCCCAAGCCTGAGGGTTCCACTATCAAACCTCAATCATGTTGCCAGGCCAAAGGGTTCAACCATCAAACCTCAGTCATGTTCCCAGTAAACAGGGCTCCAGAATCAAACCAAAGTCATGTTCCCACGCCACGGGGTTCCAGTATCAGGCCTCAGTCATGGTCCCCGTGCACAGGGTTACAGAATCAAACCTCAGTCATGTTGCCAGTCCACAGGTTTCGGCCATCCAACCTCAGACAAGTTCCCAGGCCACAGGGTTCCAGAATCAAGCCTCAGTCATTTTGCCAGGCCAGAGTGTTCCACCATCAAACCTCAGTCATGATCCCAGGCCACATGTTTCCACAATGAAACCTCAGTCATGTTCCCAGGACACAGGTGTCCAGAATCAAACCTCAGTCATGTTCCCAGGGAACAGGATTCCAGAAACAAACCTCAGTCCTGTTCCCAGGCCACAGGGTTCCAGAATCAAACCTCAGTCTTGTTCCCAGGACACAGGTGTCCAGAATCAAACCTCAGTCATGTTCCCAGGGAACAGGCTTCCAGAAACGAACATCAGTCATGTTCCCAGGCCACAGGGTTCCAGAATCAAACCTCAGTCTTGTTCCCAGGACACAGGTTTCCAGAATCAACCCGATATCATGTTCCCTGGCCAGATTCTTCAAGAATCAAACCTCAATCATGTTGCCAGGCCCCAGGTTTTCGCCATCAAACCTCAGACATGTTCCCAGGGCACAGAGTACCAGAGTCAAACCGTTCGCAGGTTCCAAGGTCACAGGGTTCCAGAATCAATCGTCAGTTATGTTCCCAGTCTACAGGGTTCCAGAATAAAACCTCAGTCACGTTCCCAGTCCACAGGGTTCCAGAACCAAGGCTCAGTCAGGTTCCCGGGGCACAGTATTCCACAATCTAAACAGATGTCATGTTCCCAGGCCACAGGGATCCAGAATCAAACCTCAGTCATGTTGCCAGGCCATAGGGTACCACCATCAAACCTCAGTCATATTCCCAGGCCTAAGGTTTCCAGAATCAAACCGATTTCATGTTTCCAGGCAACAGGGTACCAGAATCCAAACCGATGTCATGTTCCCAGGCCACAGGATTCCACATTCTAACATCAGTCATGTACCCAGGCCAATGGTTTCCAGAATCAAACCTCAGTCATATTCCCAGGCCACATGGTTATAGTATCAAACCTCAGTCGTGTTCCCAGGACACAGGGTTCCAGAATAAAACCTCAGTCATGTTCCCTGGACACAGGTTTCAGAAATCAAATCCCAGTCATGTTCCCAGGCCACAGGGTTCCACAATCAAACCTCAGTCCTGTTGCCAGGCCACGGTTCCACCATCAAGCCTCAGTCATGTTCCCAGGTCAGAGTGTTCCACAATCTAACCTAAGTCATCTTGCCAAGCCACAGGGTTCCACCATCAAACCTCAGGCATATTGCCAGGCCACAGTGTTCCACCATCAAGCCTCACTCATGTTCCCAAGCCTGAGGGTTCCACTACCAAACCTCAATCATGTTGCCAGGACACAGGGTTCAACCATCAATCCTCAGTCATGTTCCAAGTAAACAGGGCTCCAGAATCAAACCAATGTCATGTTCCCATGCCACGGGGTTCCAGTATCAGGCCTCAGTCATGGTCCCCGTGCACAGGGTTCCAAATCAAACCTCAGTCATGTTGCCAGTCCACAGGTTTCTGCCATCAAACCTCAGTCATGTTCCCAGTAAACAGGGCTCCAGAATCAAGCCTCAGTCATTTTGCCAGGCCAGAGTGTTCCACCATCAAACCTCAGTCATGATCCCAGGCCACATGTTTCCACAATGAAACCTCAGTCATTTTCCCAGGACAAAGGTTTCCAGAATCAAACCTCAGTCATATTCCCAGGACACATGGTTCCAGAATCAACCTGAGTCATGTTCGAAGGCCACAGGTTTCAACAATCAAACCTCAGTCATGTTCCCAGGACACAGGTGTCCAGAATCAAACCTCAGTCATGTTCCCAGAGAACAGGCTTACAGAAACAAACCTCAGTCATGTTCCCAAGCCACAGGGTTGCAGAATCAAACCTCAGTCTTGTTCCCAGGACACAGGTGTCCAGAATCAAACCGCAGTCATGTTCCCAGGGAACAGGCTTCCAGAAACAAACCTCAGTCATGTTCCCAGGCCACAGGGTTCCAGAATCAAACTTCAGTCTTGTTCCCAGGACACAGGTTTCCAGAATCAACCAGATATCATGTTCCCTGGCCACAGTCTTCCAGAATCAATCCTCAGTCATGTTGCCAGGCCACAGGTTTCCACCATCAAACCTCAGACATGTTCCCAGGCCACAGGGTACCAGAGTCAAACCGTTCGCAGGTTCCCAGGCCACAGAGTTCCAGAATCCACCGATGTCATGCGGCCAGGCCACAGGGTTCCAGAATCAATCCTCAGTTATGTTCGCAGGCTACAGGGTTCCGGAATAAAACCTCAGTCATGTTCCCAGTCCACAGGGTTCCAGAATCAAGGCTCAGTCAGGTACCCGGGGCACAGTATTCCACAATCTAAACAGATGTCATGTTCCCAGGCCTCAGGGTTCCAGAATCCACCCATGTCATGTTCCCAGGCCACAGGGTTCCAGAATCAATCCTCAGTTATGTTCCCAGGCTACAGGGTTACAGAATAAAACCTCAGTCATGTTCCCAGTCCACAGGGTTCCAGAACCAAGGCTCAGTCAGGTTCCCGGGCCCCAGTATTCCACAATCTAAACAGATGTCATGTTCCAAGGCCTCAGGTTTCCAGAATCCACCCATGTCATGTTCCTGGGCCACAGGGTTCCAAAGTGAATCCTCAGTTATGTTCCCAGGCTACACGGCTCCAGAATAAAACCTCAGTCATATTCCCAGTCCACAGGTTTCCAGAACCAAGGCTCAGTCAAGTTCCCAGGCCACAGTATTCCACAATCTAAACAGATTTCATGTTCCCAGGCCTCAGGGTTCCAGAATCCACCCATGTCATGTTAACAGGACACAGGGTTCCAGAATAAAACCTCAGTCATGTTCCCAGTCCACAGGGGTCCAGAACCAAGGCTCAGTCAGGTTCCCGGGACACAGTATTCCACAATCTAAACAGATGTCATGTTCCCAGGCCACAGGGATCCAGAATCAAACCTCAGTCATGTTGCCAGGCCATAGGGTACCACCATCAAACCTCAGTCATATTCCCAGGCCTAAGGTTTCCAGAATCAAACCGATTTCATGTTTCCAGGCAACAGGGTACCAGAATCCAAACCGATGTCATGTTCCCAGGGCACAGGATTCCACACTCGAACATCAGTCATGTTCCCAGGCCAATGGTTTCCAGAAACAAACCTAAGTCATATTCCCAGGACACATGGTTCCAGAATCAAACCTCAGTCGTGTTCCCAGGACACAGGGTTCCAGAATAAAACCTCAGTCATTTTCCCTGGACACAGGTTTTAGAAATCAAATCCCAGTCATGTTCCCAGGCCACAGGGTTCCAGAATCAATCCTCAGTTATGTTCCCAGGCTACAGGGTTCCAGAATAAAACGTCAGTCATGTTCCCAGTCCACAGGGTTCCAGAACCAAGGCTCAGACACGTTCCCAGGGCACAGTATTCCACAATCTAAACAGATGTCATGTTCCCAGGCCACAGGTTTCCAGAATCATGCCTCAGTCATGTTCCCAGGCCACAGGCATCCAGAATCAAACCTCAGTCATGTTGCCAGGCCATAGGGTACCACAATCAAACCTCAGTCATATTCCCAGACCTCAGGTTTACAGAATCAAACCGATTTCATCTTCCCAGGCAACAGGATTCCACATTCTAACATCAGTCATGTTCCCAGGCCAATGGTTTCCCGAATCAAACCTCAGTCATATTCCCAGGCCACATGGTTACAGAATCAAACCTCAGTCGTGTTCCCAGGACACAGGGTTCCAGAATAAAACCTCAGTCATGTTCCCTGGACACAGGTTTCAGAAATAAAATCCCAGTCATGTTCCCAGGCCACAGGGTTCCACAATTAAACCTCAGTCATATTCCCAGGCCAGAGGGTTCCACAATCAAACCTCAGTCCTCTTGCTAGGCCACGGTTCCACCATCAAGCCTCAGTCATGTTCCCAGGTCAGAGTGTTCCACAATCTAACCTAAGTCATCTTGCCAAGCCACAGGGTTCCACCATCAAACCTCAGGCATATTGCCAGGCCACAGGGTTCCACCATCAAGCCTCACTCATGTTCCCAAGCCTGAGGTTTCCACTATCAAACCTCAATCATGTTGCCAGGCCACAGGATTCAACCATGAAACCTCAGTCATGTTCCCATTAAACAGGGCTCCAGAATCAAACCAATGTCATGTTCCCAGGCCACGGGGTTCCAGTATCAGGCCTCAGACATGGTCCACGTGCACAGGGTTACACAATCAAACCTCAGTCATGTTGCCAGTCCACAGGTTTCTGCCATCCAACCTCAGTCAAGTTCCCAGGCCCCAGGTTTCCAGAATCAAGCCTCAGTCATATTCCCAGGCCACATGGTTACAGAATCAAACCTCAGTCGTGTTCCCAGGACACAGGGTTCCAGAATAAAACCTCAGTCATGTTCCCTGGACACAGGTTTCAGAAATCAAATCCCAGTCATGTTCCCAGGCCACAGGGTTCCACAATTAAACCTCAGTCATATTCCCAGGCCAGAGGGTTCCACAATCAAACCTCAGTCCTCTTGCTAGGCCACGGTTCCACCATCAAGCCTCAGTCATGTTCCCAGGTCAGAGTGTTCCACAATCTAACCTAAGTCATCTTGCCAAGCCACAGGGTTCCACCATCAAACCTCAGGCATATTGCCAGTCCACAGGGTTCCACCATCAAGCCTCACTCAAGTTCCCAATCCTGAGGGTTCCACTATCAAACCTGAATCATGTTGCCAGGCCACAGGATTCAACCATGAAACCTCAGTCATGTTCCCAGTAAACACGGCTCCAGAATCAAACCAATGTCATGTTCCCATGCCACGGGGTTCCAGTATCAGGCCTCAGTCATGGTCCCCGTGCACAGGGTTCCAAATCAAACCTCAGTCATGTTGCCAGTCCACAGGTTTCTGCCATCAAACCTCAGTCATGTTCCCAGTAAACAGGGCTCCAGAATCAAGCCTCAGTCATTTTGCCAGGCCAGAGTGTTCCACCATCAAACGTCAGTCATGATCCCAGGCCACATGTTTCCACAATGAAACCTCAGTCATTTTCCCAGGACAAAGGTTTCCAGAATCAAACCTCAGTCATATTCCCAGGACACATGGTTCCAGAATCAACCTGAGTCATGTTCGAAGGCCACAGGTTTCAACAATCAAACCTCAGTCATGTTCCCAGGACACAGGTGTCCAGAATCAAACCTCAGTCATGTTCCCAGAGAACAGGCTTCCAGAAACAAACCTCAGTCATGTTCCCAAGCCACAGGGTGGCAGAATCAAACCTCAGTCTTGTTCCCAGGACACAGGTGTCCAGAATCAAACCGCAGTCATGTTCCCAGGGAACAGGCTTCCAGAAACAAACCTCAGTCATGTTCCCAGGCCACAGGGTTCCAGAATCAAACTTCAGTCTTGTTCCCAGGACACAGGTTTCCAGAATCAACCAGATATCATGTTCCCTGGCCACAGTCTTCCAGAATCAATCCTCAGTCATGTTGCCAGGCCACAGGTTTCCACCATCAAACCTCAGACATGTTCCCAGGCCACAGGGTACCAGAGTCAAACCGTTCGCAGGTTCCCAGGCCACAGAGTTCCAGAATCCAACGATGTCATGCGGCCAGGCCACAGGGTTCCAGAATCAATCCTCAGTTATGTTCGCAGGCTACAGGGTTCCCGAATAAAACCTCAGTCATGTTCCCAGTCCACAGGGTTCCAGAATCAAGGCTCAGTCAGGTACCCGGGGCACAGTATTCCACAATCTAAACAGATGTCATGTTCCCAGGCCTCAGGGTTCCAGAATCCACCCATGTCATGTTCCCAGGCCACAGGGTTCCAGAATCAATCCTCAGTTATGTTCCCAGGCTACAGGGTTCCAGAATAAAACCTCAGTCATATTCCCAGTACATAGGGTTCCAGAACCAAGGCTCAGACAGGTTCCCGGGTCACAGTATTCCACAAGCTAAACAGATGTTTTGTTCCCAGGCCTCAGGGTTCCAGAATCCACCCATGTTATGTTCCCAGGCCACAGGGTTCCAGAATCAAACCTCAGTTATGTTCCCAGGCTACAGGGTTCCAGAATAAAACCTCAGTCATGTTCCTAGTGCACAGTGTTCCAGAACCAAGGCTCAGTCAGGTTCCCGGGCCAAAGTATTCCACAATCTAAACAGATGTCATGTTTCCAGGCCACAGGTCTTCAGAATCACGCCTCAGTCATTTTCCCAGGCCACAGAGATCCAGAATCAAACCTCAGTCATGTTGCCAGGCCTCAGATTTCCGGAATCAAACCGATTTCGTGTTCCCAGGCCACAGGGTTCCAGAGTCAAACCGTTCGCAGGTTCCCAGGCCACAGTGTTCCAGAATCCACCGATGTCATGTTCCCAGGCCACAGGCTTCCAGAATCAATCCTCAGTTATGTTCCCAGGCTACAGGGTTCCAGAATAAAACCTCAGTCATGTTCCCATTCCACAGGGTTCCAGAACCAAGGCTCAGTCAGGTTCCCGGGCCACAGTATTCCACAATCTAAACAGATGTCATGTTCCAAGGCCTCAGGTTTCCAGAATCCACCCATGTCATGTTCCTGGGCCACAGGGTTCCAAAGTGAATCCTCAGTTATGTTCCCAGGCTACACGGCTCCAGAATAAAACTTCAGTCATATTCCCAGTCCACAGGTTTCCAGAACCAAGGCTCAGTTAAGTTCCCAGGCCACAGTATTCCACAATCTAAACAGATTTCATGTTCCCAGGCCTCAGGGTTCCAGAATCCACCCATGTCATGTTAACAGGACACAGGGTTCCTGAATAAAACCTCAGTCATGTTCCCAGTCCACAGGGGTCCAGAACCAAGGCTCAGTCAGGTTCCCGGGGCACAGTATTCCACAATCTAAACAGATGTCATGTTCCCAGGCCACAGGGATCCAGAATCAAACCTCAGTCATGTTGCCAGGCCATAGGGTACCACCATCAAACCTCAGTCATATTCCCAGGCCTAAGGTTTCCAGAATCAAACCGATTTCATGTTTCCAGGCAACAGGGTACCAGAATCCAAACCGATGTCATGTTCCCAGGGCACAGGATTCCACACTCTAACATCAGTCATGTTCCCAGGCCAATGTTTTCCAGAATCAAACCTAAGTCATATTCCCAGGCCACATGGTTCCAGAATCAAACCTCAGTCGTGTTCCCAGGCTACAGGGTTCCAGAATAAAATGTCAGTCATGTTCCCAGTCCACAGGGTTCCAGAACCAAGGCTCAGTCACGTTCCCAGGGCACAGTATTCCACAATCTAAACAGATGTCATGTTCCCAGGCCTCAGCGTTCCAGAATCCACCCATGTCATGTTCCCAGGCCACAGGGTTCCAGAATCAATCCTCAGTTATGTTCCCAGGCTACAAGGTTCCAGAATAAAACCTCAGTCATGTTCCTAGTCCACAGGGTTCCAGAATCCACCGTTGTCATGTTCCCAGGCCACAGGGTTCCAGAATCAAACCTCAGTTATGTTCCCAGGCTACAGGGTTCCAGAATAAAACCTCAGTCATGTTCCTAGTGCACAGTGTTCCAGAACCAAGGCTCAGTCAGGTTCCCGGGCCAAAGTATTCCACAATCTAAACAGATGTCATGTTTCCAGGCCACAGGTCTTCAGAATCACGCCTCAGTCATTTTCCCAGGCCACAGAGATCCAGAATCAAACCTCAGTCATGTTGCCAGGCCTCAGATTTCCGGAATCAAACCGATTTCGTGTTCCCAGGCCACAGGGTTCCAGAGTCAAACCGTTCGCAGGTTCCCAGGCCACAGTGTTCCAGAATCCACCGATGTCATGTTCCCAGGCCACAGGCTTCCAGAATCAATCCTCAGTTATGTTCCCAGGCTACAGGGTTCCAGAATAAAACCTCAGTCATGTTCCCATTCCACAGGGTTCCAGAACCAAGGCTCAGTCAGGTTCCCGGGCCACAGTATTCCACAATCTAAACAGATGTCATGTTCCAAGGCCTCAGGTTTCCAGAATCCACCCATGTCATGTTCCTGGGCCACAGGGTTCCAAAGTGAATCCTCAGTTATGTTCCCAGGCTACACGGCTCCAGAATAAAACTTCAGTCATATTCCCAGTCCACAGGTTTCCAGAACCAAGGCTCAGTTAAGTTCCCAGGCCACAGTATTCCACAATCTAAACAGATTTCATGTTCCCAGGCCTCAGGGTTCCAGAATCCACCCATGTCATGTTAACAGGACACAGGGTTCCTGAATAAAACCTCAGTCATGTTCCCAGTCCACAGGGGTCCAGAACCAAGGCTCAGTCAGGTTCCCGGGGCACAGTATTCCACAATCTAAACAGATGTCATGTTCCCAGGCCACAGGGATCCAGAATCAAACCTCAGTCATGTTGCCAGGCCATAGGGTACCACCATCAAACCTCAGTCATATTCCCAGGCCTAAGGTTTCCAGAATCAAACCGATTTCATGTTTCCAGGCAACAGGGTACCAGAATCCAAACCGATGTCATGTTCCCAGGGCACAGGATTCCACACTCTAACATCAGTCATGTTCCCAGGCCAATGTTTTCCAGAATCAAACCTAAGTCATATTCCCAGGCCACATGGTTCCAGAATCAAACCTCAGTCGTGTTCCCAGGCTACAGGGTTCCAGAATAAAATGTCAGTCATGTTCCCAGTCCACAGGGTTCCAGAACCAAGGCTCAGTCACGTTCCCAGGGCACAGTATTCCACAATCTAAACAGATGTCATGTTCCCAGGCCTCAGCGTTCCAGAATCCACCCATGTCATGTTCCCAGGCCACAGGGTTCCAGAATCAATCCTCAGTTATGTTCCCAGGCTACAAGGTTCCAGAATAAAACCTCAGTCATGTTCCTAGTCCACAGGGTTCCAGAATCCACCGTTGTCATGTGCCCAGGCCACAGGGTTCCAGAATCAATCCTCAGTTATGGTCCCAGGCTACAGGGTTCCAGAATAAAACCTCAGTCATGTTCCCAGTCCACAGGGTTCCAGAACCAAGGCTCAGTCAGGTTCCCGGGGCACAGTATTCCACAATCTAAACAGATGTCATGTTCCCAGGCCACAGGTTTCCAGAATCATGCCTCAGTCATATTCCCAGGCCACAGGCATCCAGAATCAAACCTCAGTCATGTTGCCAGGCCATAGGGTACCACAATCAAACCTCAGTCATATTCCCAGACCTCAGGTTTACAGAATCAAAACGATTTCATGTTCCCAGGCAACAGGGTACCAGAATCCAAACCGATGTCATGTTCCCAGGCCACAGGATTCCACATTCTAACATCAGTCATGTTCCCAGGCCAATCGTTTCCAGAATCAAACCTCAGTCATATTCCCAGACCTCAGGTTTACAGAATCAAACCGATTTCATGTTCCCAGGCAACAGGGTACCAGAATCCAAACCGATGTCATGTTCCCAGGCAACAGGATTCCACATTCTAACATCAGTCATGTTCCCAGGCCAATGGTTTCCAAAATCAAACCTCAGTCATATTCCCAGGCCACATGGTTACAGAATCAAACCTCAGTCGTGTTCCCAGGACACAGGGTTCCAGAATAAAACCTCAGTCATGTTCCCTGGACACAGGTTTCAGAAATAAAATCCCAGTCATGTTCCCAGGCCACAGGGTTCCACAATTAAACCTCAGTCATATTCCAGAGCCAGAGGGTTCCACAATCAAACCTCAGTCCTGTTGCCAGGCCACGGTTCCACCATCAAGCCTCAGTCATGTTCCCAGGCCAGAGTGTTCCACAATCAAACCTAAGTCATCTTGCCAAGCCACAGGGTTCCACCATCAAACCTCAAGCATATTGCCAGGCCACAGAGTTCCACCATCAAGCCTCACTCATGTTCCCAAGCCTGAGGGTTCCACTATAAAACCTCAATCATGTTGCCAGGCCACAGGATTCAACCATGAAACCTCAGTCATGTTCCCAGTAAACAGGGCTCCAGAATCAAACCAATGTCATGTTCCCATGCCACGGGGTTCCAGTATCAGGCCTCAGTCATGGTCCCCGTGCACAGGGTTCCAAATCAAACCTCAGTCATGTTGCCAGTCCACAGGTTTCTGCCATCCAACCTCAGACAAGTTCCCAGTCCACAGGGTTCCAGAATCAAGCCTCAGTCATTTTGCCAGGCCAGAGTGTTCCACCATCAAACCTCAGTCATGATCCCAGGCCACATGTTTCCACAATGAAACCTCAGTCATTTTCCCAGGCCAAAGGTTTCCAGAATCAAACCTCAGTCATATTCCCAGGACACATGGTTCCAGAATCAAATCTGAGTCATGTTCGCAGGCCACAGGTTTCAACAATCAAAACTCAGTCATGTTCCCAGGACACAGGTGTCCAGAATCAAACCTCAGTCATGTTCCCAGAGAAGAGGCTTCCAGAAACAAACCTCAGTCATGTTCCCAAGCCACAGGGTTGCAGAATCAAACCTCAGTCTTGTTCCCAGGACACAGGTGTCCAGAATCAAACCGCAGTCATGTTCCCAGGGAACAGGCTTCAGAAACAAACCTCAGTCATGTTCCCAGGCCACAGGGTTCCAGAATCAAACTTCAGTCTTGTTCCCAGGACACAGGTTTCCAGAATCAACCAGATATCATGTTCCCTGGCCACAGTCTTCCAGAATCAATCCTCAGTCATGTTGCCAGCCCACAGGATTCCACCATCAAACCTCAGACATGTTCCCAGGCCACAGGGTACCAGAGTCAAACCGTTCGCAGGTTCCCAGGCCACAGAGTTCCAGAATCCACCGATGTCATGCGGCCAGGCCACAGGGTTCCAGAATCAATCCTCAGTTATGTTCGCAGGCTACAGGGTTCCGGAAAAAAACCTCAGTCATGTTCCCAGTCCACAGGGTTCCAGAATGAAGGCTCAGTCAGGTACCCGGGGCACAGTATTCCACAATCTAAACAGATGTCATGTTCCCAGGCCTCAGGGTTCCAGAATCCACCCATGTCATGTTCCCAGGCCACAGGGTTCCAGAATCAATCCTCAGTTATGTTCCCAGGCTACAGGGTTCCAGAATAAAACCTCAGTCATATTCCCAGTACATAGGGTTCCAGAACCAAGGCTCAGTCAGGTTCCCGGGTCACAGTATTCCACAATCTAAACAGATGTCTTGTTCCCAGGCCTCAGGGTTCCAGAATCCACCCATGTTATGTTCCCAGGCTACAGGGTTCCAGAATAAAACCTCAGTCATGTTCCTAGTGCACAGTGTTCCAGAACCAGGGCTCAGTCAGGTTCCCGGGCCAAAGTATTCCACAATCTAAACAGATGTCATGTTTCCAGGCCACAGGTCTTCAGAATCACGCCTCAGTCATTTTCCCAGGCCACAGAGATCCAGAATCAAACCTCAGTCATGTTGCCAGGCCTCAGATTTCCGGAATCAAACCGATTTCGTGTTCGCAAGCCACAGGGTTCCAGAGTCAAACCGTTCGCAGGTTCCCAGGCCACAGTGTTCCAGAATCCACCGATGTCATGTTCCCAGGCCACAGGCTTCCAGAATCAATCCTCAGTTATGTTCCCAGGCTACAGGGTTCCAGAATAAAACTTCAGTCATGTTCCCAGTCCACAGGGTTCCAGAACCAAGGCTCAGTCTGGTTCCCGGGCCACAGTATTCCACAATCTAAACAGATGTCATGTTCCAAGGCCTCAGGGTTCCAGAATCCACCCATGTCATGTTCCTGGGCCACAGGGTTCCAAAGTGAATCCTCAGTTATGTTCCCAGGCTACAGGGTTCCAGAATAAAACCTCAGTCATGTTCCCAGTCCACAGGGGTCCAGAACCAAGGCTCAGTCAGTTTCCCAGGGCACAGTATTCCACAATCTAAACAGATGTCATGTTCCCAGGCCACAGGGATCCAGAATCAAACCTCAGTCATGTTGCCAGGCCATAGGGTACCACCATCAAACCTCAGTCATATTCCCAGGCCTAAGGTTTCCAGAATCAAACCGATTTCATGTTTCCAGGCAACAGGGTACCAGAATCCAAACCGATGTCATGTTCCCAGGGCACAGGATTCCACACTCAAACATCAGTCATGTTCCCAGGCCAATGGTTTCCAGAATCAAACCTAAGTCATATTCCCAGGCCACATGGTTCCAGAATCAAACCTCAGTCGTGTTCCCAGGACACAGGGTTCCAGAATAAAACCTCAGTCATTTTCCCTGGACACAGGTTTCAGAAATCAAATCCGAGTCATGTTCCCAGGCCACAGGGTTCCAGAATCAATCCTCAGTTATGTTCCCAGGCTACAGGGTTCCAGAATAAAACGTCAGTCATGTTCCCAGTCCACAGGGTTCCAGAACCAAGGCTCAGTCACGTTCCCAGGGCACAGTATTCCACAATCTAAACAGATGTCATGTTCCCAGGCCTCAGGGTTCCAGAATCCACCCATGTCATGTTCCCAGGCCACAGGGTTCCAGAATCAATCCTCAGTTATGTTCCCAGGCTACAGGGTTCCAGAATAAAACCTCAGTCATATTCCCAGTACATAGGGTTCCAGAACCAAGGCTCAGTCAGGTTCCCGGGTCACAGTATTCCACAAGCTAAACAGATGTTTTGTTCCCAGGCCTCAGGGTTCCAGAATCCACCCATATTATGTTCCCAGGCCACAGGGTTCCAGAATCAATCCTCAGTTATGTTCCCAGGCTACAGGGTTCCAGAATAAAACCTCAGTCATGTTCCTAGTGCACAGTGTTCCAGAACCAAGGCTCAGTCAGGTTCCCGGGCCAAAGTATTCCACAATCTAAACAGATGTCATGTTTCCAGGCCACAGGTCTTCAGAATCACGCCTCAGTCATTTTCCCAGGCCACAGAGATCCAGAATCAAACCTCAGTCATGTTGCCAGGCCTCAGATTTCCGGAATCAAACCGATTTCGTGTTCCCAGGCCACAGGGTTCCAGAGTCAAACCGTTCGCAGGTTCCCAGGCCACAGTGTTCCAGAATCCACCGATGTCATGTTCCCAGGCCACAGGCTTCCAGAATCAATCCTCAGTTATGTTCCCAGGCTACAGGGTTCCAGAATAAAACCTCAGTCATGTTCCCAGTCCACAGGGTTCCAGAACCAAGGCTCAGTCAGGTTCCCGGGGCACAGTATTCCACAATCTAAACAGATGTCATGTTCCAAGGCCTCAGGTTTCCAGAATCCACCCATGTCATGTTCCTGGGCCACAGGGTTCCAAAGTGAATCCTCAGTTATGTTCCCAGGCTACACGGCTCCAGAATAAAACTTCAGTCATATTCCCAGTCCACAGGTTTCCAGAACCAAGGCTCAGTCAAGTTCCCAGGCCACAGTATTCCACAATCTAAACAGATTTCATGTTCCCAGGCCTCAGGGTTCCAGAATCCACCCATGTCATGTTAACAGGACACAGGGTTCCTGAATAAAACCTCAGTCATGTTCCCAGTCCACAGGGGTCCAGAACCAAGGCTCAGTCAGGTTCCCGGGGCACAGTATTCCACAATCTAAACAGATGTCATGTTCCCAGGCCACAGGGATCCAGAATCAAACCTCAGTCATGTTGCCAGGCCATAGGGTACCACCATCAAACCTCAGTCATATTCCCAGGCCTAAGGTTTCCAGAATCAAACCGATTTCATGTTTCCAGGCAACAGGGTACCAGAATCCAAACCGATGTCATGTTCCCAGGGCATAGGATTCCACACTCTAACATCAGTCATGTTCCCAGGCCAATGGTTTCCAGAATCAAACCTAAGTCATATTCCCAGGCCACATGGTTCCAGAATCAAACCTCAGTCCTGTTCCCAGGACACAGGGTTCCAGAATAAAACCTCAGTCATTTTCCCTGGACACAGGTTTCAGAAATCAAATTCCAGTCATGTTCCCAGGCCACAGGGTTCCAGAATCAATCCTCAGTTATGTTCCCAGGCTACAGGATTCCAGAATAAAACGTCAGTCATGTTCCCAGTCCACAGGGTTCCAGAACCAAGGCTCAGTCACGTTCCCAGGGCACAGTATTCCACAATCTAAACAGATGTCATGTTCCCAGGCCTCAGGGTTCCAGAATCCACCCATGTCATGTTCCCAGGCCACAGGGTTCCAGAATCAATCCTCAGTTATGTTCCCAGGCTACAAGGTTCCAGAATAAAACCTCAGTCATGTTCCTAGTCCACAGGGTTCCAGAATCCACCGTTGTCATGTGCCCAGGCCACAGGGTTCCAGAATCAATCCTCAGTTATGGTCCCAGGCTACAGGGTTCCAGAATAAAACCTCAGTCATGTTCCCAGTCCACAGGGTTCCAGAACCAAGGCTCAGTCAGGTTCCCGGGGCACAGTATTCCACAATATAAACAGATGTCATGTTCCCAGGCCACAGGTTTCCAGAATCATGCCTCAGTCATGTTCCCAGGCCACAGGCATCCAGAATCAAACCTCAGTCATGTTGCCAGGCCATAGGGTACCACAATCAAACCTCAGTCATATTCCCAGACCTCAGGTTTACAGAATCAAACCGATTTCATCTTCCCAGGCAACAGGATTCCACATTCTAACATCAGTCATGTTCCCAGGCCAATGGTTTCCCGAATCAAACCTCAGTCATATTCCCAGGCCACATGGTTACAGAATCAAACCTCAGTCGTGTTCCCAGGACACAGGGTTCCAGAATAAAACCTCAGTCATGTTCCCTGGACACAGGTTTCAGAAATCAAATCCCAGTCATGTTCCCAGGCCACAGGGTTCCACAATTAAACCTCAGTCATATTCCCAGGCCAGAGGGTTCCACAATCAAACCTCAGTCCTGTTGCCAGGCCACGGTTCCACCATCAAGCCTCAGTCATGTTCCCAGGTCAGAGTGTTCCACAATCTAACCTAAGTCATCTTGCCAAGCCACAGGGTTCCACCATCAAACCTCAGGCATATTGCCAGTCCACAGGGTTCCACCATCAAGCCTCACTCAAGTTCCCAATCCTGAGGGTTCCACTATCAAACCTCAATCATGTTGCCAGGCCACAGGATTCAACCATGAAACCTCAGTCATGTTCCCAGTAAACAGGGCTCCAGAATCAAACCAATGTCATGTTCCCATGCCACGGGGTTCCAGTATCAGGCCTCAGTCATGGTCCCCGTGCACAGGGTTCCAAATCAAACCTCAGTCATGTTGCCAGTCCACAGGTTTCTGCCATCAAACCTCAGTCATGTTCCCAGTAAACAGGGCTCCAGAATCAAGCCTCAGTCATTTTGCCAGGCCAGAGTGTTCCACCATTAAACGTCAGTCATGATCCCAGGCCACATGTTTCCACAATGAAACCTCAGTCATTTTCCCAGGACAAAGGTTTCCAGAATCAAACCTCAGTCATATTCCCAGGACACATGGTTCCAGAATCACCGAGTCATGTTCGAAGGCCACAGGTTTCAACAATCAAACCTCAGTCATGTTCCCAGGACACAGGTGTCCAGAATCAAACCTCAGTCATGTTCCCAGAGAACAGGCTTCCAGAAACAAACCTCAGTCATGTTCCCAAGCCACAGGGTTGCAGAATCAAACCTCAGTCTTGTTCCCAGGACACAGGTGTCCAGAATCAAACCGCAGTCATGTTCCCAGGGAACAGGCTTCCAGAAACAAACCTCAGTCATGTTCCCAGGCCACAGGGTTCCAGAATCAAACTTCAGTCTTGTTCCCAGGACACAGGTTTCCAGAATCAACCAGATATCATGTTCCCTGGCCACAGTCTTCCAGAATCAATCCTCAGTCATGTTGCCAGGCCACAGGTTTCCACCATCAAACCTCAGACATGTTCCCAGGCCACAGGGTACCAGAGTCAAACCGTTCGCAGGTTCCCAGGCCACAGAGTTCCAGAATCCACCGATGTCATGCGGCCAGGCCACAGGGTTCCAGAATCAATCCTCAGTTATGTTCGCAGGCTACAGGGTTCCGGAATAAAACCTCAGTCATGTTCCCAGTCCACAGGGTTCCAGAATCAAGGCTCAGTCAGGTACCCGGGGCACAGTATTCCACAATCTAAACAGATGTCATGTTCCCAGGCCTCAGGGTTCCAGAATCCACCCATGTCATGTTCCCAGGCCACAGGGTTCCAGAATCAATCCTCAGTTATGTTCCCAGGCTACAGGGTTCCAGAATAAAACCTCAGTCATATTCCCAGTACATAGGGTTCCAGAACCAAGGCTCAGTCAGGTTCCCGGGTCACAGTATTCCACAATCTAAACAGATGTCATGTTTCCAGGCCACAGGTCTTCAGAATCACGCCTCAGTCATTTTCCCAGGCCACAGAGAACCAGAATCAAACCTCAGTCATGTTGCCAGGCCTCAGATTTCCGGAATCAAACCGATTTCGTGTTCCCAGGCCACAGGGTTCCAGAGTCAAACCGTTCGCAGGTTCCCAGGCAACAGTGTTCCAGAGTCCACCGATGTCATGTTCCCAGGCCACAGGCTTCCAGAATCAATCCTCAGTTATGTTCCCAGGCTACAGGGTTCCAGAATAAAACCTCAGTCATGTTCCCAGTCCACAGGGTTCCAGAACCAAGGCTCAGTCAGGTTCCCGGGCCACAGTATTCCACAATCTAAACAGATGTCATGTTCCAAGGCCTCAGGTTTCCAGAATCCACCCATGTCATGTTCCTGGGCCACAGGGTTCCAAAGTGAATCCTCAGTTATGTTCCCAGGCTACACGGCTCCAGAATAAAACCTCAGTCATATTCCCAGTCCACAGGTTTCCAGAACCAAGGCTCAGTCAAGTTCCCAGGCCACAGTATTCCACAATCTAAACAGATTTCATGTTCCCAGGCCTCAGGGTTCCAGAATCCACCCATGTCATGTTAACAGGACACAGGGTTCCAGAATAAAACCTCAGTCATGTTCCCAGTCCACAGGGGTCCAGAACCAAGGCTCAGTCAGGTTCCCGAGACACAGTATTCCACAATCTAAACAGATGTCATGTTCCCAGGCCACAGGGATCCAGAATCAAACCTCAGTCATGTTGCCAGGCCATAGGGTACCACCATCAAACCTCAGTCATATTCCCAGGCCTAAGGTTTCCAGAATCAAACCGATTTCATGTTTCCAGGCAACAGGGTACCAGAATCCAAACCGATGTCATGTTCCCAGGGCACAGGATTCCACACTCTAACATCAGTCATGTTCCCAGGCCAATGGTTTCCAGAATCAAACCTAAGTCATATTCCCAGGCCACATGGTTCCAGAATCAAACCTCAGTCGTGTTCCCAGGACACAGGGTTCCAGAATAAAACCTCAGTCATTTTCCCTGGACACAGGTTTCAGAAATCAAATCCCAGTCATGTTCCCAGGCCACAGGGTTCCAGAATCAATCCTCAGTTATGTTTCCAGGCTACAGGGTTCCAGAATAAAACGTCAGTCATGTTCCCAGTCCACAGGGTTCCAGAACCAAGGCTCAGTCACGTTCCCAGGGCACAGTATTCCACAATCTAAACAGATGTCATGTTCCCAGGCCTCAGGGTTCCAGAATCCACCCATGTCATGTTCCCAGGCCACAGGGTTCCAGAATCAATCCTCAGTTATGTTCCCAGGCTACAAGGTTCCAGAATAAAACCTCAGTCATGTTCCTAGTCCACAGGGTTCCAGAATCCACCGTTGTCATGTGCCCAGGCCACAGGGTTCCAGAATCAATCCTCAGTTATGGTCCCAGGCTACAGGGTTCCAGAATAAAACCTCAGTCATGTTCCCAGTCCACAGGGTTCCAGAACCAAGGCTCAGTCAGGTTCCCGGGGCACAGTATTCCACAATCTAAACAGATGACATGTTCCCAGGCCACAGGTTTCCAGAATCATGCCTCAGTCATGTTCCCAGGCCACAGGCATCCAGAATCAAACCTCAGTCATGTTGCCAGGCCATAGGGTACCACAATCAAACCTCAGTCATATTCCCAGACCTCAGGTTTACAGAATCAAACCGATTTCATGTTCCCAGGCAACAGGGTACCAGAATCCAAACCGATGTCATGTTCCCAGGCCACAGGATTCCACATTCTAACATCAGTCATGTTCCCAGGCCAATGGTTTCCATAATCAAACCTCAGTCATATTCCCAGGCCACATGGTTACAGAATCAAACCTCAGTCGTGTTCCCAGGACACAGGGTTCCAGAATAAAACCTCAGTCATGTTCCCTGGACACAGGTTTCAGAAATCAAATCCCAGTCATGTTCCCAGGCCACAGGGTTCCACAATTAAACCTCAGTCATATTCCCAGGCCAGAGGGTTCCACAATCAAACCTCAGTCCTGTTGCCAGGCCACGGTTCCACCATCAAGCCTCAGTCATGTTCCCAGGTCAGAGTGTTCCACAATCTAACCTAAGTCATCTTGCCAAGCCACAGGGTTCCACCATCAAACCTCAGGCATATTGCCAGTCCACAGGGTTCCACCATCAAGCCTCACTCAAGTTCCCAATCCTGAGGGTTCCACTATCAAACCTCAATCATGTTGCCAGGCCACAGGATTCAACCATGAAACCTCAGTCATGTTCCCAGTAAACAGGGCTCCAGAATCAAACCAATGTCATGTTCCCATGCCACGGGGTTCCAGTATCAGGCCTCAGTCATGGTCCCCGTGCACAGGGTTCCAAATCAAACCTCAGTCATGTTGCCAGTCCACAGGTTTCTGCCATCAAACCTCAGTCATGTTCCCAGTAAACAGGGCTCCAGAATCAAGCCTCAGTCATTTTGCCAGGCCAGAGTGTTCCACCATCAAACCTCAGTCAGGATCCCAGGCCACATGTTTCCACAATGAAACCTCAGTCATTTTCCCAGGACAAAGGTTTCCAGAATCAAACCTCAGTCATATTCCCAGGACACATGGTTCCAGAATCAACCTGAGTCATGTTCGAAGGCCACAGGTTTCAACAATCAAACCTCAGTCATGTTCCCAGGACACAGGTGTCCAGAATCAAACCTCAGTCATGTTCCCAGAGAACAGGCTTCCAGAAACAAACCTCAGTCATGTTCCTAGTGCACAGTGTTCCAGAACCAAGGCTCAGTCAGGTTCCCGGGCCAAAGTATTCCACAATCTAAACAGATGTCATGTTTCCAGGCCACAGGTCTTCAGAATCACGCCTCAGTCATTTTCCCAGGTCACAGAGATCCAGAATCAAACCTCAGTCATGTTGCCAGGCCTCAGATTTCCGGAATCAAACCGATTTCGTGTTCCCAGGCCACAGGGTTCCAGAGTCAAACCGTTCGCAGGTTCCCAGGCCACAGTGTTCAAGAATCCACCGATGTCATGTTCCCAGGCCACAGGCTTCCAGAATCAATCCTCAGTTATGTTCCCAGGCTACAGGGTTCCAGAATAAAACCTCAGTCATGTTCCCAGTCCACAGGGTTCCAAAACCAAGGCTCAGTGAGGTTCCCGGGCCACAGTATTCCACAATCTAAACAGATGTCATGTTCCAAGGCCTCAGGTTTCCAGAATCCACCCATGTCATGTTCCTGGGCCACAGGGTTCCAAAGTGAATCCTCAGTTATGTTCCCAGGCTACACGGCTCCAGAATAAAACATCAGTCATATTCCCAGTCCACAGGTTTCCAGAACCAAGGCTCAGTCAAGTTCCCAGGCCACAGTATTCCACAATCTAAACAGATTTCATGTTCCCAGGCCTCAGGGTTCCAGAATCCACCCATGTCATGTTAACAGGACACAGGTTCCTGAATAAAACCTCAGTCATGTTCCCAGTCCACAGGGGTCCAGAACCAAGGCTCAGTCAGGTTCCCGGGGCACAGTATTCCACAATCTAAACAGATGTCATGTTCCCAGGCCACAGGGATCCAGAATCAAACCTCAGTCATGTTGCCAGGCCATAGGGTACCTCCATCAAACCTCAGTCATATTCCCAGGCCTAAGGTTTCCAGAATCAAACCGATTTCATGTTTCCAGGCAACAGGGTACCAGAATCCAAACCGATGTCATGTTCCCAGGGCACAGGATTCCACACTCTAACATCAGTCATGTTCCAAGGCCAATGGTTTCCAGAATCAAACCTAAGTCATATTCCCAGGCCACATGGTTCCAGAATCAAACCTCAGTCGTGTTCCCAGGACACAGGGTTCCAGAATAAAACCTCAGTCATTTTCCCTGGACACAGGTTTCAGAAATCAAATCCCAGTCATGTTCCCAGGCCACAGGGTTCCAGAATCAATCCTCAGTTATGTTCCCAGGCTACAGGGTTCCAGAATAAAACGTCAGTCATGTTCCCAGTCCACAGGGTTCCAGAACCAAGGCTCAGTCACGTTCCCAGGGCACAGTATTCCACAATCTAAACAGATGTCATGTTCCCAGGCCTCAGGGTTCCAGAATCCACCCATGTCATGTTCCCAGGCCACAGGGTTCCAGAATCAATCCTCAGTTATGTTCCCAGGCTACAAGGTACCAGAATAAAACCTCAGTCATGTTCCTAGTCCACAGGGTTCCAGAATCCACCGTTGTCATGTGCCCAGGCCACAGGGTTCCAGAATCAATCCTCAGTTATGGTCCCAGGCTACAGGGTTCCAGAATAAAACCTCAGTCATGTTCCCAGTCCACAGGGTTCCAGAACCAAGGCTCAGTCAGGTTCCCGGGGCACAGTATTCCACAATCTAAACAGATGTCATGTTCCCAGGCCACAGGTTTCCAGAATCATGCCTCAGTCATGTTCCCAGGCCACAGGCATCCAGAATCAAACCTCAGTCATGTTGCCAGGCCATAGGGTACCACAATCAAACCTCAGTCATATTCCCAGACCTCAGGTTTACAGAATCAAACCGATTTCATGTTCCCAGGCAACAGGGTACCAGAATCCAAACCGATGTCATGTTCCCAGGCCACAGGATTCCACATTCTAACATCAGTCATGTTCCCAGGCCAATGGTTTCCAGAATCAAACCTCAGTCATATTCCCAGGCCACATGGTTACAGAATCAAACCTCAGTCGTGTTCCCAGGACACAGGGTTCCAGAATAAAACCTCAGTCATGTTCCCTGGACACGGGTTTCAGAAATAAAATCCCAGTCATGTTCCCAGGCCACAGGGTTCCACAATTAAACCTCAGTCATATTCCCAGGCCAGAGGGTTCCACAATCAAACCTCAGTCCTGTTGCCAGGCCAAGGTTCCACCATCAAGCCTCAGTCATGTTCCCAGGTCAGAGTGTTCCACAATCTAACCTAAGTCATCTTGCCAAGCCACAGGGTTCCACCATCAAACCTCAGGCATATTGCCAGGCCACAGGGTTCCACCATCAAGCCTCACTCAAGTTCCCAAGCCTGAGGGTTCCACTATCAAACCTCAATCATGTTGCCAGGCCACAGGATTCAACCATGAAACCTCAGTCATGTTCCCAGTAAACAGGGCTCCAGAATCAAACCAATGTCATGTTCCCTTGCCACGGGGTTCCAGTATCAGGCCTCAGTCATGGTCCCCGTGCACAGGGTTCCAAATCAAACCTCAGTCATGTTGCCAGTCCACAGGTTTCTGCCATCAAACCTCAGTCATGTTCCCAGTAAACAGGGCTCCAGAATCAAGCCTCAGTCATTTTGCCAGGCCAGAGTGTTCCACCATCAAACCTCAGTCAGGATCCCAGGCCACATGTTTCCACAATGAAACCTCAGTCATTTTCCCAGGACAAAGGTTTCCAGAATCAAACCTCAGTCATATTCCCAGGACACATGGTTCCAGAATCAACCTGAGTCATGTTCGAAGGCCACAGGTTTCAACAATCAAACCTCAGTCATGTTCCCAGGACACAGGTGTCCAGAATCAAACCTCAGTCATGTTCCCAGAGAACAGGCTTCCAGAAACAAACCTCAGTCATGTTCCCAAGCCACAGGGTTGCAGAATCAAACCTCAGTCTTGCTCCCAGGACACAGGTGTCCAGAATCAAACCGCAGTCATGTTCCCAGGGAACAGGCTTCCAGAAACAAACCTCAGTCATGTTCCCAGGCCACAGGGTTCCAGAATCAAACTTCAGTCTTGTTCCCAGGACACAGGTTTCCAGAATCAACCAGATATCATGTTCCCTGGCCACAGTCTTCCAGAATCAATCCTCAGTCATGTTGCCAGGCCACAGGTTTCCACCATCAAACCTCAGACATGTTCCCAGGCCACAGGGTACCAGAGTCAAACCGTTCGCAGGTTCCCAGGCCACAGAGTTCCAGAATCCACCGATGTCATGCGGCCAGGCCACAGGGTTCCAGAATCAATCCTCAGTTATGTTCGCAGGCTACAGGGTTCCGGAATAAAACCTCAGTCATGTTCCCAGTCCACAGGGTTCCAGAATCAAGGCTCAGTCAGGTACCCGGGGCACAGTATTCCACAATCTAAACAGATGTCATGTTCCCAGGCCTCAGGGTTCCAGAATCCACCCATGTCATGTTCCCAGGCCACAGGGTTCCAGAATCAATCCTCAGTTATGTTCCCAGGCTACAGGGTTCCAGAATAAAACCTCAGTCAAATTCCCAGTACATAGGGTTCCAGAACCAAGGCTCAGTCAGGTTCCCGGGTCACAGTATTCCACAATCTAAACAGATGTCATGTTTCCAGGCCACAGGTCTTCAGAATCACGCCTCAGTCATTTTCCCAGGCCACAGAGAACCAGAATCAAACCTCAGTCATGTTGCCAGGCCTCAGATTTCCGGAATCAAACCGATTTCGTGTTCCCAGGCCACAGGGTTCCAGAGTCAAACCGTTCGCAGGTTCCCAGGCAACAGTGTTCCAGAGTCCACCGATGTCATGTTCCCAGGCCACAGGCTTCCAGAATCAATCCTCAGTTATGTTCCCAGGCTACAGGGTTCCAGAATAAAACCTCAGTCATGTTCCCAGTCCACAGGGTTCCAGAACCAAGGCTCAGTCAGGTTCCCGGGCCACAGTATTCCACAATCTAAACAGATGTCATGTTCCAAGGCCTCAGGTTTCCAGAATCCACCCATGTCATGTTCCTGGGCCACAGGGTTCCAAAGTGAATCCTCAGTTATGTTCCCAGGCTACACGGCTCCAGAATAAAACCTCAGTCATATTCCCAGTCCACAGGTTTCCAGAACCAAGGCTCAGTCAAGTTCCCAGGCCACAGTATTCCACAATCTAAACAGATTTCATGTTCCCAGGCCTCAGGGTTCCAGAATCCACCCATGTCATGTTAACAGGACACAGGGTTCCAGAATAAAACCTCAGTCATGTTCCCAGTCCACAGGTTTCCAGAACCAAGGCTCAGTCAGGTTCCCGGGACACAGTATTCCACAATCTAAACAGATGTCATGTTCCCAGGCCACAGGGATCCAGAATCAAACCTCAGTCATGTTGCCAGGTCATAGGGTACCACCATCAAACCTCAGTCATATTCCCAGGCCTAAGGTTTCCAGAATCAAACCGATTTCATGTTTCTAGGCAACAGGGTACCAGAATCCAAACCGATGTCATGTTCCCAGGGCACAGGATTCCACACTCTAACATCAGTCATGTTCCCAGGCCAATGGTTTCCAGAATCAAACCTAAGTCATATTCCCAGGCCACATGGTTCCAGAATCAAACCTCAGTCGTGTTCCCAGGACACAGGGTTCCAGAATAAAACCTCAGTCATTTTCCCTGGACACAGGTTTCAGAAATCAAATCCCAGTCATGTTCCCAGGCCACAGGGTTCCAGAATCAATCCTCAGTTATGTTTCCAGGCTACAGGGTTCCAGAATAAAACGTCAGTCATGTTCCCAGTCCACAGGGTTCCAGAACCAAGGCTCAGTCACGTTCCCAGGGCACAGTATTCCACAATCTAAACAGATGTCATGTTCCCAGGCCTCAGGGTTCCAGAATCCACCCATGTCATGTTCCCAGGCCACAGGGTTCCAGAATCAATCCTCAGTTATGTTCCCAGGCTACAAGGTTCCAGAATAAAACCTCAGTCATGTTCCTAGTCCACAGGGTTCCAGAATCCACCGTTGTCATGTGCCCAGGCCACAGGGTTCCAGAATCAATCCTCAGTTATGGTCCCAGGCTACAGGGTTCCAGAATAAAACCTCAGTCATGTTCCCAGTCCACAGGGTTCCAGAACCAAGGCTCAGTCAGGTTCCCGGGGCACAGTATTCCACAATCTAAACAGATGTCATGTTCCCAGGCCACAGGTTTCCAGAATCATGCCTCAGTCATGTTCCCAGGCCACAGGCATCCAGAATCAAACCTCAGTCATGTTGCCAGGCCATAGGGTACCACAATCAAACCTCAGTCATATTCCCAGACCTCAGGTTTACAGAATCAAACCGATTTCATGTTCCCAGGCAACAGGGTACCAGAATCCAAACCGATGTCATGTTCCCAGGCCACAGGATTCCACATTCTAACATCAGTCATGTTCCCAGGCCAATGGTTTCCAGAATCAAACCTCAGTCATATTCCCAGGCCACATGGTTACAGAATCAAACCTCAGTCGTGTTCCCAGGACACAGGGTTCCAGAATAAAACCTCAGTCATGTTCCCTGGACACAGGTTTCAGAAATAAAATCCCAGTCATGTTCCCAGGCCACAGGGTTCCACAATTAAACCTCAGTCATATTCCCAGGCCAGAGGGTTCCACAATCAAACCTCAGTCCTGTTGCCAGGCCACGGTTCCACCATCAAGCCTCAGTCATGTTCCCAGGTCAGAGTGTTCCACAATCTAACCTAAGTCATCTTGCCAAGCCACAGGGTTCCACCATCAAACCTCAGGCATATTGCCAGTCCACAGGGTTCCACCATCAAGCCTCACTCAAGTTCCCAATCCTGAGGGTTCCACTATCAAACCTCAATCATGTTGCCAGGCCACAGGATTCAACCATGAAACCTCAGTCATGTTCCCAGTAAACAGGGCTCCAGAATCAAACCAATGTCATGTTCCCATGCCACGGGGTTCCAGTATCAGGCCTCAGTCATGGTCCCCGTGCACAGGGTTCCAAATCAAACCTCAGTCATGTTGCCAGTCCACAGGTTTCTGCCATCAAACCTCAGTCATGTTCCCAGTAAACAGGGCTCCAGAATCAAGCCTCAGTCATTTTGCCAGGCCAGAGTGTTCCACCATCAAACCTCAGTCATGATCCCAGGCCACATGTTTCCACAATGAAACCTCAGTCATTTTCCCAGGACAAAGGTTTCCAGAATCAAACCTCAGTCATATTCCCAGGACACATGGTTCCAGAATCAACCTGAGTCATGTTCGAAGGCCACAGGTTTCAACAATCAAACCTCAGTCATGTTCCCAGGACACAGGTGTCCAGAATCAAACCTCAGTCATGTTCCCAGAGAACAGGCTTCCAGAAACAAACCTCAGTCATGTTCCTAGTGCACAGTGTTCCAGAACCAAGGCTCAGTCAGGTTCCCGGGCCAAAGTATTCCACAATCTAAACAGATGTCATGTTTCCAGGCCGCAGGTCTTCAGAATCACGCCTCAGTCATTTTCCCAGGCCACAGAGATCCAGAATCAAACCTCAGTCATGTTGCCAGGCCTCAGATTTCCGGAATCAAACCGATTTCGTGTTCCCAGGCCACAGGGTTCCAGAGTCAAACCGTTCTCAGGTTCCCAGGCAAGAGTGTTCCAGAATCCACCGATGTCATGTTCCCAGGCCACAGGCTTCCAGAATCAATCCTCAGTTATGTTCCCAGGCTACAGGGTTCCAGAATAAAACCTCAGTCATGTTCCCAGTCCACAGGGTTCCAAAACCAAGGCTCAGTGAGGTTCCCGGGCCACAGTATTCCACAATCTAAACAGATGTCATGTTCCAAGGCCTCAGGTTTCCAGAATCCACCCATGTCATGTTCCTGGGCCACAGGGTTCCAAAGTGAATCCTCAGTTATGTTCCCAGGCTACACGGCTCCAGAATAAAACATCAGTCATATTCCCAGTCCACAGGTTTCCAGAACCAAGGCTCAGTCAAGTTCCCAGGCCACAGTATTCCACAATCTAAACAGATTTCATGTTCCCAGGCCTCAGGGTTCCAGAATCCACCCATGTCATGTTAACAGGACACAGGTTCCTGAATAAAACCTCAGTCATGTTCCCAGTCCACAGGGGTCCAGAACCAAGGCTCAGTCAGGTTCCCGGGGCACAGTATTCCACAATCTAAACAGATGTCATGTTCCCAGGCCACAGGGATCCAGAATCAAACCTCAGTCATGTTGCCAGGCCATAGGGTACCTCCATCAAACCTCAGTCATATTCCCAGGCCTAAGGTTTCCAGAATCAAACCGATTTCATGTTTCCAGGCAACAGGGTACCAGAATCCAAACCGATGTCATGTTCCCAGGGCACAGGATTCCACACTCTAACATCAGTCATGTTCCAAGGCCAATGGTTTCCAGAATCAAACCTAAGTCATATTCCCAGGCCACATGGTTCCAGAATCAAACCTCAGTCGTGTTCCCAGGACACAGGGTTCCAGAATAAAACCTCAGTCATTTTCCCTGGACACAGGTTTCAGAAATCAAATCCCAGTCATGTTCCCAGGCCACAGGGTTCCAGAATCAATCCTCAGTTATGTTCCCAGGCTACAGGGTTCCAGAATAAAACGTCAGTCATGTTCCCAGTCCACAGGGTTCCAGAACCAAGGCTCAGTCACGTTCCCAGGGCACAGTATTCCACAATCTAAACAGATGTCATGTTCCCAGGCCTCAGGGTTCCAGAATCCACCCATGTCATGTTCCCAGGCCACAGGGTTCCAGAATCAATCCTCAGTTATGTTCCCAGGCTACAAGGTACCAGAATAAAACCTCAGTCATGTTCCTAGTCCACAGGGTTCCAGAATCCACCGTTGTCATGTGCCCAGGCCACAGGGTTCCAGAATCAATCCTCAGTTATGGTCCCAGGCTACAGGGTTCCAGAATAAAACCTCAGTCATGTTCCCAGTCCACAGGGTTCCAGAACCAAGGCTCAGTCAGGTTCCCGGGGCACAGTATTCCACAATCTAAACAGATGTCATGTTCCCAGGCCACAGGTTTCCAGAATCATGCCTCAGTCATGTTCCCAGGCCACAGGCATCCAGAATCAAACCTCAGTCATGTTGCCAGGCCATAGGGTACCACAATCAAACCTCAGTCATATTCCCAGACCTCAGGTTTACAGAATCAAACCGATTTCATGTTCCCAGGCAACAGGGTACCAGAATCCAAACCGATGTCATGTTCCCAGGCCACAGGATTCCACATTCTAACATCAGTCATGTTCCCAGGCCAATGGTTTCCAGAATCAAACCTCAGTCATATTCCCAGGCCACATGGTTACAGAATCAAACCTCAGTCGTGTTCCCAGGACACAGGGTTCCAGAATAAAACCTCAGTCATGTTCCCTGGACACGGGTTTCAGAAATAAAATCCCAGTCATGTTCCCAGGCCACAGGGTTCCACAATTAAACCTCAGTCATATTCCCAGGCCAGAGGGTTCCACAATCAAACCTCAGTCCTGTTGCCAGGCCAAGGTTCCACCATCAAGCCTCAGTCATGTTCCCAGGTCAGAGTGTTCCACAATCTAACCTAAGTCATCTTGCCAAGCCACAGGGTTCCACCATCAAACCTCAGGCATATTGCCAGGCCACAGGGTTCCACCATCAAGCCTCACTCAAGTTCCCAAGCCTGAGGGTTCCACTATCAAACCTCAATCATGTTGCCAGGCCACAGGATTCAACCATGAAACCTCAGTCATGTTCCCAGTAAACAGGGCTCCAGAATCAAACCAATGTCATGTTCCCTTGCCACGGGGTTCCAGTATCAGGCCTCAGTCATGGTCCCCGTGCACAGGGTTCCAAATCAAACCTCAGTCATGTTGCCAGTCCACAGGTTTCTGCCATCAAACCTCAGTCATGTTCCCAGTAAACAGGGCTCCAGAATCAAGCCTCAGTCATTTTGCCAGGCCAGAGTGTTCCACCATCAAACCTCAGTCAGGATCCCAGGCCACATGTTTCCACAATGAAACCTCAGTCATTTTCCCAGGACAAAGGTTTCCAGAATCAAACCTCAGTCATATTCCCAGGACACATGGTTCCAGAATCAACCTGAGTCATGTTCGAAGGCCACAGGTTTCAACAATCAAACCTCAGTCATGTTCCCAGGACACAGGTGTCCAGAATCAAACCTCAGTCATGTTCCCAGAGAACAGGCTTCCAGAAACAAACCTCAGTCATGTTCCCAAGCCACAGGGTTGCAGAATCAAACCTCAGTCTTGCTCCCAGGACACAGGTGTCCAGAATCAAACCGCAGTCATGTTCCCAGGGAACAGGCTTCCAGAAACAAACCTCAGTCATGTTCCCAGGCCACAGGGTTCCAGAATCAAACTTCAGTCTTGTTCCCAGGACACAGGTTTCCAGAATCAACCAGATATCATGTTCCCTGGCCACAGTCTTCCAGAATCAATCCTCAGTCATGTTGCCAGGCCACAGGTTTCCACCATCAAACCTCAGACATGTTCCCAGGCCACAGGGTACCAGAGTCAAACCGTTCGCAGGTTCCCAGGCCACAGAGTTCCAGAATCCACCGATGTCATGCGGCCAGGCCACAGGGTTCCAGAATCAATCCTCAGTTATGTTCGCAGGCTACAGGGTTCCGGAATAAAACCTCAGTCATGTTCCCAGTCCACAGGGTTCCAGAATCAAGGCTCAGTCAGGTACCCGGGGCACAGTATTCCACAATCTAAACAGATGTCATGTTCCCAGGCCTCAGGGTTCCAGAATCCACCCATGTCATGTTCCCAGGCCACAGGGTTCCAGAATCAATCCTCAGTTATGTTCCCAGGCTACAGGGTTCCAGAATAAAACCTCAGTCAAATTCCCAGTACATAGGGTTCCAGAACCAAGGCTCAGTCAGGTTCCCGGGTCACAGTATTCCACAATCTAAACAGATGTCATGTTTCCAGGCCACAGGTCTTCAGAATCACGCCTCAGTCATTTTCCCAGGCCACAGAGAACCAGAATCAAACCTCAGTCATGTTGCCAGGCCTCAGATTTCCGGAATCAAACCGATTTCGTGTTCCCAGGCCACAGGGTTCCAGAGTCAAACCGTTCGCAGGTTCCCAGGCAACAGTGTTCCAGAGTCCACCGATGTCATGTTCCCAGGCCACAGGCTTCCAGAATCAATCCTCAGTTATGTTCCCAGGCTACAGGGTTCCAGAATAAAACCTCAGTCATGTTCCCAGTCCACAGGGTTCCAGAACCAAGGCTCAGTCAGGTTCCCGGGCCACAGTATTCCACAATCTAAACAGATGTCATGTTCCAAGGCCTCAGGTTTCCAGAATCCACCCATGTCATGTTCCTGGGCCACAGGGTTCCAAAGTGAATCCTCAGTTATGTTCCCAGGCTACACGGCTCCAGAATAAAACCTCAGTCATATTCCCAGTCCACAGGTTTCCAGAACCAAGGCTCAGTCAAGTTCCCAGGCCACAGTATTCCACAATCTAAACAGATTTCATGTTCCCAGGCCTCAGGGTTCCAGAATCCACCCATGTCATGTTAACAGGACACAGGGTTCCAGAATAAAACCTCAGTCATGTTCCCAGTCCACAGGGGTCCAGAACCAAGGCTCAGTCAGGTTCCCGGGACACAGTATTCCACAATCTAAACAGATGTCATGTTCCCAGGCCACAGGGATCCAGAATCAAACCTCAGTCATGTTGCCAGGTCATAGGGTACCACCATCAAACCTCAGTCATATTCCCAGGCCTAAGGTTTCCAGAATCAAACCGATTTCATGTTTCTAGGCAACAGGGTACCAGAATCCAAACCGATGTCATGTTCCCAGGGCACAGGATTCCACACTCTAACATCAGTCATGTTCCCAGGCCAATGGTTTCCAGAATCAAACCTAAGTCATATTCCCAGGCCACATGGTTCCAGAATCAAACCTCAGTCGTGTTCCCAGGACACAGGGTTCCAGAATAAAACCTCAGTCATTTTCCCTGGACACAGGTTTCAGAAATCAAATCCCAGTCATGTTCCCAGGCCACAGGGTTCCAGAATCAATCCTCAGTTATGTTTCCAGGCTACAGGGTTCCAGAATAAAACGTCAGTCATGTTCCCAGTCCACAGGGTTCCAGAACCAAGGCTCAGTCACGTTCCCAGGGCACAGTATTCCACAATCTAAACAGATGTCATGTTCCCAGGCCTCAGGGTTCCAGAATCCACCCATGTCATGTTCCCAGGCCACAGGGTTCCAGAATCAATCCTCAGTTATGTTCCCAGGCTACAAGGTTCCAGAATAAAACCTCAGTCATGTTCCTAGTCCACAGGGTTCCAGAATCCACCGTTGTCATGTGCCCAGGCCACAGGGTTCCAGAATCAATCCTCAGTTATGGTCCCAGGCTACAGGGTTCCAGAATAAAACCTCAGTCATGTTCCCAGTCCACAGGGTTCCAGAACCAAGGCTCAGTCAGGTTCCCGGGGCACAGTATTCCACAATCTAAACAGATGTCATGTTCCCAGGCCACAGGTTTCCAGAATCATGCCTCAGTCATGTTCCCAGGCCACAGGCATCCAGAATCAAACCTCAGTCATGTTGCCAGGCCATAGGGTACCACAATCAAACCTCAGTCATATTCCCAGACCTCAGGTTTACAGAATCAAACCGATTTCATGTTCCCAGGCAACAGGGTACCAGAATCCAAACCGATGTCATGTTCCCAGGCCACAGGATTCCACATTCTAACATCAGTCATGTTCCCAGGCCAATGGTTTCCAGAATCAAACCTCAGTCATATTCCCAGGCCACATGGTTACAGAATCAAACCTCAGTCGTGTTCCCAGGACACAGGGTTCCAGAATAAAACCTCAGTCATGTTCCCTGGACACAGGTTTCAGAAATAAAATCCCAGTCATGTTCCCAGGCCACAGGGTTCCACAATTAAACCTCAGTCATATTCCCAGGCCAGAGGGTTCCACAATCAAACCTCAGTCCTGTTGCCAGGCCACGGTTCCACCATCAAGCCTCAGTCATGTTCCCAGGTCAGAGTGTTCCACAATCTAACCTAAGTCATCTTGCCAAGCCACAGGGTTCCACCATCAAACCTCAGGCATATTGCCAGTCCACAGGGTTCCACCATCAAGCCTCACTCAAGTTCCCAATCCTGAGGGTTCCACTATCAAACCTCAATCATGTTGCCAGGCCACAGGATTCAACCATGAAACCTCAGTCATGTTCCCAGTAAACAGGGCTCCAGAATCAAACCAATGTCATGTTCCCATGCCACGGGGTTCCAGTATCAGGCCTCAGTCATGGTCCCCGTGCACAGGGTTCCAAATCAAACCTCAGTCATGTTGCCAGTCCACAGGTTTCTGCCATCAAACCTCAGTCATGTTCCCAGTAAACAGGGCTCCAGAATCAAGCCTCAGTCATTTTGCCAGGCCAGAGTGTTCCACCATCAAACCTCAGTCATGATCCCAGGCCACATGTTTCCACAATGAAACCTCAGTCATTTTCCCAGGACAAAGGTTTCCAGAATCAAACCTCAGTCATATTCCCAGGACACATGGTTCCAGAATCAACCTGAGTCATGTTCGAAGGCCACAGGTTTCAACAATCAAACCTCAGTCATGTTCCCAGGACACAGGTGTCCAGAATCAAACCTCAGTCATGTTCCCAGAGAACAGGCTTCCAGAAACAAACCTCAGTCATGTTCCTAGTGCACAGTGTTCCAGAACCAAGGCTCAGTCAGGTTCCCGGGCCAAAGTATTCCACAATCTAAACAGATGTCATGTTTCCAGGCCACAGGTCTTCAGAATCACGCCTCAGTCATTTTCCCAGGCCACAGAGATCCAGAATCAAACCTCAGTCATGTTGCCAGGCCTCAGATTTCCGGAATCAAACCGATTTCGTGTTCCCAGGCCACAGGGTTCCAGAGTCAAACCGTTCTCAGGTTCCCAGGCAAGAGTGTTCCAGAATCCACCGATGTCATGTTCCCAGGCCACAGGCTTCCAGAATCAATCCTCAGTTATGTTCCCAGGCTACAGGGTTCCAGAATAAAACCTCAGTCATGTTCCCAGTCCACAGGGTTCCAAAACCAAGGCTCAGTGAGGTTCCCGGGCCACAGTATTCCACAATCTAAACAGATGTCATGTTCCAAGGCCTCAGGTTTCCAGAATCCACCCATGTCATGTTCCTGGGCCACAGGGTTCCAAAGTGAATCCTCAGTTATGTTCCCAGGCTACACGGCTCCAGAATAAAACATCAGTCATATTCCCAGTCCACAGGTTTCCAGAACCAAGGCTCAGTCAAGTTCCCAGGCCACAGTATTCCACAATCTAAACAGATTTCATGTTCCCAGGTCTCAGGGTTCCAGAATCCACCCATGTCATGTTAACAGGACACAGGTTCCTGAATAAAACCTCAGTCATGTTCCCAGTCCACAGGGGTCCAGAACCAAGGCTCAGTCAGGTTCCCGGGGCACAGTATTCCACAATCTAAACAGATGTCATGTTCCCAGGCCACAGGGATCCAGAATCAAACCTCAGTCATGTTGCCAGGCCATAGGGTACCACCATCAAACCTCAGTCATATTCCCAGGCCTAAGGTTTCCAGAATCAAACCGATTTCATGTTTCCAGGCAACAGGGTACCAGAATCCAAACCGATGTCATGTTCCCAGGGCACAGGATTCCACACTCTAACATCAGTCATGTTCCCAGGCCAATGGTTTCCAGAATCAAACCTAAGTCATATTCCCAGGCCACATGGTTCCAGAATCAAACCTCAGTCGTGTTCCCAGGACACAGGGTTCCAGAATAAAACCTCAGTCATTTTCCCTGGACACAGGTTTCAGAAATCAAATCCCAGTCATGTTCCCAGGCCACAGGGTTCCAGAATCAATCCTCAGTTATGTTCCCAGGCTACAGGGTTCCAGAATAAAACGTCAGTCATGTTCCCAGTCCACAGGGTTCCAGAACCAAGGCTCAGTCACGTTCCCAGGGCACAGTATTCCACAATCTAAACAGATGTCATGTTCCCAGGCCTCAGGGTTCCAGAATCCACCCATGTCATGTTCCCAGGCCACAGGGTTCCAGAATCAATCCTCAGTTATGTTCCCAGGCTACAAGGTTCCAGAATAAAACCTCAGTCATGTTCCTAGTCCACAGGGTTCCAGAATCCACCGTTGTCATGTGCCCAGGCCACAGGGTTCCAGAATCAATCCTCAGTTATGGTCCCAGGCTACAGGGTTCCAGAATAAAACCTCAGTCATGTTCCCAGTCCACAGGGTTCCAGAACCAAGGCTCAGTCAGGTTCCCGGGGCACAGTATTCCACAATCTAAACAGATGTCATGTTCCCAGGCCACAGTTTTCCAGAATCATGCCTCAGTCATGTTCCCAGGCCACAGGCATCCAGAATCAAACCTCAGTCATGTTGCCAGGCCATAGGGTACCACAATCAAACCTCAGTCATATTCCCAGACCTCAGGTTTACAGAATCAAACCGATTTCATGTTCCCAGGCAACAGGGTACCAGAATCCAAACCGATGTCATGTTCCCAGGCCACAGGATTCCACATTCTAACATCAGTCATGTTCCCAGGCCAATGGTTTCCAGAATCAAACCTCAGTCATATTCCCAGGCCACATGGTTACAGAATCAAACCTCAGTCGTGTTCCCAGGACACAGGGTTCCAGAATAAAACCTCAGTCATGTTCCCTGGACACAGGTTTCAGAAATCAAATCCCAGTCATGTTCCCAGGCCACAGGGTTCCACAATTAAACCTCAGTCATATTCCCAGGCCAGAGGGTTCCACAATCAAACCTCAGTCCTGTTGCCAGGCCACGGTTCCACCATCAAGCCTCAGTCATGTTCCCAGGTCAGAGTGTTCCACAATCTAACCTAAGTCATCTTGCCAAGCCACAGGGTTCCACCATCAAACCTCAGGCATATTGCCAGGCCACAGGGTTCCACCATCAAGCCTCACTCAAGTTCCCAAGCCTGAGGGTTCCACTATCAAACCTCAATCATGTTGCCAGGCCACAGGATTCAACCATGAAACCTCAGTCATGTTCCCAGTAAACAGGGCTCCAGAATCAAACCAATGTCATGTTCCCATGCCACGGGGTTCCAGTATCAGGCCTCAGTCATGGTCCCCGTGCACAGGGTTCCAAATCAAACCTCAGTCATGTTGCCAGTCCACAGGTTTCTGCCATCAAACCTCAGTCATGTTCCCAGTAAACAGGGCTCCAGAATCAAGCCTCAGTCATTTTGCCAGGCCAGAGTGTTCCACCATCAAACCTCAGTCAGGATCCCAGGCCACATGTTTCCACAATGAAACCTCAGTCATTTTCCCAGGACAAAGGTTTCCAGAATCAAACCTCAGTCATATTCCCAGGACACATGGTTCCAGAATCAACCTGAGTCATGTTCGAAGGCCACAGGTTTCAACAATCAAACCTCAGTCATGTTCCCAGGACACAGGTGTCCAGAATCAAACCTCAGTCATGTTCCCAGAGAACAGGCTTCCAGAAACAAACCTCAGTCATGTTCCCAAGCCACAGGGTTGCAGAATCAAACCTCAGTCTTGCTCCCAGGACACAGGTGTCCAGAATCAAACCGCAGTCATGTTCCCAGGGAACAGGCTTCCAGAAACAAACCTCAGTCATGTTCCCAGGCCACAGGGTTCCAGAATCAAACTTCAGTCTTGTTCCCAGGACACAGGTTTCCAGAATCAACCAGATATCATGTTCCCTGGCCACAGTCTTCCAGAATCAATCCTCAGTCATGTTGCCAGGCCACAGGTTTCCACCATCAAACCTCAGACATGTTCCCAGGCCACAGGGTACCAGAGTCAAACCGTTCGCAGGTTCCCAGGCCACAGAGTTCCAGAATCCAACGATGTCATGCGGCCAGGCCACAGGGTTCCAGAATCAATCCTCAGTTATGTTCGCAGGCTACAGGGTTCCCGAATAAAACCTCAGTCATGTTCCCAGTCCACAGGGTTCCAGAATCAAGGCTCAGTCAGGTACCCGGGGCACAGTATTCCACAATCTAAACAGATGCCATGTTCCCAGGCCTCAGGGTTCCAGAATCCACCCATGTCATGTTCCCAGGCCACAGGGTTCCAGAATCAATCCTCAGTTATGTTCCCAGGCTACAGGGTTCCAGAATAAAACCTCAGTCATATTCCCAGTACATAGGGTTCCAGAACCAAGGCTCAGTCAGGTTCCCGGGTCACAGTATTCCACAAGCTAAACAGATGTTTTGTTCCCAGGCCTCAGGGTTCCAGAATCCACCCATGTTATGTTTCCAGGCCACAGGGTTCCAGAATCAAACCTCAGTTATGTTCCCAGGCTACAGGGTTCCAGAATAAAACCTCAGTCATGTTCCTAGTGCACAGTGTTCCAGAACCAAGGCTCAGTCAGGTTCCCGGGCCAAAGTATTCCACAATCTAAACAGATGTCATGTTTCCAGGCCACAGGTCTTCAGAATCACGCCTCAGTCATTTTCCCAGGCCACAGAGATCCAGAATCAAACCTCAGTCATGTTGCCAGGCCTCAGATTTCCGGAATCAAACCGATTTCGTGTTCCCAGGCCACAGGGTTCCAGAGTCAAACCGTTCTCAGGTTCCCAGGCAAGAGTGTTCCAGAATCCACCGATGTCATGTTCCCAGGCCACAGGCTTCCAGAATCAATCCTCAGTTATGTTCCCAGGCTACAGGGTTCCAGAATAAAACCTCAGTCATGTTCCCAGTCCACAGGGTTCCAGAACCAAGGCTCAGTCAGGTTCCCGGGCCACAGTATTCCACAATCTAAACAGATGTCATGTTCCAAGGCCTCAGGTTTCCAGAATCCACCCATGTCATGTTCCTGGGCCACAGGGTTCCAAAGTGAATCCTCAGTTATGTTCCCAGGCTACACGGCTCCAGAATAAAACTTCAGTCATATTCCCAGTCCACAGGTTTCCAGAACCAAGGCTCAGTCAAGTTCCCAGGCCACAGTATTCCACAATCTAAACAGATTTCATGTTCCCAGGCCTCAGGGTTCCAGAATCCACCCATGTCATGTTAACAGGACACAGGGTTCCAGAATAAAACGTCAGTCATGTTCCCAGTCCACAGGGGTCCAGAACCAAGGCTCAGTCAGGTTCCCGGGGCACAGTATTCCACAATCTAAACAGATGTCATGTTCCCAGGCCACAGGGATCCAGAATCAAACCTCAGTCATGTTGCCAGCCCATAGGGTACCACCATCAAACCTCAGTCATATTCCCAGGCCTAAGGTTTCCAGAATCGAACCGATTTCATGTTTCCAGGCAACAGGGTACCAGAATCCAAACCGATGTCATGTTCCCAGGGCACAGGATTCCACACTCTAACATCAGTCATGTTCCCAGGCCAATGGTTTCCCGAATCAAACCTAAGTCATATTCCCAGGCCACATGGTTCCAGAATCAAACCTCAGTCGTGTTCCCAGGACACAGGGTTCCAGAATAAAACCTCAGTCATTTTCCCTGGACACAGGTTTCAGAAATCAAATCCCAGTCATGTTCCCAGGCCACAGGGTTCCAGAATCAATCCTCAGTTATGTTCCCAGGCTACAGGGTTCCAGAATAAAACGTCAGTCATGTTCCCAGTCCACAGGGTTCCAGAACCAAGGCTCAGTCAAGTTCCCAGGGCACAGTATTCCACAATCTAAACAGATGTCATGTTCCCAGGCCTCAGGGTTCCAAAATCCACCCATGTCATGTTCCCAGGCCACAGGGTTCCAGAATCAATCCTCAGTTATGTTCCCAGGCTACAAGGTTCCAGAATAAAACCTCAGTCATGTTCCTAGTCCACAGGGTTCCAGAATCCACCGTTGTCATGTGCCCAGGCCACAGGGTTCCAGAATCAATCCTCAGTTATGGTCCCAGGCTACAGGGTTCCAGAATAAAACCTCAGTCATGTTCCCAGTCCACAGGGTTCCAGAACCAAGGCTCAGTCAGGTTCCCGGGGCACAGTATTCCACAATCTAAACAGATGTCATGTTCCCAGGCCACAGGTTTCCAGAATCATGCCTCAGTCATGTTCCCAGGCCACAGGCATCCAGAATCAAACCTCAGTCATGTTGCCAGGCCATAGGGTACCACAATCAAACCTCAGTCATATTCCCAGACCTCAGGTTTACAGAATCAAACCGATTTCATTTTCCCAGGCAACAGGGTAACAGAATCCAAACCGATGTCATGTTCCCAGGCCACAGGATTCCACATTCTAACATCAGTCATGTTCCCAGGCCAATGGTTTCCAGAATCAAACCTCAGTCATATTCCCAGGCCACATGGTTACAGAATCAAACCTCAGTCGTGTTCCCAGGACACAGCGTTCCAGAATAAAACCTCAGTCATGTTCCCTGGACACAGGTTTCAGAAATCAAATCCCAGTCATGTTCCCAGGCCACAGGGTTCCACAATTAAACCTCAGTCATATTCCCAGGCCAGAGTGTTCCACAATCAAACCTAAGTCATCTTGCCAAGCCACAGGGTTCCACCATCAAACCTCAGGCATATTGCCAGGCCACAGGGTTCCACCATCAAGCCTCACTCAAGTTCCCAAGCCTGAGGGTTCCACTATCAAACCTCAATCATGTTGCCAGGCCACAGGATTCAACCATGAAACCTCAGTCATGTTCCCAGTAAACAGGGCTCCAGAATCAAACCAATGTCATGTTCCCATGCCACGGGGTTCCAGTATCAGGCCTCAGTCATGGTCTCCGTGCACAGGGTTCCAAATCAAACCTCAGTCATGTTGCCAGTCCACAGGTTTCTGCCATCAAACCTCAGTCATGTTCCCAGTAAACAGGGCTCCAGAATCAAGCCTCAGTCATTTTGCCAGGCCAGAGTGTTCCACCATCAAACCTCAGTCATGATCCCAGGCCACAGGTGTCCAGAATCAAACCTCAGTCATGTTCCCAGAGAACAGGCTTCCAGAAACAAACCTCAGTCATGTTCCCAAGCCACAGGGTTGCAGAATCAAACCTCAGTCTTGTTCCCAGGACACAGGTGTCCAGAATCAAACGGCAGTCATGTTCCCAGGGAACAGGCTTCCAGAAACAAACCTCAGTCATGTTCCCAGGCCACAGGGTTCCAGAATCAAACTTCAGTCTTGTTCCCAGGACACAGGTTTCCAGAATCAACCAGATATCATGTTCCCTGGCCAGAGTCTTCCAGAATCAATCCTCAGTCATGTTGCCAGGCCACAGGTTTCCACCATCAAACCTCAGACATGTTCCCAGGCCACAGTGTACCAGAGTCAAACCGTTCGCAGGTTCCCAGGCCACAGAGTTCCAGAATCCACCGATGTCATGCGGCCAGGCCACAGGGTTCCAGAATCAATCCTCAGTTATGTTCGCAGGCTACAGGGTTCCCGAATAAAACCTCAGTCATGTTCCCAGTCCACAGGGTTCCAGAATCAAGGCTCAGTCAGGTACCCGGGGCACAGTATTCCACAATCTAAACAGATGTCATGTTCCCAGGCCTCAGGGTTCCAGAATCCACCCATGTCATGTTCCCAGGCCCCAGGGTTCCAGAATCAATCCTCAGTTATGTTCCCAGGCTACAGGGTTCCAGAATAAAACCTCAGTCATATTCCCAGTACTTAGGGATCCAGAACCAAGGCTCAGTCAGGTTCCCGGGTCACAGTATTCCACAAGCTAAACAGATGTCTTGTTCCCAGGCCTCAGGGTTCCAGAATCCACCCATGTTATGTTCCCAGGCCACAGGGTTCCAGAATCAATCCTCAGTTATGTTCCCAGGCTACAGGGTTCCAGAATAAAACCTCAGTCATGTTCCTAGTGCACAGTGTTCCAGAACCAAGGCTCAGTCAGGTTCCCGGGCCAAAGTATTCCACAGTCTAAACAGATGTCATGTTTCCAGGCCACAGGTCTTCAGAATCACGCCTCAGTCATTTTCCCAGGCCACAGAGATCCAGAATCAAACCTCAGTCATGTTGCCAGTCCTCAGATTTCCGGAATCAAACCGATTTCGTGTTCCCAGGCCACAGGGTTCCAGAGTCAAACCGTTGGCAGGTTCCCAGGCCACAGTGTTCCAGAATCCACCGATGTCATGCGGCCAGGCCACAGAGTTCCAGAATCAATCCTCAGTTATGTTCGCAGGCTACAGGGTTCCAGAATAAAACCTCAGTCATGTTCCCAGTCCACAGGTTTCCAGAACCAAGGCTCAGTCAAGTTCCCAGGCCACAGTATTCCACAATCTAAACAGATTTCATGTTCCCAGGCCTCAGGGTTCCAGAATCCACCCATGTCATATTAACAGGACACAGGGTTCCAGAATAAAACCTCAGTCATGTTCCCAGTCCACAAGGGTCCAGAACCAAGGCTCAGTCAGGTTCCCGGGGCACAGTATTCCACAATCTAAACAGATGTCATGTTCCCAGGCCACAGGGATCCAGAATCAAACCTCAGTCATGTTGCCAGGCCATAGGGTACCACCATCAAACCTCAGTCATATTCCCAGGCCTAAGGTTTCCAGAATCAAACCGATTTCATGTTTCCAGGCAACAGGGTACCAGAATCCAAACCGATGTCATGTTCCCAGGGCACAGGATTCCACACTCTAACATCAGTCATGTTCCCAGGCCAATGGTTTCCAGAATCAAACCTAAGTCATATTCCCAGGCCACATGGTTCCAGAATCAAACCTCAGTCGTGTTCCCAGGACACAGGGTTCCAGAATAAATCCTCATTCATTTTCCCTGGACACAGGTTTCAGAAATCAAATCCCAGTCATGTTCCCAGGCCACAGGGTTCCAGAATCAATCCTCAGTTATGTTCCCAGGCTACAGGGTTCCAGAATAAAACGTCAGTCATGTTCCCAGTCCACAGGGTTCCAGAACCAAGGCTCAGTCACGTTCCCAGGGCACAGTATTCCACAATCTAAACAGATGTCATGTTCCCAGGCCTCAGGGTTCCAAAATCCACCCATGTCATGTTCCCAGGCCACAGGGTTCCAGAATCAATCCTCAGTTATGTTCCC
The DNA here is from genome assembly GCF_965194825.1 of Balaenoptera physalus. NCBI lineage: Eukaryota > Metazoa > Chordata > Mammalia > Artiodactyla > Balaenopteridae > Balaenoptera > Balaenoptera physalus. The sequence continues at coordinate 1,542,094 of NW_028126464.1, forward strand.
AGGCTACAAGGTTCCACAATAAAACCTCAGTCATGTTTCTAGTCCACAGGGTTCCAGAATCCATGGTTGTCATGTGCCCAGGCCACAGGGTTCCAGAATCAATCCTCAGTTATGGTCCCAGGCTACAGGTTTCCAGAATAAAACCTCAGTCATGTTCCCAGTCCACAGGGTTCCAGAACCAAGGCTCAGTCAGGTTCCCGGGGCAGAGTATTCCACAATCTAAACAGATGTCATGTTCCCAGGCCACAGGTTTCCAGAATCATGCCTCAGTCATGTTCCCAGGCCACAGGCATCCAGAATCAAACCTCAGTCATGTTGCCAGGCCATAGGGTACCACAATCAAACCTCAGTCATATTCCCAGACCTCAGGTTTACAGAATCAAACCGATTTCATGTTCCCAGGCAACAGGGTACCAGAATCCAAACCGATGTCATGTTCCCAGGCCACAGGATTCCACATTCTAACATCAGTCATGTTCCCAGGCCAATGGTTTCCAGAATCAAACCTCAGTCATATTCCCAGGCCACATGGTTCCAGAATCAAACCTCAGTCGTGTTCCCAGGACACAGGGTTCCAGAATAAAACCTCAGTCATGTTCCCTGGACACAGGTTTCAGAAATCAAATCCCAGTCATGTTCCCAGGCCACAGGGTTCCACAATTAAACCTCAGTCATATTCCCAGGCCAGAGGGTTCCACAATCAAACCTCAGTCCTTTTGCCAGGACACGGTTCCACCATCAAGCCTCAGTCATGTTCCCAGGCCAGAGTGTTCCACCATCAAACCTCAGTCATGATCCCAGGCCACATGTTTCCACAATGAAACCTCAGTCATTTTCCCAGGACAAAGGTTTCCAGAATCATACCTCAGTCATATTCCCAGGACACATGGTTCCAGAATCAAATCTGAGTCATGTTCGCAGGCCACAGGTTTCAACAATCAAACCTCAGTCATGTTCCCAGGACACAGGTGTCCAGAATCAAACCTCAGTCATGTTCCCAGGGAACAGGCTTCCAGAAACAAACCTCAGTCCTGTTCACAGGCCACAGGGTTCCAGAATCAAACCTCAGTCTTGTTCCCAGGACACAGGTGTCCAGAATCAAACCTCAGTCATGTTCCCAGGGAACTGGCTTCCAGAAACAAACCTCAGTCATGTTCCCAAGCCACAGGGTTCCAGAAAGAAACCTCAGTCTTGTTCCCAGGACACAGGTTTCCAGAATCAACCCGATATCATGTTCCCTGGCCACAGTCTTCAAGAATCAAACCTCAATCATGTTACCAGGCCACAGGTTTTCACCATCAAACCTCAGACATGTTCCCAGGCCACAGGGTACCAGAGTCAAACCGTTCGCAAGTTCCCATGTCACAGGGTTCCAGAATCAATCGTCAGTTATGTTCCCAGTCTACAGGGTTCCAGAACCAAGGCTCAGTCAGGTTCCCGGGCCACAGTATTCCACAATCTAAACAGATGTCATGTTCCAAGGCCTCAGGTTTCCAGAATCCACCCATGTCATGTTCCTGGGCCAAAGGGTTCCAAAGTGAATCCTCAGTTATGTTCCCAGGCTACAGGGTTCCAGAATAAAACCTCAGTCATATTCCCAGTCCACAGGTTTCCAAAACCAAGGCTCAGTCAAGTTCCCAGGCCACAGTATTCCACAATCTAAACAGATTTCATGGTCCCAGGCCTCAGGGTTCCAGAATCCACCCATGTCATGTTCCCAGGACACAGGGTTCCAGAATAAAACGTCAGTCAAGTTCCCAGTCCACAGGGTTCCAGAACCAAGGCTCAGTCAGGTTCCCGGGGCACAGTATTCCACAATCTAAACAGATGTCATGTTCCCAGGCCACAGGGATCCAGAATCAAACCTCAGTCATATTGCCAAGCCATAGGGTACCACCATCAAACCTCAGTCATATTCCCAGGCCTAAGGTTTCCAGAATCAAACCGATTTCATGTTTCCAGGCAACAGGGTACCAGAATCCAAACCGATGTCATGTTCCCAGGGCACAGGATTCCACACTCTAACATCAGTCATGTTCCCAGGCCAATGGTTTCCAGAATCAAACCTAAGTCATATTCCCAGGCCACATGGTTCCAGAATCAAACCTCAGTCGTGTTCCCAGGACACAGGGTTCCAGAATAAAACCTCAGTCATTTTCCCTGGACACAGGTTTCAGAAATCAAATCCCAGTCATGTTCCCAGGCCACAGGGTTCCAGAATCAATCCTCAGTTATGTTCCCAGGCTACAGGGTTACAGAATAAAACGTCAGTCATGTTCCCAGTCCACAGGGTTCCAGAACCAAGGCTCAGTCACGTTCCCAGGGCACAGTATTCCACAGCCTAAACAGATGTCATGTTCCCAGGCCTCAGGGTTCCAGAATCCACCCATGTCATGTTCCCAGGCCAGAGGGTTCCAGAATCAATCCTCAGTTATGCTCCCAGGCTACAAGGTTCCAGAATAAAACCTCAGTCATGTTCCTAGTCCACAGGGTTCCAGAATCCACCGTTTTCATGTGCCCAGGACACAGGGTTCCAGAATGAATCCTCAGTTATGGTCCCAGGCTACATGGTTCCAGAATAAAACCTCAGTCATGTTCCCAGTCCACAGGGTTCCAGAACCAAGGCTCAGTCAGTTTCCCGGGGCACAGTATTCCACAATCTAAACAGATGTCATGTTCCCAGGCCACAGGCATCCAGAATCAAACCTCAGTCATGTTGCCAGGCCGTAGGGTACCACAATCAAACCTCAGTCATATTCCCAGACCTCAGGTTTACAGAATCAAACCGATTTCATGTTCCCAGGCAACAGGGTACCAGAATCCAAACCGATGTCATGTTCCCAGGCCACAGGATTCCACATTCTAACATCAGTCATGTTCCCAGGCCAATGGTTTCCAGAATCAAACCTCAGTCATATTCCCAGGCCACATGGTTCCAGAATCAAACCTCAGTCGTGTTCCCAGGACACAGGGTTCCAGAATAAAACCTCAGTCATATTCCCTGGACACAGGTTTCAGAAATCAAATCCCAGTCATGTTCCCAGGCCACAGGGTTCCACAATTAAACCTCAGTCATATTCCCAGGCCAGAGGGTTCCACAATCAAACCTCAGTCCTTTTGCCAGGACACGGTTCCACCATCAAGCCTCAGTCATGTTCCCAGGCCAGAGTGTTCCACCATCAAACCTCAGTCATGATCCCAGGCCACATGTTTCCACAATGAAACCTCAGTCATTTTCCCAGGACAAAGTTTTCCAGAATCAAACCTCAGTCATATTCCCAGGACACATGGTTCCAGAATCAACCTGAGTCATGTTCGAAGGCCACAGGTTTCAACAATCAAACCTCAGTCATGTTCCCAGGACACAGGTGTCCAGAATCAAACCTCAGTCATGTTCCCAGAGAAGAGGCTTCCAGAAACAAACCTCAGTCATGTTCCCAAGCCACAGGGTTGCAGAGTCAAACCTCAGTCTTGTTCCCAGGACACAGGTGTCCAGAATCAAACCGCAGTCATGTTCCCAGGGAACAGGCTTCCAGAAACAAACCTCAGTCAAGTTCCCAGGCATCAGGGTTCCAGAATCAAACCTCAGTCTTGTTCCCAGGACAGAGGTTTCCAGAATCAACCCGATATCATGTTCCCTGGCCACAGTCTTCCAGAGTCAATCCTCAGTCATGTTGCCAGACCACAGGTTTCCACCATCAAACCTCAGACATGTTCCCAGGCCACAGGGTTCCAGAGTCAAACCGTTCGCAGGTTCCCAGGCCACAGTGTTCCAGAATCCACCGATGTCATGTTCCCAGGCCACAGGCTTCCAGAATCAATCCTCAGTTATGTTCCCAGGATACAGGGTTCCAGAATAAAACCTCAGTCATGTTCCCAGTCCACAGGGTTCCAGAACCAAGGCTCAGTCAGGTTCCCGGGCCACAGTATTCCACAATCTAAACAGATGTCATGTTCCAAGGCCTCAGGTTTCCAGAATCCACCCATGTCATGTTCCTGGGCCACAGGGTTCCAAAGTGAATCCTCAGTTATGTTCCCAGGCTACACGGCTCCAGAATAAAACCTCAGTCATATTCCCAGTCCATAGGTTTCCAGAACCAAGGCTCAGTCAAGTTCCCAGGCCACAGGGTTCCAGAATCAAACTTCAGTCTTGTTCCCAGGACACAGGTTTCCAGAATCAACCAGATATCATGTTCCCTGGCCACAGTCTTCCAGAATCAATCCTCAGTCATGTTGCCAGGCCACAGGTTTCCACCATCAAACCTCAGACATGTTCCCAGGCCACAGGGTACCAGAGTCAAACCGTTCGCAGGTTCCCAGGCCACAGAGTTCCAGAATCCACCGATGTCATGTTCCCAGGCCACAGGGTTCCAGAATCAATCCTCAGTTATGTTCCCAGGCTACAGGGTTCCAGAATAAAATCTCAGTCATGTTCCCAGTCCACAGGGTTCCAGAACCAAGGCTCAGTCAGGTTCCCGGGCCACAGTATTCCACAATCTAAACAGATGTCATGTTCCAAGGCCTCAGGTTTCCAGAATCCACCCATGTCATGTTCCTGGGCCACAGGGTTCCAAAGTGAATCCTCAGTTATGTTCCCAGGCTACAGGGTTCCAGAATAAAACCTCAGTCATATTCCCAGTCCACAGGTTTCCAGAACCAAGGCTCAGTCAAGTTCCCAGGCCACAGTATTCCACAATCTAAACAGATTTCATGGTTCCAGGCCTCAGGGTTCCAGAATCCACCCATGTCATGTTCCCAGGACACAGGGTTCCAGAATAAAACGTCAGTCAAGTTCCCAGTCCACAGGGTTCCAGAACCAAGGCTCAGTCAGGTTCCCGGGGCACAGTATTCCACAATCTAAACAGATGTCATGTTCCCAGGCCACAGGGATCCAGAATCAAACCTCAGTCATATTGCCAGGCCATAGGGTACCACCATCAAACCTCAGTCATATTCCCAGGCCTAAGGTTTCCAGAATCAAACCGATTTCATGTTTCCAGGCAACAGGGTACCAGAATCCAAACCGATGTCATGTTCCCAGGGCACAGGATTCCACACTCTAACATCAGTCATGTTCCCAGGCCAATGGTTTCCAGAATCAAACCTAAGTCATATTCCCAGGCCACATGGTTCCAGAATCAAACCTCAGTCGTGTTCCCAGGACACAGGGTTCCAGAATAAAACCTCAGTCATGTTCCCTGGACACAGGTTTCAGAAATCAAATCCCAGTCATGTTCCCAGGCCACAGGGTTCCAGAATCAATCCTCAGTTATGTTCCCAGGCTACAGGGTTCCAGAATAAAACGTCAGTCATGTTCCCAGTCCACAGGGTTCCAGAACCAAGGCTCAGTCACGTTCCCAGGGCACAGTATTCCACAGTCTAAACATATGTCATGTTCCCAGGCCTCAGGGTTCCAGAATCCACCCATGTCATGTTCCCAGGCCACAGGGTTCCAGAATCAATCCTCAATTATGCTCCCAGGCTACAAGGTTCCAGAATAAAACCTCAGTCATGTTCCTAGTCCACAGGGTTCCAGAATCCACCGTTTTCATGTGCCCAGGCCACAGGGTTCCAGAATGAATCCTCAGTTATGGTCCCAGGCTACAGGGTTCCAGAATAAAACCTCAGTCATGTTCCCAGTCCACAGGGTTCCAGAACCAAGGCTCAGTCAGGTTCCGGGGGCACAGTATTCCACAATCTAAACAGATGTCATGTTCCCAGGCCACAGGCATCCAGAATCAAACCTCAGTCATGTTGCCAGGCCGTAGGGTACCACAATCAAACCTCAGTCATATTCCCAGACCTCAGGTTTACAGAATCAAACCGATTTCATGTTCCCAGGCAACAGGGTACCAGAATCCAAACCGATGTCATGTTCCCAGGCCACAGGATTCCACATTCTAACATCAGTCATGTTCCCAGGCCAATGGTTTCCAGAATCAAACCTCAGTCATATTCCCAGGCCACATGGTTCCAGAATCAAACCTCAGTCGTGTTCCCAGGACACAGGGTTCCAGAATAAAACCTCAGTCATGTTCCCTGGACACAGGTTTCAGAAATCAAATCCCAGTCATGTTCCCAGGCCACAGGGTTCCACAATTAAACCTCAGTCATATTCTCAGGCCAGAGGGTTCCACAATCAAACCTCAGTCCTTTTGCCAGGACACGGTTCCACCATCAAGCCTCAGTCATGTTCCCAGGCCAGAGTGTTCCACCATCAAACCTCAGTCATGATCCCAGGCCACATGTTTCCACAATGAAACCTCAGTCATTTTCCCAGGACAAAGTTTTCCAGAATCAAACCTCAGTCATATTCCCAGGACACATGGATCCAGAATCAACCTGAGTCATGTTCGAAGGCCACAGGTTTCAACAATCAAACCTCAGTCATGTTCCCAGGACACAGGTGTCCAGAATCAAACCTCAGTCATGTTCCCAGAGAAGAGGCTTCCAGAAACAAACCTCAGTCATGTTCCCAAGCCACAGGGTTGCAGAGTCAAACCTCAGTCTTGTTCCCAGGACACAGGTGTCCAGAATCAAACCGCAGTCATGTTCCCAGGGAACAGGCTTCAGAAACAAACCTCAGTCATGTTCCCAGGCCACAGGGTTCCAGAATCAAACTTCAGTCTTGTTCCCAGGACACAGGTTTCCAGAATCAACCAGATATCATGTTCCCTGGCCACAGTCTTCCAGAATCAATCCTCAGTCATGTTGCCAGGCCACAGGTTTCCACCATCAAACCTCAGACATGTTCCCAGGCCACAGGGTACCAGAGTCAAACCGTTCGCAGGTTCCCAGGCCACAGAGTTCCAGAATCCACCGATGTCATGTTCCCAGGCCACAGGGTTCCAGAATCAATCCTCAGTTATGTTCCCAGGCTACAGGGTTCCAGAATAAAATCTCAGTCATGTTCCCAGTCCACAGGGTTCCAGAACCAAGGCTCAGTCAGGTTCACGGGCCACAGTATTCCACAATCTAAACAGATGTCATGTTCCAAGGCCTCAGGTTTCCAGAATCCACCCATGTCATGTTCCTGGGCCAAAGGGTTCCAAAGTGAATCCTCAGTTATGTTCCCAGGCTACAGGGTTCCAGAATAAAACCTCAGTCATATTCCCAGTCCACAGGTTTCCAAAACCAAGGCTCAGTCAAGTTCCCAGGCCACAGTATTCCACAATCTAAACAGATTTCATGGTCCCAGGCCTCAGGGTTCCAGAATCCACCCATGTCATGTTCCCAGGACACAGGGTTCCAGAATAAAACGTCAGTCAAGTTCCCAGTCCACAGGGTTCCAGAACCAAGGCTCAGTCAGTTTCCCGGGGTACAGTATTCCACAATCTAAACAGATGTCATGTTCCCAGGCCACAGGGATCCAGAATCAAACCTCAGTCATATTGCCAAGCCATAGGGTACCACCATCAAACCTCAGTCATATTCCCAGGCCTAAGGTTTCCAGAATCAAACCGATTTCATGTTTCCAGGCAACAGGGTACCAGAATCCAAACCGATGTCATGTTCCCAGGGCACAGGATTCCACACTCTAACATCAGTCATGTTCCCAGGCCAATGGTTTCCAGAATCAAACCTAAGTCATATTCCCAGGCCACATGGTTCCAGAATCAAACCTCAGTCGTGTTCCCAGGACACAGGGTTCCAGAATACAACCTCAGTCATTTTCCCTGGACACAGGTTTCAGAAATCAAATCCCAGTCATGTTCCCAGGCCACAGGGTTCCAGAATCAATCCTCAGTTATGTTCCCAGGCTACAGGGTTACAGAATAAAACGTCAGTCATGTTCCCAGTCCACAGGGTTCCAGAACCAAGGCTCAGTCACGTTCCCAGGGCACAGTATTCCACAGCCTAAACAGATGTCATGTTCCCAGGCCTCAGGGTTCCAGAATCCACCCATGTCATGTTCCCAGGCCAGAGGGTTCCAGAATCAATCCTCAGTTATGCTCCCAGGCTACAAGGTTCCAGAATAAAACCTCAGTCATGTTCCTAGTCCACAGGGTTCCAGAATCCACCGTTTTCATGTGCCCAGGACACAGGGTTCCAGAATGAATCCTCAGTTATGGTCCCAGGCTACATGGTTCCAGAATAAAACCTCAGTCATGTTCCCAGTCCACAGGGTTCCAGAACCAAGGCTCAGTCAGTTTCCCGGGGCACAGTATTCCACAATCTAAACAGATGTCATGTTCCCAGGCCACAGGCATCCAGAATCAAACCTCAGTCATGTTGCCAGGCCGTAGGGTACCACAATCAAACCTCAGTCATATTCCCAGACCTCAGGTTTACAGAATCAAACCGATTTCATGTTCCCAGGCAACAGGGTACCAGAATCCAAACCGATGTCATGTTCCCAGGCCACAGGATTCCACATTCTAACATCAGTCATGTTCCCAGGCCAATGGTTTCCAGAATCAAACCTCAGTCATATTCCCAGGCCACATGGTTCCAGAATCAAACCTCAGTCGTGTTCCCAGGACACAGGGTTCCAGAATAAAACCTCAGACATATTCCCTGGACACAGGTTTCAGAAATCAAATCCCAGTCATGTTCCCAGGCCACAGGGTTCCACAATTAAACCTCAGTCATATTCCCAGGCCAGAGGGTTCCACAATCAAACCTCAGTCCTTTTGCCAGGACACGGTTCCACCATCAAGCCTCAGTCATGTTCCCAGGCCAGAGTGTTCCACCATCAAACCTCAGTCATGATCCCAGGCCACATGTTTCCACAATGAAACCTCAGTCATTTTCCCAGGACAAAGTTTTCCAGAATCAAACCTCAGTCATATTCCCAGGACACATGGATCCAGAATCAACCTGAGTCATGTTCGAAGGCCACAGGTTTCAACAATCAAACCTCAGTCATGTTCCCAGGACACAGGTGTCCAGAATCAAACCTCAGTCATGTTCCCAGAGAAGAGGCTTCCAGAAACAAACCTCAGTCATGTTCCCAAGCCACAGGGTTGCAGAGTCAAACCTCAGTCTTGTTCCCAGGACACAGGTGTCCAGAATCAAACCGCAGTCATGTTCCCAGGGAACAGGCTTCAGAAACAAACCTCAGTCATGTTCCCAGGCCACAGGGTTCCAGAATCAAACTTCAGTCTTGTTCCCAGGACACAGGTTTCCAGAATCAACCAGATATCATGTTCCCTGGCCACAGTCTTCCAGAATCAATCCTCAGTCATGTTGCCAGGCCACAGGTTTCCACCATCAAACCTCAGACATGTTCCCAGGCCACAGGGTACCAGAGTCAAACCGTTCGCAGGTTCCCAGGCCACAGAGTTCCAGAATCCACCGATGTCATGTTCCCAGGCCACAGGGTTCCAGAATCAATCCTCAGTTATGTTCCCAGGCTACAGGGTTCCAGAATAAAATCTCAGTCATGTTCCCAGTCCACAGGGTTCCAGAACCAAGGCTCAGTCAGGTTCACGGGCCACAGTATTCCACAATCTAAACAGATGTCATGTTCCAAGGCCTCAGGTTTCCAGAATCCACCCATGTCATGTTCCTGGGCCAAAGGGTTCCAAAGTGAATCCTCAGTTATGTTCCCAGGCTACAGGGTTCCAGAATAAAACCTCAGTCATATTCCCAGTCCACAGGTTTCCAAAACCAAGGCTCAGTCAAGTTCCCAGGCCACAGTATTCCACAATCTAAACAGATTTCATGGTCCCAGGCCTCAGGGTTCCAGAATCCACCCATGTCATGTTCCCAGGACACAGGGTTCCAGAATAAAACGTCAGTCAAGTTCCCAGTACACAGGGTTCCAGAACCAAGGCTCAGTCAGTTTCCCGGGGTACAGTATTCCACAATCTAAACAGATGTCATGTTCCCAGGCCACAGGGATCCAGAATCAAACCTCAGTCATATTGCCAAGCCATAGGGTACCACCATCAAACCTCAGTCATATTCCCAGGCCTAAGGTTTCCAGAATCAAACCGATTTCATGTTTCCAGGCAACAGGGTACCAGAATCCAAACCGATGTCATGTTCCCAGGGCACAGGATTCCACACTCTAACATCAGTCATGTTCCCAGGCCAATGGTTTCCAGAATCAAACCTAAGTCATATTCCCAGGCCACATGGTTCCAGAATCAAACCTCAGTCGTGTTCCCAGGACACAGGGTTCCAGAATAAAACCTCAGTCATTTTCCCTGGACACAGGTTTCAGAAATCAAATCCCAGTCATGTTCCCAGGCCACAGGGTTCCAGAATCAATCCTCAGTTATGTTCCCAGGCTACAGGGTTACAGAATAAAACGTCAGTCATGTTCCCAGTCCACAGGGTTCCAGAACCAAGGCTCAGTCACGTTCCCAGGGCACAGTATTCCACAGCCTAAACAGATGTCATGTTCCCAGGCCTCAGGGTTCCAGAATCCACCCATGTCATGTTCCCAGGCCAGAGGGTTCCAGAATCAATCCTCAGTTATGCTCCCAGGCTACAAGGTTCCAGAATAAAACCTCAGTCATGTTCCTAGTCCACAGGGTTCCAGAATCCACCGTTTTCATGTGCCCAGGACACAGGGTTCCAGAATGAATCCTCAGTTATGGTCCCAGGCTACATGGTTCCAGAATAAAACCTCAGTCATGTTCCCAGTCCACAGGGTTCCAGAACCAAGGCTCAGTCAGTTTCCCGGGGCACAGTATTCCACAATCTAAACAGATGTCATGTTCCCAGGCCACAGGCATCCAGAATCAAACCTCAGTCATGTTGCCAGGCCGTAGGGTACCACAATCAAACCTCAGTCATATTCCCAGACCTCAGGTTTACAGAATCAAACCGATTTCATGTTCCCAGGCAACAGGGTACCAGAATCCAAACCGATGTCATGTTCCCAGGCCACAGGATTCCACATTCTAACATCAGTCATGTTCCCAGGCCAATGGTTTCCAGAATCAAACCTCAGTCATATTCCCAGGCCACATGGTTCCAGAATCAAACCTCAGTCGTGTTCCCAGGACACAGGGTTCCAGAATAAAACCTCAGTCATATTCCCTGGACACAGGTTTCAGAAATCAAATCCCAGTCATGTTCCCAGGCCACAGGGTTCCACAATTAAACCTCAGTCATATTCCCAGGCCAGAGGGTTCCACAATCAAACCTCAGTCCTTTTGCCAGGACACGGTTCCACCATCAAGCCTCAGTCATGTTCCCAGGCCAGAGTGTTCCACCATCAAACCTCAGTCATGATCCCAGGCCACATGTTTCCACAATGAAACCTCAGTCATTTTCCCAGGACAAAGTTTTCCAGAATCAAACCTCAGTCATATTCCCAGGACACATGGTTCCAGAATCAACCTGAGTCATGTTCGAAGGCCACAGGTTTCAACAATCAAACCTCAGTCATGTTCCCAGGACACAGGTGTCCAGAATCAAACCTCAGTCATGTTCCCAGAGAAGAGGCTTCCAGAAACAAACCTCAGTCATGTTCCCAAGCCACAGGGTTGCAGAGTCAAACCTCAGTCTTGTTCCCAGGACACAGGTGTCCAGAATCAAACCGCAGTCATGTTCCCAGGGAACAGGCTTCAGAAACAAACCTCAGTCATGTTCCCAGGCCACAGGGTTCCAGAATCAAACTTCAGTCTTGTTCCCAGGACACAGGTTTCCAGAATCAACCAGATATCATGTTCCCTGGCCACAGTCTTCCAGAATCAATCCTCAGTCATGTTGCCAGGCCACAGGTTTCCACCATCAAACCTCAGACATGTTCCCAGGCCACAGGGTACCAGAGTCAAACCGTTCGCAGGTTCCCAGGCCACAGAGTTCCAGAATCCACCGATGTCATGTTCCCAGGCCACAGGGTTCCAGAATCAATCCTCAGTTATGTTCCCAGGCTACAGGGTTCCAGAATAAAATCTCAGTCATGTTCCCAGTCCACAGGGTTCCAGAACCAAGGCTCAGTCAGGTTCCCGGGCCACTGTATTCCACAATCTAAACAGATGTCATGTTCCAAGGCCTCAGGTTTCCAGAATCCACCCATGTCATGTTCCTGGGCCACAGGGTTCCAAAGTGAATCCTCAGTTATGTTCCCAGGCTACAGGGTTCCAGAATCCACCGATGTCATGTTCCCAGGCCACAGGGTTCCAGAATCAATCCTCAGTTATGTTCCCAGGCTACAGGGTTCCAGAATAAAATCTCAGTCATGTTCCCAGTCCACAGGTTTCCAGAACCAAGGCTCAGTCAAGTTCCCAGGCCACAGTATTCCACAATCTAAACAGATTTCATGGTTCCAGGCCTCAGGGTTCCAGAATCCACCCATGTCATGTTCCCAGGACACAGGGTTCCAGAATAAAACGTCAGTCAAGTTCCCAGTCCACAGGGTTCCAGAACCAAGGCTCAGTCAGGTTCCCGGGGCACAGTATTCCACAATCTAAACAGATGTCATGTTCCCAGGCCACAGGGATCCAGAATCAAACCTCAGTCATATTGCCAGGCCATAGGGTACCACCATCAAACCTCAGTCATATTCCCAGGCCTAAGGTTTCGAGAATCAAACCGATTTCATGTTTCCAGGCAACAGGGTACCAGAATCCAAACCGATGTCATGTTCCCAGGGCACAGGATTCCACACTCTAACATGAGTCATGTTCCCAGGCCAATGGTTTCCAGAATCAAACCTAAGTCATATTCCCAGGCCACATGGTTCCAGAATCAAACCTCAGTCGTGTTCCCAGGACACAGGGTTCCAGAATAAAACCTCAGTCATGTTCCCTGGACACAGGTTTCAGAAATCAAATCCCAGTCATGTTCCCAGGCCACAGGGTTCCAGAATCAATCCTCAGTTATGTTCCCAGGCTACAGGGTTCCAGAATAAAACGTCAGTCATGTTCCCAGTCCACAGGGTTCCAGAACCAAGGCTCAGTCACGTTCCCAGGGCACAGTATTCCACAGTCTAAACAGATGTCATGTTCCCAGGCCTCAGGGTTCCAGAATCCACCCATGTCATGTTCCCAGGCCACAGGGTTCCAGAATCAATCCTCAATTATGCTCCCAGGCTACAAGGTTCCAGAATAAAACCTCAGTCATGTTCCTAGTCCACAGGGTTCCAGAATCCACCGTTTTCATGTGCCCAGGACACAGGGTTCCAGAATGAATCCTCAGTTATGGTCCCAGGCTACAGGGTTCCAGAATAAAACCTCAGTCATGTTCCCAGTCCACAGGGTTCCAGAACCAAGGCTCAGTCAGTTTCCCGGGGCACAGTATTCCACAATCTAAACAGATGTCATGTTCCCAGGCCACAGGCATCCAGAATCAAACCTCAGTCATGTTGCCAGGCCGTAGGGTACCACAATCAAACCTCAGTCATATTCCCAGACCTCAGGTTTACAGAATCAAACCGATTTCATGTTCCCAGGCAACAGGGTACCAGAATCCAAACCGATGTCATGTTCCCAGGCCACAGGATTCCACATTCTAACATCAGTCATGTTCCCAGGCCAATGGTTTCCAGAATCAAACCTCAGTCATATTCCCAGGCCACATGGTTCCAGAATCAAACCTCAGTCGTGTTCCCAGGACACAGGGTTCCAGAATAAAACCTCAGTCATGTTCCCTGGACACAGGTTTCAGAAATCAAATCCCAGTCATGTTCCCAGGCCACAGGGTTCCACAATTAAACCTCAGTCATATTCCCAGGCCAGAGGGCTCCACAATCAAACCTCAGTCCTTTTGCCAGGACACGGTTCCACCATCAAGCCTCAGTCATGTTCCCAGGCCAGAGTGTTCCACCATCAAACCTCAGTCATGATCCCAGGCCACATGTTTCCACAATGAAACCTCAGTCATTTTCCCAGGACAAAGTATTCCAGAATCAAACCTCAGTCATATTCCCAGGACACATGGTTCCAGAATCAACCTGAGTCATGTTCGAAGGCCACAGGTTTCAACAATCAAACCTCAGTCATGTTCCCAGGACACAGGTGTCCAGAATCAAACCTCAGTCATGTTCCCAGAGAAGAGGCTTCCAGAAACAAACCTCAGTCATGTTCCCAAGCCACAGGGTTGCAGAGTCAAACCTCAGTCTTGTTCCCAGGACACAGGTGTCCAGAATCAAACCGCAGTCATGTTCCCAGGGAACAGGCTTCAGAAACAAACCTCAGTCATGTTCCCAGGCCCCAGGGTTCCAGAATCAAACTTCAGTCTTGTTCCCAGGACACAGGTTTCCAGAATCAACCAGATATCATGTTCCCTGGCCACAGTCTTCCAGAATCAATCCTCAGTCATGTTGCCAGGCCACAGGTTTCCACCATCAAACCTCAGACATGTTCCCAGGCCACAGGGTACCAGAGTCAAACCGTTCGCAGGTTCCCAGGCCACAGAGTTCCAGAATCCACCGATGTCATGTTCCCAGGCCACAGGGTTCCAGAATCAATCCTCAGTTATGTTCCCAGGCTACAGGGTTCCAGAATAAAATCTCAGTCATGTTCCCAGTCCACAGGGTTCCAGAACCAAGGCTCAGTCAGGTTCCCGGGCCACAGTATTCCACAATCTAAACAGATGTCATGTTCCAAGGCCTCAGGTTTCCAGAATCCACCCATGTCATGTTCCTGGGCCACAGCGTTCCAAAGTGAATCCTCAGTTATGTTCCCAGGCTACAGGGTTCCAGAATAAAACCTCAGTCATATTCCCAGTCCACAGGTTTCCAGAACCAAGGCTCAGTCAAGTTCCCAGGCCACAGTATTCCACAATCTAAACAGATTTCATGGTCCCAGGCCTCAGGGTTCCAGAATCCACCCATGTCATGTTCCCAGGACACAGGGTTCCAGAATAAAACGTCAGTCAAGTTCCCAGTCCACAGGGTTCCAGAACCAAGGCTCAGTCAGGTTCCCGGGGCACAGTATTCCACAATCTAAACAGATGTCATGTTCCCAGGCCACAGGGATCCAGAATCAAACCTCAGTCATATTGCCAAGCCATAGGGTACCACCATCAAACCTCAGTCATATTCCCAGGCCTAAGGTTTCCAGAATCAAACCGATTTCATGTTTCCAGGCAACAGGGTACCAGAATCCAAACCGATGTCATGTTCCCAGGGCACAGGATTCCACACTCTAACATCAGTCATGTTCCCAGGCCAATGGTTTCCAGAATCAAACCTAAGTCATATTCCCAGGCCACATGGTTCCAGAATCAAACCTCAGTCGTGTTCCCAGGACACAGGGTTCCAGAATAAAATCTCAGTCATTTTCCCTGGACACAGGTTTCAGAAATCAAATCCCAGTCATGTTCCCAGGCCACAGGGTTCCAGAATCAATCCTCAGTTATATTCCCAGGCTACAGGGTTCCAGAATAAAACGTCAGTCATGTTCCCAGTCCACAGGGTTCCAGAACCAAGGCTCAGTCACGTTCCCAGGGCACAGTATTCCACAGTCTAAACAGATGTCATGTTCCCAGGCCTCAGGGTTCCAGAATCCACCCATGTCATGTTCCCAGGCCACAGGGTTCCAGAATCAATCCTCAATTATGCTCCCAGGCTACAAGGTTCCAGAATAAAACCTCAGTCATGTTCCTAGTCCACAGGGTTCCAGAATCCACCGTTTTCATGTGCCCAGGACACAGGGTTCCAGAATGAATCCTCAGTTATGGTCCCAGGCTACAGGGTTCCAGAATAAAACCTCAGTCATGTTCCCAGTCCACAGGGTTCCAGAACCAAGGCTCAGTCAGTTTCCCGGGGCACAGTATTCCACAATCTAAACAGATGTCATGTTCCCAGGCCACAGGCATCCAGAATCAAACCTCACTCATGTTGCCAGGCCGTAGGGTACCACAATCAAACCTCAGTCATATTCCCAGACCTCAGGTTTACAGAATCAAACCGATTTCATGTTCCCAGGCAACAGGGTACCAGAATCCAAACCGATGTCATGTTCCCAGGCCACAGGATTCCACATTCTAACATCAGTCATGTTCCCAGGCCAATGGTTTCCAGAATCAAACCTCAGTCATATTCCCAGGCCACATGGTTCCAGAATCAAACCTCAGTCGTGTTCCCAGGACACAGGGTTCCAGAATAAAACCTCAGTCATGTTCCCTGGACACAGGTTTCAGAAATCAAATCCCAGTCATGTTCCCAGGCCACAGGGTTCCAGAATCAATCCTCAGTTATGTTCCCAGGCTACAGGGTTACAGAATAAAACGTCAGTCATGTTCCCAGTCCACAGGGTTCCAGAACCAAGGCTCAGTCACGTTCCCAGGGCACAGTATTCCACAGCCTAAACAGATGTCATGTTCCCAGGCCTCAGGGTTCCAGAATCCACCCATGTCATGTTCCCAGGCCAGAGGGTTCCAGAATCAATCCTCAGTTATGCTCCCAGGCTACAAGGTTCCAGAATAAAACCTCAGTCATGTTCCTAGTCCACAGGGTTCCAGAATCCACCGTTTTCATGTGCCCAGGACACAGGGTTCCAGAATGAATCCTCAGTTATGGTCCCAGGCTACATGGTTCCAGAATAAAACCTCAGTCATGTTCCCAGTCCACAGGGTTCCAGAACCAAGGCTCAGTCAGTTTCCCGGGGCACAGTATTCCACAATCTAAACAGATGTCATGTTCCCAGGCCACAGGCATCCAGAATCAAACCTCAGTCATTTTGCCAGGCCGTAGGGTACCACAATCAAACCTCAGTCATATTCCCAGACCTCAGGTTTACAGAATCAAACCGATTTCATGTTCCCAGGCAACAGGGTACCAGAATCCAAACCGATGTCATGTTCCCAGGCCACAGGATTCCACATTCTAACATCAGTCATGTTCCCAGGCCAATGGTTTCCAGAATCAAACCTCAGTCATATTCCCAGGCCACATGGTTCCAGAATCAAACCTCAGTCGTGTTCCCAGGACACAGGGTTCCAGAATAAAACCTCAGTCATATTCCCTGGACACAGGTTTCAGAAATCAAATCCCAGTCATGTTCCCAGGCCACAGGGTTCCACAATTAAACCTCAGTCATATTCCCAGGCCAGAGGGTTCCACAATCAAACCTCAGTCCTTTTGCCAGGACACGGTTCCACCATCAAGCCTCAGTCATGTTCCCAGGCCAGAGTGTTCCACCATCAAACCTCAGTCATGATCCCAGGCCACATGTTTCCACAATGAAACCTCAGTCATTTTCCCAGGACAAAGTTTTCCAGAATCAAACCTCAGTCATATTCCCAGGACACATGGTTCCAGAATCAACCTGAGTCATGTTCGAAGGCCACAGGTTTCAACAATCAAACCTCAGTCATGTTCCCAGGACACAGGTGTCCAGAATCAAACCTCAGTCATGTTCCCAGAGAAGAGGCTTCCAGAAACAAACCTCAGTCATGTTCCCAAGCCACAGGGTTGCAGAGTCAAACCTCAGTCTTGTTCCCAGGACACAGGTGTCCAGAATCAAACCGCAGTCATGTTCCCAGGGAACAGGCTTCAGAAACAAACCTCAGTCATGTTCCCAGGCCACAGGGTTCCAGAATCAAACTTCAGTCTTGTTCCCAGGACACAGGTTTCCAGAATCAACCAGATATCATGTTCCCTGGCCACAGTCTTCCAGAATCAATCCTCAGTCATGTTGCCAGGCCACAGGTTTCCACCATCAAACCTCAGACATGTTCCCAGGCCACAGGGTACCAGAGTCAAACCGTTCGCAGGTTCCCAGGCCACAGAGTTCCAGAATCCACCGATGTCATGTTCCCAGGCCACAGGGTTCCAGAATCAATTCTCAGTTATGTTCCCAGGCTACAGGGTTCCAGAATAAAATCTCAGTCATGTTCCCAGTCCACAGGGTTCCAGAACCAAGGCTCAGTCAGGTTCCCGGGCCACTGTATTCCACAATCTAAACAGATGTCATGTTCCAAGGCCTCAGGTTTCCAGAATCCACCCATGTCATGTTCCTGGGCCACAGGGTTCCAAAGTGAATCCTCAGTTATGTTCCCAGGCTACAGGGTTCCAGAATCCACCGATGTCATGTTCCCAGGCCACAGGGTTCCAGAATCAATCCTCAGTTATGTTCCCAGGCTACAGGGTTCCAGAATAAAATCTCAGTCATGTTCCCAGTCCACAGGTTTCCAGAACCAAGGCTCAGTCAAGTTCCCAGGCCACAGTATTCCACAATCTAAACAGATTTCATGGTTCCAGGCCTCATGGTTCCAGAATCCACCCATGTCATGTTCCCAGGACACAGGGTTCCAGAATAAAACGTCAGTCAAGTTCCCAGTCCACAGGGTTCCAGAACCAAGGCTCAGTCAGGTTCCCGGGGCACAGTATTCCACAATCTAAACAGATGTCATGTTCCCAGGCCACAGGGATCCAGAATCAAACCTCAGTCATATTGCCAGGCCATAGGGTACCACCATCAAACCTCAGTCATATTCCCAGGCCTAAGGTTTCGAGAATCAAACCGATTTCATGTTTCCAGGCAACAGGGTACCAGAATCCAAACCGATGTCATGTTCCCAGGGCACAGGATTCCACACTCTAACATGAGTCATGTTCCCAGGCCAATGGTTTCCAGAATCAAACCTAAGTCATATTCCCAGGCCACATGGTTCCAGAATCAAACCTCAGTCGTGTTCCCAGGACACAGGGTTCCAGAATAAAACCTCAGTCATGTTCCCTGGACACAGGTTTCAGAAATCAAATCCCAGTCATGTTCCCAGGCCACAGGGTTCCAGAATCAATCCTCAGTTATGTTCCCAGGCTACAGGGTTCCAGAATAAAACGTCAGTCATGTTCCCAGTCCACAGGGTTCCAGAACCAAGGCTCAGTCACGTTCCCAGGGCACAGTATTCCACAGTCTAAACAGATGTCATGTTCCCAGGCCTCAGGGTTCCAGAATCCACCCATGTCATGTTCCCAGGCCACAGGGTTCCAGAATCAATCCTCAATTATGCTCCCAGGCTACAAGGTTCCAGAATAAAACCTCAGTCATGTTCCTAGTCCACAGGGTTCCAGAATGCACCGTTTTCATGTGCCCAGGACACAGGGTTCCAGAATGAATCCTCAGTTATGGTCCCAGGCTACAGGGTTCCAGAATAAAACCTCAGTCATGTTCCCAGTCCACAGGGTTCCAGAACCAAGGCTCAGTCAGTTTCCCGGGGCACAGTATTCCACAATCTAAACAGATGTCATGTTCCCAGGCCACAGGCATCCAGAATCAAACCTCAGTCATGTTGCCAGGCCGTAGGGTACCACAATCAAACCTCAGTCATATTCCCAGACCTCAGGTTTACAGAATCAAACCGATTTCATGTTCCCAGGCAACAGGGTACCAGAATCCAAACCGATGTCATGTTCCCAGGCCACAGGATTCCACATTCTAACATCAGTCATGTTCCCAGGCCAATGGTTTCCAGAATCAAACCTCAGTCATATTCCCAGGCCACATGGTTCCAGAATCAAACCTCAGTCGTGTTCCCAGGACACAGGGTTCCAGAATAAAACCTCAGTCATGTTGCCTGGACACAGGTTTCAGAAATCAAATCCCAGTCATGTTCCCAGGCCACAGGGTTCCACAATTAAACCTCAGTCATATTCCCAGGCCAGAGGGCTCCACAATCAAACCTCAGTCCTTTTGCCAAGACACGGTTCCACCATCAAGCCTCAGTCATGTTCCCAGGCCAGAGTGTTCCACCATCAAACCTCAGTCATGATCCCAGGCCACATGTTTCCACAATGAAACCTCAGTCATTTTCCCAGGACAAAGTTTTCCAGAATCAAACCTCAGTCATATTCCCAGGACACATGGTTCCAGAATCAACCTGAGTCATGTTCGAAGGCCACAGGTTTCAACAATCAAACCTCAGTCATGTTCCCAGGACACAGGTGTCCAGAATCAAACCTCAGTCATGTTCCCAGAGAAGAGGCTTCCAGAAACAAACCTCAGTCATGTTCCCAAGCCACAGGTTTGCAGAGTCAAACCTCAGTCTTGTTCCCAGGACACAAGTGTCCAGAATCAAACCGCAGTCATGTTCCCAGGGAACAGGCTTCAGAAACAAACCTCAGTCATGTTCCCAGGCCACAGGGTTCCAGAATCAAACTTCAGTCTTGTTCCCAGGACACAGGTTTCCAGAATCAACCAGATATCATGTTCCCTGGCCACAGTCTTCCAGAATCAATCCTCAGTCATGTTGCCAGGCCACAGGTTTCCACCATCAAACCTCAGACATGTTCCCAGGCCACAGGGTACCAGAGTCAAACCGTTCGCAGGTTCCCAGGCCACAGAGTTCCAGAATCCACCGATGTCATGTTCCCAGGCCACAGGGTTCCAGAATCAATCCTCAGTTATGTTCCCAGGCTACAGGGTTCCAGAATAAAATCTCAGTCATGTTCCCAGTCCACAGGGTTCCAGAACCAAGGCTCAGTCAGGTTCCCGGGCCACAGTATTCCACAATCTAAACAGATGTCATGTTCCAAGGCCTCAGTTTCCAGAATCCACCCATGTCATGTTCCTGGGCCACAGCGTTCCAAAGTGAATCCTCAGTTATGTTCCCAGGCTACAGGGTTCCAGAATAAAACCTCAGTCATATTCCCAGTCCACAGGTTTCCAGAACCAAGGCTCAGTCAAGTTCCCAGGCCACAGTATTCCACAATCTAAACAGATTTCATGGTCCCAGGCCTCAGGGTTCCAGAATCCACCCATGTCATGTTCCCAGGACACAGGGTTCCAGAATAAAACGTCAGTCAAGTTCCCAGTCCACAGGGTTCCAGAACCAAGGCTCAGTCAGGTTCCCGGGGCACAGTATTCCACAATCTAAACAGATGTCATGTTCCCAGGCCACAGGGATCCAGAATCAAACCTCAGTCATATTGCCAAGCCATAGGGTACCACCATCAAACCTCAGTCATATTCCCAGGCCTAAGGTTTCCAGAATCAAACCGATTTCATGTTTCCAGGCAACAGGGTACCAGAATCCAAACCGATGTCATGTTCCCAGGGCACAGGATTCCACACTCTAACATCAGTCATGTTCCCAGGCCAATGGTTTCCAGAATCAAACCTAAGTCATATTCCCAGGCCACATGGTTCCAGAATCAAACCTCAGTCGTGTTCCCAGGACACAGGGTTCCAGAATAAAACCTCAGTCATTTTCCCTGGACACAGGTTTCAGAAATCAAATCCCAGTCATATTCCCAGGCCACAGGGTTCCAGAATCAATCCTCAGTTATATTCCCAGGCTACAGGGTTCCAGAATAAAACGTCAGTCATGTTCCCAGTCCACAGGGTTCCAGAACCAAGGCTCAGTCACGTTCCCAGGGCACAGTATTCCACAGTCTAAACAGATGTCATGTTCCCAGGCCTCAGGGTTCCAGAATCCACCCATGTCATGTTCCCAGGCCACAGGGTTCCAGAATCAATCCTCAATTATGCTCCCAGGCTACAAGGTTCCAGAATAAAACCTCAGTCATGTTCCTAGTCCACAGGGTTCCAGAATCCACCGTTTTCATGTGCCCAGGACACAGGGTTCCAGAATGAATCCTCAGTTATGGTCCCAGGCTACAGGGTTCCAGAATAAAACCTCAGTCATGTTCCCAGTCCACAGGGTTCCAGAACCAAGGCTCAGTCAGTTTCCCGGGGCACAGTATTCCACAATCTAAACAGATGTCATGTTCCCAGGCCACAGGCATCCAGAATCAAACCTCAGTCATGTTGCCAGGCCGTAGGGTACCACAATCAAACCTCAGTCATATTCCCAGACCTCAGGTTTACAGAATCAAACCGATTTCATGTTCCCAGGCAACAGGGTACCAGAATCCAAACCGATGTCATGTTCCCAGGCCACAGGATTCCACATTCTAACATCAGTCATGTTCCCAGGCCAATGGTTTCCAGAATCAAACCTCAGTCATATTCCCAGGCCACATGGTTCCAGAATCAAACCTCAGTCGTGTTCCCAGGACACAGGGTTCCAGAATAAAACCTCAGTCATGTTCCCTGGACACAGGTTTCAGAATTCAAATCCCAGTCATGTTCCCAGGCCACAGGGTTCCACAATTAAACCTCAGTCATATTCCCAGGCCAGAGGGTTCCACAATCAAACCTCAGTCCTTTTGCCAGGACACGGTTCCACCATCAAGCCTCAGTCATGTTCCCAGGCCAGAGTGTTCCACCATCAAACCTCAGTCATGATCCCAGGCCACATGTTTCCACAATGAAACCTCAGTCATTTTCCCAGGACAAAGTTTTCCAGAATCAAACCTCAGTCATATTCCCAGGACACATGGATCCAGAATCAACCTGAGTCATGTTCGAAGGCCACAGGTTTCAACAATCAAACCTCAGTCATGTTCCCAGGACACAGGTGTCCAGAATCAAAGCTCAGTCATGTTCCCAGAGAAGAGGCTTCCAGAAACAAACCTCAGTCATGTTCCCAAGCCACAGGGTTGCAGAGTCAAACCTCAGTCTTGTTCCCAGGACACAGGTGTCCAGAATCAAACCGCAGTCATGTTCCCAGGGAACAGGCTTCAGAAACAAACCTCAGTCATGTTCCCAGGCCACAGGGTTCCAGAATCAAACTTCAGTCTTGTTCCCAGGACACAGGTTTCCAGAATCAACCAGATATCATGTTCCCTGGCCACAGTCTTCCAGAATCAATCCTCAGTCATGTTGCCAGGCCACAGGTTTCCACCATCAAACCTCAGACATGTTCCCAGGCCACAGGGTACCAGAGTCAAACCGTTCACAGGTTCCCAGGCCACAGAGTTCCAGAATCCACCGATGTCATGTTCCCAGGCCACAGGGTTCCAGAATCAATCCTCAGTTATGTTCCCAGGCTACAAGGTTCCAGAATAAAATCTCAGTCATGTTCCCAGTCCACAGGGTTCCAGAACCAAGGCTCAGTCAGGTTCACGGGCCACAGTATTCCACAATCTAAACAGATGTCATGTTCCAAGGCCTCAGGTTTCCAGAATCCACCCATGTCATGTTCCTGGGCCAAAGGGTTCCAAAGTGAATCCTCAGTTATGTTCCCAGGCTACAGGGTTCCAGAATAAAACCTCAGTCATATTCCCAGTCCACAGGTTTCCAAAACCAAGGCTCAGTCAAGTTCCCAGGCCACAGTATTCCACAATCTAAACAGATTTCATGGTCCCAGGCCTCAGGGTTCCAGAATCCACCCATGTCATGTTCCCAGGACACAGGGTTCCAGAATAAAACGTCAGTCAAGTTCCCAGTCCACAGGGTTCCAGAACCAAGGATCAGTCAGTTTCCCGGGGTACAGTATTCCACAATCTAAACAGATGTCATGTTCCCAGGCCACAGGGATCCAGAATCAAACCTCAGTCATATTGCCAAGCCATAGGGTACCACCATCAAACCTCAGTCATATTCCCAGGCCTAAGGTTTCCAGAATCAAACCGATTTCATGTTTCCAGGCAACAGGGTACCAGAATCCAAACCGATGTCATGTTCCCAGGGCACAGGATTCCACACTCTAACATCAGTCATGTTCCCAGGCCAATGGTTTCCAGAATCAAACCTAAGTCATATTCCCAGGCCACATGGTCCCAGAATCAAACCTCAGTCGTGTTCCCAGGACACAGGGTTCCAGAATAAAACCTCAGTCATTTTCCCTGGACACAGGTTTCAGAAATCAAATCCCAGTCATGTTCCCAGGCCACAGGGTTCCAGAATCAATCCTCAGTTATGTTCCCAGGCTACAGGGTTACAGAATAAAACGTCAGTCATGTTCCCAGTCCACAGGGTTCCAGAACCAAGGCTCAGTCACGTTCCCAGGGCACAGTATTCCACAGCCTAAACAGATGTCATGTTCCCAGGCCTCAGGGTTCCAGAATCCACCCATGTCATGTTCCCAGGCCAGAGGGTTCCAGAATCAATCCTCAGTTATGCTCCCAGGCTACAAGGTTCCAGAATAAAACCTCAGTCATGTTTCTAGTCCACAGGGTTCCAGAATCCACCGTTTTCATGTGCCCAGGACACAGGGTTCCAGAATGAATCCTCAGTTATGGTCCCAGGCTACAGGGTTCCAGAATAAAACCTCAGTCATGTTCCCAGTCCACAGGGTTCCAGAACCAAGGCTCAGTCAGTTTCCCGGGGCACAGTATTCCACAATCTAAACAGATGTCATGTTCCCAGGCCACAGGCATCCAGAATCAAACCTCAGTCATGTTGCCAGGCCATAGGGTACCACAATCAAACCTCAGTCATATTCCCAGACCTCAGGTTTACAGAATCAAACCGATTTCATGTTCCCAGGCAACAGGGTACCAGAATCCAAACCGATGTCATGTTCCCAGGCCACAGGATTCCACATTCTAACATCAGTCATGTTCCCAGGCCAATGGTTTCCAGAATCAAACCTCAGTCATATTCCCAGGCCACATGGTTCCAGAATCAAACCTCAGTCGTGTTCCCAGGACACAGGGTTCCAGAATAAAACCTCAGTCATATTCCCTGGACACAGGTTTCAGAAATCAAATCCCAGTCATGTTCCCAGTCCACAGGGTTCCACAATTAAACCTCAGTCATATTTCCAGGCCAGAGGGTTCCACCATCAAACCTCAGTCATGATCCCAGGCCACATGTTTCCACAATGAAACCTCAGTCATTTTCCCAGGACAAAGTTTTCCAGAATCAAACCTCAGTCATATTCCCAGGACACATGGTTCCAGAATCAACCTGAGTCATGTTCGAAGGCCACAGGTTTCAACAATCAAACCTCAGTCATGTTCCCAGGACACAGGTGTCCAGAATCAAACCTCAGTCATGTTCCCAGAGAAGAGGCTTCCAGAAACAAACCTCAGTCATGTTCCCAAGCCACAGGGTTGCAGAGTCAAACCTCAGTCTTGTTCCCAGGACACAGGTGTCCAGAATCAAACCGCAGTCATGTTCCCAGGGAACAGGCTTCAGAAACAAACCTCAGTCATGTTCCCAGGCCACAGGGTTCCAGAATCAAACTTCAGTCTTGTTCCCAGGACACAGGTTTCCAGAATCAACCAGATATCATGTTCCCTGGCCACAGTCTTCCAGAATCAATCCTCAGTCATGTTGCCAGGCCACAGGTTTCCACCATCAAACCTCAGACATGTTCCCAGGCCACAGGGTACCAGAGTCAAACCGTTCGCAGGTTCCCAGGCCACAGAGTTCCAGAATCCACCGATGTCATGTTCCCAGGCCACAGGGTTCCAGAATCAATCCTCAGTTATGTTCCCAGGCTACAGGGTTCCAGAATAAAATCTCAGTCATGTTCCCAGTCCACAGGGTTCCAGAACCAAGGCTCAGTCAGGTTCCCGGGCCACTGTATTCCACAATCTAAACAGATGTCATGTTCCAAGGCCTCAGGTTTCCAGAATCCACCCATGTCATGTTCCTGGGCCACAGGGTTCCAAAGTGAATCCTCAGTTATGTTCCCAGGCTACAGGGTTCCAGAATCCACCGATGTCATGTTCCCAGGCCACAGGGTTCCAGAATCAATCCTCAGTTATGTTCCCAGGCTACAGGGTTCCAGAATAAAATCTCAGTCATGTTCCCAGTCCACAGGTTTCCAGAACCAAGGCTCAGTCAAGTTCCCAGGCCACAGTATTCCACAATCTAAACAGATTTCATGGTTCCAGGCCTCAGGGTTCCAGAATCCACCCATGTCATGTTCCCAGGACACAGGGTTCCAGAATAAAACGTCAGTCAAGTTCCCAGTCCACAGGGTTCCAGAACCAAGGCTCAGTCAGGTTCCCGGGGCACAGTATTCCACAATCTAAACAGATGTCATGTTCCCAGGCCACAGGGATCCAGAATCAAACCTCAGTCATATTGCCAGGCCATAGGGTACCACCATCAAACCTCAGTCATATTCCCAGGCCTAAGGTTTCGAGAATCAAACCGATTTCATGTTTCCAGGCAACAGGGTACCAGAATCCAAACCGATGTCATGTTCCCAGGGCACAGGATTCCACACTCTAACATGAGTCATGTTCCCAGGCCAATGGTTTCCAGAATCAAACCTAAGTCATATTCCCAGGCCACATGGTTCCAGAATCAAACCTCAGTCGTGTTCCCAGGACACAGGGTTCCAGAATAAAACCTCAGTCATGTTCCCTGGACACAGGTTTCAGAAATCAAATCCCAGTCATGTTCCCAGGCCACAGGGTTCCAGAATCAATCCTCAGTTATGTTCCCAGGCTACAGGGTTCCAGAATAAAACGTCAGTCATGTTCCCAGTCCACAGGGTTCCAGAACCAAGGCTCAGTCACGTTCCCAGGGCACAGTATTCCACAGTCTAAACAGATGTCATGTTCCCAGGCCTCAGGGTTCCAGAATCCACCCATGTCATGTTCCCAGGCCACAGGGTTCCAGAATCAATCCTCAATTATGCTCCCAGGCTACAAGGTTCCAGAATAAAACCTCAGTCATGTTCCTAGTCCACAGGGTTCCAGAATCCACCGTTTTCATGTGCCCAGGACACAGGGTTCCAGAATGAATCCTCAGTTATGGTCCCAGGCTACAGGGTTCCAGAATAAAACCTCAGTCATGTTCCCAGTCCACAGGGTTCCAGAACCAAGGCTCAGTCAGTTTCCCGGGGCACAGTATTCCACAATCTAAACAGATGTCATGTTCCCAGGCCACAGGCATCCAGAATCAAACCTCAGTCATGTTGCCAGGCCGTAGGGTACCACAATCAAACCTCAGTCATATTCCCAGACCTCAGGTTAACAGAATCAAACCGATTTCATGTTCCCAGGCAACAGGGTACCAGAATCCAAACCGATGTCATGTTCCCAGGCCACAGGATTCCACATTCTAACACCAGTCACGTTCCCAGGCCAATGGTTTCCAGAATCAAACCTCAGTCATATTCCCAGGCCACATGGTTCCAGAATCAAACCTCAGTCGTGTTCCCAGGACACAGGGTTCCAGAATAAAACCTCAGTCATGTTGCCTGGACACAGGTTTCAGAAATCAAATCCCAGTCATGTTCCCAGGCCACAGGGTTCCACAATTAAACCTCAGTCATATTCCCAGGCCAGAGGGTTCCACAATCAAACCTCAGTCCTTTTGCCAGGACACGGTTCCACCATCAAGCCTCAGTCATGTTCCCAGGACAGAGTGTTCCACCATCAAACCTCAGTCATGATCCCAGGCCACATGTTTCCACAATGAAACCTCAGTCATTTTCCCAGGACAAAGTTTTCCAGAATCAAACCTCAGTCATATTCCCAGGACACATGGTTCCAGAATCAACCTGAGTCATGTTCGAAGGCCACAGGTTTCAACAATCAAACCTCAGTCATGTTCCCAGGACACAGGTGTCCAGAATCAAACCTCAGTCATGTTCCCAGAGAAGAGGCTTCCAGAAACAAACCTCAGTCATGTTCCCAAGCCACAGGGTTGCAGAGTCAAACCTCAGTCTTGTTCCCAGGACACAGGTGTCCAGAATCAAACCGCAGTCATGTTCCCAGGGAACAGGCTTCAGAAACAAACCTCAGTCATGTTCCCAGGCCACAGGGTTCCAGAATCAAACTTCAGTCTTGTTCCCAGGACACAGGTTTCCAGAATCAACCAGATATCATGTTCCCTGGCCACAGTCTTCCAGAATCAATCCTCAGTCATGTTGCCAGGCCACAGGTTTCCACCATCAAACCTCAGACATGTTCCCAGGCCACAGGGTACCAGAGTCAAACCGTTCGCAGGTTCCCAGGCCACAGAGTTCCAGAATCCACCGATGTCATGTTCCCAGGCCACAGGGTTCCAGAATCAATCCTCAGTTATGTTCCCAGGCTACAGGGTTCCAGAATAAAATCTCAGTCATGTTCCCAGTCCACAGGGTTCCAGAACCAAGGCTCAGTCAGGTTCCCGGGGCACAGTATTCCACAATCTAAACAGATGTCATGTTCCAAGGCCTCAGGTTTCCAGAATCCACCCATGTCATGTTCCTGGGCCACAGCGTTCCAAAGTGAATCCTCAGTTATGTTCCCAGGCTACAGGGTTCCAGAATAAAACCTCAGTCATATTCCCAGTCCACAGGTTTCCAGAACCAAGGCTCAGTCAAGTTCCCAGGCCACAGTATTCCACAATCTAAACAGATTTCATGGTCCCAGGCCTCAGGGTTCCAGAATCCACCCATGTCATGTTCCCAGGACACAGGGTTCCAGAATAAAACGTCAGTCAAGTTCCCAGTCCACAGGGTTCCAGAACCAAGGCTCAGTCAGGTTCCCGGGGCACAGTATTCCACAATCTAAACAGATGTCATGTTCCCAGGCCACAGGGATCCAGAATCAAACCTCAGTCATATTGCCAGGCCATAGGGTACCACCATCAAACCTCAGTCATATTCCCAGGCCTAAGGTTTCCAGAATCAAACCGATTTCATGTTTCCAGGCAACAGGGTACCAGAATCCAAACCGATGTCATGTTCCCAGGGCACAGGATTCCACACTCTAACATCAGTCATGTTCCCAGGCCAATGGTTTCCAGAATCAAACCTAAGTCATATTCCCAGGCCACATGGTTCCAGAATCAAACCTCAGTCGTGTTCCCAGGACACAGGTTTCCAGAATAAAACCTCAGTCATTTTCCCTGGACACAGGTTTCAGAAATCAAATCCCAGTCATGTTCCCAGGCTACAGGGTTCCAGAATAAAACGTCAGTCATGTTCCCAGTCCACAGGGTTCCAGAACCAAGGCTCAGTCACGTTCCCAGGGCACAGTATTCCACAGTCTAAACAGATGTCATGTTCCCAGGCCTCAGGGTTCCAGAATCCACCCATGTCATGTTCCCAGGCCACAGGGTTCCAGAATCAATCCTCAATTATGCTCCCAGGCTACAAGGTTCCAGAATAAAACCTCAGTCATGTTCCTAGTCCACAGGGTTCCAGAATCCACCGTTTTCATGTGCCCAGGACACAGGGTTCCAGAATGAATCCTCAGTTATGGTCCCAGGCTACAGGGTTCCAGAATAAAACCTCAGTCATGTTCCCAGTCCACAGGGTTCCAGAACCAAGGCTCAGTCAGTTTCCCGGGGCACAGTATTCCACAATCTAAACAGATGTCATGTTCCCAGGCCACAGGCATCCAGAATCAAACCTCAGTCATGTTGCCAGGCCGTAGGGTACCACAATCAAACCTCAGTCATATTCCCAGACCTCAGGTTTACAGAATCAAACCGATTTCATGTTCCCAGGCAACAGGGTACCAGAATCCAAACCGATGTCATGTTCCCAGGCCACAGGATTCCACATTCTAACATCAGTCATGTTCCCAGGCCAATGGTTTCCAGAATCAAACCTCAGTCATATTCCCAGGCCACATGGTTCCAGAATCAAACCTCAGTCGTGTTCCCAGGACACAGGGTTCCAGAATAAAACCTCAGTCATGTTCCCTGGACACAGGTTTCAGAAATCAAATCCCAGTCATGTTCCCAGGCCACAGGGTTCCACAATTAAACCTCAGTCATATTCCCAGGCCAGAGGGTTCCACAATCAAACCTCAGTCCTTTTGCCAGGACACGGTTCCACCATCAAGCCTCAGTCATGTTCCCAGGCCAGAGTGTTCCACCATCAAACCTCAGTCATGATCCCAGGCCACATGTTTCCACAATGAAACCTCAGTCATTTTCCCAGGACAAAGTTTTCCAGAATCAAACCTCAGTCATATTCCCAGGACACATGGATCCAGAATCAACCTGAGTCATGTTCGAAGGCCACAGGTTTCAACAATCAAACCTCAGTCATGTTCCCAGGACACAGGGGTCCAGAATCAAACCGCAGTCATGTTCCCAGGGAACAGGCTTCAGAAACAAACCTCAGTCATGTTCCCAGGCCACAGGGTTCCAGAATCAAACTTCAGTCTTGTTCCCAGGACACAGGTTTCCATAATCAACCAGATATCATGTTCCCTGGCCACAGTCTTCCAGAATCAATCCTCAGTCATGTTGCCAGGCCACAGGTTTCCACCACCAAACCTCAGACATGTTCCCAGGCCACAGGGTACCAGAGTCAAACCGTTCACAGGTTCCCAGGCCACAGAGTTCCAGAATCCACCGATGTCATGTTCCCAGGCCACAGGGTTCCAGAATCAATCCTCAGTTATGTTCCCAGGCTACAAGGTTCCAGAATAAAATCTCAGTCATGTTCCCAGTCCACAGGGTTCCAGAACCAAGGCTCAGTCAGGTTCACGGGCCACAGTATTCCACAATCTAAACAGATGTCATGTTCCAAGGCCTCAGGTTTCCAGAATCCACCCATGTCATGTTCCTGGGCCAAAGGGTTCCAAAGTGAATCCTCAGTTATGTTCCCAGGCTACAGGGTTCCAGAATAAAACCTCAGTCATATTCCCAGTCCACAGGTTTCCAAAACCAAGGCTCAGTCAAGTTCCCAGGCCACAGTATTCCACAATCTAAACAGATTTCATGGTCCCAGGCCTCAGGGTTCCAGAATCCACCCATGTCATGTTCCCAGGACACAGGGTTCCAGAATAAAGTGTCAGTCAAGTTCCCAGTCCACAGGGTTCCAGAACCAAGGCTCAGTCAGTTTCCCGGGGTACAGTATTCCACAATCTAAACAGATGTCATGTTCCCAGGCCACAGGGATCCAGAATCAAACCTCAGTCATATTGCCAAGCCATAGGGTACCACCATCAAACCTCAGTCATATTCCCAGGCCTAAGGTTTCCAGAATCAAACCGATTTCATGTTTCCAGGCAACAGGGTACCAGAATCCAAACCGATGTCATGTTCCCAGGGCACAGGATTCCACACTCTAACATCAGTAATGTTCCCAGGCCAATGGTTTCCAGAATCAAACCTAAGTCATATTCCCAGGCCACATGGTCCCAGAATCAAACCTCAGTCGTGTTCCCAGGACACAGGGTTCCAGAATAAAACCTCAGTCATTTTCCCTGGACACAGGTTTCAGAAATCAAATCCCAGTCATGTTCCCAGGCCACAGGGTTCCAGAATCAATCCTCAGTTATGTTCCCAGGCTACAGGGTTACAGAATAAAACGTCAGTCATGTTCCCAGTCCACAGGGTTCCAGAACCAAGGCTCAGTCACGTTCCCAGGGCACAGTATTCCACAGCCTAAACAGATGTCATGTTCCCAGGCCTCAGGGTTCCAGAATCCACCCATGTCATGTTCCCAGGCCAGAGGGTTCCAGAATCAATCCTCAGTTATGCTCCCAGGCTACAAGGTTCCAGAATAAAACCTCAGTCATGTTCCTAGTCCACAGGGTTCCAGAATCCACCGTTTTCATGTGCCCAGGACACAGGGTTCCAGAATGAATCCTCAGTTATGGTCCCAGGCTACAGGGTTCCAGAATAAAACCTCAGTCATGTTCCCAGTCCACAGGGTTCCAGAACCAAGGCTCAGTCAGTTTCCCGGGGCACAGTATTCCACAATCTAAACAGATGTCATGTTCCCAGGCCACAGGCATCCAGAATCAAACCTCAGTCATGTTGCCAGGCCATAGGGTACCACAATCAAACCTCAGTCATATTCCCAGACCTCAGGTTTACAGAATCAAACCGATTTCATGTTCCCAGGCAACAGGGTACCAGAATCCAAACCGATGTCATGTTCCCAGGCCACAGGATTCCACATTCTAACATCAGTGATGTTCCCAGGCCAATGGTTTCCAGAATCAAACCTCAGTCATATTCCCAGGCCACATGGTTCCAGAATCAAACCTCAGTCGTGTTCCCAGGACACAGGGTTCCAGAATAAAACCTCAGTCATATTCCCTGGACACAGGTTTCAGAAATCAAATCCCAGTCATGTTCCCAGGCCACAGGGTTCCACAATTAAACCTCAGTCATATTCCCAGGCCAGAGGGTTCCACCATCAAACCTCAGTCATGATCCCAGGCCACATGTTTCCACAATGAAACCTCAGTCATTTTCCCAGGACAAAGTTTTCCAGAATCAAACCTCAGTCATATTCCCAGGACACATGGTTCCAGAATCAACCTGAGTCATGTTCGAAGGCCACAGGTTTCAACAATCAAACCTCAGTCATGTTCCCAGGACACAGGTGTCCAGAATCAAACCTCAGTCATGTTCCCAGAGAAGAGGCTTCCAGAAACAAACCTCAGTCATGTTCCCAAGCCACAGGGTTGCAGAGTCAAACCTCAGTCTTGTTCCCAGGACACAGGTGTCCAGAATCAAACCGCAGTCATGTTCCCAGGGAACAGGCTTCAGAAACAAACCTCAGTCATGTTCCCAGGCCACAGGGTTCCAGAATCAAACTTCAGTCTTGTTCCCAGGACACAGGTTTCCAGAATCAACCAGATATCATGTTCCCTGGCCACAGTCTTCCAGAATCAATCCTCAGTCATGTTGCCAGGCCACAGGTTTCCACCATCAAACCTCAGACATGTTCCCAGGCCACAGGGTACCAGAGTCAAACCGTTCGCAGGTTCCCAGGCCACAGAGTTCCAGAATCCACCGATGTCATGTTCCCAGGCCACAGGGTTCCAGAATCAATCCTCAGTTATGTTCCCAGGCTACAGGGTTCCAGAATAAAATCTCAGTCATGTTCCCAGTCCACAGGGTTCCAGAACCAAGGCTCAGTCAGGTTCCCGGGCCACTGTATTCCACAATCTAAACAGATGTCATGTTCCAAGGCCTCAGGTTTCCAGAATCCACCCATGTCATGTTCCTGGGCCACAGGGTTCCAAAGTGAATCCTCAGTTATGTTCCCAGGCTACAGGGTTCCAGAATCCACCGATGTCATGTTCCCAGGCCACAGGGTTCCAGAATCAATCCTCAGTTATGTTCCCAGGCTACAGGGTTCCAGAATAAAATCTCAGTCATGTTCCCAGTCCACAGGTTTCCAGAACCAAGGCTCAGTCAAGTTCCCAGGCCACAGTATTCCACAATCTAAACAGATTTCATGGTTCCAGGCCTCAGGGTTCCAGAATCCACCCATGTCATGTTCCCAGGACACAGGGTTCCAGAATAAAACGTCAGTCAAGTTCCCAGTCCACAGGGTTCCAGAACCAAGGCTCAGTCAGGTTCCCGGGGCACAGTATTCCACAATCTAAACAGATGTCATGTTCCCAGGCCACAGGGATCCAGAATCAAACCTCAGTCATATTGCCAGGCCATAGGGTACCACCATCAAACCTCAGTCATATTCCCAGGCCTAAGGTTTCGAGAATCAAACCGATTTCATGTTTCCAGGCAACAGGGTACCAGAATCCAAACCGATGTCATGTTCCCAGGGCACAGGATTCCACACTCTAACATGAGTCATGTTCCCAGGCCAATGGTTTCCAGAATCAAACCTAAGTCATATTCCCAGGCCACATGGTTCCAGAATCAAACCTCAGTCGTGTTCCCAGGACACAGGGTTCCAGAATAAAACCTCAGTCATGTTCCCTGGACACAGGTTTCAGAAATCAAATCCCAGTCATGTTCCCAGGCCACAGGGTTCCAGAATCAATCCTCAGTTATGTTCCCAGGCTACAGGGTTCCAGAATAAAACGTCAGTCATGTTCCCAGTCCACAGGGTTCCAGAACCAAGGCTCAGTCACGTTCCCAGGGCACAGTATTCCACAGTCTAAACAGATGTCATGTTCCCAGGCCTCAGGGTTCCAGAATCCACCCATGTCATGTTCCCAGGCCAGAGGGTTCCAGAATCAATCCTCAATTATGCTCCCAGGCTACAAGGTTCCAGAATAAAACCTCAGTCATGTTCCTAGTCCACAGGGTTCC
Source organism: Balaenoptera physalus (assembly GCF_965194825.1). Lineage (NCBI taxonomy): Eukaryota > Metazoa > Chordata > Mammalia > Artiodactyla > Balaenopteridae > Balaenoptera > Balaenoptera physalus. The sequence goes on from NW_028126464.1 coordinate 1,575,726, forward strand.
AGAATGCACCGTTTTCATGTGCCCAGGACACAGGGTTCCAGAATGAATCCTCAGTTATGGTCCCAGGCTACAGGGTTCCAGAATAAAACCTCAGTCATGTTCCCAGTCCACAGGGTTCCAGAACCAAGGCTCAGTCAGTTTCCCGGGGCACAGTATTCCACAATCTAAACAGATGTCATGTTCCCAGGCCACAGGCATCCAGAATCAAACCTCAGTCATGTTGCCAGGCCGTAGGGTACCACAATCAAACCTCAGTCATATTCCCAGACCTCAGGTTAACAGAATCAAACCGATTTCATGTTCCCAGGCAACAGGGTACCAGAATCCAAACCGATGTCATGTTCCCAGGCCACAGGATTTCACATTCTAACATCAGTCACGTTCCCAGGCCAATGGTTTCCAGAATCAAACCTCAGTCATATTCCCAGGCCACATGGTTCCAGAATCAAACCTCAGTCGTGTTCCCAGGACACAGGGTTCCAGAATAAAACCTCAGTCATGTTCCCTGGACACAGGTTTCAGAAATCAAATCCCAGTCATGTTCCCAGGCCACAGGGTTCCACAATTAAACCTCAGTCATATTCCCAGGCCAGAGGGTTCCACAATCAAACCTCAGTCCTTTTGCCAGGACACGGTTCCACCATCAAGCCTCAGTCATGTTCCCAGGCCAGAGTGTTCCACCATCAAACCTCAGTCATGATCCCAGGCCACATGTTTCCACAATGAAACCTCAGTCATTTTCCCAGGACAAAGTTTTCCAGAATCAAACCTCAGTCATATTCCCAGGACACATGGTTCCAGAATCAACCTGAGTCATGTTCGAAGGCCACAGGTTTCAACAATCAAACCTCAGTCATGTTCCCAGGACACAGGTGTCCAGAATCAAACCTCAGTCATGTTCCCAGAGAAGAGGCTTCCAGAAACAAACCTCAGTCATGTTCCCAAGCCACAGGGTTGCAGAGTCAAACCTCAGTCTTGTTCCCAGGACACAGGTGTCCAGAATCAAACCGCAGTCATGTTCCCAGGGAACAGGCTTCAGAAACAAACCTCAGTCATGTTCCCAGGCCACAGGGTTCCAGAATCAAACTTCAGTCTTGTTCCCAGGACACAGGTTTCCAGAATCAACCAGATATCATGTTCCCTGGCCACAGTCTTCCAGAATCAATCCTCAGTCATGTTGCCAGGCCACAGGTTTCCACCATCAAACCTCAGACATGTTCCCAGGCCACAGGGTACCAGAGTCAAACCGTTCGCAGGTTCCCAGGCCACAGAGTTCCAGAATCCACCGATGTCATGTTCCCAGGCCACAGGGTTCCAGAATCAATCCTCAGTTATGTTCCCAGGCTACAGGGTTCCAGAATAAAATCTCAGTCATGTTCCCAGTCCACAGGGTTCCAGAACCAAGGCTCAGTCAGGTTCCCGGGCCACTGTATTCCACAATCTAAACAGATGTCATGTTCCAAGGCCTCAGGTTTCCAGAATCCACCCATGTCATGTTCCTGGGCCACAGGGTTCCAAAGTGAATCCTCAGTTATGTTCCCAGGCTACAGGGTTCCAGAATCCACCGATGTCATGTTCCCAGGCCACAGGGTTCCAGAATCAATCCTCAGTTATGTTCCCAGGCTACAGGGTTCCAGAATAAAATCTCAGTCATGTTCCCAGTCCACAGGTTTCCAGAACCAAGGCTCAGTCAAGTTCCCAGGCCACAGTATTCCACAATCTAAACAGATTTCATGGTTCCAGGCCTCAGGGTTCCAGAATCCACCCATGTCATGTTCCCAGGACACAGGGTTCCAGAATAAAACGTCAGTCAAGTTCCCAGTCCACAGGGTTCCAGAACCAAGGCTCAGTCAGGTTCCCGGGGCACAGTATTCCACAATCTAAACAGATGTCATGTTCCCAGGCCACAGGGATCCAGAATCAAACCTCAGTCATATTGCCAGGCCATAGGGTACCACCATCAAACCTCAGTCATATTCCCAGGCCTAAGGTTTCGAGAATCAAACCGATTTCATGTTTCCAGGCAACAGGGTACCAGAATCCAAACCGATGTCATGTTCCCAGGGCACAGGATTCCACACTCTAACATGAGTCATGTTCCCAGGCCAATGGTTTCCAGAATCAAACCTAAGTCATATTCCCAGGCCACATGGTTCCAGAATCAAACCTCAGTCGTGTTGCCAGGACACAGGGTTCCAGAATAAAACCTCAGTCATGTTCCCTGGACACAGGTTTCAGAAATCAAATCCCAGTCATGTTCCCAGGCCACAGGGTTCCAGAATCAATCCTCAGTTATGTTCCCAGGCTACAGGGTTCCAGAATAAAACGTCAGTCATGTTCCCAGTCCACAGGGTTCCAGAACCAAGGCTCAGTCACGTTCCCAGGGCACAGTATTCCACAGTCTAAACAGATGTCATGTTCCCAGGCCTCAGGGTTCCAGAATCCACCCATGTCATGTTCCCAGGCCACAGGGTTCCAGAATCAATCCTCAATTATGCTCCCAGGCTACAAGGTTCCAGAATAAAACCTCAGTCATGTTCCTAGTCCACAGGGTTCCAGAATCCACCGTTTTCATGTGCCCAGGACACAGGGTTCCAGAATGAATCCTCAGTTATGGTCCCAGGCTACAGGGTTCCAGAATAAAACCTCAGTCATGTTCCCAGTCCACAGGGTTCCAGAACCAAGGCTCAGTCAGTTTCCCGGGGCACAGTATTCCACAATCTAAACAGATGTCATGTTCCCAGGCCACAGGCATCCAGAATCAAACCTCAGTCATGTTGCCAGGCCGTAGGGTACCACAATCAAACCTCAGTCATATTCCCAGACCTCAGGTTTACAGAATCAAACCGATTTCATGTTCCCAGGCAACAGGGTACCAGAATCCAAACCGATGTCATGTTCCCAGGCCACAGGATTCCACATTCTAACATCAGTCATGTTCCCAGGCCAATGGTTTCCAGAATCAAACCTCAGTCATATTCCCAGGCCACATGGTTCCAGAATCAAACCTCAGTCGTGTTCCCAGGACACAGGGTTCCAGAATAAAACCTCAGTCATGTTACCTGGACACAGGTTTCAGAAATCAAATCCCAGTCATGTTCCCAGGCCACAGGGTTCCACAATTAAACCTCAGTCATATTCCCAGGCCAGAGGGCTCCACAATCAAACCTCAGTCCTTTTGCCAGGACACGGTTCCACCATCAAGCCTCAGTCATGTTCCCAGGCCAGAGTGTTCCACCATCAAACCTCAGTCATGATCCCAGGCCACATGTTTCCACAATGAAACCTCAGTCATTTTCCCAGGACAAAGTTTTCCAGAATCAAACCTCAGTCATATTCCCAGGACACATGGTTCCAGAATCAACCTGAGTCATGTTCGAAGGCCACAGGTTTCATCAATCAAACCTCAGTCATGTTCCCAGGACACAGGTGTCCAGAATCAAAGCTCAGTCATGTTCCCAGAGAAGAGGCTTCCAGAAACAAACCTCAGTCATGTTCCCAAGCCACAGGGTTGCAGAGTCAAACCTCAGTCTTGTTCCCAGGACACAGGTGTCCAGAATCAAACCGCAGTCATGTTCCCAGGGAACAGGCTTCAGAAACAAACCTCAGTCATGTTCCCAGGCCACAGGGTTCCAGAATCAAACTTCAGTCTTGTTCCCAGGACACAGGTTTCCAGAATCAACCAGATATCATGTTCCCTGGCCACAGTCTTCCAGAATCAATCCTCAGTCATGTTGCCAGGCCACAGGTTTCCACCATCAAACCTCAGACATGTTCCCAGTCCACAGGGTTCCAGAACCAAGGCTCAGTCAGTTTCCCGGGCCACAGTATTCCACAATCTAAACAGATGTCATGTTCCAAGGCCTCAGGTTTCCAGAATCCACCCATGTCATGTTCCTGGGCCACAGCGTTCCAAAGTGAATCCTCAGTTATGTTCCCAGGCTACAGGGTTCCAGAATAAAACCTCAGTCATATTCCCAGTCCACAGGTTTCCAGAACCAAGGCTCAGTCAAGTTCCCAGGCCACAGTATTCCACAATCTAAACAGATTTCATGGTCCCAGGCCTCAGGGTTCCAGAATCCACCCATGTCATGTTCCCAGGACACAGGGTTCCAGAATAAAACGTCAGTCAAGTTCCCAGTCCACAGGGTTCCAGAACCAAGGCTCAGTCAGGTTCCCGGGGCACAGTATTCCACAATCTAAACAGATGTCATGTTCCCAGGCCACAGGGATCCAGAATCAAACCTCAGTCATATTGCCAAGCCATAGGGTACCACCATCAAACCTCAGTCATATTCCCAGGCCTAAGGTTTCCAGAATCAAACCGATTTCATGTTTCCAGGCAACAGGGTACCAGAATCCAAACCGATGTCATGTTCCCAGGGCACAGGATTCCACACTCTAACATCAGTCATGTTCCCAGGCCAATGGTTTCCAGAATCAAACCTAAGTCATATTCCCAGGCCACATGGTTCCAGAATCAAACCTCAGTCGTGTTCCCAGGACACAGGGTTCCAGAATAAAACCTCAGTCATTTTCCCTGGACACAGGTTTCAGAAATCAAATCCCAGTCATGTTCCCAGGCCACAGGGTTCCAGAATCAATCCTCAGTTATGTTCCCAGGCTACAGGGTTACAGAATAAAACGTCAGTCATGTTCCCAGTCCACAGGGTTCCAGAACCAAGGCTCAGTCACGTTCCCAGGGCACAGTATTCCACAGCCTAAACAGATGTCATGTTCCCAGGCCTCAGGGTTCCAGAATCCACCCATGTCATGTTCCCAGGCCAGAGGGTTCCAGAATCAATCCTCAGTTATGCTCCCAGGCTACAAGGTTCCAGAATAAAACCTCAGTCATGTTCCTAGTCCACAGGGTTCCAGAATCCACCGTTTTCATGTGCCCAGGACACAGGGTTCCAGAATGAATCCTCAGTTATGGTCCCAGGCTACAGGGTTCCAGAATAAAACCTCAGTCATGTTCCCAGTCCACAGGGTTCCAGAACCAAGGCTCAGTCAGTTTCCCGGGGCACAGTATTCCACAATCTAAACAGATGTCATGTTCCCAGGCCACAGGCATCCAGAATCAAACCTCAGTCATGTTGCCAGGCCGTAGGGTACCACAATCAAACCTCAGTCATATTCCCAGACCTCAGGTTTACAGAATCAAACCGATTTCATGTTCCCAGGCAACAGGGTACCAGAATCCAAACCGATGTCATGTTCCCAGGCCACAGGATTCCACATTCTAACATCAGTCATGTTCCCAGGCCAATGGTTTCCAGAATCAAACCTCAGTCATATTCCCAGGCCACATGGTTCCAGAATCAAACCTCAGTCGTGTTCCCAGGACACAGGGTTCCAGAATAAAACCTCAGTCATATTCCCTGGACACAGGTTTCAGAAATCAAATCCCAGTCATGTTCCCAGGCCACAGGGTTCCACAATTAAACCTCAGTCATATTCCCAGGCCAGAGGGTTCCACAATCAAACCTCAGTCCTTTTGCCAGGACACGGTTCCACCATCAAGCCTCAGTCATGTTCCCAGGCCAGAGTGTTCCACCATCAAACCTCAGTCATGATCCCAGGCCACATGTTTCCACAATGAAACCTCAGTCATTTTCCCAGGACAAAGTTTTCCAGAATCAAACCTCAGTCATATTCCCAGGACACATGGTTCCAGAATCAACCTGAGTCATGTTCGAAGGCCACAGGTTTCAACAATCAAACCTCAGTCATGTTCCCAGGACACAGGTGTCCAGAATCAAACCTCAGTCATGTTCCCAGAGAAGAGGCTTCCAGAAACAAACCTCAGTCATGTTCCCAAGCCACAGGGTTGCAGAGTCAAACCTCAGTCTTGTTCCCAGGACACAGGTGTCCAGAATCAAACCGCAGTCATGTTCCCAGGGAACAGGCTTCAGAAACAAACCTCAGTCATGTTCCCAGGCCACAGGGTTCCAGAATCAAACTTCAGTCTTGTTCCCAGGACACAGGTTTCCAGAATCAACCAGATATCATGTTCCCTGGCCACAGTCTTCCAGAATCAATCCTCAGTCATGTTGCCAGGCCACAGGTTTCCACCATCAAACCTCAGACATGTTCCCAGGCCACAGGGTACCAGAGTCAAACCGTTCGCAGGTTCCCAGGCCACAGAGTTCCAGAATCCACCGATGTCATGTTCCCAGGCCACAGGGTTCCAGAATCAATCCTCAGTTATGTTCCCAGGCTACAGGGTTCCAGAATAAAATCTCAGTCATGTTCCCAGTCCACAGGGTTCCAGAACCAAGGCTCAGTCAGGTTCCCGGGCCACTGTATTCCACAATCTAAACAGATGTCATGTTCCAAGGCCTCAGGTTTCCAGAATCCACCCATGTCATGTTCCTGGGCCACAGGGTTCCAAAGTGAATCCTCAGTTATGTTCCCAGGCTACAGGGTTCCAGAATCCACCGATGTCATGTTCCCAGGCCACAGGGTTCCAGAATCAATCCTCAGTTATGTTCCCAGGCTACAGGGTTCCAGAATAAAATCTCAGTCATGTTCCCAGTCCACAGGTTTCCAGAACCAAGGCTCAGTCAAGTTCCCAGGCCACAGTATTCCACAATCTAAACAGATTTCATGGTTCCAGGCCTCAGGGTTCCAGAATCCACCCATGTCATGTTCCCAGGACACAGGGTTCCAGAATAAAACGTCAGTCAAGTTCCCAGTCCACAGGGTTCCAGAACCAAGGCTCAGTCAGGTTCCCGGGGCACAGTATTCCACAATCTAAACAGATGTCATGTTCCCAGGCCACAGGGATCCAGAATCAAACCTCAGTCATATTGCCAGGCCATAGGGTACCACCATCAAACCTCAGTCATATTCCCAGGCCTAAGGTTTCGAGAATCAAACCGATTTCATGTTTCCAGGCAACAGGGTACCAGAATCCAAACCGATGTCATGTTCCCAGGGCACAGGATTCCACACTCTAACATGAGTCATGTTCCCAGGCCAATGGTTTCCAGAATCAAACCTAAGTCATATTCCCAGGCCACATGGTTCCAGAATCAAACCTCAGTCGTGTTCCCAGGACACAGGGTTCCAGAATAAAACCTCAGTCATGTTCCCTGGACACAGGTTTCAGAAATCAAATCCCAGTCATGTTCCCAGGCCACAGGGTTCCAGAATCAATCCTCAGTTATGTTCCCAGGCTACAGGGTTCCAGAATAAAACGTCAGTCATGTTCCCAGTCCACAGGGTTCCAGAACCAAGGCTCAGTCACGTTCCCAGGGCACAGTATTCCACAGTCTAAACAGATGTCATGTTCCCAGGCCTCAGGGTTCCAGAATCCACCCATGTCATGTTCCCAGGCCACAGGGTTCCAGAATCAATCCTCAATTATGCTCCCAGGCTACAAGGTTCCAGAATAAAACCTCAGTCATGTTCCTAGTCCACAGGGTTCCAGAATCCACCGTTTTCATGTGCCCAGGACACAGGGTTCCAGAATGAATCCTCAGTTATGGTCCCAGGCTACAGGGTTCCAGAATAAAACCTCAGTCATGTTCCCAGTCCACAGGGTTCCAGAACCAAGGCTCAGTCAGTTTCCCGGGGCACAGTATTCCACAATCTAAACAGATGTCATGTTCCCAGGCCACAGGCATCCAGAATCAAACCTCAGTCATGTTGCCAGGCCGTAGGGTACCACAATCAAACCTCAGTCATATTCCCAGACCTCAGGTTTACAGAATCAAACCGATTTCATGTTCCCAGGCAACAGGGTACCAGAAGCCAAACCTATGTCACGTTCCCAGGCCACAGGATTCCACACTCTAATATCAGGCTTGTTCCCAGGCGAAAGGTTTCCAGAATCAAACCTCAGTCATATTCCCAGGCCACATGGTTCCAGAATCAAACCTCAGTCGTGTTCCCAGGACACAGGGTTCCAGAATAAAACCTCAGTCATGTTGCCTGGACACAGGTTTCAGAAATCAAATCCCAGTCATGTTCCCAGGCCACAGGGTTCCACAATTAAACCTCAGTCATATTCCCAGGCCAGAGGGCTCCACAATCAAACCTCAGTCCTTTTGCCAGGACACGGTTCCACCATCAAGCCTCAGTCATGTTCCCAGGCCAGAGTGTTCCACCATCAAACCTCAGTCATGATCCCAGGCCACATGTTTCCACAATGAAACCTCAGTCATTTTCCCAGGACAAAGGTTTCCAGAATCAAACCTCAGTCATATTCCCAGGACACATGGTTCCAGAATCAACCTGAGTCATGTTCGAAGGCCACAGGTTTCAACAATCAAACCTCAGTCATGTTCCCAGGACACAGGTGTCCAGAATCAAACCTCAGTCATGTTCCCAGAGAAGAGGCTTCCAGAAACAAACCTCAGTCATGTTCCCAAGCCACAGGGTTGCAGAGTCAAACCTCAGTCTTGTTCCCAGGACACAGGTGTCCAGAATCAAACCGCAGTCATGTTCCCAGGGAACAGGCTTCAGAAACAAACCTCAGTCATGTTCCCAGGCCACAGGGTTCCAGAATCAAACTTCAGTCTTGTTCCCAGGACACAGGTTTCCAGAATCAACCAGATATCATGTTCCCTGGCCACAGTCTTCCAGAATCAATCCTCAGTCATGTTGCCAGGCCACAGGTTTCCACCATCAAACCTCAGACATGTTCCCAGGCCACAGGGTACCAGAGTCAAACCGTTCGCAGGTTCCCAGGCCACAGAGTTCCAGAATCCACCGATGTCATGTTCCCAGGCCACAGGGTTCCAGAATCAATCCTCAGTTATGTTCCCAGGCTACAGGGTTCCAGAATAAAATCTCAGTCATGTTCCCAGTCCACAGGGTTCCAGAACCAAGGCTCAGTCAGGTTCCCGGGCCACTGTATTCCACAATCTAAACAGATGTCATGTTCCAAGGCCTCAGGTTTCCAGAATCCACCCATGTCATGTTCCTGGGCCACAGGGTTCCAAAGTGAATCCTCAGTTATGTTCCCAGGCTACAGGGTTCCAGAATCCACCGATGTCATGTTCCCAGGCCACAGGGTTCCAGAATCAATCCTCAGTTATGTTCCCAGGCTACAGGGTTCCAGAATAAAATCTCAGTCATGTTCCCAGTCCACAGGTTTCCAGAACCAAGGCTCAGTCAAGTTCCCAGGCCACAGTATTCCACAATCTAAACAGATTTCATGGTTCCAGGCCTCAGGGTTCCAGAATCCACCCATGTCATGTTCCCAGGACACAGGGTTCCAGAATAAAACGTCAGTCAAGTTCCCAGTCCACAGGGTTCCAGAACCAAGGCTCAGTCAGGTTCCCGGGGCACAGTATTCCACAATCTAAACAGATGTCATGTTCCCAGGCCACAGGGATCCAGAATCAAACCTCAGTCATATTGCCAGGCCATAGGGTACCACCATCAAACCTCAGTCATATTCCCAGGCCTAAGGTTTCGAGAATCAAACCGATTTCATGTTTCCAGGCAACAGGGTACCAGAATCCAAACCGATGTCATGTTCCCAGGGCACAGGATTCCACACTCTAACATGAGTCATGTTCCCAGGCCAATGGTTTCCAGAATCAAACCTAAGTCATATTCCCAGGCCACATGGTTCCAGAATCAAACCTCAGTCGTGTTGCCAGGACACAGGGTTCCAGAATAAAACCTCAGTCATGTTCCCTGGACACAGGTTTCAGAAATCAAATCCCAGTCATGTTCCCAGGCCACAGGGTTCCAGAATCAATCCTCAGTTATGTTCCCAGGCTACAGGGTTCCAGAATAAAACGTCAGTCATGTTCCCAGTCCACAGGGTTCCAGAACCAAGGCTCAGTCACGTTCCCAGGGCACAGTATTCCACAGTCTAAACAGATGTCATGTTCCCAGGCCTCAGGGTTCCAGAATCCACCCATGTCATGTTCCCAGGCCACAGGGTTCCAGAATCAATCCTCAATTATGCTCCCAGGCTACAAGGTTCCAGAATAAAACCTCAGTCATGTTCCTAGTCCACAGGGTTCCAGAATCCACCGTTTTCATGTGCCCAGGACACAGGGTTCCAGAATGAATCCTCAGTTATGGTCCCAGGCTACAGGGTTCCAGAATAAAACCTCAGTCATGTTCCCAGTCCACAGGGTTCCAGAACCAAGGCTCAGTCAGTTTCCCGGGGCACAGTATTCCACAATCTAAACAGATGTCATGTTCCCAGGCCACAGGCATCCAGAATCAAACCTCAGTCATGTTGCCAGGCCGTAGGGTACCACAATCAAACCTCAGTCATATTCCCAGACCTCAGGTTTACAGAATCAAACCGATTTCATGTTCCCAGGCAACAGGGTACCAGAATCCAAACCGATGTCATGTTCCCAGGCCACAGGATTCCACATTCTAACATCAGTCATGTTCCCAGGCCAATGGTTTCCAGAATCAAACCTCAGTCATATTCCCAGGCCACATGGTTCCAGAATCAAACCTCAGTCGTGTTCCCAGGCCACAGGGTTCCAGAATAAAACCTCAGTCATGTTACCTGGACACAGGTTTCAGAAATCAAATCCCAGTCATGTTCCCAGGCCACAGGGTTCCACAATTAAACCTCAGTCATATTCCCAGGCCAGAGGGCTCCACAATCAAACCTCAGTCCTTTTGCCAGGACACGGTTCCACCATCAAGCCTCAGTCATGTTCCCAGGCCAGAGTGTTCCACCATCAAACCTCAGTCATGATCCCAGGCCACATGTTTCCACAATGAAACCTCAGTCATTTTCCCAGGACAAAGTTTTCCAGAATCAAACCTCAGTCATATTCCCAGGACACATGGTTCCAGAATCAACCTGAGTCATGTTCGAAGGCCACAGGTTTCATCAATCAAACCTCAGTCATGTTCCCAGGACACAGGTGTCCAGAATCAAAGCTCAGTCATGTTCCCAGAGAAGAGGCTTCCAGAAACAAACCTCAGTCATGTTCCCAAGCCACAGGGTTGCAGAGTCAAACCTCAGTCTTGTTCCCAGGACACAGGTGTCCAGAATCAAACCGCAGTCATGTTCCCAGGGAACAGGCTTCAGAAACAAACCTCAGTCATGTTCCCAGGCCACAGGGTTCCAGAATCAAACTTCAGTCTTGTTCCCAGGACACAGGTTTCCAGAATCAACCAGATATCATGTTCCCTGGCCACAGTCTTCCAGAATCAATCCTCAGTCATGTTGCCAGGCCACAGGTTTCCACCATCAAACCTCAGACATGTTCCCAGGCCACAGGGTACCAGAGTCAAACCGTTCGCAGGTTCCCAGGCCACAGAGTTCCAGAATCCACCGATGTCATGTTCCCAGGCCACAGGGTTCCAGAATCAATCCTCAGTTATGTTCCCAGGCTACAGGGTTCCAGAATAAAATCTCAGTCATGTTCCCAGTCCACAGGGTTCCAGAACCAAGGCTCAGTCAGTTTCCCGGGCCACAGTATTCCACAATCTAAACAGATGTCATGTTCCAAGGCCTCAGGTTTCCAGAATCCACCCATGTCATGTTCCTGGGCCACAGCGTTCCAAAGTGAATCCTCAGTTATGTTCCCAGGCTACAGGGTTCCAGAATAAAACCTCAGTCATATTCCCAGTCCACAGGTTTCCAGAACCAAGGCTCAGTCAAGTTCCCAGGCCACAGTATTCCACAATCTAAACAGATTTCATGGTCCCAGGCCTCAGGGTTCCAGAATCCACCCATGTCATGTTCCCAGGACACAGGGTTCCAGAATAAAACGTCAGTCAAGTTCCCAGTCCACAGGGTTCCAGAACCAAGGCTCAGTCAGGTTCCCGGGGCACAGTATTCCACAATCTAAACAGATGTCATGTTCCCAGGCCACAGGGATCCAGAATCAAACCTCAGTCATATTGCCAAGCCATAGGGTACCACCATCAAACCTCAGTCATATTCCCAGGCCTAAGGTTTCCAGAATCAAACCGATTTCATGTTTCCAGGCAACAGGGTACCAGAATCCAAACCGATGTCATGTTCCCAGGGCACAGGATTCCACACTCTAACATCAGTCATGTTCCCAGGCCAATGGTTTCCAGAATCAAACCTAAGTCATATTCCCAGGCCACATGGTTCCAGAATCAAACCTCAGTCGTGTTCCCAGGACACAGGGTTCCAGAATAAAACCTCAGTCATTTTCCCTGGACACAGGTTTCAGAAATCAAATCCCAGTCATGTTCCCAGGCCACAGGGTTCCAGAATCAATCCTCAGTTATGTTCCCAGGCTACAGGGTTACAGAATAAAACGTCAGTCATGTTCCCAGTCCACAGGGTTCCAGAACCAAGGCTCAGTCACGTTCCCAGGGCACAGTATTCCACAGCCTAAACAGATGTCATGTTCCCAGGCCTCAGGGTTCCAGAATCCACCCATGTCATGTTCCCAGGCCAGAGGGTTCCAGAATCAATCCTCAGTTATGCTCCCAGGCTACAAGGTTCCAGAATAAAACCTCAGTCATGTTCCTAGTCCACAGGGTTCCAGAATCCACCGTTTTCATGTGCCCAGGACACAGGGTTCCAGAATGAATCCTCAGTTATGGTCCCAGGCTACAGGGTTCCAGAATAAAACCTCAGTCATGTTCCCAGTCCACAGGGTTCCAGAACCAAGGCTCAGTCAGTTTCCCGGGGCACAGTATTCCACAATCTAAACAGATGTCATGTTCCCAGGCCACAGGCATCCAGAATCAAACCTCAGTCATGTTGCCAGGCCGTAGGGTACCACAATCAAACCTCAGTCATATTCCCAGACCTCAGGTTTACAGAATCAAACCGATTTCATGTTCCCAGGCAACAGGGTACCAGAATCCAAACCGATGTCATGTTCCCAGGCCACAGGATTCCACATTCTAACATCAGTCATGTTCCCAGGCCAATGGTTTCCAGAATCAAACCTCAGTCATATTCCCAGGCCACATGGTTCCAGAATCAAACCTCAGTCGTGTTCCCAGGACACAGGGTTCCAGAATAAAACCTCAGTCATATTCCCTGGACACAGGTTTCAGAAATCAAATCCCAGTCATGTTCCCAGGCCACAGGGTTCCACAATTAAACCTCAGTCATATTCCCAGGCCAGAGGGTTCCACAATCAAACCTCAGTCCTTTTGCCAGGACACGGTTCCACCATCAAGCCTCAGTCATGTTCCCAGGCCAGAGTGTTCCACCATCAAACCTCAGTCATGATCCCAGGCCACATGTTTCCACAATGAAACCTCAGTCATTTTCCCAGGACAAAGTTTTCCAGAATCAAACCTCAGTCATATTCCCAGGACACATGGTTCCAGAATCAACCTGAGTCATGTTCGAAGGCCACAGGTTTCAACAATCAAACCTCAGTCATGTTCCCAGGACACAGGTGTCCAGAATCAAACCTCAGTCATGTTCCCAGAGAAGAGGCTTCCAGAAACAAACCTCAGTCATGTTCCCAAGCCACAGGGTTGCAGAGTCAAACCTCAGTCTTGTTCCCAGGACACAGGTGTCCAGAATCAAACCGCAGTCATGTTCCCAGGGAACAGGCTTCAGAAACAAACCTCAGTCATGTTCCCAGGCCACAGGGTTCCAGAATCAAACTTCAGTCTTGTTCCCAGGACACAGGTTTCCAGAATCAACCAGATATCATGTTCCCTGGCCACAGTCTTCCAGAATCAATCCTCAGTCATGTTGCCAGGCCACATGTTTCCACCATCAAACCTCAGACATGTTCCCAGGCCACAGGGTACCAGAGTCAAACCGTTCGCAGGTTCCCAGGCCACAGAGTTCCAGAATCCACCGATGTCATGTTCCCAGGCCACAGGGTTCCAGAATCAATCCTCAGTTATGTTCCCAGGCTACAGGGTTCCAGAATAAAATCTCAGTCATGTTCCCAGTCCACAGGGTTCCAGAACCAAGGCTCAGTCAGGTTCCCGGGCCACTGTATTCCACAATCTAAACAGATGTCATGTTCCAAGGCCTCAGGTTTCCAGAATCCACCCATGTCATGTTCCTGGGCCACAGGGTTCCAAAGTGAATCCTCAGTTATGTTCCCAGGCTACAGGGTTCCAGAATCCACCGATGTCATGTTCCCAGGCCACAGGGTTCCAGAATCAATCCTCAGTTATGTTCCCAGGCTACAGGGTTCCAGAATAAAATCTCAGTCATGTTCCCAGTCCACAGGTTTCCAGAACCAAGGCTCAGTCAAGTTCCCAGGCCACAGTATTCCACAATCTAAAGAGATTTCATGGTTCCAGGCCTCAGGGTTCCAGAATCCACCCATGTCATGTTCCCAGGACACAGGGTTCCAGAATAAAACGTCAGTCAAGTTCCCAGTCCACAGGGTTCCAGAACCAAGGCTCAGTCAGGTTCCCGGGGCACAGTATTCCACAATCTAAACAGATGTCATGTTCCCAGGCCACAGGGATCCAGAATCAAACCTCAGTCATATTGCCAGGCCATAGGGTACCACCATCAAACCTCAGTCATATTCCCAGGCCTAAGGTTTCGAGAATCAAACCGATTTCATGTTTCCAGGCAACAGGGTACCAGAATCCAAACCGATGTCATGTTCCCAGGGCACAGGATTCCACACTCTAACATGAGTCATGTTCCCAGGCCAATGGTTTCCAGAATCAAACCTAAGTCATATTCCCAGGCCACATGGTTCCAGAATCAAACCTCAGTCGTGTTCCCAGGACACAGGGTTCCAGAATAAAACCTCAGTCATGTTCCCTGGACACAGGTTTCAGAAATCAAATCCCAGTCATGTTCCCAGGCCACAGGGTTCCAGAATCAATCCTCAGTTATGTTCCCAGGCTACAGGGTTCCAGAATAAAACGTCAGTCATGTTCCCAGTCCACAGGGTTCCAGAACCAAGGCTCAGTCACGTTCCCAGGGCACAGTATTCCACAGTCTAAACAGATGTCATGTTCCCAGGCCTCAGGGTTCCAGAATCCACCCATGTCATGTTCCCAGGCCACAGGGTTCCAGAATCAATCCTCAATTATGCTCCCAGGCTACAAGGTTCCAGAATAAAACCTCAGTCATGTTCCTAGTCCACAGGGTTCCAGAATCCACCGTTTTCATGTGCCCAGGACACAGGGTTCCAGAATGAATCCTCAGTTATGGTCCCAGGCTACAGGGTTCCAGAATAAAACCTCAGTCATGTTCCCAGTCCACAGGGTTCCAGAACCAAGGCTCAGTCAGTTTCCCGGGGCACAGTATTCCACAATCTAAACAGATGTCATGTTCCCAGGCCACAGGCATCCAGAATCAAACCTCAGTCATGTTGCCAGGCCGTAGGGTACCACAATCAAACCTCAGTCATATTCCCAGACCTCAGGTTTACAGAATCAAACCGATTTCATGTTCCCAGGCAACAGGGTACCAGAAGCCAAACCTATGTCACGTTCCCAGGCCACAGGATTCCACACTCTAATATCAGGCTTGTTCCCAGGCGAAAGGTTTCCAGAATCAAACCTCAGTCATATTCCCAGGCCACATGGTTCCAGAATCAAACCTCAGTCGTGTTCCCAGGACACAGGGTTCCAGAATAAAACCTCAGTCATGTTGCCTGGACACAGGTTTCAGAAATCAAATCCCAGTCATGTTCCCAGGCCACAGGGTTCCACAATTAAACCTCAGTCATATTCCCAGGCCAGAGGGCTCCACAATCAAACCTCAGTCCTTTTGCCAGGACACGGTTCCACCATCAAGCCTCAGTCATGTTCCCAGGCCAGAGTGTTCCACCATCAAACCTCAGTCATGATCCCAGGCCACATGTTTCCACAATGAAACCTCAGTCATTTTCCCAGGACAAAGTTTTCCAGAATCAAACCTCAGTCATATTCCCAGGACACATGGTTCCAGAATCAACCTGAGTCATGTTCGAAGGCCACAGGTTTCAACAATCAAACCTCAGTCATGTTCCCAGGACACAGGTGTCCAGAATCAAACCTCAGTCATGTTCCCAGAGAAGAGGCTTCCAGAAACAAACCTCAGTCATGTTCCCAAGCCACAGGGTTGCAGAGTCAAACCTCAGTCTTGTTCCCAGGACACAGGTGTCCAGAATCAAACCGCAGTCATGTTCCCAGGGAACAGGCTTCAGAAACAAACCTCAGTCATGTTCCCAGGCCACAGGGTTCCAGAATCAAACTTCAGTCTTGTTCCCAGGACACAGGTTTCCAGAATCAACCAGATATCATGTTCCCTGGCCACAGTCTTCCAGAATCAATCCTCAGTCATGTTGCCAGGCCACAGGTTTCCACCATCAAACCTCAGACATGTTCCCAGGCCACAGGGTACCAGAGTCAAACCGTTCGCAGGTTCCCAGGCCACAGAGTTCCAGAATCCACCGATGTCATGTTCCCAGGCCACAGGGTTCCAGAATCAATCCTCAGTTATGTTCCCAGGCTACAGGGTTCCAGAATAAAATCTCAGTCATGTTCCCAGTCCACAGGGTTCCAGAACCAAGGCTCAGTCAGGTTCCCGGGCCACAGTATTCCACAATCTAAACAGATGTCATGTTCCAAGGCCTCAGGTTTCCAGAATCCACCCATGTCATGTTCCTGGGCCACAGCGTTCCAAAGTGAATCCTCAGTTATGTTCCCAGGCTACAGGGTTCCAGAATAAAACCTCAGTCATATTCCCAGTCCACAGGTTTCCAGAACCAAGGCTCAGTCAAGTTCCCAGGCCACAGTATTCCACAATCTAAACAGATTTCATGGTCCCAGGCCTCAGGGTTCCAGAATCCACCCATGTCATGTTCCCAGGACACAGGGTTCCAGAATAAAACGTCAGTCAAGTTCCCAGTCCACAGGGTTCCAGAACCAAGGCTCAGTCAGGTTCCCGGGGCACAGTATTCCACAATCTAAACAGATGTCATGTTCCCAGGCCACAGGGATCCAGAATCAAACCTCAGTCATATTGCCAGGCCATAGGGTACCACCATCAAACCTCACTCATATTCCCAGGCCTAAGGTTTCCAGAATCAAACCGATTTCATGTTTTCAGGCAACAGGGTACCAGAATCCAAACCGATGTCATGTTCCCAGGGCACAGGATTCCACACTCTAACATCAGTCATGTTCCCAGGCCAATGGTTTCCAGAATCAAACCTAAGTCATATTCCCAGGCCACATGGTTCCAGAATCAAACCTCAGTCGTGTTCCCAGGACACAGGGTTCCAGAATAAAACCTCAGTCATGTTCCCTGGACACAGGTTTCAGAAATCAAATCCCAGTCATGTTCCCAGGCCACAGGGTTCCAGAATCAATCCTCAGTTATGTTCCCAGGCTACAGGGTTCCAGAATAAAACGTCAGTCATGTTCCCAGTCCACAGGGTTCCAGAACCAAGACTCAGTCACGTTCCCAGGGCACAGTATTCCACAGTCTAAACAGATGTCATGTTCCCAGGCCTCAGGGTTCCAGAATCCACCCATGTCATGTTCCCAGGCCACAGGGTTCCAGAATCAATCCTCAATTATGCTCCCAGGCTACAAGGTTCCAGAATAAAACCTCAGTCATGTTCCTAGTCCACAGGGTTCCAGAATCCACCGTTTTCATGTGCCCAGGACACAGGGTTCCAGAATGAATCCTCAGTTATGGTCCCAGGCTACAGGGTTCCAGAATAAAACCTCAGTCATGTTCCCAGTCCACAGGGTTCCAGAACCAAGGCTCAGTCAGTTTCCCGGGGCACAGTATTCCACAATCTAAACAGATGTCATGTTCCCAGGCCACAGGCATCCAGAATCAAACCTCAGTCATGTTGCCAGGCCGTAGGGTACCACAATCAAACCTCAGTCATATTCCCAGACCTCAGGTTTACAGAATCAAACCGATTTCATGTTCCCAGGCAACAGGGTACCAGAATCCAAACCGATGTCATGTTCCCAGGCCACAGGATTCCACATTCTAACATCAGTCATGTTCCCAGGCCAATGGTTTCCAGAATCAAACCTCAGTCATATTCCCAGGCCACATGGTTCCAGAATCAAACCTCAGTCGTGTTCCCAGGACACAGGGTTCCAGAATAAAACCTCAGTCATGTTCCCTGGACACAGGTTTCAGAAATCAAATCCCAGTCATGTTCCCAGGCCACAGGGTTCCACAATTAAACCTCAGTCATATTCCCAGGCCAGAGGGTTCCACAATCAAACCTCAGTCCTTTTGCCAGGACACGGTTCCACCATCAAGCCTCAGTCATGTTCCCAGGCCAGAGTGTTCCACCATCAAACCTCAGTCATGATCCCAGGCCACATGTTTCCACAATGAAACCTCAGTCATTTTCCCAGGACAAAGTTTTCCAGAATCAAACCTCAGTCATATTCCCAGGACACATGGTTCCAGAATCAACCTGAGTCATGTTCGAAGGCCACAGGTTTCAACAATCAAACCTCAGTCATGTTCCCAGGACACAGGTGTCCAGAATCAAACCTCAGTCATGTTCCCAGAGAACAGGCTTCCAGAAACAAACCTCAGTCATGTTCCCAAGCCACAGGGTTGCAGAGTCAAACCTCAGTCTTGTTCCCAGGACACAGGTGTCCAGAATCAAACCGCAGTCATGTTCCCAGGGAACAGGCTTCAGAAACAAACCTCAGTCATGTTCCCAGGCCACAGGGTTCCAGAATCAAACTTCAGTCTTGTTCCCAGGACACAGGTTTCCAGAATCAACCAGATATCATGTTCCCTGGCCACAGTCTTCCAGAATCAATCCTCAGTCATGTTGCCAGGCCACAGGTTTCGACCATCAAACCTCAGACATGTTCCCAGGCCACAGGGTACCAGAGTCAAACCGTTCGCAGGTTCCCAGGCCACAGAGTTCCAGAATCCACCGATGTCATGTTCCCAGGCCACAGGGTTCCAGAATCAATCCTCAGTTATGTTCCCAGGCTACAGGGTTCCAGAATAAAATCTCAGTCATGTTCCCAGTCCACAGGGTTGCAGAACCAAGGCTCAGTCAGGTTCCCGGGCCACAGTATTCCACAATCTAAACAGATGTCATGTTCCAAGGCCTCAGGTTTCCAGAATCCACCCATGTCATGTTCCTGGGCCACAGCGTTCCAAAGTGAATCCTCAGTTATGTTCCCAGGCTACAGGGTTCCAGAATAAAACCTCAGTCATATTCCCAGTCCACAGGTTTCCAGAACCAAGGCTCAGTCAAGTTCCCAGGCCACAGTATTCCACAATCTAAACAGATTTCATGGTCCCAGGCCTCAGGGTTCCAGAATCCACCCATGTCATGTTCCCAGGACACAGGGTTCCAGAATAAAACGTCAGTCAAGTTCCCAGTCCACAGGGTTCCAGAACCAAGGCTCAGTCAGGTTCCCGGGGCACAGTATTCCACAATCTAAACAGATGTCATGTTCCCAGGCCACAGGGATCCAGAATCAAACCTCAGTCATATTGCCAGGCCATAGGGTACCACCATCAAACCTCACTCATATTCCCAGGCCTAAGGTTTCCAGAATCAAACCGATTTCATGTTTTCAGGCAACAGGGTACCAGAATCCAAACCGATGTCATGTTCCCAGGGCACAGGATTCCACACTCTAACATCAGTCATGTTCCCAGGCCAATGGTTTCCAGAATCAAACCTAAGTCATATTCCCAGGCCACATGGTTCCAGAATCAAACCTCAGTCGTGTTCCCAGGACACAGGGTTCCAGAATAAAACCTCAGTCATGTTCCCTGGACACAGGTTTCAGAAATCAAATCCCAGTCATGTTCCCAGGCCACAGGGTTCCAGAATCAATCCTCAGTTATGTTCCCAGGCTACAGGGTTCCAGAATAAAACGTCAGTCATGTTCCCAGTCCACAGGGTTCCAGAACCAAGACTCAGTCACGTTCCCAGGGCACAGTATTCCACAGTCTAAACAGATGTCATGTTCCCAGGCCTCAGGGTTCCAGAATCCACCCATGTCATGTTCCCAGGCCACAGGGTTCCAGAATCAATCCTCAATTATGCTCCCAGGCTACAAGGTTCCAGAATAAAACCTCAGTCATGTTCCTAGTCCACAGGGTTCCAGAATCCACCGTTTTCATGTGCCCAGGACACAGGGTTCCAGAATGAATCCTCAGTTATGGTCCCAGGCTACAGGGTTCCAGAATAAAACCTCAGTCATGTTCCCAGTCCACAGGGTTCCAGAACCAAGGCTCAGTCAGTTTCCCGGGGCACAGTATTCCACAATCTAAACAGATGTCATGTTCCCAGGCCACAGGCATCCAGAATCAAACCTCAGTCATGTTGCCAGGCCGTAGGGTACCACAATCAAACCTCAGTCATATTCCCAGACCTCAGGTTTACAGAATCAAACCGATTTCATGTTCCCAGGCAACAGGGTACCAGAATCCAAACCGATGTCATGTTCCCAGGCCACAGGATTCCACATTCTAACATCAGTCATGTTCCCAGGCCAATGGTTTCCAGAATCAAACCTCAGTCATATTCCCAGGCCACATGGTTCCAGAATCAAACCTCAGTCGTGTTCCCAGGACACAGGGTTCCAGAATAAAACCTCAGTCATGTTCCCTGGACACAGGTTTCAGAAATCAAATCCCAGTCATGTTCCCAGGCCACAGGGTTCCACAATTAAACCTCAGTCATATTCCCAGGCCAGAGGGTTCCACAATCAAACCTCAGTCCTTTTGCCAGGACACGGTTCCACCATCAAGCCTCAGTCATGTTCCCAGGCCAGAGTGTTCCACCATCAAACCTCAGTCATGATCCCAGGCCACATGTTTCCACAATGAAACCTCAGTCATTTTCCCAGGACAAAGTTTTCCAGAATCAAACCTCAGTCATATTCCCAGGACACATGGTTCCAGAATCAACCTGAGTCATGTTCGAAGGCCACAGGTTTCAACAATCAAACCTCAGTCATGTTCCCAGGACACAGGTGTCCAGAATCAAACCTCAGTCATGTTCCCAGAGAACAGGCTTCCAGAAACAAACCTCAGTCATGTTCCCAAGCCACAGGGTTGCAGAGTCAAACCTCAGTCTTGTTCCCAGGACACAGGTGTCCAGAATCAAACCGCAGTCATGTTCCCAGGGAACAGGCTTCAGAAACAAACCTCAGTCATGTTCCCAGGCCACAGGGTTCCAGAATCAAACTTCAGTCTTGTTCCCAGGACACAGGTTTCCAGAATCAACCAGATATCATGTTCCCTGGCCACAGTCTTCCAGAATCAATCCTCAGTCATGTTGCCAGGCCACAGGTTTCGACCATCAAACCTCAGACATGTTCCCAGGCCACAGGGTACCAGAGTCAAACCGTTCGCAGGTTCCCAGGCCACAGAGTTCCAGAATCCACCGATGTCATGTTCCCAGGCCACAGGGTTCCAGAATCAATCCTCAGTTATGTTCCCAGGCTACAGGGTTCCAGAATAAAATCTCAGTCATGTTCCCAGTCCACAGGGTTGCAGAACCAAGGCTCAGTCAGGTTCCCGGGCCACAGTATTCCACAATCTAAACAGATGTCATGTTCCAAGGCCTCAGGTTTCCAGAATCCACCCATGTCATGTTCCTGGGCCACAGGGTTCCAAAGTGAATCCTCAGTTATGTTCCCAGGCTACAGGGTTCCAGAATAAAACCTCAGTCATATTCCCAGTCCACAGGTTTCCAGAACCAAGGCTCAGTCAAGTTCCCAGGCCACAGTATTCCACAATCTAAACAGATTTCATGGTCCCAGGCCTCAGCGTTCCAGAATCCACCCATGTCATGTTCCCAGGACACAGGGTTCCAGAATAAAACGTCAGTCAAGTTCCCAGTCCACAGGGTTCCAGAACCAAGGCTCAGTCAGGTTCCCGGGGCACAGTATTCCACAATCTAAACAGATGTCATGTTCCCAGGCCACAGGGATCCAGAATCAAACCTCAGTCATATTGCCAAGCCATAGGGTACCACCATCAAACCTCAGTCATATTCCCAGGCCTAAGGATTCCAGAATCAAACCGATTTCATGTTTCCAGGCAACAGGGTACCAGAATCCAAACCGATGTCATGTTCCCAGGGCACAGGATTCCACACTCTAACATCAGTCATGTTCCCAGGCCAATGGTTTCCAGAATCAAACCTAAGTCATATTCCCCGGCCACATGGTTCCAGAATCAAACCTCAGTCGTGTTCCCAGGACACAGGGTTCCAGAATAAAACCTCAGTCATTTTCCCTGGACACAGGTTTCAGAAATCAAATCCCAGTCATGTTCCCAGGCCACAGGGTTCCAGAATCAATCCTCAGTTATGTTTCAGGCTACAGGGTTCCAGAATAAAACGTCAGTCATGTTCCCAGTCCACAGGGTTCCAGAACCAAGGCTCAGTCACGTTCCCAGGGCACAGTATTCCACAGTCTAAACAGATGTCATGTTCCCAGGCCTCAGGGTTCCAGAATCCACCCATGTCATGTTCCCAGGCCACAGGGTTCCAGAATCAATCCTCAGTTATGCTCCCAGGCTACAAGGTTCCAGAATAAAACCTCAGTCATGTTCCTAGTCCACAGGGTTCCAGAATCCACCGTTTTCATGTGCCCAGGCCACAGGGTTCCAGAATGAATCCTCAGTTATGGTCCCAGGCTACAGGGTTCCAGAATAAAACCTCAGTCATGTTCCCAGGCCTAAGGTTTCCAGAATCACACCGATTTCATGTTTCCAGGCAACAGGGTACCAGAATCCAAACCGATGTCATGTTCTCAGGGCACAGGATTCCACACTCTAACATCAGTCATGTTCCCAGGCCAATGGTTTCCAGAATCAAACCTAAGTCATATTCCCAGGCCACATGGTTCCAGAATCAAACCTCAGTCGTGTTCCCAGGACACAGGGTTCCAGAATAAAACCTCAGTCATGTTCCCTGGACACAGGTTTCAGAAATCAAATCCCAGTCATGTTCCCAGGCCACAGGGTTCCACAATTAAACCTCAGTCATATTCCCAGGCCAGAGGGTTCCACAA
Source organism: Balaenoptera physalus (assembly GCF_965194825.1). Classification (NCBI taxonomy): domain Eukaryota; kingdom Metazoa; phylum Chordata; class Mammalia; order Artiodactyla; family Balaenopteridae; genus Balaenoptera; species Balaenoptera physalus. The sequence continues at coordinate 1,598,628 of NW_028126464.1, forward strand.
TCAATCCTCAGTTATGTTCCCAGGCTACAGGGTTCCAGAATAAAACGTCAGTCATGTTCCCAGTCCACAGGGTTCCAGAACCAAGGCTCAGTCACGTTCCCAGGGCACAGTATTCCACAATCTAAACAGATTTCATGGTCCCAGGCCTCAGGGTTCCAGAATCCACCCATGTCATGTTCCCAGGACACAGGGTTCCAGAATAAAACGTCAGTCAAGTTCCCAGTCCACAGGGTTCCAGAACCAAGGCTCAGTCAGGTTCCCGGGGCACAGTATTCCACAATCTAAACAGATGTCATGTTCCCAGGCCACAGGGATCCAGAATCAAACCTCAGTCATATTGCCAGGCCATAGGGTACCGCCATCAAACCTCAGTCATATTCCCAGGCCTAAGGTTTCCAGAATCAAACCGATTTCATGTTTCCAGGCAACAGGGTACCAGAATCCAAACCGATGTCATGTTCCCAGGGCACAGGATTCCACACTCTAACATCAGTCATGTTCCCAGGCCAATGGTTTCCAGAATCAAACCTAAGTCATATTCCCAGGCCACATGGTTCCAGAATCAAACCTCAGTCGTGTTCCCAGGTCACAGGGTTCCAGAATAAAACCTCAGTCATATTCCCAGGCCAGAGGGTTCCACAATCAAACCTCAGTCCTTTTGCCAGGACACGGTTCCACTATCAAGCCTCAGTCATGTTCCCAGGCCAGAGTGTTCCACAATCAAACCTAAGTCATCTTGCCAAGCCACAGGGTTCCACCATCAAACCTCAGGCATATTGCCAGGCCACAGGGTTCCACCATCAAGCCTCACTCATGTTCCCAAGCATGAGGGTTCCACTATCAAACCTCAATCATGTTGCCAGGCCACAGGATTCAACCATGAAACCTCAGTCATGTTCCCAGTAAACAGGGTTCCAGAATCAAACCAATGTCATGTTCCCATGCCACGGGGTTCCAGTATCAGGCCTCAGTCATGGTCCCCGTGCACAGGGTTCCAAATCAAACCTCAGTCATGTTGCCAGTCCACAGGTTTCTGCCATCAAACCTCAGTCATGTTCCCAGTAAACAGGGCTCCAGAATCAAGCCTCAGTCATTTTGCCAGGCCAGAGTGTTCCACCATCAAACCTCAGTCATGATCCCAGGCCACCTGTTTCCACAATGAAACCTCAGTCATTTTCCCAGGACAAAGGTTTCCAGAATCAAACCTCAGTCATATTCCCAGGACACATGGTTCCAGAATCAACCTGAGTCATGTTCGAAGGCCACAGGTTTCAACAATCAAACCTCAGTCATGTTCCCAGGACACAGGTGTCCAGAATCAAACCGCAGTCATGTTCCCAGGGAACAGGCTTCCAGAAACAAACCTCAGTCATGTTCCCAAGACACAGGGCTGCAGAATCAAACCTCAGTCTTGTTCCCATGACAAAGGTGTCCAGAATCAAACCGCAGTCATGTTCCCAGGGAACAGGCTTCCAGAAACAAAGCTCAGTCAAGTTCCCAGGCATCAGGGTTCCAGAATCAAATCTCAGTCTTGTTCCTAGACACAGGTTTCCAGAATCAACCCGATATCATGTTCCCTGGCCACAGTCTTCCAGAGTCAATCCTCAGTCATGTTGCCAGACCACAGGTTTCCACCATCAAACCTCAGACATGTTCCCAGGCCACAGGGTTCCAGAGTCAAACCGTTCGCAGGTTCCCAGGCCACAGTGTTCCAGAATCCACCGATGTCATGTTCCCAGGCCACAGGCTTCCAGAATCAATCCTCAGTTATGTTCCCAGGATACAGGGTTCCAGAATAAAACCTCAGTCATGTTCCCAGTCCACAGGGTTCCAGAACCAAGGCTCAGTCAGGTTCCCGGGCCACAGTATTCCACAATCTAAACAGATGTCATGTTCCAAGGCCTCAGGTTTCCAGAATCCACCCATGTCATGTTCCTGGGCCAAAGGGTTCCAAAGTGAATCCTCAGTTATGTTCCCAGGCTACAGGGTTCCAGAATAAAACCTCAGTCATATTCCCAGTCCACAGGTTTCCAAAACCAAGGCTCAGTCAAGTTCCCAGGCCACAGTATTCCACAATCTAAACAGATTTCATGGTCCCAGGCCTCAGGGTTCCAGAATCCACCCATGTCATGTTCCCAGGACACAGGGTTCCAGAATAAAACGTCAGTCAAGTTCCCAGTCCACAGGGTTCCAGAACCAAGGCTCAGTCAGTTTCCCGGGGTACAGTATTCCACAATCTAAACAGATGTCATGTTCCCAGGCCACAGGGATCCAGAATCAAACCTCAGTCATATTGCCAAGCCATAGGGTACCACCATCAAACCTCAGTCATATTCCCAGGCCTAAGGTTTCCAGAATCAAACCGATTTCATGTTTCCAGGCAACAGGGTACCAGAATCCAAACCGATGTCATGTTCCCAGGGCACAGGATTCCACACTCTAACATCAGTCATGTTCCCAGGCCAATGGTTTCCAGAATCAAACCTAAGTCATATTCCCAGGCCACATGGTTCCAGAATCAAACCTCAGTCGTGTTCCCAGGACACAGGGTTCCAGAATACAACCTCAGTCATTTTCCCTGGACACAGGTTTCAGAAATCAAATCCCAGTCATGTTCCCAGGCCACAGGGTTCCAGAATCAATCCTCAGTTATGTTCCCAGGCTACAGGGTTACAGAATAAAACGTCAGTCATGTTCCCAGTCCACAGGGTTCCAGAACCAAGGCTCAGTCACGTTCCCAGGGCACAGTATTCCACAGCCTAAACAGATGTCATGTTCCCAGGCCTCAGGGTTCCAGAATCCACCCATGTCATGTTCCCAGGCCAGAGGGTTCCAGAATCAATCCTCAGTTATGCTCCCAGGCTACAAGGTTCCAGAATAAAACCTCAGTCATGTTCCTAGTCCACAGGGTTCCAGAATCCACCGTTTTCATGTGCCCAGGACACAGGGTTCCAGAATGAATCCTCAGTTATGGTCCCAGGCTACATGGTTCCAGAATAAAACCTCAGTCATGTTCCCAGTCCACAGGGTTCCAGAACCAAGGCTCAGTCAGTTTCCCGGGGCACAGTATTCCACAATCTAAACAGATGTCATGTTCCCAGGCCACAGGCATCCAGAATCAAACCTCAGTCATGTTGCCAGGCCGTAGGGTACCACAATCAAACCTCAGTCATATTCCCAGACCTCAGGTTTACAGAATCAAACCGATTTCATGTTCCCAGGCAACAGGGTACCAGAATCCAAACCGATGTCATGTTCCCAGGCCACAGGATTCCACATTCTAACATCAGTCATGTTCCCAGGCCAATGGTTTCCAGAATCAAACCTCAGTCATATTCCCAGGCCACATGGTTCCAGAATCAAACCTCAGTCGTGTTCCCAGGACACAGGGTTCCAGAATAAAACCTCAGTCATATTCCCTGGACACAGGTTTCAGAAATCAAATCCCAGTCATGTTCCCAGGCCACAGGGTTCCACAATTAAACCTCAGTCATATTCCCAGGCCAGAGGGTTCCACAATCAAACCTCAGTCCTTTTGCCAGGACACGGTTCCACCATCAAGCCTCAGTCATGTTCCCAGGCCAGAGTGTTCCACCATCAAACCTCAGTCATGATCCCAGGCCACATGTTTCCACAATGAAACCTCAGTCATTTTCCCAGGACAAAGTTTTCCAGAATCAAACCTCAGTCATATTCCCAGGACACATGGTTCCAGAATCAACCTGAGTCATGTTCGAAGGCCACAGGTTTCAACAATCAAACCTCAGTCATGTTCCCAGGACACAGGTGTCCAGAATCAAACCTCAGTCATGTTCCCAGAGAAGAGGCTTCCAGAAACAAACCTCAGTCATGTTCCCAAGCCACAGGGTTGCAGAGTCAAACCTCAGTCTTGTTCCCAGGACACAGGTGTCCAGAATCAAACCGCAGTCATGTTCCCAGGGAACAGGCTTCCAGAAACAAACCTCAGTCAAGTTCCCAGGCATCAGGGTTCCAGAATCAAACCTCAGTCTTGTTCCCAGGACAGAGGTTTCCAGAATCAACCCGATATCATGTTCCCTGGCCACAGTCTTCCAGAGTCAATCCTCAGTCATGTTGCCAGACCACAGGTTTCCACCATCAAACCTCAGACATGTTCCCAGGCCACAGGGTTCCAGAGTCAAACCGTTCGCAGGTTCCCAGGCCACAGTGTTCCAGAATCCACCGATGTCATGTTCCCAGGCCACAGGCTTCCAGAATCAATCCTCAGTTATGTTCCCAGGATACAGGGTTCCAGAATAAAACCTCAGTCATGTTCCCAGTCCACAGGGTTCCAGAACCAAGGCTCAGTCAGGTTCCCGGGCCACAGTATTCCACAATCTAAACAGATGTCATGTTCCAAGGCCTCAGGTTTCCAGAATCCACCCATGTCATGTTCCTGGGCCACAGGGTTCCAAAGTGAATCCTCAGTTATGTTCCCAGGCTACACGGCTCCAGAATAAAACCTCAGTCATATTCCCAGTCCATAGGTTTCCAGAACCAAGGCTCAGTCAAGTTCCCAGGCCACAGGGTTCCAGAATCAAACTTCAGTCTTGTTCCCAGGACACAGGTTTCCAGAATCAACCAGATATCATGTTCCCTGGCCACAGTCTTCCAGAATCAATCCTCAGTCATGTTGCCAGGCCACAGGTTTCCACCATCAAACCTCAGACATGTTCCCAGGCCACAGGGTACCAGAGTCAAACCGTTCGCAGGTTCCCAGGCCACAGAGTTCCAGAATCCACCGATGTCATGTTCCCAGGCCACAGGGTTCCAGAATCAATCCTCAGTTATGTTCCCAGGCTACAGGGTTCCAGAATAAAATCTCAGTCATGTTCCCAGTCCACAGGGTTCCAGAACCAAGGCTCAGTCAGGTTCCCGGGCCACAGTATTCCACAATCTAAACAGATGTCATGTTCCAAGGCCTCAGGTTTCCAGAATCCACCCATGTCATGTTCCTGGGCCACAGGGTTCCAAAGTGAATCCTCAGTTATGTTCCCAGGCTACAGGGTTCCAGAATAAAACCTCAGTCATATTCCCAGTCCACAGGTTTCCAGAACCAAGGCTCAGTCAAGTTCCCAGGCCACAGTATTCCACAATCTAAACAGATTTCATGGTTCCAGGCCTCAGGGTTCCAGAATCCACCCATGTCATGTTCCCAGGACACAGGGTTCCAGAATAAAACGTCAGTCAAGTTCCCAGTCCACAGGGTTCCAGAACCAAGGCTCAGTCAGGTTCCCGGGGCACAGTATTCCACAATCTAAACAGATGTCATGTTCCCAGGCCACAGGGATCCAGAATCAAACCTCAGTCATATTGCCAGGCCATAGGGTACCACCATCAAACCTCAGTCATATTCCCAGGCCTAAGGTTTCCAGAATCAAACCGATTTCATGTTTCCAGGCAACAGGGTACCAGAATCCAAACCGATGTCATGTTCCCAGGGCACAGGATTCCACACTCTAACATCAGTCATGTTCCCAGGCCAATGGTTTCCAGAATCAAACCTAAGTCATATTCCCAGGCCACATGGCTCCAGAATCAAACCTCAGTCGTGTTCCCAGGACACAGGGTTCCAGAATAAAACCTCAGTCATGTTCCCTGGACACAGGTTTCAGAAATCAAATCCCAGTCATGTTCCCAGGCCACAGGGTTCCAGAATCAATCCTCAGTTATGTTCCCAGGCTACAGGGTTCCAGAATAAAACGTCAGTCATGTTCCCAGTCCACAGGGTTCCAGAACCAAGGCTCAGTCACGTTCCCAGGGCACAGTATTCCACAGTCTAAACAGATGTCATGTTCCCAGGCCTCAGGGTTCCAGAATCCACCCATGTCATGTTCCCAGGCCACAGGGTTCCAGAATCAATCCTCAATTATGCTCCCAGGCTACAAGGTTCCAGAATAAAACCTCAGTCATGTTCCTAGTCCACAGGGTTCCAGAATCCACCGTTTTCATGTGCCCAGGCCACAGGGTTCCAGAATGAATCCTCAGTTATGGTCCCAGGCTACAGGGTTCCAGAATAAAACCTCAGTCATGTTCCCAGTCCACAGGGTTCCAGAACCAAGGCTCAGTCAGTTTCCGGGGGCACAGTATTCCACAATCTAAACAGATGTCATGTTCCCAGGCCACAGGCATCCAGAATCAAACCTCAGTCATGTTGCCAGGCCGTAGGGTACCACAATCAAACCTCAGTCATATTCCCAGACCTCAGGTTTACAGAATCAAACCGATTTCATGTTCCCAGGCAACAGGGTACCAGAATCCAAACCGATGTCATGTTCCCAGGCCACAGGATTCCACATTCTAACATCAGTCATGTTCCCAGGCCAATGGTTTCCAGAATCAAACCTCAGTCATATTCCCAGGCCACATGGTTCCAGAATCAAACCTCAGTCGTGTTCCCAGGACACAGGGTTCCAGAATAAAACCTCAGTCATGTTCCCTGGACACAGGTTTCAGAAATCAAATCCCAGTCATGTTCCCAGGCCACAGGGTTCCACAATTAAACCTCAGTCATATTCCCAGGCCAGAGGGTTCCACAATCAAACCTCAGTCCTTTTGCCAGGACACGGTTCCACCATCAAGCCTCAGTCATGTTCCCAGGCCAGAGTGTTCCACCATCAAACCTCAGTCATGATCCCAGGCCACATGTTTCCACAATGAAACCTCAGTCATTTTCCCAGGACAAAGTTTTCCAGAATCAAACCTCAGTCATATTCCCAGGACACATGGATCCAGAATCAACCTGAGTCATGTTCGAAGGCCACAGGTTTCAACAATCAAACCTCAGTCATGTTCCCAGGACACAGGTGTCCAGAATCAAACCTCAGTCATGTTCCCAGAGAAGAGGCTTCCAGAAACAAACCTCAGTCATGTTCCCAAGCCACAGGGTTGCAGAGTCAAACCTCAGTCTTGTTCCCAGGACACAGGTGTCCAGAATCAAACCGCAGTCATGTTCCCAGGGAACAGGCTTCAGAAACAAACCTCAGTCATGTTCCCAGGCCACAGGGTTCCAGAATCAAACTTCAGTCTTGTTCCCAGGACACAGGTTTCCAGAATCAACCAGATATCATGTTCCCTGGCCACAGTCTTCCAGAATCAATCCTCAGTCATGTTGCCAGGCCACAGGTTTCCACCATCAAACCTCAGACATGTTCCCAGGCCACAGGGTACCAGAGTCAAACCGTTCGCAGGTTCCCAGGCCACAGAGTTCCAGAATCCACCGATGTCATGTTCCCAGGCCACAGGGTTCCAGAATCAATCCTCAGTTATGTTCCCAGGCTACAGGGTTCCAGAATAAAATCTCAGTCATGTTCCCAGTCCACAGGGTTCCAGAACCAAGGCTCAGTCAGGTTCACGGGCCACAGTATTCCACAATCTAAACAGATGTCATGTTCCAAGGCCTCAGGTTTCCAGAATCCACCCATGTCATGTTCCTGGGCCAAAGGGTTCCAAAGTGAATCCTCAGTTATGTTCCCAGGCTACAGGGTTCCAGAATAAAACCTCAGTCATATTCCCAGTCCACAGGTTTCCAAAACCAAGGCTCAGTCATGTTCCCAGGCCACAGTATTCCACAATCTAAACAGATTTCATGGTCCCAGGCCTCAGGGTTCCAGAATCCACCCATGTCATGTTCCCAGGACACAGGGTTCCAGAATAAAACGTCAGTCAAGTTCCCAGTCCACAGGGTTCCAGAACCAAGGCTCAGTCAGTTTCCCGGGGTACAGTATTCCACAATCTAAACAGATGTCATGTTCCCAGGCCACAGGGATCCAGAATCAAACCTCAGTCATATTGCCAAGCCATAGGGTACCACCATCAAACCTCAGTCATATTCCCAGGCCTAAGGTTTCCAGAATCAAACCGATTTCATGTTTCCAGGCAACAGGGTACCAGAATCCAAACCGATGTCATGTTCCCAGGGCACAGGATTCCACACTCTAACATCAGTCATGTTCCCAGGCCAATGGTTTCCAGAATCAAACCTAAGTCATATTCCCAGGCCACATGGTTCCAGAATCAAACCTCAGTCGTGTTCCCAGGACACAGGGTTCCAGAATAAAACCTCAGTCATTTTCCCTGGACACAGGTTTCAGAAATCAAATCCCAGTCATGTTCCCAGGCCACAGGGTTCCAGAATCAATCCTCAGTTATGTTCCCAGGCTACAGGGTTACAGAATAAAACGTCAGTCATGTTCCCAGTCCACAGGGTTCCAGAACCAAGGCTCAGTCACGTTCCCAGGGCACAGTATTCCACAGCCTAAACAGATGTCATGTTCCCAGGCCTCAGGGTTCCAGAATCCACCCATGTCATGTTCCCAGGCCAGAGGGTTCCAGAATCAATCCTCAGTTATGCTCCCAGGCTACAAGGTTCCAGAATAAAACCTCAGTCATGTTCCTAGTCCACAGGGTTCCAGAATCCACCGTTTTCATGTGCCCAGGACACAGGGTTCCAGAATGAATCCTCAGTTATGGTCCCAGGCTACATGGTTCCAGAATAAAACCTCAGTCATGTTCCCAGTCCACAGGGTTCCAGAACCAAGGCTCAGTCAGTTTCCCGGGGTACAGTATTCCACAATCTAAACAGATGTCATGTTCCCAGGCCACAGGCATCCAGAATCAAACCTCAGTCATGTTGCCAGGCCGTAGGGTACCACAATCAAACCTCAGTCATATTCCCAGACCTCAGGTTTACAGAATCAAACCGATTTCATGTTCCCAGGCAACAGGGTACCAGAATCCAAACCGATGTCATGTTCCCAGGCCACAGGATTCCACATTCTAACATCAGTCATGTTCCCAGGCCAATGGTTTCCAGAATCAAACCTCAGTCATATTCCCAGGCCACATGGTTCCAGAATCAAACCTCAGTCGTGTTCCCAGGACACAGGGTTCCAGAATAAAACCTCAGTCATATTCCCTGGACACAGGTTTCAGAAATCAAATCCCAGTCATGTTCCCAGGCCACAGGGTTCCACAATTAAACCTCAGTCATATTCCCAGGCCAGAGGGTTCCACAATCAAACCTCAGTCCTTTTGCCAGGACACGGTTCCACCATCAAGCCTCAGTCATGTTCCCAGGCCAGAGTGTTCCACCATCAAACCTCAGTCATGATCCCAGGCCACATGTTTCCACAATGAAACCTCAGTCATTTTCCCAGGACAAAGTTTTCCAGAATCAAACCTCAGTCATATTCCCAGGACACATGGATCCAGAATCACCCTGAGTCATGTTCGAAGGCCACAGGTTTCAACAATCAAACCTCAGTCATGTTCCCAGGACACAGGTGTCCAGAATCAAACCTCAGTCATGTTCCCAGAGAAGAGGCTTCCAGAAACAAACCTCAGTCATGTTCCCAAGCCACAGGGTTGCAGAGTCAAACCTCAGTCTTGTTCCCAGGACACAGGTGTCCAGAATCAAACCGCAGTCATGTTCCCAGGGAACAGGCTTCAGAAACAAACCTCAGTCATGTTCCCAGGCCACAGGGTTCCAGAATCAAACTTCAGTCTTGTTCCCAGGACACAGGTTTCCAGAATCAACCAGATATCATGTTCCCTGGCCACAGTCTTCCAGAATCAATCCTCAGTCATGTTGCCAGGCCACAGGTTTCCACCATCAAACCTCAGACATGTTCCCAGGCCACAGGGTACCAGAGTCAAACCGTTCGCAGGTTCCCAGGCCACAGAGTTCCAGAATCCACCGATGTCATGTTCCCAGGCCACAGGGTTCCAGAATCAATCCTCAGTTATGTTCCCAGGCTACAGGGTTCCAGAATAAAATCTCAGTCATGTTCCCAGTCCACAGGGTTCCAGAACCAAGGCTCAGTCAGGTTCACGGGCCACAGTATTCCACAATCTAAACAGATGTCATGTTCCAAGGCCTCAGGTTTCCAGAATCCACCCATGTCATGTTCCTGGGCCACAGGGTTCCAAAGTGAATCCTCAGTTATGTTCCCAGGCTACAGGGTTCCAGAATAAAACCTCAGTCATATTCCCAGTCCACAGGTTTCCAAAACCAAGGCTCAGTCAAGTTCCCAGGCCACAGTATTCCACAATCTAAACAGATTTCATGGTTCCAGGCCTCAGGGTTCCAGAATCCACCCATGTCATGTTCCCAGGACACAGGGTTCCAGAATAAAACGTCAGTCAAGTTCCCAGTCCACAGGGTTCCAGAACCAAGGCTCAGTCAGGTTCCCGGGGCACAGTATTCCACAATCTAAACAGATGTCATGTTCCCAGGCCACAGGGATCCAGAATCAAACCTCAGTCATATTGCCAGGCCATAGGGTACCACCATCAAACCTCAGTCATATTCCCAGGCCTAAGGTTTCGAGAATCAAACCGATTTCATGTTTCCAGGCAACAGGGTACCAGAATCCAAACCGATGTCATGTTCCCAGGGCACAGGATTCCACACTCTAACATCAGTCATGTTCCCAGGCCAATGGTTTCCAGAATCAAACCTAAGTCATATTTCCAGGCCACATGGTTCCAGAATCAAACCTCAGTCGTGTTCCCAGGACACAGGGTTCCAGAATAAAACCTCAGTCATGTTCCCTGGACACAGGTTTCAGAAATCAAATCCCAGTCATGTTCCCAGGCCACAGGGTTCCAGAATCAATCCTCAGTTATGTTCCCAGGCTACAGGGTTACAGAATAAAACGTCAGTCATGTTCCCAGTCCACAGGGTTCCAGAACCAAGGCTCAGTCACGTTCCCAGGGCACAGTATTCCACAGCCTAAACAGATGTCATGTTCCCAGGCCTCAGGGTTCCAGAATCCACCCATGTCATGTTCCCAGGCCAGAGGGTTCCAGAATCAATCCTCAGTTATGCTCCCAGGCTACAAGGTTCCAGAATAAAACCTCAGTCATGTTCCTAGTCCACAGGGTTCCAGAATCCACCGTTTTCATGTGCCCAGGACACAGGGTTCCAGAATGAATCCTCAGTTATGGTCCCAGGCTACATGGTTCCAGAATAAAACCTCAGTCATGTTCCCAGTCCACAGGGTTCCAGAACCAAGGCTCAGTCAGTTTCCCGGGGCACAGTATTCCACAATCTAAACAGATGTCATGTTCCCAGGCCACAGGCATCCAGAATCAAACCTCAGTCATGTTGCCAGGCCGTAGGGTACCACAATCAAACCTCAGTCATATTCCCAGACCTCAGGTTTACAGAATCAAACCGATTTCATGTTCCCAGGCAACAGGGTACCAGAATCCAAACCGATGTCATGTTCCCAGGCCACAGGATTCCACATTCTAACATCAGTCATGTTCCCAGGCCAATGGTTTCCAGAATCAAACCTCAGTCATATTCCCAGGCCACATGGTTCCAGAATCAAACCTCAGTCGTGTTCCCAGGACACAGGGTTCCAGAATAAAACCTCAGTCATATTCCCTGGACACAGGTTTCAGAAATCAAATCCCAGTCATGTTCCCAGGCCACAGGGTTCCACAATTAAACCTCAGTCATATTCCCAGGCCAGAGGGTTCCACAATCAAACCTCAGTCCTTTTGCCAGGACACGGTTCCACCATCAAGCCTCAGTCATGTTCCCAGGCCAGAGTGTTCCACCATCAAACCTCAGTCATGATCCCAGGCCACATGTTTCCACAATGAAACCTCAGTCATTTTCCCAGGACAAAGTTTTCCAGAATCAAACCTCAGTCATATTCCCAGGACACATGGTTCCAGAATCAACCTGAGTCATGTTCGAAGGCCACAGGTTTCAACAATCAAACCTCAGTCATGTTCCCAGGACACAGGTGTCCAGAATCAAACCTCAGTCATGTTCCCAGAGAAGAGGCTTCCAGAAACAAACCTCAGTCATGTTCCCAAGCCACAGGGTTGCAGAGTCAAACCTCAGTCTTGTTCCCAGGACACAGGTGTCCAGAATCAAACCGCAGTCATGTTCCCAGGGAACAGGCTTCAGAAACAAACCTCAGTCATGTTCCCAGGCCACAGGGTTCCAGAATCAAACTTCAGTCTTGTTCCCAGGACACAGGTTTCCAGAATCAACCAGATATCATGTTCCCTGGCCACAGTCTTCCAGAATCAATCCTCAGTCATGTTGCCAGGCCACAGGTTTCCACCATCAAACCTCAGACATGTTCCCAGGCCACAGGGTACCAGAGTCAAACCGTTCGCAGGTTCCCAGGCCACAGAGTTCCAGAATCCACCGATGTCATGTTCCCAGGCCACAGGGTTCCAGAATCAATCCTCAGTTATGTTCCCAGGCTACAGGGTTCCAGAATAAAATCTCAGTCATGTTCCCAGTCCACAGGGTTCCAGAACCAAGGCTCAGTCAGGTTCCCGGGCCACTGTATTCCACAATCTAAACAGATGTCATGTTCCAAGGCCTCAGGTTTCCAGAATCCACCCATGTCATGTTCCTGGGCCACAGGGTTCCAAAGTGAATCCTCAGTTATGTTCCCAGGCTACAGGGTTCCAGAATCCACCGATGTCATGTTCCCAGGCCACAGGGTTCCAGAATCAATCCTCAGTTATGTTCCCAGGCTACAGGGTTCCAGAATAAAATCTCAGTCATGTTCCCAGTCCACAGGTTTCCAGAACCAAGGCTCAGTCAAGTTCCCAGGCCACAGTATTCCACAATCTAAACAGATTTCATGGTTCCAGGCCTCAGGGTTCCAGAATCCACCCATGTCATGTTCCCAGGACACAGGGTTCCAGAATAAAACGTCAGTCAAGTTCCCAGTCCACAGGGTTCCAGAACCAAGGCTCAGTCAGGTTCCCGGGGCACAGTATTCCACAATCTAAACAGATGTCATGTTCCCAGGCCACAGGGATCCAGAATCAAACCTCAGTCATATTGCCAGGCCATAGGGTACCACCATCAAACCTCAGTCATATTCCCAGGCCTAAGGTTTCGAGAATCAAACCGATTTCATGTTTCCAGGCAACAGGGTACCAGAATCCAAACCGATGTCATGTTCCCAGGGCACAGGATTCCACACTCTAACATGAGTCATGTTCCCAGGCCAATGGTTTCCAGAATCAAACCTAAGTCATATTCCCAGGCCACATGGTTCCAGAATCAAACCTCAGTCGTGTTCCCAGGACACAGGGTTCCAGAATAAAACCTCAGTCATGTTCCCTGGACACAGGTTTCAGAAATCAAATCCCAGTCATGTTCCCAGGCCACAGGGTTCCACAATTAAACCTCAGTCATATTCCCAGGCCAGAGGGCTCCACAATCAAACCTCAGTCCTTTTGCCAGGACACGGTTCCACCATCAAGCCTCAGTCATGTTCCCAGGCCAGAGTGTTCCACCATCAAACCTCAGTCATGATCCCAGGCCACATGTTTCCACAATGAAACCTCAGTCATTTTCCCAGGACAAAGTTTTCCAGAATCAAACCTCAGTCATATTCCCAGGACACATGGTTCCAGAATCAACCTGAGTCATGTTCGAAGGCCACAGGTTTCATCAATCAAACCTCAGTCATGTTCCCAGGACACAGGTGTCCAGAATCAAAGCTCAGTCATGTTCCCAGAGAAGAGGCTTCCAGAAACAAACCTCAGTCATGTTCCCAAGCCACAGGGTTGCAGAGTCAAACCTCAGTCTTGTTCCCAGGACACAGGTGTCCAGAATCAAACCGCAGTCATGTTCCCAGGGAACAGGCTTCAGAAACAAACCTCAGTCATGTTCCCAGGCCACAGGGTTCCAGAATCAAACTTCAGTCTTGTTCCCAGGACACAGGTTTCCAGAATCAACCAGATATCATGTTCCCTGGCCACAGTCTTCCAGAATCAATCCTCAGTCATGTTGCCAGGCCACAGGTTTCCACCATCAAACCTCAGACATGTTCCCAGGCCACAGGGTACCAGAGTCAAACCGTTCGCAGGTTCCCAGGCCACAGAGTTCCAGAATCCACCGATGTCATGTTCCCAGGCCACAGGGTTCCAGAATCAATCCTCAGTTATGTTCCCAGGCTACAGGGTTCCAGAATAAAATCTCAGTCATGTTCCCAGTCCACAGGGTTCCAGAACCAAGGCTCAGTCAGTTTCCCGGGCCACAGTATTCCACAATCTAAACAGATGTCATGTTCCAAGGCCTCAGGTTTCCAGAATCCACCCATGTCATGTTCCTGGGCCACAGCGTTCCAAAGTGAATCCTCAGTTATGTTCCCAGGCTACAGGGTTCCAGAATAAAACCTCAGTCATATTCCCAGTCCACAGGTTTCCAGAACCAAGGCTCAGTCAAGTTCCCAGGCCACAGTATTCCACAATCTAAACAGATTTCATGGTCCCAGGCCTCAGGGTTCCAGAATCCACCCATGTCATGTTCCCAGGACACAGGGTTCCAGAATAAAACGTCAGTCAAGTTCCCAGTCCACAGGGTTCCAGAACCAAGGCTCAGTCAGGTTCCCGGGGCACAGTATTCCACAATCTAAACAGATGTCATGTTCCCAGGCCACAGGGATCCAGAATCAAACCTCAGTCATATTGCCAAGCCATAGGGTACCACCATCAAACCTCAGTCATATTCCCAGGCCTAAGGTTTCCAGAATCAAACCGATTTCATGTTTCCAGGCAACAGGGTACCAGAATCCAAACCGATGTCATGTTCCCAGGGCACAGGATTCCACACTCTAACATCAGTCATGTTCCCAGGCCAATGGTTTCCAGAATCAAACCTAAGTCATATTCCCAGGCCACATGGTTCCAGAATCAAACCTCAGTCGTGTTCCCAGGACACAGGGTTCCAGAATAAAACCTCAGTCATTTTCCCTGGACACAGGTTTCAGAAATCAAATCCCAGTCATGTTCCCAGGCCACAGGGTTCCAGAATCAATCCTCAGTTATGTTCCCAGGCTACAGGGTTACAGAATAAAACGTCAGTCATGTTCCCAGTCCACAGGGTTCCAGAACCAAGGCTCAGTCACGTTCCCAGGGCACAGTATTCCACAGCCTAAACAGATGTCATGTTCCCAGGCCTCAGGGTTCCAGAATCCACCCATGTCATGTTCCCAGGCCAGAGGGTTCCAGAATCAATCCTCAGTTATGCTCCCAGGCTACAAGGTTCCAGAATAAAACCTCAGTCATGTTTCTAGTCCACAGGGTTCCAGAATCCACCGTTTTCATGTGCCCAGGACACAGGGTTCCAGAATGAATCCTCAGTTATGGTCCCAGGCTACAGGGTTCCAGAATAAAACCTCAGTCATGTTCCCAGTCCACAGGGTTCCAGAACCAAGGCTCAGTCAGTTTCCCGGGGCACAGTATTCCACAATCTAAACAGATGTCATGTTCCCAGGCCACAGGCATCCAGAATCAAACCTCAGTCATGTTGCCAGGCCATAGGGTACCACAATCAAACCTCAGTCATATTCCCAGACCTCAGGTTTACAGAATCAAACCGATTTCATGTTCCCAGGCAACAGGGTACCAGAATCCAAACCGATGTCATGTTCCCAGGCCACAGGATTCCACATTCTAACATCAGTCATGTTCCCAGGCCAATGGTTTCCAGAATCAAACCTCAGTCATATTCCCAGGCCACATGGTTCCAGAATCAAACCTCAGTCGTGTTCCCAGGACACAGGGTTCCAGAATAAAACCTCAGTCATATTCCCTGGACACAGGTTTCAGAAATCAAATCCCAGTCATGTTCCCAGGCCACAGGGTTCCACAATTAAACCTCAGTCATATTCCCAGGCCAGAGGGTTCCACCATCAAACCTCAGTCATGATCCCAGGCCACATGTTTCCACAATGAAACCTCAGTCATTTTCCCAGGACAAAGTTTTCCAGAATCAAACCTCAGTCATATTCCCAGGACACATGGTTCCAGAATCAACCTGAGTCATGTTCGAAGGCCACAGGTTTCAACAATCAAACCTCAGTCATGTTCCCAGGACACAGGTGTCCAGAATCAAACCTCAGTCATGTTCCCAGAGAAGAGGCTTCCAGAAACAAACCTCAGTCATGTTCCCAAGCCACAGGGTTGCAGAGTCAAACCTCAGTCTTGTTCCCAGGACACAGGTGTCCAGAATCAAACCGCAGTCATGTTCCCAGGGAACAGGCTTCAGAAACAAACCTCAGTCATGTTCCCAGGCCACAGGGTTCCAGAATCAAACTTCAGTCTTGTTCCCAGGACACAGGTTTCCAGAATCAACCAGATATCATGTTCCCTGGCCACAGTCTTCCAGAATCAATCCTCAGTCATGTTGCCAGGCCACAGGTTTCCACCATCAAACCTCAGACATGTTCCCAGGCCACAGGGTACCAGAGTCAAACCGTTCGCAGGTTCCCAGGCCACAGAGTTCCAGAATCCACCGATGTCATGTTCCCAGGCCACAGGGTTCCAGAATCAATCCTCAGTTATGTTCCCAGGCTACAGGGTTCCAGAATAAAATCTCAGTCATGTTCCCAGTCCACAGGGTTCCAGAACCAAGGCTCAGTCAGGTTCCCGGGCCACTGTATTCCACAATCTAAACAGATGTCATGTTCCAAGGCCTCAGGTTTCCAGAATCCACCCATGTCATGTTCCTGGGCCACAGGGTTCCAAAGTGAATCCTCAGTTATGTTCCCAGGCTACAGGGTTCCAGAATCCACCGATGTCATGTTCCCAGGCCACAGGGTTCCAGAATCAATCCTCAGTTATGTTCCCAGGCTACAGGGTTCCAGAATAAAATCTCAGTCATGTTCCCAGTCCACAGGTTTCCAGAACCAAGGCTCAGTCAAGTTCCCAGGCCACAGTATTCCACAATCTAAACAGATTTCATGGTTCCAGGCCTCAGGGTTCCAGAATCCACCCATGTCATGTTCCCAGGACACAGGGTTCCAGAATAAAACGTCAGTCAAGTTCCCAGTCCACAGGGTTCCAGAACCAAGGCTCAGTCAGGTTCCCGGGGCACAGTATTCCACAATCTAAACAGATGTCATGTTCCCAGGCCACAGGGATCCAGAATCAAACCTCAGTCATATTGCCAGGCCATAGGGTACCACCATCAAACCTCAGTCATATTCCCAGGCCTAAGGTTTCGAGAATCAAACCGATTTCATGTTTCCAGGCAACAGGGTACCAGAATCCAAACCGATGTCATGTTCCCAGGGCACAGGATTCCACACTCTAACATGAGTCATGTTCCCAGGCCAATGGTTTCCAGAATCAAACCTAAGTCATATTCCCAGGCCACATGGTTCCAGAATCAAACCTCAGTCGTGTTCCCAGGACACAGGGTTCCAGAATAAAACCTCAGTCATGTTCCCTGGACACAGGTTTCAGAAATCAAATCCCAGTCATGTTCCCAGGCCACAGGGTTCCACAATTAAACCTCAGTCATATTCCCAGGCCAGAGGGCTCCACAATCAAACCTCAGTCCTTTTGCCAGGACACGGTTCCACCATCAAGCCTCAGTCATGTTCCCAGGCCAGAGTGTTCCACCATCAAACCTCAGTCATGATCCCAGGCCACATGTTTCCACAATGAAACCTCAGTCATTTTCCCAGGACAAAGTTTTCCAGAATCAAACCTCAGTCATATTCCCAGGACACATGGTTCCAGAATCAACCTGAGTCATGTTCGAAGGCCACAGGTTTCATCAATCAAACCTCAGTCATGTTCCCAGGACACAGGTGTCCAGAATCAAAGCTCAGTCATGTTCCCAGAGAAGAGGCTTCCAGAAACAAACCTCAGTCATGTTCCCAAGCCACAGGGTTGCAGAGTCAAACCTCAGTCTTGTTCCCAGGACACAGGTGTCCAGAATCAAACCGCAGTCATGTTCCCAGGGAACAGGCTTCAGAAACAAACCTCAGTCATGTTCCCAGGCCACAGGGTTCCAGAATCAAACTTCAGTCTTGTTCCCAGGACACAGGTTTCCAGAATCAACCAGATATCATGTTCCCTGGCCACAGTCTTCCAGAATCAATCCTCAGTCATGTTGCCAGGCCACAGGTTTCCACCATCAAACCTCAGACATGTTCCCAGGCCACAGGGTACCAGAGTCAAACCGTTCGCAGGTTCCCAGGCCACAGAGTTCCAGAATCCACCGATGTCATGTTCCCAGGCCACAGGGTTCCAGAATCAATCCTCAGTTATGTTCCCAGGCTACAGGGTTCCAGAATAAAATCTCAGTCATGTTCCCAGTCCACAGGGTTCCAGAACCAAGGCTCAGTCAGTTTCCCGGGCCACAGTATTCCACAATCTAAACAGATGTCATGTTCCAAGGCCTCAGGTTTCCAGAATCCACCCATGTCATGTTCCTGGGCCACAGCGTTCCAAAGTGAATCCTCAGTTATGTTCCCAGGCTACAGGGTTCCAGAATAAAACCTCAGTCATATTCCCAGTCCACAGGTTTCCAGAACCAAGGCTCAGTCAAGTTCCCAGGCCACAGTATTCCACAATCTAAACAGATTTCATGGTCCCAGGCCTCAGGGTTCCAGAATCCACCCATGTCATGTTCCCAGGACACAGGGTTCCAGAATAAAACGTCAGTCAAGTTCCCAGTCCACAGGGTTCCAGAACCAAGGCTCAGTCAGGTTCCCGGGGCACAGTATTCCACAATCTAAACAGATGTCATGTTCCCAGGCCACAGGGATCCAGAATCAAACCTCAGTCATATTGCCAAGCCATAGGGTACCACCATCAAACCTCAGTCATATTCCCAGGCCTAAGGTTTCCAGAATCAAACCGATTTCATGTTTCCAGGCAACAGGGTACCAGAATCCAAACCGATGTCATGTTCCCAGGGCACAGGATTCCACACTCTAACATCAGTCATGTTCCCAGGCCAATGGTTTCCAGAATCAAACCTAAGTCATATTCCCAGGCCACATGGTTCCAGAATCAAACCTCAGTCGTGTTCCCAGGACACAGGGTTCCAGAATAAAACCTCAGTCATTTTCCCTGGACACAGGTTTCAGAAATCAAATCCCAGTCATGTTCCCAGGCCACAGGGTTCCAGAATCAATCCTCAGTTATGTTCCCAGGCTACAGGGTTACAGAATAAAACGTCAGTCATGTTCCCAGTCCACAGGGTTCCAGAACCAAGGCTCAGTCACGTTCCCAGGGCACAGTATTCCACAGCCTAAACAGATGTCATGTTCCCAGGCCTCAGGGTTCCAGAATCCACCCATGTCATGTTCCCAGGCCAGAGGGTTCCAGAATCAATCCTCAGTTATGCTCCCAGGCTACAAGGTTCCAGAATAAAACCTCAGTCATGTTCCTAGTCCACAGGGTTCCAGAATCCACCGTTTTCATGTGCCCAGGACACAGGGTTCCAGAATGAATCCTCAGTTATGGTCCCAGGCTACAGGGTTCCAGAATAAAACCTCAGTCATGTTCCCAGTCCACAGGGTTCCAGAACCAAGGCTCAGTCAGTTTCCCGGGGCACAGTATTCCACAATCTAAACAGATGTCATGTTCCCAGGCCACAGGCATCCAGAATCAAACCTCAGTCATGTTGCCAGGCCGTAGGGTACCACAATCAAACCTCAGTCATATTCCCAGACCTCAGGTTTACAGAATCAAACCGATTTCATGTTCCCAGGCAACAGGGTACCAGAATCCAAACCGATGTCATGTTCCCAGGCCACAGGATTCCACATTCTAACATCAGTCATGTTCCCAGGCCAATGGTTTCCAGAATCAAACCTCAGTCATATTCCCAGGCCACATGGTTCCAGAATCAAACCTCAGTCGTGTTCCCAGGACACAGGGTTCCAGAATAAAACCTCAGTCATGTTCCCTGGACACAGGTTTCAGAAATCAAATCCCAGTCATGTTCCCAGGCCACAGGGTTCCACAATTAAACCTCAGTCATATTCCCAGGCCAGAGGGTTCCACAATCAAACCTCAGTCCTTTTGCCAGGACACGGTTCCACCATCAAGCCTCAGTCATGTTCCCAGGCCAGAGTGTTCCACCATCAAACCTCAGTCATGATCCCAGGCCACATGTTTCCACAATGAAACCTCAGTCATTTTCCCAGGACAAAGTTTTCCAGAATCAAACCTCAGTCATATTCCCAGGACACATGGATCCAGAATCAACCTGAGTCATGTTCGAAGGCCACAGGTTTCAACAATCAAACCTCAGTCATGTTCCCAGGACACAGGTGTCCAGAATCAAACCTCAGTCATGTTCCCAGAGAAGAGGCTTCCAGAAACAAACCTCAGTCATGTTCCCAAGCCACAGGGTTGCAGAGTCAAACCTCAGTCTTGTTCCCAGGACACAGGTGTCCAGAATCAAACCGCAGTCATGTTCCCAGGGAACAGGCTTCAGAAACAAACCTCAGTCATGTTCCCAGGCCACAGGGTTCCAGAATCAAACTTCAGTCTTGTTCCCAGGACACAGGTTTCCAGAATCAACCAGATATCATGTTCCCTGGCCACAGTCTTCCAGAATCAATCCTCAGTCATGTTGCCAGGCCACAGGTTTCCACCATCAAACCTCAGACATGTTCCCAGGCCACAGGGTACCAGAGTCAAACCGTTCGCAGGTTCCCAGGCCACAGAGTTCCAGAATCCACCGATGTCATGTTCCCAGGCCACAGGGTTCCAGAATCAATCCTCAGTTATGTTCCCAGGCTACAGGGTTCCAGAATAAAATCTCAGTCATGTTCCCAGTCCACAGGGTTCCAGAACCAAGGCTCAGTCAGGTTCCCGGGCCACTGTATTCCACAATCTAAACAGATGTCATGTTCCAAGGCCTCAGGTTTCCATAATCCACCCATGTCATGTTCCTGGGCCACAGGGTTCCAAAGTGAATCCTCAGTTATGTTCCCAGGCTACAGGGTTCCAGAATAAAACCTCAGTCATATTCCCAGTCCACAGGTTTCCAGAACCAAGGCTCAGTCAAGTTCCCAGGCCACAGTATTCCACAATCTAAACAGATTTCATGGTCCCAGGCCTCAGGGTTCCAGAATCCACCCATGTCATGTTCCCAGGACACAGGGTTCCAGAATAAAACGTCAGTCAAGTTCCCAGTCCACAGGGTTCCAGAACCAAGGCTCAGTCAGGTTCCCGGGGCACAGTATTCCACAATCTAAACAGATGTCATGTTCCCAGGCCACAGGGATCCAGAATCAAACCTCAGTCATATTGCCAAGCCATAGGGTACCACCATCAAACCTCAGTCATATTCCCAGGCCTAAGGTTTCCAGAATCAAACCGATTTCATGTTTCCAGGCAACAGGGTACCAGAATCCAAACCGATGTCATGTTCCCAGGGCACAGGATTCCACACTCTAACATCAGTCATGTTCCCAGGCCAATGGTTTCCAGAATCAAACCTAAGTCATATTCCCAGGCCACATGGTTCCAGAATCAAACCTCAGTCGTGTTCCCAGGACACAGGGTTCCAGAATAAAACCTCAGTCATTTTCCCTGGACACAGGTTTCAGAAATCAAATCCCAGTCATGTTCCCAGGCCACAGGGTTCCAGAATCAATCCTCAGTTATGTTCCCAGGCTACAGGGTTACAGAATAAAACGTCAGTCATGTTCCCAGTCCACAGGGTTCCAGAACCAAGGCTCAGTCACGTTCCCAGGGCACAGTATTCCACAGCCTAAACAGATGTCATGTTCCCAGGCCTCAGGGTTCCAGAATCCACCCATGTCATGTTCCCAGGCCAGAGGGTTCCAGAATCAATCCTCAGTTATGCTCCCAGGCTACAAGGTTCCAGAATAAAACCTCAGTCATGTTTCTAGTCCACAGGGTTCCAGAATCCACCGTTTTCATGTGCCCAGGACACAGGGTTCCAGAATGAATCCTCAGTTATGGTCCCAGGCTACAGGGTTCCAGAATAAAACCTCAGTCATGTTCCCAGTCCACAGGGTTCCAGAACCAAGGCTCAGTCAGTTTCCCGGGGCACAGTATTCCACAATCTAAACAGATGTCATGTTCCCAGGCCACAGGCATCCAGAATCAAACCTCAGTCATGTTGCCAGGCCATAGGGTACCACAATCAAACCTCAGTCATATTCCCAGACCTCAGGTTTACAGAATCAAACCGATTTCATGTTCCCAGGCAACAGGGTACCAGAATCCAAACCGATGTCATGTTCCCAGGCCACAGGATTCCACATTCTAACATCAGTCATGTTCCCAGGCCAATGGTTTCCAGAATCAAACCTCAGTCATATTCCCAGGCCACATGGTTCCAGAATCAAACCTCAGTCGTGTTCCCAGGACACAGGGTTCCAGAATAAAACCTCAGTCATATTCCCTGGACACAGGTTTCAGAAATAAAATCCCAGTCATCTTCCCAGGCCACAGGGTTCCACAATTAAACCTCAGTCATATTCCCAGGCCAGAGGGTTCCACAATCAAACCTCAGTTCTGTTGCCAGACCACGGTTCCACCATCAAGCCTCAGTCATGTTCCCAGGGAACAGGCTTCCAGAAACAAACCTCAGTCATGTTCCCAGGCAACAGGGTTCCAGAATCAAACTTCAGTCTTGTTCCCAGGACACAGGTTTCCAGAATCAACCAGATATCATGTTCCCTGGCCACAGTCTTCCAGAATCAATCCTCAGTCATGTTGCCAGGCCACAGGTTTCCACCATCAAACCTCAGACATGTTCCCTGGCCACAGGGTACCAGAGTCAAACCGTTCGCAGGTTCCCAGGCCACAGAGTTCCAGAATCCACCGATGTCATGTTCCCAGGCCACAGGGTTCCAGAATCAATCCTCAGTTATGTTCCCAGGCTACAGGGTTCCAGAATAAAACGTCAGTCAAGTTCCCAGTCCACAGGGTTCCAGAACCGAGGCTCAGTCAGGTTCCCGGGCCACAGTATTCCACAATCTAAATAGATGTCATGTTCCCAGGCCTCACGGTTCCAGAATCCACCGATGTCATGTTCCCAGGCCACAGGGTTCCAGAATCAATCCTCAGTTATGTTCCCAGGCTACAGGGTTCCAGAATAAAACCTCAGTCATGTTCCCAGTCCACAGGGTTCCAGAACCAAGGCTCAGTCAGTTTCCCGGGCCACAGTATTCCACAATCTAAACAGATGTCATGTTCCAAGGCCTCAGGTTTCCAGAATCCACCCATGTCATGTTCCTGGGCCACAGCGTTCCAAAGTGAATCCTAAGTTATGTTCCCAGGCTACAGGGTTCCAGAATAAAACCTCAGTCATATTCCCAGTCCACAGGTTTCCAGAACCAAGGCTCAGTCAAGTTCCCAGGCCACAGTATTCCACAATCTAAACAGATTTCATGGTCCCAGGCCTCAGGGTTCCAGAATCCACCCATGTCATGTTCCCAGGACACAGGGTTCCAGAATAAAACGTCAGTCAAGTTCCCAGTCCACAGGGTTCCAGAACCAAGGCTCAGTCAGGTTCCCGGGGCACAGTATTCCACAATCTAAACAGATGTCATGTTCCCAGGCCACAGGGATCCAGAATCAAACCTCAGTCATATTGCCAAGCCATAGGGTACCACCATCAAACCTCAGTCATATTCCCAGGCCTAAGGTTTCCAGAATCAAACCGATTTCATGTTTCCAGGCAACAGGGTACCAGAATCCAAACCGATGTCATGTTCCCAGGGCACAGGATTCCACACTCTAACATCAGTCATGTTCCCAGGCCAATGGTTTCCAGAATCAAACCTAAGTCATATTCCCAGGCCACATGGTTCCAGAATCAAACCTCAGTCGTGTTCCCAGGACACAGGGTTCCAGAATAAAACCTCAGTCATTTTCCCTGGACACAGGTTTCAGAAATCAAATCCCAGTCATGTTCCCAGGCCACAGGGTTCCAGAATCAATCCTCAGTTATGTTCCCAGGCTACAGGGTTACAGAATAAAACGTCAGTCATGTTCTCAGTCCACAGGGTTCCAGAACCAAGGCTCAGTCACGTTCCCAGGGCACAGTATTCCACAGCCTAAACAGATGTCATGTTCCCAGGCCTCAGGGTTCCAGAATCCACCCATGTCATGTTCCCAGGCCAGAGGGTTCCAGAATCAATCCTCAGTTATGCTCCCAGGCTACAAGGTTCCAGAATAAAACCTCAGTCATGTTTCTAGTCCACAGGGTTCCAGAATCCACCGTTTTCATGTGCCCAGGACACAGGGTTCCAGAATGAATCCTCAGTTATGGTCCCAGGCTACAGGGTTCCAGAATAAAACCTCAGTCATGTTCCCAGTCCACAGGGTTCCAGAACCAAGGCTCAGTCAGTTTCCCGGGGCACAGTATTCCACAATCTAAACAGATGTCATGTTCCCAGGCCACAGGCATCCAGAATCAAACCTCAGTCATGTTGCCAGGCCATAGGGTACCACAATCAAACCTCAGTCATATTCCCAGACCTCAGGTTTACAGAATCAAACCGATTTCATGTTCCCAGGCAACAGGGTACCAGAATCCAAACCGATGTCATGTTCCCAGGCCACAGGATTCCACATTCTAACATCAGTCATGTTCCCAGGCCAATGGTTTCCAGAATCAAACCTCAGTCATATTCCCAGGCCACATGGTTCCAGAATCAAACCTCAGTCGTGTTCCCAGGACACAGGGTTCCAGAATAAAACCTCAGTCATATTCCCTGGACACAGGTTTCAGAAATCAAATCCCAGTCATGTTCCCAGGCCACAGGGTTCCACAATTAAACCTCAGTCATATTCCCAGGCCAGAGGGTTCCACCATCAAACCTCAGTCATGATCCCAGGCCACATGTTTCCACAATGAAACCTCAGTCATTTTCCCAGGACAAAGTTTTCCAGAATCAAACCTCAGTCATATTCCCAGGACACATGGTTCCAGAATCAACCTGAGTCATGTTCGAAGGCCACAGGTTTCAACAATCAAACCTCAGTCATGTTCCCAGGACACAGGTGTCCAGAATCAAACCTCAGTCATGTTCCCAGAGAAGAGGCTTCCAGAAACAAACCTCAGTCATGTTCCCAAGCCACAGGGTTGCAGAGTCAAACCTCAGTCTTGTTCCCAGGACACAGGTGTCCAGAATCAAACCGCAGTCATGTTCCCAGGGAACAGGCTTCAGAAACAAACCTCAGTCATGTTCCCAGGCCACAGGGTTCCAGAATCAAACTTCAGTCTTGTTCCCAGGACACAGGTTTCCAGAATCAACCAGATATCATGTTCCCTGGCCACAGTCTTCCAGAATCAATCCTCAGTCATGTTGCCAGGCCACAGGTTTCCACCATCAAACCTCAGACATGTTCCCAGGCCACAGGGTACCAGAGTCAAACCGTTCGCAGGTTCCCAGGCCACAGAGTTCCAGAATCCACCGATGTCATGTTCCCAGGCCACAGGGTTCCAGAATCAATCCTCAGTTATGTTCCCAGGCTACAGGGTTCCAGAATAAAATCTCAGTCATGTTCCCAGTCCACAGGGTTCCAGAACCAAGGCTCAGTCAGGTTCCCGGGCCACTGTATTCCACAATCTAAACAGATGTCATGTTCCAAGGCCTCAGGTTTCCAGAATCCACCCATGTCATGTTCCTGGGCCACAGGGTTCCAAAGTGAATCCTCAGTTATGTTCCCAGGCTACAGGGTTCCAGAATCCACCGATGTCATGTTCCCAGGCCACAGGGTTCCAGAATCAATCCTCAGTTATGTTCCCAGGCTACAGGGTTCCAGAATAAAATCTCAGTCATGTTCCCAGTCCACAGGTTTCCAGAACCAAGGCTCAGTCAAGTTCCCAGGCCACAGTATTCCACAATCTAAACAGATTTCATGGTTCCAGGCCTCAGGGTTCCAGAATCCACCCATGTCATGTTCCCAGGACACAGGGTTCCAGAATAAAACGTCAGTCAAGTTCCCAGTCCACAGGGTTCCAGAACCAAGGCTCAGTCAGGTTCCCGGGGCACAGTATTCCACAATCTAAACAGATGTCATGTTCCCAGGCCACAGGGATCCAGAATCAAACCTCAGTCATATTGCCAGGCCATAGGGTACCACCATCAAACCTCAGTCATATTCCCAGGCCTAAGGTTTCGAGAATCAAACCGATTTCATGTTTCCAGGCAACAGGGTACCAGAATCCAAACCGATGTCATGTTCCCAGGGCACAGGATTCCACACTCTAACATGAGTCATGTTCCCAGGCCAATGGTTTCCAGAATCAAACCTAAGTCATATTCCCAGGCCACATGGTTCCAGAATCAAACCTCAGTCGTGTTCCCAGGACACAGGGTTCCAGAATAAAACCTCAGTCATGTTCCCTGGACACAGGTTTCAGAAATCAAATCCCAGTCATGTTCCCAGGCCACAGGGTTCCACAATTAAACCTCAGTCATATTCCCAGGCCAGAGGGCTCCACAATCAAACCTCAGTCCTTTTGCCAGGACACGGTTCCACCATCAAGCCTCAGTCATGTTCCCAGGCCAGAGTGTTCCACCATCAAACCTCAGTCATGATCCCAGGCCACATGTTTCCACAATGAAACCTCAGTCATTTTCCCAGGACAAAGTTTTCCAGAATCAAACCTCAGTCATATTCCCAGGACACATGGTTCCAGAATCAACCTGAGTCATGTTCGAAGGCCACAGGTTTCATCAATCAAACCTCAGTCATGTTCCCAGGACACAGGTGTCCAGAATCAAAGCTCAGTCATGTTCCCAGAGAAGAGGCTTCCAGAAACAAACCTCAGTCATGTTCCCAAGCCACAGGGTTGCAGAGTCAAACCTCAGTCTTGTTCCCAGGACACAGGTGTCCAGAATCAAACCGCAGTCATGTTCCCAGGGAACAGGCTTCAGAAACAAACCTCAGTCATGTTCCCAGGCCACAGGGTTCCAGAATCAAACTTCAGTCTTGTTCCCAGGACACAGGTTTCCAGAATCAACCAGATATCATGTTCCCTGGCCACAGACTTCCAGAATCAATCCTCAGTCATGTTGCCAGGCCACAGGTTTCCACCATCAAACCTCAGACATGTTCCCAGGCCACAGGGTACCAGAGTCAAACCGTTCGCAGGTTCCCAGGCCACAGAGTTCCAGAATCCACCGATGTCATGTTCCCAGGCCACAGGGTTCCAGAATCAATCCTCAGTTATGTTCCCAGGCTACAGGGTTCCAGAATAAAATCTCAGTCATGTTCCCAGTCCACAGGGTTCCAGAACCAAGGCTCAGTCAGTTTCCCGGGCCACAGTATTCCACAATCTAAACAGATGTCATGTTCCAAGGCCTCAGGTTTCCAGAATCCACCCATGTCATGTTCCTGGGCCACAGCGTTCCAGAGTGAATCCTCAGTTATGTTCCCAGGCTACAGGGTTCCAGAATAAAACCTCAGTCATATTCCCAGTCCACAGGTTTCCAGAACCAAGGCTCAGTCAAGTTCCCAGGCCACAGTATTCCACAATCTAAACAGATTTCATGGTCCCAGGCCTCAGGGTTCCAGAATCCACCCATGTCATGTTCCCAGGACACAGGGTTCCAGAATAAAACGTCAGTCAAGTTCCCAGTCCACAGGGTTCCAGAACCAAGGCTCAGTCAGGTTCCCGGGGCACAGTATTCCACAATCTAAACAGATGTCATGTTCCCAGGCCACAGGGATCCAGAATCAAACCTCAGTCATATTGCCAAGCCATAGGGTACCACCATCAAACCTCAGTCATATTCCCAGGCCTAAGGTTTCCAGAATCAAACCGATTTCATGTTTCCAGGCAACAGGGTACCAGAATCCAAACCGATGTCATGTTCCCAGGGCACAGGATTCCACACTCTAACATCAGTCATGTTCCCAGGCCAATGGTTTCCAGAATCAAACCTAAGTCATATTCCCAGGCCACATGGTTCCAGAATCAAACCTCAGTCGTGTTCCCAGGACACAGGGTTCCAGAATAAAACCTCAGTCATTTTCCCTGGACACAGGTTTCAGAAATCAAATCCCAGTCATGTTCCCAGGCCACAGGGTTCCAGAATCAATCCTCAGTTATGTTCCCAGGCTACAGGGTTACAGAATAAAACGTCAGTCATGTTCCCAGTCCACAGGGTTCCAGAACCAAGGCTCAGTCACGTTCCCAGGGCACAGTATTCCACAGCCTAAACAGATGTCATGTTCCCAGGCCTCAGGGTTCCAGAATCCACCCATGTCATGTTCCCAGGCCAGAGGGTTCCAGAATCAATCCTCAGTTATGCTCCCAGGCTACAAGGTTCCAGAATAAAACCTCAGTCATGTTCCTAGTCCACAGGGTTCCAGAATCCACCGTTTTCATGTGCCCAGGACACAGGGTTCCAGAATGAATCCTCAGTTATGGTCCCAGGCTACAGGGTTCCAGAATAAAACCTCAGTCATGTTCCCAGTCCACAGGGTTCCAGAACCAAGGCTCAGTCAGTTTCCCGGGGCACAGTATTCCACAATCTAAACAGATGTCATGTTCCCAGGCCACAGGCATCCAGAATCAAACCTCAGTCATGTTGCCAGGCCGTAGGGTACCACAATCAAACCTCAGTCATATTCCCAGACCTCAGGTTTACAGAATCAAACCGATTTCATGTTCCCAGGCAACAGGGTACCAGAATCCAAACCGATGTCATGTTCCCAGGCCACAGGATTCCACATTCTAACATCAGTCACGTTCCCAGGCCAATGGTTTCCAGAATCAAACCTCAGTCATATTCCCAGGCCACATGGTTCCAGAATCAAACCTCAGTCGTGTTCCCAGGACACAGGGTTCCAGAATAAAACCTCAGTCATGTTCCCTGGACACAGGTTTCAGAAATCAAATCCCAGTCATGTTCCCAGGCCACAGGGTTCCACAATTAAACCTCAGTCATATTCCCAGGCCAGAGGGTTCCACAATCAAACCTCAGTCCTTTTGCCAGGACACGGTTCCACCATCAAGCCTCAGTCATGTTCCCAGGCCAGAGTGTTCCACCATCAAACCTCAGTCATGATCCCAGGCCACATGTTTCCACAATGAAACCTCAGTCATTTTCCCAGGACAAAGTTTTCCAGAATCAAACCTCAGTCATATTCCCAGGACACATGGATCCAGAATCAACCTGAGTCATGTTCGAAGGCCACAGGTTTCAACAATCAAACCTCAGTCATGTTCCCAGGACACAGGTGTCCAGAATCAAACCTCAGTCATGTTCCCAGAGAAGAGGCTTCCAGAAACAAACCTCAGTCATGTTCCCAAGCCACAGGGTTGCAGAGTCAAACCTCAGTCTTGTTCCCAGGACACAGGTGTCCAGAATCAAACCGCAGTCATGTTCCCAGGGAACAGGCTTCAGAAACAAACCTCAGTCATGTTCCCAGGCCACAGGGTTCCAGAATCAAACTTCAGTCTTGTTCCCAGGACACAGGTTTCCAGAATCAACCAGATATCATGTTCCCTGGCCACAGTCTTCCAGAATCAATCCTCAGTCATGTTGCCAGGCCACAGGTTTCCACCATCAAACCTCAGACATGTTCCCAGGCCACAGGGTACCAGAGTCAAACCGTTCGCAGGTTCCCAGGCCACAGAGTTCCAGAATCCACCGATGTCATGTTCCCAGGCCACAGGGTTCCAGAATCAATCCTCAGTTATGTTCCCAGGCTACAGGGTTCCAGAATAAAATCTCAGTCATGTTCCCAGTCCACAGGGTTCCAGAACCAAGGCTCAGTCAGGTTCCCGGGCCACAGTATTCCACAATCTAAACAGATGTCATGTTCCAAGGCCTCAGGTTTCCAGAATCCACCCATGTCATGTTCCTGGGCCACAGCGTTCCAAAGTGAATCCTCAGTTATGTTCCCAGGCTACAGGGTTCCAGAATAAAACCTCAGTCATATTCCCAGTCCACAGGTTTCCAGAACCAAGGCTCAGTCAAGTTCCCAGGCCACAGTATTCCACAATCTAAACAGATTTCATGGTCCCAGGCCTCAGGGTTCCAGAATCCACCCATGTCATGTTCCCAGGACACAGGGTTCCAGAATAAAACGTCAGTCAAGTTCCCAGTCCACAGGGTTCCAGAACCAAGGCTCAGTCAGGTTCCCGGGGCACAGTATTCCACAATCTAAACAGATGTCATGTTCCCAGGCCACAGGGATCCAGAATCAAACCTCAGTCATATTGCCAAGCCATAGGGTACCACCATCAAACCTCAGTCATATTCCCAGGCCTAAGGTTTCCAGAATCAAACCGATTTCATGTTTCCAGGCAACAGGGTACCAGAATCCAAACCGATGTCATGTTCCCAGGGCACAGGATTCCACACTCTAACATCAGTCATGTTCCCAGGCCAATGGTTTCCAGAATCAAACCTAAGTCATATTCCCAGGCCACATGGTTCCAGAATCAAACCTCAGTCGTGTTCCCAGGACACAGGGTTCCAGAATAAAACCTCAGTCATTTTCCCTGGACACAGGTTTCAGAAATCAAATCCCAGTCATGTTCCCAGGCCACAGGGTTCCAGAATCAATCCTCAGTTATGTTCCCAGGCTACAGGGTTCCAGAATAAAACGTCAGTCATGTTCCCAGTCCACAGGGTTCCAGAACCAAGGCTCAGTCACGTTCCCAGGGCACAGTATTCCACAGCCTAAACAGATGTCATGTTCCCAGGCCTCAGGGTTCCAGAATCCACCCATGTCATGTTCCCAGGCCAGAGGGTTCCAGAATCAATCCTCAGTTATGCTCCCAGGCTACAAGGTTCCAGAATAAAACCTCAGTCATGTTCCTAGTCCACAGGGTTCCAGAATCCACCGTTTTCATGTGCCCAGGACACAGGGTTCCAGAATGAATCCTCAGTTATGGTCCCAGGCTACAGGGTTCCAGAATAAAACCTCAGTCATGTTCCCAGTCCACAGGGTTCCAGAACCAAGGCTCAGTCAGTTTCCCGGGGCACAGTATTCCACAATCTAAACAGATGTCATGTTCCCAGGCCACAGGCATCCAGAATCAAACCTCAGTCATGTTGCCAGGCCGTAGGGTACCACAATCAAACCTCAGTCATATTCCCAGACCTCAGGTTTACAGAATCAAACCGATTTCATGTTCCCAGGCAACAGGGTACCAGAATCCAAACCGATGTCATGTTCCCAGGCCACAGGATTCCACATTCTAACATCAGTCATGTTCCCAGGCCAATGGTTTCCAGAATCAAACCTCAGTCATATTCCCAGGCCACATGGTTCCAGAATCAAACCTCAGTCGTGTTCCCAGGACACAGGGTTCCAGAATAAAACCTCAGTCATGTTCCCTGGACACAGGTTTCAGAAATCAAATCCCAGTCATGTTCCCAGGCCACAGGGTTCCACAATTAAACCTCAGTCATATTCCCAGGCCAGAGGGTTCCACAATCAAACCTCAGTCCTTTTGCCAGGACACGGTTCCACCATCAAGCCTCAGTCATGTTCCCAGGCCAGAGTGTTCCACCATCAAACCTCAGTCATGATCCCAGGCCACATGTTTCCACAATGAAACCTCAGTCATTTTCCCAGGACAAAGTTTTCCAGAATCAAACCTCAGTCATATTCCCAGGACACATGGATCCAGAATCAACCTGAGTCATGTTCGAAGGCCACAGGTTTCAACAATCAAACCTCAGTCATGTTCCCAGGACACAGGTGTCCAGAATCAAACCTCAGTCATGTTCCCAGAGAAGAGGCTTCCAGAAACAAACCTCAGTCATGTTCCCAAGCCACAGGGTTGCAGAGTCAAACCTCAGTCTTGTTCCCAGGACACAGGTGTCCAGAATCAAACCGCAGTCATGTTCCCAGGGAACAGGCTTCAGAAACAAACCTCAGTCATGTTCCCAGGCCACAGGGTTCCAGAATCAAACTTCAGTCTTGTTCCCAGGACACAGGTTTCCAGAATCAACCAGATATCATGTTCCCTGGCCACAGTCTTCCAGAATCAATCCTCAGTCATGTTGCCAGGCCACAGGTTTCCACCATCAAACCTCAGACATGTTCCCAGGCCACAGGGTACCAGAGTCAAACCGTTCGCAGGTTCCCAGGCCACAGAGTTCCAGAATCCACCGATGTCATGTTCCCAGGCCACAGGGTTCCAGAATCAATCCTCAGTTATGTTCCCAGGCTACAAGGTTCCAGAATAAAATCTCAGTCATGTTCCCAGTCCACAGGGTTCCAGAACCAAGGCTCAGTCAGGTTCACGGGCCACAGTATTCCACAATCTAAACAGATGTCATGTTCCAAGGCCTCAGGTTTCCAGAATCCACCCATGTCATGTTCCTGGGCCAAAGGGTTCCAAAGTGAATCCTCAGTTATGTTCCCAGGCTACAGGGTTCCAGAATAAAACCTCAGTCATATTCCCAGTCCACAGGTTTCCAAAACCAAGGCTCAGTCAAGTTCCCAGGCCACAGTATTCCACAATCTAAACAGATTTCATGATCCCAGGCCTCAGGGTTCCAGAATCCACCCATGTCATGTTCCCAGGACACAGGGTTCCAGAATAAAGCGTCAGTCAAGTTCCCAGTCCACAGGGTTCCAGAACCAAGGCTCAGTCAGTTTCCCGGGGTACAGTATTCCACAATCTAAACAGATGTCATGTTCCCAGGCCACAGGGATCCAGAATCAAACCTCAGTCATATTGCCAAGCCATAGGGTACCACCATCAAACCTCAGTCATATTCCCAGGCCTAAGGTTTCCAGAATCAAACCGATTTCATGTTTCCAGGCAACAGGGTACCAGAATCCAAACCGATGTCATGTTCCCAGGGCACAGGATTCCACACTCTAACATCAGTCATGTTCCCAGGCCAATGGTTTCCAGAATCAAACCTAAGTCATATTCCCAGGCCACATGGTCCCAGAATCAAACCTCAGTCGTGTTCCCAGGACACAGGGTTCCAGAATAAAACCTCAGTCATTTTCCCTGGACACAGGTTTCAGAAATCAAATCCCAGTCATGTTCCCAGGCCACAGGGTTCCAGAATCAATCCTCAGTTATGTTCCCAGGCTACAGGGTTACAGAATAAAACGTCAGTCATGTTCCCAGTCCACAGGGTTCCAGAACCAAGGCTCAGTCACGTTCCCAGGGCACAGTATTCCACAGCCTAAACAGATGTCATGTTCCCAGGCCTCAGGGTTCCAGAATCCACCCATGTCATGTTCCCAGGCCAGAGGGTTCCAGAATCAATCCTCAGTTATGCTCCCAGGCTACAAGGTTCCAGAATAAAACCTCAGTCATGTTCCTAGTCCACAGGGTTCCAGAATCCACCGTTTTCATGTGCCCAGGACACAGGGTTCCAGAATGAATCCTCAGTTATGGTCCCAGGCTACAGGGTTCCAGAATAAAACCTCAGTCATGTTCCCAGTCCACAGGGTTCCAGAACCAAGGCTCAGTCAGTTTCCCGGGGCACAGTATTCCACAATCTAAACAGATGTCATGTTCCCAGGCCACAGGCATCCAGAATCAAACCTCAGTCATGTTGCCAGGCCGTAGGGTACCACAATCAAACCTCAGTCATATTCCCAGACCTCAGGTTTACAGAATCAAACCGATTTCATGTTCCCAGGCAACAGGGTACCAGAATCCAAACCGATGTCATGTTCCCAGGCCACAGGATTCCACATTCTAACATCAGTCATGTTCCCAGGCCAATGGTTTCCAGAATCAAACCTCAGTCATATTCCCAGGCCACATGGTTCCAGAATCAAACCTCAGTCGTGTTCCCAGGACACAGGGTTCCAGAATAAAACCTCAGTCATATTCCCTGGACACAGGTTTCAGAAATCAAATCCCAGTCATGTTCCCAGGCCACAGGGTTCCACAATTAAACCTCAGTCATATTCCCAGGCCAGAGGGTTCCACCATCAAACCTCAGTCATGATCCCAGGCCAATGGTTTCCAGAATCAAACCTCAGTCGTGTTCCCAGGACACAGGGTTCCAGAATAAAACCTCAGTCATGTTCCCTGGACACAGGTTTCAGAAATCAAATCCCAGTCATGTTCTCAGGCCACAGGGTTCCACAATTAAACCTCAGTCATATTCCCAGGCCAGAGGGTTCCACAATCAAACCTCAGTCCTTTTGCCAGGACACGGTTCCACCATCAAGCCTCAGTCATGTTCCCAGGCCAGAGTGTTCCACCATCAAACCTCAGTCATGATCCCAGGCCACATGTTTCCACAATGAAACCTCAGTCATTTTCCCAGGACAAAGTTTTCCAGAATCAAACCTCAGTCATATTCCCAGGACACATGGTTCCAGAATCAACCTGAGTCATGTTCGAAGGCCACAGGTTTCAACAATCAAACCTCAGTCATGTTCCCAGGACACAGGTGTCCAGAATCAAACCTCAGTCATGTTCCCAGAGAAGAGGCTTCCAGAAACAAACCTCAGTCATGTTCCCAAGCCACAGGGTTGCAGAGTCAAACCTCAGTCTTGTTCCCAGGACACAGGTGTCCAGAATCAAACCGCAGTCATGTTCCCAGGGAACAGGCTTCAGAAACAAACCTCAGTCATGTTCCCAGGCCACAGGGTTCCAGAATCAAACTTCAGTCTTGTTCCCAGGACACAGGTTTCCAGAATCAACCAGATATCATGTTCCCTGGCCACAGTCTTCCAGAATCAATCCTCAGTCATGTTGCCAGGCCACAGGTTTCCACCATCAAACCTCAGACATGTTCCCAGGCCACAGGGTACCAGAGTCAAACCGTTCGCAGGTTCCCAGGCCACAGAGTTCCAGAATCCACCGATGTCATGTTCCCAGGCCACAGGGTTCCAGAATCAATCCTCAGTTATGTTCCCAGGCTACAGGGTTCCAGAATAAAATCTCAGTCATGTTCCCAGTCCACAGGGTTCCAGAACCAAGGCTCAGTCAGGTTCCCGGGCCACTGTATTCCACAATCTAAACAGATGTCATGTTCCAAGGCCTCAGGTTTCCAGAATCCACCCATGTCATGTTCCTGGGCCACAGGGTTCCAAAGTGAATCCTCAGTTATGTTCCCAGGCTACAGGGTTCCAGAATCCACCGATGTCATGTTCCCAGGCCACAGGGTTCCAGAATCAATCCTCAGTTATGTTCCCAGGCTACAGGGTTCCAGAATAAAATCTCAGTCATGTTCCTAGTCCACAGGTTTCCAGAACCAAGGCTCAGTCAAGTTCCCAGGCCACAGTATTCCACAATCTAAACAGATTTCATGGTTCCAGGCCTCAGGGTTCCAGAATCCACCCATGTCATGTTCCCAGGACACAGGGTTCCAGAATAAAACGTCAGTCAAGTTCCCAGTCCACAGGGTTCCAGAACCAAGGCTCAGTCAGGTTCCCGGGGCACAGTATTCCACAATCTAAACAGATGTCATGTTCCCAGGCCACAGGGATCCAGAATCAAACCTCAGTCATATTGCCAGGCCATAGGGTACCACCATCAAACCTCAGTCATATTCCCAGGCCTAAGGTTTCGAGAATCAAACCGATTTCATGTTTCCAGGCAACAGGGTACCAGAATCCAAACCGATGTCATGTTCCCAGGGCACAGGATTCCACACTCTAACATGAGTCATGTTCCCAGGCCAATGGTTTCCAGAATCAAACCTAAGTCATATTCCCAGGCCACATGGTTCCAGAATCAAACCTCAGTCGTGTTCCCAGGACACAGGGTTCCAGAATAAAACCTCAGTCATGTTCCCTGGACACAGGTTTCAGAAATCAAATCCCAGTCATGTTCCCAGGCCACAGGGTTCCAGAATCAATCCTCAGTTATGTTCCCAGGCTACAGGGTTCCAGAATAAAACGTCAGTCATGTTCCCAGTCCACAGGGTTCCAGAACCAAGGCTCAGTCACGTTCCCAGGGCACAGTATTCCACAGTCTAAACAGATGTCATGTTCCCAGGCCTCAGGGTTCCAGAATCCACCCATGTCATGTTCCCAGGCCACAGGGTTCCAGAATCAATCCTCAATTATGCTCCCAGGCTACAAGGTTCCAGAATAAAACCTCAGTCATGTTCCTAGTCCACAGGGTTCCAGAATGCACCGTTTTCATGTGCCCAGGACACAGGGTTCCAGAATGAATCCTCAGTTATGGTCCCAGGCTACAGGGTTCCAGAATAAAACCTCAGTCATGTTCCCAGTCCACAGGGTTCCAGAACCAAGGCTCAGTCAGTTTCCCGGGGCACAGTATTCCACAATCTAAACAGATGTCATGTTCCCAGGCCACAGGCATCCAGAATCAAACCTCAGTCATGTTGCCAGGCCGTAGGGTACCACAATCAAACCTCAGTCATATTCCCAGACCTCAGGTTAACAGAATCAAACCGATTTCATGTTCCCAGGCAACAGGGTACCAGAATCCAAACCGATGTCATGTTCCCAGGCCACAGGATTCCACATTCTAACATCAGTCACGTTCCCAGGCCAATGGTTTCCAGAATCAAACCTCAGTCATATTCCCAGGCCACATGGTTCCAGAATCAAACCTCAGTCGTGTTCCCAGGACACAGGGTTCCAGAATAAAACCTCAGTCATGTTCCCTGGACACAGGTTTCAGAAATCAAATCCCAGTCATGTTCCCAGGCCACAGGGTTCCACAATTAAACCTCAGTCATATTCCCAGGCCAGAGGGTTCCACAATCAAACCTCAGTCCTTTTGCCAGGACACGGTTCCACCATCAAGCCTCAGTCATGTTCCCAGGCCAGAGTGTTCCACCATCAAACCTCAGTCATGATCCCAGGCCACATGTTTCCACAATGAAACCTCAGTCATTTTCCCAGGACAAAGTTTTCCAGAATCAAACCTCAGTCATATTCCCAGGACACATGGTTCCAGAATCAACCTGAGTCATGTTCGAAGGCCACAGGTTTCATCAATCAAACCTCAGTCATGTTCCCAGGACACAGGTGTCCAGAATCAAAGCTCAGTCATGTTCCCAGAGAAGAGGCTTCCAGAAACAAACCTCAGTCATGTTCCCAAGCCACAGGGTTGCAGAGTCAAACCTCAGTCTTGTTCCCAGGACACAGGTGTCCAGAATCAAACCGCAGTCATGTTCCCAGGGAACAGGCTTCAGAAACAAACCTCAGTCATGTTCCCAGGCCACAGGGTTCCAGAATCAAACTTCAGTCTTGTTCCCAGGACACAGGTTTCCAGAATCAACCAGATATCATGTTCCCTGGCCACAGTCTTCCAGAATCAATCCTCAGTCATGTTGCCAGGCCACAGGTTTCCACCATCAAACCTCAGACATGTTCCCAGGCCACAGGGTACCAGAGTCAAACCGTTCGCAGGTTCCCAGGCCACAGAGTTCCAGAATCCACCGATGTCATGTTCCCAGGCCACAGGGTTCCAGAATCAATCCTCAGTTATGTTCCCAGGCTACAGGGTTCCAGAATAAAATCTCAGTCATGTTCCCAGTCCACAGGGTTCCAGAACCAAGGCTCAGTCAGTTTCCCGGGCCACAGTATTCCACAATCTAAACAGATGTCATGTTCCAAGGCCTCAGGTTTCCAGAATCCACCCATGTCATGTTCCTGGGCCACAGCGTTCCAAAGTGAATCCTCAGTTATGTTCCCAGGCTACAGGGTTCCAGAATAAAACCTCAGTCATATTCCCAGTCCACAGGTTTCCAGAACCAAGGCTCAGTCAAGTTCCCAGGCCACAGTATTCCACAATCTAAACAGATTTCATGGTCCCAGGCCTCAGGGTTCCAGAATCCACCCATGTCATGTTCCCAGGACACAGGGTTCCAGAATAAAACGTCAGTCAAGTTCCCAGTCCACAGGGTTCCAGAACCAAGGCTCAGTCAGGTTCCCGGGGAACAGTATTCCACAATCTAAACAGATGTCATGTTCCCAGGCCACAGGGATCCAGAATCAAACCTCAGTCATATTGCCAAGCCATAGGGTACCACCATCAAACCTCAGTCATATTCCCAGGCCTAAGGTTTCCAGAATCAAACCGATTTCATGTTTCCAGGCAACAGGGTACCAGAATCCAAACCGATGTCATGTTCCCAG
The DNA here is from genome assembly GCF_965194825.1 of Balaenoptera physalus. Taxonomy (NCBI): domain Eukaryota; kingdom Metazoa; phylum Chordata; class Mammalia; order Artiodactyla; family Balaenopteridae; genus Balaenoptera; species Balaenoptera physalus. Next base: position 1,636,458 of record NW_028126464.1, read on the forward strand.
GGCACAGGATTCCACACTCTAACATCAGTCATGTTCCCAGGCCAATGGTTTCCAGAATCAAACCTAAGTCATATTCCCAGGCCACATGGTTCCAGAATCAAACCTCAGTCGTGTTCCCAGGACACAGGGTTCCAGAATAAAACCTCAGTCATGTTCCCTGGACACAGGTTTCAGAAATCAAATCCCAGTCATGTTCCCAGGCCACAGGGTTCCAGAATCAATCCTCAGTTATGTTCCCAGGCTACAGGGTTACAGAATAAAACGTCAGTCATGTTCCCAGTCCACAGGGTTCCAGAACCAAGGCTCAGTCACGTTCCCAGGGCACAGTATTCCACAGCCTAAACAGATGTCATGTTCCCAGGCCTCAGGGTTCCAGAATCCACCCATGTCATGTTCCCAGGCCAGAGGGTTCCAGAATCAATCCTCAGTTATGCTCCCAGGCTACAAGGTTCCAGAATAAAACCTCAGTCATGTTCCTAGTCCACAGGGTTCCAGAATCCACCGTTTTCATGTGCCCAGGACACAGGGTTCCAGAATGAATCCTCAGTTATGGTCCCAGGCTACAGGGTTCCAGAATAAAACCTCAGTCATGTTCCCAGTCCACAGGGTTCCAGAACCAAGGCTCAGTCAGTTTCCCGGGGCACAGTATTCCACAATCTAAACAGATGTCATGTTCCCAGGCCACAGGCATCCAGAATCAAACCTCAGTCATGTTGCCAGGCCGTAGGGTACCACAATCAAAACTCAGTCATATTCCCAGACCTCAGGTTAACAGAATCAAACCGATTTCATGTTCCCAGGCAACAGGGTACCAGAATCCAAACCGATGTCATGTTCCCAGGCCACAGGATTCCACATTCTAACATCAGTCACGTTCCCAGGCCAATGGTTTCCAGAATCAAACCTCAGTCATATTCCCAGGCCACATGGTTCCAGAATCAAACCTCAGTCGTGTTCCCAGGACACAGGGTTCCAGAATAAAACCTCAGTCATGTTCCCTGGACACAGGTTTCAGAAATCAAATCCCAGTCATGTTCCCAGGCCACAGGGTTCCACAATTAAACCTCAGTCATATTCCCAGGCCAGAGGGTTCCACAATCAAACCTCAGTCCTTTTGCCAGGACACGGTTCCACCATCAAGCCTCAGTCATGTTCCCAGGCCAGAGTGTTCCACCATCAAACCTCAGTCATGATCCCAGGCCACATGTTTCCACAATGAAACCTCAGTCATTTTCCCAGGACAAAGTTTTCCAGAATCAAACCTCAGTCATATTCCCAGGACACATGGTTCCAGAATCAACCTGAGTCATGTTCGAAGGCCACAGGTTTCATCAATCAAACCTCAGTCATGTTCCCAGGACACAGGTGTCCAGAATCAAAGCTCAGTCATGTTCCCAGAGAAGAGGCTTCCAGAAACAAACCTCAGTCATGTTCCCAAGCCACAGGGTTGCAGAGTCAAACCTCAGTCTTGTTCCCAGGACACAGGTGTCCAGAATCAAACCGCAGTCATGTTCCCAGGGAACAGGCTTCAGAAACAAACCTCAGTCATGTTCCCAGGCCACAGGGTTCCAGAATCAAACTTCAGTCTTGTTCCCAGGACACAGGTTTCCAGAATCAACCAGATATCATGTTCCCTGGCCACAGTCTTCCAGAATCAATCCTCAGTCATGTTGCCAGGCCACAGGTTTCCACCATCAAACCTCAGACATGTTCCCAGGCCACAGGGTACCAGAGTCAAACCGTTCGCAGGTTCCCAGGCCACAGAGTTCCAGAATCCACCGATGTCATGTTCCCAGGCCACAGGGTTCCAGAATCAATCCTCAGTTATGTTCCCAGGCTACAGGGTTCCAGAATAAAATCTCAGTCATGTTCCCAGTCCACAGGGTTCCAGAACCAAGGCTCAGTCAGTTTCCCGGGCCACTGTATTCCACAATCTAAACAGATGTCATGTTCCAAGGCCTCAGGTTTCCAGAATCCACCCATGTCATGTTCCTGGGCCACAGGGTTCCAAAGTGAATCCTCAGTTATGTTCCCAGGCTACAGGGTTCCAGAATCCACCGATGTCATGTTCCCAGGCCACAGGGTTCCAGAATCAATCCTCAGTTATGTTCCCAGGCTACAGGGTTCCAGAATAAAATCTCAGTCATGTTCCCAGTCCACAGGTTTCCAGAACCAAGGCTCAGTCAAGTTCCCAGGCCACAGTATTCCACAATCTAAACAGATTTCATGGTTCCAGGCCTCAGGGTTCCAGAATCCACCCATGTCATGTTCCCAGGACACAGGGTTCCAGAATAAAACGTCAGTCAAGTTCCCAGTCCACAGGGTTCCAGAACCAAGGCTCAGTCAGGTTCCCGGGGCACAGTATTCCACAATCTAAACAGATGTCATGTTCCCAGGCCACAGGGATCCAGAATCAAACCTCAGTCATATTGCCAGGCCATAGGGTACCACCATCAAACCTCAGTCATATTCCCAGGCCTAAGGTTTCGAGAATCAAACCGATTTCATGTTTCCAGGCAACAGGGTACCAGAATCCAAACCGATGTCATGTTCCCAGGGCACAGGATTCCACACTCTAACATGAGTCATGTTCCCAGGCCAATGGTTTCCAGAATCAAACCTAAGTCATATTCCCAGGCCACATGGTTCCAGAATCAAACCTCAGTCGTGTTCCCAGGACACAGGGTTCCAGAATAAAACCTCAGTCATGTTCCCTGGACACAGGTTTCAGAAATCAAATCCCAGTCATGTTCCCAGGCCACAGGGTTCCAGAATCAATCCTCAGTTATGTTCCCAGGCTACAGGGTTCCAGAATAAAACGTCAGTCATGTTCCCAGTCCACAGGGTTCCAGAACCAAGGCTCAGTCACGTTCCCAGGGCACAGTATTCCACAGTCTAAACAGATGTCATGTTCCCAGGCCTCAGGGTTCCAGAATCCACCCATGTCATGTTCCCAGGCCACAGGGTTCCAGAATCAATCCTCAATTATGCTCCCAGGCTACAAGGTTCCAGAATAAAACCTCAGTCATGTTCCTAGTCCACAGGGTTCCAGAATCCACCGTTTTCATGTGCCCAGGACACAGGGTTCCAGAATGAATCCTCAGTTATGGTCCCAGGCTACAGGGTTCCAGAATAAAACCTCAGTCATGTTCCCAGTCCACAGGGTTCCAGAACCAAGGCTCAGTCAGTTTCCCGGGGCACAGTATTCCACAATCTAAACAGATGTCATGTTCCCAGGCCACAGGCATCCAGAATCAAACCTCAGTCATGTTGCCAGGCCGTAGGGTACCACAATCAAACCTCAGTCATATTCCCAGACCTCAGGTTTACAGAATCAAACCGATTTCATGTTCCCAGGCAACAGGGTACCAGAATCCAAACCGATGTCATGTTCCCAGGCCACAGGATTCCACATTCTAACATCAGTCATGTTCCCAGGCCAATGGTTTCCAGAATCAAACCTCAGTCATATTCCCAGGCCACATGGTTCCAGAATCAAACCTCAGTCGTGTTCCCAGGACACAGGGTTCCAGAATAAAACCTCAGTCATGTTACCTGGACACAGGTTTCAGAAATCAAATCCCAGTCATGTTCCCAGGCCACAGGGTTCCACAATTAAACCTCAGTCATATTCCCAGGCCAGAGGGCTCCACAATCAAACCTCAGTCCTTTTGCCAGGACACGGTTCCACCATCAAGCCTCAGTCATGTTCCCAGGCCAGAGTGTTCCACCATCAAACCTCAGTCATGATCCCAGGCCACATGTTTCCACAATGAAACCTCAGTCATTTTCCCAGGACAAAGTTTTCCAGAATCAAACCTCAGTCATATTCCCAGGACACATGGTTCCAGAATCAACCTGAGTCATGTTCGAAGGCCACAGGTTTCATCAATCAAACCTCAGTCATGTTCCCAGGACACAGGTGTCCAGAATCAAAGCTCAGTCATGTTCCCAGAGAAGAGGCTTCCAGAAACAAACCTCAGTCATGTTCCCAAGCCACAGGGTTGCAGAGTCAAACCTCAGTCTTGTTCCCAGGACACAGGTGTCCAGAATCAAACCGCAGTCATGTTCCCAGGGAACAGGCTTCAGAAACAAACCTCAGTCATGTTCCCAGGCCACAGGGTTCCAGAATCAAACTTCAGTCTTGTTCCCAGGACACAGGTTTCCAGAATCAACCAGATATCATGTTCCCTGGCCACAGTCTTCCAGAATCAATCCTCAGTCATGTTGCCAGGCCACAGGTTTCCACCATCAAACCTCAGACATGTTCCCAGGCCACAGGGTACCAGAGTCAAACCGTTCGCAGGTTCCCAGGCCACAGAGTTCCAGAATCCACCGATGTCATGTTCCCAGGCCACAGGGTTCCAGAATCAATCCTCAGTTATGTTCCCAGGCTACAGGGTTCCAGAATAAAATCTCAGTCATGTTCCCAGTCCACAGGGTTCCAGAACCAAGGCTCAGTCAGTTTCCCGGGCCACAGTATTCCACAATCTAAACAGATGTCATGTTCCAAGGCCTCAGGTTTCCAGAATCCACCCATGTCATGTTCCTGGGCCACAGCGTTCCAAAGTGAATCCTCAGTTATGTTCCCAGGCTACAGGGTTCCAGAATAAAACCTCAGTCATATTCCCAGTCCACAGGTTTCCAGAACCAAGGCTCAGTCAAGTTCCCAGGCCACAGTATTCCACAATCTAAACAGATTTCATGGTCCCAGGCCTCAGGGTTCCAGAATCCACCCATGTCATGTTCCCAGGACACAGGGTTCCAGAATAAAACGTCAGTCAAGTTCCCAGTCCACAGGGTTCCAGAACCAAGGCTCAGTCAGGTTCCCGGGGCACAGTATTCCACAATCTAAACAGATGTCATGTTCCCAGGCCACAGGGATCCAGAATCAAACCTCAGTCATATTGCCAAGCCATAGGGTACCACCATCAAACCTCAGTCATATTCCCAGGCCTAAGGTTTCCAGAATCAAACCGATTTCATGTTTCCAGGCAACAGGGTACCAGAATCCAAACCGATGTCATGTTCCCAGGGCACAGGATTCCACACTCTAACATCAGTCATGTTCCCAGGCCAATGGTTTCCAGAATCAAACCTAAGTCATATTCCCAGGCCACATGGTTCCAGAATCAAACCTCAGTCGTGTTCCCAGGACACAGGGTTCCAGAATAAAACCTCAGTTATGTTCCCTGGACACAGGTTTCAGAAATCAAATCCCAGTCATGTTCCCAGGCCACAGGGTTCCAGAATCAATCCTCAGTTATGTTCCCAGGCTACAGGGTTACAGAATAAAACGTCAGTCATGTTCCCAGTCCACAGGGTTCCAGAACCAAGGCTCAGTCACGTTCCCAGGGCACAGTATTTCACAGCCTAAACAGATGTCATGTTCCCAGGCCTCAGGGTTCCAGAATCCACCCATGTCATGTTCCCAGGCCAGAGGGTTCCAGAATCAATCCTCAGTTATGCTCCCAGGCTACAAGGTTCCAGAATAAAACCTCAGTCATGTTCCTAGTCCACAGGGTTCCAGAATCCACCGTTTTCATGTGCCCAGGACACAGGGTTCCAGAATGAATCCTCAGTTATGGTCCCAGGCTACAGGGTTCCAGAATAAAACCTCAGTCATGTTCCCAGTCCACAGGGTTCCAGAACCAAGGCTCAGTCAGTTTCCCGGGGCACAGTATTCCACAATCTAAACAGATGTCATGTTCCCAGGCCACAGGCATCCAGAATCAAACCTCAGTCATGTTGCCAGGCCGTAGGGTACCACAATCAAACCTCAGTCATATTCCCAGACCTCAGGTTTACAGAATCAAACCGATTTCATGTTCCCAGGCAACAGGGTACCAGAATCCAAACCGATGTCATGTTCCCAGGCCACAGGATTCCACATTCTAACATCAGTCATATTCCCAGGCCAATGGTTTCCAGAATCAAACCTCAGTCATATTCCCAGGCCACATGGTTCCAGAATCAAACCTCAGTCGTGTTCCCAGGACACAGGGTTCCAGAATAAAACCTCAGTCATGTTACCTGGACACAGGTTTCAGAAATCAAATCCCAGTCATGTTCCCAGGCCACAGGGTTCCACAATTAAACCTCAGTCATATTCCCAGGCCAGAGGGTTCCTCAATCAAACCTCAGTCCTTTTGCCAGGACACGGTTCCACCATCAAGCCTCAGTCATGTTCCCAGGCCAGAGTGTTCCACCATCAAACCTCAGTCATGATCCCAGGCCACATGTTTCCACAATGAAACCTCAGTCATTTTCCCAGGACAAAGTTTTCCAGAATCAAACCTCAGTCATATTCCCAGGACACATGGTTCCAGAATCAACCTGAGTCATGTTCGAAGGCCACAGGTTTCAACAATCAAACCTCAGTCATGTTCCCAGGACACAGGTGTCCAGAATCAAACCTCAGTCATGTTCCCAGAGAAGAGGCTTCCAGAAACAAACCTCAGTCATGTTCCCAAGCCACAGGGTTGCAGAGTCAAACCTCAGTCTTGTTCCCAGGACACAGGTGTCCAGAATCAAACCGCAGTCATGTTCCCAGGGAACAGGCTTCAGAAACAAACCTCAGTCATGTTCCCAGGCCACAGGGTTCCAGAATCAAACTTCAGTCTTGTTCCCAGGACACAGGTTTCCAGAATCAACCAGATATCATGTTCCCTGGCCACAGTCTTCCAGAATCAATCCTCAGTCATGTTGCCAGGCCACAGGTTTCCACCATCAAACCTCAGACATGTTCCCAGGCCACAGGGTACCAGAGTCAAACCGTTCGCAGGTTCCCAGGCCACAGAGTTCCAGAATCCACCGATGTCATGTTCCCAGGCCACAGGGTTCCAGAATCAATCCTCAGTTATGTTCCCAGTCCACAGGGTTCCTGAACCAAGGCTCAGTCAGATTCCCGGGACACAGTATTCCACAATCTAAACAGATGTCATGTTCCAAGGCCTCAGGTTTCCAGAATCCACCCATGTCATGTTCCCAGGCCACAGGGTTCCAGAATCAATCCTCAGTTATGTTCCCAGGCTACAGGGTTCCAGAATAAAATCTCAGTCATGTTCCCAGTCCACAGGGTTCCAGAACCAAGGCTCAGTCAGGTTCCCGGGCCACTGTATTCCACAATCTAAACAGATGTCATGTTCCAAGGCCTCAGGTTTCCAGAATCCACCCATGTCATGTTCCTGGGCCACAGGGTTCCAAAGTGAATCCTCAGTTATGTTCCCAGGCTACAGGGTTCCAGAATCCACCGATGTCATGTTCCCAGGCCACAGGGTTCCAGAATCAATCCTCAGTTATGTTCCCAGGCTACAGGGTTCCAGAATAAAATCTCAGTCATGTTCCCAGTCCACAGGTTTCCAGAACCAAGGCTCAGTCAAGTTCCCAGGCCACAGTATTCCACAATCTAAACAGATTTCATGGTTCCAGGCCTCAGGGTTCCAGAATCCACCCATGTCATGTTCCCAGGACACAGGGTTCCAGAATAAAACGTCAGTCAAGTTCCCAGTCCACAGGGTTCCAGAACCAAGGCTCAGTCAGGTTCCCGGGGCACAGTATTCCACAATCTAAACAGATGTCATGTTCCCAGGCCACAGGGATCCAGAATCAAACCTCAGTCATATTGCCAAGCCATAGGGTACCACCATCAAACCTCAGTCATATTCCCAGGCCTAAGGTTTCCAGAATCAAACCGATTTCATGTTTCCAGGCAACAGGGTACCAGAATCCAAACCGATGTCATGTTCCCAGGGCACAGGATTCCACACTCTAACATCAGTCATGTTCCCAGGCCAATGGTTTCCAGAATCAAACCTAAGTCATATTCCCAGGCCACATGGTTCCAGAATCAAACCTCAGTCGTGTTCCCAGGACACAGGGTTCCAGAATAAAACCTCAGTCATTTTCCCTGGACACAGGTTTCAGAAATCAAATCCCAGTCATGTTCCCAGGCCACAGGGTTCCAGAATAAATCCTCAGTTATGTTCCCAGGCTACAGGGTTACAGAATAAAACGTCAGTCATGTTCCCAGTCCACAGGGTTCCAGAACCAAGGCTCAGTCACGTTCCCAGGGCACAGTATTCCACAGCCTAAACAGATGTCATGTTCCCAGGCCTCAGGGTTCCAGAATCCACCCATGTCATGTTCCCAGGCCAGAGGGTTCCAGAATCAATCCTCAGTTATGCTCCCAGGCTACAAGGTTCCAGAATAAAACCTCAGTCATGTTCCTAGTCCACAGGGTTCCAGAATCCACCGTTTTCATGTGCCCAGGACACAGGGTTCCAGAATGAATCCTCAGTTATGGTCCCAGGCTACAGGGTTCCAGAATAAAACCTCAGTCATGTTCCCAGTCCACAGGGTTCCAGAACCAAGGCTCAGTCAGTTTCCCGGGGCACAGTATTCCACAATCTAAACACATGTCATGTTCCCAGGCCACAGGCATCCAGAATCAAACCTCAGTCATGTTGCCAGGCCGTAGGGTACCACAATCAAACCTCAGTCATATTCCCAGACCTCAGGTTTACAGAATCAAACCGATTTCATGTTCCCAGGCAACAGGGTACCAGAATCCAAACCGATGTCATGTTCCCAGGCCACAGGATTCCACATTCTAACATCAGTCATGTTCCCAGGCCAATGGTTTCCAGAATCAAACCTCAGTCATATTCCCAGGCCACATGGTTCCAGAATCAAACCTCAGTCGTGTTCCCAGGACACAGGGTTCCAGAATAAAACCTCAGTCATATTCCCTGGACACAGGTTTCAGAAATCAAATCCCAGTCATGTTCCCAGGCCACAGGGTTCCACAATTAAACCTCAGTCATATTCCCAGGCCAGAGGGTTCCACAATCAAACCTCAGTCCTTTTGCCAGGACACGGTTCCACCATCAAGCCTCAGTCATGTTCCCAGGCCAGAGTGTTCCACCATCAAACCTCAGTCATGATCCCAGGCCACATGTTTCCACAATGAAACCTCAGTCATTTTCCCAGGACAAAGTTTTCCAGAATCAAACCTCAGTCATATTCCCAGGACACATGGTTCCAGAATCAACCTGAGTCATGTTCGAAGGCCACAGGTTTCAACAATCAAACCTCAGTCATGTTCCCAGGACACAGGTGTCCAGAATCAAACCTCAGTCATGTTCCCAGAGAAGAGGCTTCCAGAAACAAACCTCAGTCATGTTCCCAAGCCACAGGGTTGCAGAGTCAAACCTCAGTCTTGTTCCCAGGACACAGGTGTCCAGAATCAAACCGCAGTCATGTTCCCAGGGAACAGGCTTCAGAAACAAACCTCAGTCATGTTCCCAGGCCACAGGGTTCCAGAATCAAACTTCAGTCTTGTTCCCAGGACACAGGTTTCCAGAATCAACCAGATATCATGTTCCCTGGCCACAGTCTTCCAGAATCAATCCTCAGTCATGTTGCCAGGCCACAGGTTTCCACCATCAAACCTCAGACATGTTCCCAGGCCACAGGGTACCAGAGTCAAACCGTTCGCAGGTTCCCAGGCCACAGAGTTCCAGAATCCACCGATGTCATGTTCCCAGGCCACAGGGTTCCAGAATCAATCCTCAGTTATGTTCCCAGGCTACAGGGTTCCAGAATAAAATCTCAGTCATGTTCCCAGTCCACAGGGTTCCAGAACCAAGGCTCAGTCAGGTTCCCGGGCCACTGTATTCCACAATCTAAACAGATGTCATGTTCCAAGGCCTCAGGTTTCCAGAATCCACCCATGTCATGTTCCTGGGCCACAGGGTTCCAAAGTGAATCCTCAGTTATGTTCCCAGGCTACAGGGTTCCAGAATCCACCGATGTCATGTTCCCAGGCCACAGGGTTCCAGAATCAATCCTCAGTTATGTTCCCAGGCTACAGGGTTCCAGAATAAAATCTCAGTCATGTTCCCAGTCCACAGGTTTCCAGAACCAAGGCTCAGTCAAGTTCCCAGGCCACAGTATTCCACAATCTAAACAGATTTCATGGTTCCAGGCCTCAGGGTTCCAGAATCCACCCATGTCATGTTCCCAGGACACAGGGTTCCAGAATAAAACGTCAGTCAAGTTCCCAGTCCACAGGGTTCCAGAACCAAGGCTCAGTCAGGTTCCCGGGGCACAGTATTCCACAATCTAAACAGATGTCATGTTCCCAGGCCACAGGGATCCAGAATCAAACCTCAGTCATATTGCCAGGCCATAGGGTACCACCATCAAACCTCAGTCATATTCCCAGGCCTAAGGTTTCGAGAATCAAACCGATTTCATGTTTCCAGGCAACAGGGTACCAGAATCCAAACCGATGTCATGTTCCCAGGGCACAGGATTCCACACTCTAACATGAGTCATGTTCCCAGGCCAATGGTTTCCAGAATCAAACCTAAGTCATATTCCCAGGCCACATGGTTCCAGAATCAAACCTCAGTCGTGTTCCCAGGACACAGGGTTCCAGAATAAAACCTCAGTCATGTTCCCTGGACACAGGTTTCAGAAATCAAATCCCAGTCATGTTCCCAGGCCACAGGGTTCCAGAATCAATCCTCAGTTATGTTCCCAGGCTACAGGGTTCCAGAATAAAACGTCAGTCATGTTCCCAGTCCACAGGGTTCCAGAACCAAGGCTCAGTCACGTTCCCAGGGCACAGTATTCCACAGTCTAAACAGATGTCATGTTCCCAGGCCTCAGGGTTCCAGAATCCACCCATGTCATGTTCCCAGGCCACAGGGTTCCAGAATCAATCCTCAATTATGCTCCCAGGCTACAAGGTTCCAGAATAAAACCTCAGTCATGTTCCTAGTCCACAGGGTTCCAGAATCCACCGTTTTCATGTGCCCAGGACACAGGGTTCCAGAATGAATCCTCAGTTATGGTCCCAGGCTACAGGGTTCCAGAATAAAACCTCAGTCATGTTCCCAGTCCACAGGGTTCCAGAACCAAGGCTCAGTCAGTTTCCCGGGGCACAGTATTCCACAATCTAAACAGATGTCATGTTCCCAGGCCACAGGCATCCAGAATCAAACCTCAGTCATGTTGCCAGGCCGTAGGGTACCACAATCAAACCTCAGTCATATTCCCAGACCTCAGGTTTACAGAATCAAACCGATTTCATGTTCCCAGGCAACAGGGTACCAGAATCCAAACCGATGTCATGTTCCCAGGCCACAGGATTCCACATTCTAACATCAGTCATGTTCCCAGGCCAATGGTTTCCAGAATCAAACCTCAGTCATATTCCCAGGCCACATGGTTCCAGAATCAAACCTCAGTCGTGTTCCCAGGACACAGGGTTCCAGAATAAAACCTCAGTCATGTTACCTGGACACAGGTTTCAGAAATCAAATCCCAGTCATGTTCCCAGGCCACAGGGTTCCACAATTAAACCTCAGTCATATTCCCAGGCCAGAGGGCTCCACAATCAAACCTCAGTCCTTTTGCCAGGACACGGTTCCACCATCAAGCCTCAGTCATGTTCCCAGGCCAGAGTGTTCCACCATCAAACCTCAGTCATGATCCCAGGCCACATGTTTCCACAATGAAACCTCAGTCATTTTCCCAGGACAAAGTTTTCCAGAATCAAACCTCAGTCATATTCCCAGGACACATGGTTCCAGAATCAACCTGAGTCATGTTCGAAGGCCACAGGTTTCATCAATCAAACCTCAGTCATGTTCCCAGGACACAGGTGTCCAGAATCAAAGCTCAGTCATGTTCCCAGAGAAGAGGCTTCCAGAAACAAACCTCAGTCATGTTCCCAAGCCACAGGGTTGCAGAGTCAAACCTCAGTCTTGTTCCCAGGACACAGGTGTCCAGAATCAAACCGCAGTCATGTTCCCAGGGAACAGGCTTCAGAAACAAACCTCAGTCATGTTCCCAGGCCACAGGGTTCCAGAATCAAACTTCAGTCTTGTTCCCAGGACACAGGTTTCCAGAATCAACCAGATATCATGTTCCCTGGCCACAGTCTTCCAGAATCAATCCTCAGTCATGTTGCCAGGCCACAGGTTTCCACCATCAAACCTCAGACATGTTCCCAGGCCACAGGGTACCAGAGTCAAACCGTTCGCAGGTTCCCAGGCCACAGAGTTCCAGAATCCACCGATGTCATGTTCCCAGGCCACAGGGTTCCAGAATCAATCCTCAGTTATGTTCCCAGGCTACAGGGTTCCAGAATAAAATCTCAGTCATGTTCCCAGTCCACAGGGTTCCAGAACCAAGGCTCAGTCAGGTTCCCGGGCCACTGTATTCCACAATCTAAACAGATGTCATGTTCCAAGGCCTCAGGTTTCCAGAATCCACCCATGTCATGTTCCTGGGCCACAGGGTTCCAAAGTGAATCCTCAGTTATGTTCCCAGGCTACAGGGTTCCAGAATCCACCGATGTCATGTTCCCAGGCCACAGGGTTCCAGAATCAATCCTCAGTTATGTTCCCAGGCTACAGGGTTCCAGAATAAAATCTCAGTCATGTTCCCAGTCCACAGGTTTCCAGAACCAAGGCTCAGTCAAGTTCCCAGGCCACAGTATTCCACAATCTAAACAGATTTCATGGTTCCAGGCCTCAGGGTTCCAGAATCCACCCATGTCATGTTCCCAGGACACAGGGTTCCAGAATAAAACGTCAGTCAAGTTCCCAGTCCACAGGGTTCCAGAACCAAGGCTCAGTCAGGTTCCCGGGGCACAGTATTCCACAATCTAAACAGATGTCATGTTCCCAGGCCACAGGGATCCAGAATCAAACCTCAGTCATATTGCCAGGCCATAGGGTACCACCATCAAACCTCAGTCATATTCCCAGGCCTAAGGTTTCGAGAATCAAACCGATTTCATGTTTCCAGGGCACAGGATTCCACACTCTAACATGAGTCATGTTCCCAGGCCAATGGTTTCCAGAATCAAACCTAAGTCATATTCCCAGGCCACATGGTTCCAGAATCAAACCTCAGTCGTGTTCCCAGGACACAGGGTTCCAGAATAAAACCTCAGTCATGTTCCCTGGACACAGGTTTCAGAAATCAAATCCCAGTCATGTTCCCAGGCCACAGGGTTCCAGAATCAATCCTCAGTTATGTTCCCAGGCTACAGGGTTCCAGAATAAAACGTCAGTCATGTTCCCAGTCCACAGGGTTCCAGAACCAAGGCTCAGTCACGTTCCCAGGGCACAGTATTCCACAGTCTAAACAGATGTCATGTTCCCAGGCCTCAGGGTTCCAGAATCCACCCATGTCATGTTCCCAGGCCACAGGGTTCCAGAATCAATCCTCAATTATGCTCCCAGGCTACAAGGTTCCAGAATAAAACCTCAGTCATGTTCCTAGTCCACAGGGTTCCAGAATCCACCGTTTTCATGTGCCCAGGACACAGGGTTCCAGAATGAATCCTCAGTTATGGTCCCAGGCTACAGGGTTCCAGAATAAAACCTCAGTCATGTTCCCAGTCCACAGGGTTCCAGAACCAAGGCTCAGTCAGTTTCCCGGGGCACAGTATTCCACAATCTAAACAGATGTCATGTTCCCAGGCCACAGGCATCCAGAATCAAACCACAGTCATGTTGCCAGGCCGTAGGGTACCACAATCAAACCTCAGTCATATTCCCAGACCTCAGGTTTACAGAATCAAACCGATTTCATGTTCCCAGGCAACAGGGTACCAGAAGCCAAACCTATGTCACGTTCCCAGGCCACAGGATTCCACACTCTAATATCAGGCTTGTTCCCAGGCGAAAGGTTTCCAGAATCAAACCTCAGTCATATTCCCAGGCCACATGGTTCCAGAATCAAACCTCAGTCGTGTTCCCAGGACACAGGGTTCCAGAATAAAACCTCAGTCATGTTGCCTGGACACAGGTTTCAGAAATCAAATCCCAGTCATGTTCCCAGGCCACAGGGTTCCACAATTAAACCTCAGTCATATTCCCAGGCCAGAGGGCTCCACAATCAAACCTCAGTCCTTTTGCCAGGACACGGTTCCACCATCAAGCCTCAGTCATGTTCCCAGGCCAGAGTGTTCCACCATCAAACCTCAGTCATGATCCCAGGCCACATGTTTCCACAATGAAACCTCAGTCATTTTCCCAGGACAAAGTTTTCCAGAATCAAACCTCAGTCATATTCCCAGGACACATGGTTCCAGAATCAACCTGAGTCATGTTCGAAGGCCACAGGTTTCAACAATCAAACCTCAGTCATGTTCCCAGGACACAGGTGTCCAGAATCAAACCTCAGTCATGTTCCCAGAGAAGAGGCTTCCAGAAACAAACCTCAGTCATGTTCCCAAGCCACAGGGTTGCAGAGTCAAACCTCAGTCTTGTTCCCAGGACACAGGTGTCCAGAATCAAACCGCAGTCATGTTCCCAGGGAACAGGCTTCAGAAACAAACCTCAGTCATGTTCCCAGGCCACAGGGTTCCAGAATCAAACTTCAGTCTTGTTCCCAGGACACAGGTTTCCAGAATCAACCAGATATCATGTTCCCTGGCCACAGTCTTCCAGAATCAATCCTCAGTCATGTTGCCAGGCCACAGGTTTCCACCATCAAACCTCAGACATGTTCCCAGGCCACAGGGTACCAGAGTCAAACCGTTCGCAGGTTCCCAGGCCACAGAGTTCCAGAATCCACCGATGTCATGTTCCCAGGCCACAGGGTTCCAGAATCAATCCTCAGTTATGTTCCCAGGCTACAGGGTTCCAGAATAAAATCTCAGTCATGTTCCCAGTCCACAGGGTTCCAGAACCAAGGCTCAGTCAGGTTCCCGGGCCACAGTATTCCACAATCTAAACAGATGTCATGTTCCAAGGCCTCAGGTTTCCAGAATCCACCCATGTCATGTTCCTGGGCCACAGCGTTCCAAAGTGAATCCTCAGTTATGTTCCCAGGCTACAGGGTTCCAGAATAAAACCTCAGTCATATTCCCAGTCCACAGGTTTCCAGAACCAAGGCTCAGTCAAGTTCCCAGGCCACAGTATTCCACAATCTAAACAGATTTCATGGTCCCAGGCCTCAGGGTTCCAGAATCCACCCATGTCATGTTCCCAGGACACAGGGTTCCAGAATAAAACGTCAGTCAAGTTCCCAGTCCACAGGGTTCCAGAACCAAGGCTCAGTCAGGTTCCCGGGGCACAGTATTCCACAATCTAAACAGATGTCATGTTCCCAGGCCACAGGGATCCAGAATCAAACCTCAGTCATATTGCCAAGCCATAGGGTACCACCATCAAACCTCAGTCATATTCCCAGGCCTAAGGTTTCCAGAATCAAACCGATTTCATGTTTCCAGGCAACAGGGTACCAGAATCCAAACCGATGTCATGTTCCCAGGGCACAGGATTCCACACTCTAACATCAGTCATGTTCCCAGGCCAATGGTTTCCAGAATCAAACCTAAGTCATATTCCCAGGCCACATGGTTCCAGAATCAAACCTCAGTCGTGTTCCCAGGACACAGGGTTCCAGAATAAAACCTCAGTCATTTTCCCTGGACACAGGTTTCAGAAATCAAATCCCAGTCATGTTCCCAGGCCACAGGGTTCCAGAATAAATCCTCAGTTATGTTCCCAGGCTACAGGGTTACAGAATAAAACGTCAGTCATGTTCCCAGTCCACAGGGTTCCAGAACCAAGGCTCAGTCACGTTCCCAGGGCACAGTATTCCACAGCCTAAACAGATGTCATGTTCCCAGGCCTCAGGGTTCCAGAATCCACCCATGTCATGTTCCCAGGCCAGAGGGTTACAGAATCAATCCTCAGTTATGCTCCCAGGCTACAAGGTTCCAGAATAAAACCTCAGTCATGTTCCTAGTCCACAGGGTTCCAGAATCCACCGTTTTCATGTGCCCAGGACACAGGGTTCCAGAATGAATCCTCAGTTATGGTCCCAGGCTACAGGGTTCCAGAATAAAACCTCAGTCATGTTCCCAGTCCACAGGGTTCCAGAACCAAGGCTCAGTCAGTTTCCCGGGGCACAGTATTCCACAATCTAAACAGATGTCATGTTCCCAGGCCACAGGCATCCAGAATCAAACCTCAGTCATGTTGCCAGGCCGTAGGGTACCACAATCAAACCTCAGTCATATTCCCAGACCTCAGGTTTACAGAATCAAACCGATTTCATGTTCCCAGGCAACAGGGTACCAGAATCCAAACCGATGTCATGTTCCCAGGCCACAGGATTCCACATTCTAACATCAGTCATGTTCCCAGGCCAATGGTTTCCAGAATCAAACCTCAGTCATATTCCCAGGCCACATGGTTCCAGAATCAAACCTCAGTCGTGTTCCCAGGACACAGGGTTCCAGAATAAAACCTCAGTCATGTTGCCTGGACACAGGTTTCAGAAATCAAATCCCAGTCATGTTCCCAGGCCACAGGGTTCCACAATTAAACCTCAGTCATATTCCCAGGCCAGAGGGCTCCACAATCAAACCTCAGTCCTTTTGCCAGGACACGGTTCCACCATCAAGCCTCAGTCATGTTCCCAGGCCAGAGTGTTCCACCATCAAACCTCAGTCATGATCCCAGGCCACATGTTTCCACAATGAAACCTCAGTCATTTTCCCAGGACAAAGTTTTCCAGAATCAAACCTCAGTCATATTCCCAGGACACATGGTTCCAGAATCAACCTGAGTCATGTTCGAAGGCCACAGGTTTCAACAATCAAACCTCAGTCATGTTCCCAGGACACAGGTGTCCAGAATCAAACCTCAGTCATGTTCCCAGAGAAGAGGCTTCCAGAAACAAACCTCAGTCATGTTCCCAAGCCACAGGGTTGCAGAGTCAAACCTCAGTCTTGTTCCCAGGACACAGGTGTCCAGAATCAAACCGCAGTCATGTTCCCAGGGAACAGGCTTCAGAAACAAACCTCAGTCATGTTCCCAGGCCACAGGGTTCCAGAATCAAACTTCAGTCTTGTTCCCAGGACACAGGTTTCCAGAATCAACCAGATATCATGTTCCCTGGCCACAGTCTTCCAGAATCAATCCTCAGTCATGTTGCCAGGCCACAGGTTTCCACCATCAAACCTCAGACATGTTCCCAGGCCACAGGGTACCAGAGTCAAACCGTTCGCAGGTTCCCAGGCCACAGAGTTCCAGAATCCACCGATGTCATGTTCCCAGGCCACAGGGTTCCAGAATCAATCCTCAGTTATGTTCCCAGGCTACAGGGTTCCAGAATAAAATCTCAGTCATGTTCCCAGTCCACAGGGTTCCAGAACCAAGGCTCAGTCAGGTTCCCGGGCCACTGTATTCCACAATCTAAACAGATGTCATGTTCCAAGGCCTCAGGTTTCCAGAATCCACCCATGTCATGTTCCTGGGCCACAGGGTTCCAAAGTGAATCCTCAGTTATGTTCCCAGGCTACAGGGTTCCAGAATCCACCGATGTCATGTTCCCAGGCCACAGGGTTCCAGAATCAATCCTCAGTTATGTTCCCAGGCTACAGGGTTCCAGAATAAAATCTCAGTCATGTTCCCAGTCCACAGGTTTCCAGAACCAAGGCTCAGTCAAGTTCCCAGGCCACAGTATTCCACAATCTAAACAGATTTCATGGTTCCAGGCCTCAGGGTTCCAGAATCCACCCATGTCATGTTCCCAGGACACAGGGTTCCAGAATAAAACGTCAGTCAAGTTCCCAGTCCACAGGGTTCCAGAACCAAGGCTCAGTCAGGTTCCCGGGGCACAGTATTCCACAATCTAAACAGATGTCATGTTCCCAGGCCACAGGGATCCAGAATCAAACCTCAGTCATATTGCCAGGCCATAGGGTACCACCATCAAACCTCAGTCATATTCCCAGGCCTAAGGTTTCGAGAATCAAACCGATTTCATGTTTCCAGGCAACAGGGTACCAGAATCCAAACCGATGTCATGTTCCCAGGGCACAGGATTCCACACTCTAACATGAGTCATGTTCCCAGGCCAATGGTTTCCAGAATCAAACCTAAGTCATATTCCCAGGCCACATGGTTCCAGAATCAAACCTCAGTCGTGTTCCCAGGACACAGGGTTCCAGAATAAAACCTCAGTCATGTTCCCTGGACACAGGTTTCAGAAATCAAATCCCAGTCATGTTCCCAGGCCACAGGGTTCCAGAATCAATCCTCAGTTATGTTCCCAGGCTACAGGGTTCCAGAATAAAACGTCAGTCATGTTCCCAGTCCACAGGGTTCCAGAACCAAGGCTCAGTCACGTTCCCAGGGCACAGTATTCCACAGTCTAAACAGATGTCATGTTCCCAGGCCTCAGGGTTCCAGAATCCACCCATGTCATGTTCCCAGGCCACAGGGTTCCAGAATCAATCCTCAATTATGCTCCCAGGCTACAAGGTTCCAGAATAAAACCTCAGTCATGTTCCTAGTCCACAGGGTTCCAGAATCCACCGTTTTCATGTGCCCAGGACACAGGGTTCCAGAATGAATCCTCAGTTATGGTCCCAGGCTACAGGGTTCCAGAATAAAACCTCAGTCATGTTCCCAGTCCACAGGGTTCCAGAACCAAGGCTCAGTCAGTTTCCCGGGGCACAGTATTCCACAATCTAAACAGATGTCATGTTCCCAGGCCACAGGCATCCAGAATCAAACCACAGTCATGTTGCCAGGCCGTAGGGTACCACAATCAAACCTCAGTCATATTCCCAGACCTCAGGTTTACAGAATCAAACCGATTTCATGTTCCCAGGCAACAGGGTACCAGAAGCCAAACCTATGTCACGTTCCCAGGCCACAGGATTCCACACTCTAATATCAGGCTTGTTCCCAGGCGAAAGGTTTCCAGAATCAAACCTCAGTCATATTCCCAGGCCACATGGTTCCAGAATCAAACCTCAGTCGTGTTCCCAGGACACAGGGTTCCAGAATAAAACCTCAGTCATGTTGCCTGGACACAGGTTTCAGAAATCAAATCCCAGTCATGTTCCCAGGCCACAGGGTTCCACAATTAAACCTCAGTCATATTCCCAGGCCAGAGGGCTCCACAATCAAACCTCAGTCCTTTTGCCAGGACACGGTTCCACCATCAAGCCTCAGTCATGTTCCCAGGCCAGAGTGTTCCACCATCAAACCTCAGTCATGATCCCAGGCCACATGTTTCCACAATGAAACCTCAGTCATTTTCCCAGGACAAAGTTTTCCAGAATCAAACCTCAGTCATATTCCCAGGACACATGGTTCCAGAATCAACCTGAGTCATGTTCGAAGGCCACAGGTTTCAACAATCAAACCTCAGTCATGTTCCCAGGACACAGGTGTCCAGAATCAAACCTCAGTCATGTTCCCAGAGAAGAGGCTTCCAGAAACAAACCTCAGTCATGTTCCCAAGCCACAGGGTTGCAGAGTCAAACCTCAGTCTTGTTCCCAGGACACAGGTGTCCAGAATCAAACCGCAGTCATGTTCCCAGGGAACAGGCTTCAGAAACAAACCTCAGTCATGTTCCCAGGCCACAGGGTTCCAGAATCAAACTTCAGTCTTGTTCCCAGGACACAGGTTTCCAGAATCAACCAGATATCATGTTCCCTGGCCACAGTCTTCCAGAATCAATCCTCAGTCATGTTGCCAGGCCACAGGTTTCCACCATCAAACCTCAGACATGTTCCCAGGCCACAGGGTACCAGAGTCAAACCGTTCGCAGGTTCCCAGGCCACAGAGTTCCAGAATCCACCGATGTCATGTTCCCAGGCCACAGGGTTCCAGAATCAATCCTCAGTTATGTTCCCAGGCTACAGGGTTCCAGAATAAAATCTCAGTCATGTTCCCAGTCCACAGGGTTCCAGAACCAAGGCTCAGTCAGGTTCCCGGGCCACAGTATTCCACAATCTAAACAGATGTCATGTTCCAAGGCCTCAGGTTTCCAGAATCCACCCATGTCATGTTCCTGGGCCACAGCGTTCCAAAGTGAATCCTCAGTTATGTTCCCAGGCTACAGGGTTCCAGAATAAAACCTCAGTCATATTCCCAGTCCACAGGTTTCCAGAACCAAGGCTCAGTCAAGTTCCCAGGCCACAGTATTCCACAATCTAAACAGATTTCATGGTCCCAGGCCTCAGGGTTCCAGAATCCACCCATGTCATGTTCCCAGGACACAGGGTTCCAGAATAAAACGTCAGTCAAGTTCCCAGTCCACAGGGTTCCAGAACCAAGGCTCAGTCAGGTTCCCGGGGCACAGTATTCCACAATCTAAACAGATGTCATGTTCCCAGGCCACAGGGATCCAGAATCAAACCTCAGTCATATTGCCAGGCCATAGGGTACCACCATCAAACCTCAGTCATATTCCCAGGCCTAAGGTTTCCAGAATCAAACCGATTTCATGTTTCCAGGCAACAGGGTACCAGAATCCAAACCGATGTCATGTTCCCAGGGCACAGGATTCCACACTCTAACATCAGTCATGTTCCCAGGCCAATGGTTTCCAGAATCAAACCTAAGTCATATTCCCAGGCCACATGGTTCCAGAATCAAACCTCAGTCGTGTTCCCAGGACACAGGGTTCCAGAATAAAACCTCAGTCATTTTCCCTGGACACAGGTTTCAGAAATCAAATCCCAGTCATGTTCCCAGGCCACAGGGTTCCAGAATCAATCCTCAGTTATGTTCCCAGGCTACAGGGTTCCAGAATAAAACGTCAGTCATGTTCCCAGTCCACAGGGTTCCAGAACCAAGGCTCAGTCACGTTCCCAGGGCACAGTATTCCACAGTCTAAACAGATGTCATGTTCCCAGGCCTCAGGGTTCCAGAATCCACCCATGTCATGTTCCCAGGCCACAGGGTTCCAGAATCAATCCTCAATTATGCTCCCAGGCTACAAGGTTCCAGAATAAAACCTCAGTCATGTTCCTAGTCCACAGGGTTC
Organism: Balaenoptera physalus; assembly: GCF_965194825.1. Classification (NCBI taxonomy): domain Eukaryota; kingdom Metazoa; phylum Chordata; class Mammalia; order Artiodactyla; family Balaenopteridae; genus Balaenoptera; species Balaenoptera physalus. The sequence goes on from NW_028126464.1 coordinate 1,657,288, forward strand.
CAGAATCCACCGTTTTCATGTGCCCAGGCCACAGGGTTCCAGAATGAATCCTCAGTTATGGTCCCAGGCTACAGGGTTCCAGAATAAAACCTCAGTCATGTTCCCAGTCCACAGGGTTCCAGAACCAAGGCTCAGTCAGTTTCCCGGGGCACAGTATTCCACAATCTAAACAGATGTCATGTTCCCAGGCCACAGGCATCCAGAATCAAACCTCAGTCATGTTGCCAGGCCGTAGGGTACCACAATCAAACCTCAGTCATATTCCCAGACCTCAGGTTTACAGAATCAAACGAATTTCATGTTCCCAGGCAACAGGGTACCAGAATCCAAACCGATGTCATGTTCCCAGGCCACAGGATTCCACATTCTAACATCAGTCATGTTCCCAGGCCAATGGTTTCCAGAATCAAACCTCAGTCATATTCCCAGGCCACATGGTTCCAGAATCAAACCTCAGTCGTGTTCCCAGGACACAGGGTTCCAGAATAAAACCTCAGTCATGTTCCCTGGACACAGGTTTCAGAAATCAAATCCCAGTCATGTTCCCAGGCCACAGGGTTCCACAATTAAACCTCAGTCATATTCCCAGGCCAGAGGGTTCCACAATCAAACCTCAGTCCTTTTGCCAGGACACGGTTCCACCATCAAGCCTCAGTCATGTTCCCAGGTCAGAGTGTTCCACCATCAAACCTCAGTCATGATCCCAGGCCACATGTTTCCACAATGAAACCTCAGTCATTTTCCCAGGACAAAGTTTTCCAGAATCAAACCTCAGTCATATTCCCAGGACACATGGATCCAGAATCAACCTGAGTCATGTTCGAAGGCCACAGGTTTCAACAATCAAACCTCAGTCATGTTCCCAGGACACAGGTGTCCAGAATCAAAGCTCAGTCATGTTCCCAGAGAAGAGGCTTCCAGAAACAAACCTCAGTCATGTTCCCAAGCCACAGGGTTGCAGAGTCAAACCTCAGTCTTGTTCCCAGGACACAGGTGTCCAGAATCAAACCGCAGTCATGTTCCCAGGGAACAGGCTTCAGAAACAAACCTCAGTCATGTTCCCAGGCCACAGGGTTCCAGAATCAAACTTCAGTCTTGTTCCCAGGACACAGGTTTCCAGAATCAACCAGATATCATGTTCCCTGGCCACAGTCTTCCAGAATCAATCCTCAGTCATGTTGCCAGGCCACAGGTTTCCACCATCAAACCTCAGACATGTTCCCAGGCCACAGGGTACCAGAGTCAAACCGTTCGCAGGTTCCCAGGCCACAGAGTTCCAGAATCCACCGATGTCATGTTCCCAGGCCACAGGGTTCCAGAATCAATCCTCAGTTATGTTCCCAGGCTACAAGGTTCCAGAATAAAATCTCAGTCATGTTCCCAGTCCACAGGGTTCCAGAACCAAGGCTCAGTCAGGTTCCCGGGCCACAGTATTCCACAATCTAAACAGATGTCATGTTCCAAGGCCTCAGGTTTCCAGAATCCACCCATGTCATGTTCCTGGGCCAAAGGGTTCCAAAGTGAATCCTCAGTTATGTTCCCAGGCTACAGGGTTCCAGAATCCACCGATGTCATGTTCCCAGGCCACAGGGTTCCAGAATCAATCCTCAGTTATGTTCCCAGGCTACAGGGTTCCAGAATAAAATCTCAGTCATGTTCCCAGTCCACAGGTTTCCAGAACCAAGGCTCAGTCAAGTTCCCAGGCCACAGTATTCCACAATCTAAACAGATTTCATGGTTCCAGGCCTCAGGGTTCCAGAATCCACCCATATCATGTTCCCAGGACACAGGGTTCCAGAATAAAACGTCAGTCAAGTTCCCAGTCCACAGTGTTCCAGAACCAAGGCTCAGTCAGGTTCCCGGGGCACAGTATTCCACAATCTAAACAGATGTCATGTTCCCAGGCCACAGGGATCCAGAATCAAACCTCAGTCATATTGCCAGGCCATAGGGTACCACCATCAAACCTCAGTCATATTCCCAGGCCTAAGGTTTCCAGAATCAAACCGATTTCATGTTTCCAGGCAACAGGGTACCAGAATCCAAACCGATGTCATGTTCCCAGGGCACAGGATTCCACACTCTAACATCAGTCATGTTCCCAGGCCAATGGTTTCCAGAATCAAACCTAAGTCATATTCCCAGGCCACATGGTTCCAGAATCAAACCTCAGTCGTGTTCCCAGGACACAGGGTTCCAGAATAAAACCTCAGTCATGTTCCCTGGACACAGGTTTCAGAAATCAAATCCCAGTCATGTTCCCAGGCCACAGGGTTCCAGAATCAATCCTCAGTTATGTTCCCAGGCTACAGGGTTCCAGAATAAAACGTCAGTCATGTTCCCAGTCCACAGGGTTCCAGAACCAAGGCTCAGTCACGTTCCCAGGGCACAGTATTCCACAGTCTAAACAGATGTCATGTTCCCAGGCCTCAGGGTTCCAGAATCCACCCATGTCATGTTCCCAGGCCACAGGGTTCCAGAATCAATCCTCAATTATGCTCCCAGGCTACAAGGTTCCAGAATAAAACCTCAGTCATGTTCCTAGTCCACAGGGTTCCAGAATGCACCGTTTTCATGTGCCCAGGACACAGGGTTCCAGAATGAATCCTCAGTTATGGTCCCAGGCTACAGGGTTCCAGAATAAAACCTCAGTCATGTTCCCAGTCCACAGGGTTCCAGAACCAAGGCTCAGTCAGTTTCCCGGGGCACAGTATTCCACAATCTAAACAGATGTCATGTTCCCAGGCCACAGGCATCCAGAATCAAACCTCAGTCATGTTGCCAGGCCGTAGGGTACCACAATCAAACCTCAGTCATATTCCCAGACCTCAGGTTTACAGAATCAAACCGATTTCATGTTCCCAGGCAACAGGGTACCAGAATCCAAACCGATGTCATGTTCCCAGGCCACAGGATTCCACATTCTAACATCAGTCATGTTCCCAGGCCAATGGTTTCCAGAATCAAACCTCAGTCATATTCCCAGGCCACATGGTTCCAGAATCAAACCTCAGTCGTGTTCCCAGGACACAGGGTTCCAGAATAAAACCTCAGTCATGTTGCCTGGACACAGGTTTCAGAAATCAAATCCCAGTCATGTTCCCAGGCCACAGGGTTCCACAATTAAACCTCAGTCATATTCCCAGGCCAGAGGGCTCCACAATCAAACCTCAGTCCTTTTGCCAGGACACGGTTCCACCATCAAGCCTCAGTCATGTTCCCAGGCCACATGTTTCCACAATGAAACCTCAGTCATTTTCCCAGGACAAAGTTTTCCAGAATCAAACCTCAGTCATATTCCCAGGACACATGGTTCCAGAATCAACCTGAGTCATGTTCGAAGGCCACAGGTTTCAACAATCAAACCTCAGTCATGTTCCCAGGACACAGGTGTCCAGAATCAAACCTCAGTCATGTTCCCAGAGAAGAGGCTTCCAGAAACAAACCTCAGTCATGTTCCCAAGCCACAGGGTTGCAGAGTCAAACCTCAGTCTTGTTCCCAGGACACAGGTGTCCAGAATCAAACCGCAGTCATGTTCCCAGGGATCAGGCTTCAGAAACAAACCTCAGTCATGTTCCCAGGCCACAGGGTTCCAGAATCAAACTTCAGTCTTGTTCCCAGGACACAGGTTTCCAGAATCAACCAGATATCATGTTCCCTGGCCACAGTCTTCCAGAATCAATCCTCAGTCATGTTGCCAGGCCACAGGTTTCCACCATCAAACCTCAGACATGTTCCCAGGCCACAGGGTACCAGAGTCAAACCGTTCGCAGGTTCCCAGGCCACAGAGTTCCAGAATCCACCGATGTCATGTTCCCAGGCCACAGGGTTCCAGAATCAATCCTCAGTTATGTTCCCAGGCTACAGGGTTCCAGAATAAAATCTCAGTCATGTTCCCAGTCCACAGGGTTCCAGAACCAAGGCTCAGTCAGTTTCCCGGGCCACAGTATTCCACAATCTAAACAGATGTCATGTTCCAAGGCCTCAGGTTTCCAGAATCCACCCATGTCATGTTCCTGGGCCACAGCGTTCCAAAGTGAATCCTCAGTTATGTTCCCAGGCTACAGGGTTCCAGAATAAAACCTCAGTCATATTCCCAGTCCACAGGTTTCCAGAACCAAGGCTCAGTCAAGTTCCCAGGCCACAGTATTCCACAATCTAAACAGATTTCATGGTCCCAGGCCTCAGGGTTCCAGAATCCACCCATGTCATGTTCCCAGGACACAGGGTTCCAGAATAAAACGTCAGTCAAGTTCCCAGTCCACAGGGTTCCAGAACCAAGGCTCAGTCAGGTTCCCGGGGTACAGTATTCCACAATCTAAACAGGTGTCATGTTCCCAGGCCACAGGGATCCAGAATCAAACCTCAGTCATATTGCCAAGCCATAGGGTACCACCATCAAACCTCAGTCATATTCCCAGGCCTAAGGTTTCCAGAATCAAACCGATTTCATGTTTCCAGGCAACAGGGTACCAGAATCCAAACCGATGTCATGTTCCCAGGGCACAGGATTCCACACTCTAACATCAGTCATGTTCCCAGGCCAATGGTTTCCAGAATCAAACCTAAGTCATATTCCCAGGCCACATGGTTCCAGAATCAAACCTCAGTCGTGTTCCCAGGACACAGGGTTCCAGAATAAAACCTCAGTCATTTTCCCTGGACACAGGTTTCAGAAATCAAATCCCAGTCATGTTCCCAGGCCACAGGGTTCCAGAATCAATCCTCAGTTATGTTCCCAGGCTACAGGGTTCCAGAATAAAACGTCAGTCATGTTCCCAGTCCACAGGGTTCCAGAACCAAGGCTCAGTCACGTTCCCAGGGCACAGTATTCCACAGTCTAAACAGATGTCATGTTCCCAGGCCTCAGGGTTCCAGAATCCACCCATGTCATGTTCCCAGGCCACAGGGTTCCAGAATCAATCCTCAATTATGCTCCCAGGCTACAAGGTTCCAGAATAAAACCTCAGTCATGTTCCTAGTCCACAGGGTTCCAGAATCCACCGTTTTCATGTGCCCAGGCCACAGGGTTCCAGAATGAATCCTCAGTTATGGTCCCAGGCTACAGGGTTCCAGAATAAAACCTCAGTCATGTTCCCAGTCCACAGGGTTCCAGAACCAAGGCTCAGTCAGTTTCCCGGGGCACAGTATTCCACAATCTAAACAGATGTCATGTTCCCAGGCCACAGGCATCCAGAATCAAACCTCAGTCATGTTGCCAGGCCGTAGGGTACCACAATCAAACCTCAGTCATATTCCCAGACCTCAGGTTTACAGAATCAAACCGATTTCATGTTCCCAGTCAACAGGGTACCAGAATCCAAACCGATGTCATGTTCCCAGGCCACAGGATTCCACATTCTAACATCAGTCATGTTCCCAGGCCAATGGTTTCCAGAATCAAACCTCAGTCATATTCCCAGGCCACATGGTTCCAGAATCAAACCTCAGTCGTGTTCCCAGGACACAGGGTTCCAGAATAAAACCTCAGTCATGTTCCCTGGACACAGGTTTCAGAAATCAAATCCCAGTCATGTTCCCAGGCCACAGGGTTCCACAATTAAACCTCAGTCATATTCCCAGGCCAGAGGGTTCCACAATCAAACCTCAGTCCTTTTGCCAGGACACGGTTCCACCATCAAGCCTCAGTCATGTTCCCAGGCCAGAGTGTTCCACCATCAAACCTCAGTCATGATCCCAGGCCACATGTTTCCACAATGAAACCTCAGTCATTTTCCCAGGACAAAGTTTTCCAGAATCAAACCTCAGTCATATTCCCAGGACACATGGATCCAGAATCAACCTGAGTCATGTTCGAAGGCCACAGGTTTCAACAATCAAACCTCAGTCATGTTCCCAGGACACAGGTGTCCAGAATCAAACCTCAGTCATGTTCCCAGAGAAGAGGCTTCCAGAAACAAACCTCAGTCATGTTCCCAAGCCACAGGGTTGCAGAGTCAAACCTCAGTCTTGTTCCCAGGACACAGGTGTCCAGAATCAAACCGCAGTCATGTTCCCAGGGAACAGGCTTCAGAAACAAACCTCAGTCATGTTCCCAGGCCACAGGGTTCCAGAATCAAACTTCAGTCTTGTTCCCAGGACACAGGTTTCCAGAATCAACCAGATATCATGTTCCCTGGCCACAGTCTTCCAGAATCAATCCTCAGTCATGTTGCCAGGCCACAGGTTTCCACCATCAAACCTCAGACATGTTCCCAGGCCACAGGGTACCAGAGTCAAACCGTTCGCAGGTTCCCAGGCCACAGAGTTCCAGAATCCACCGATGTCATGTTCCCAGGCCACAGGGTTCCAGAATCAATCCTCAGTTATGTTCCCAGGCTACAGGGTTCCAGAATAAAATCTCAGTCATGTTCCCAGTCCACAGGGTTCCAGAACCAAGGCTCAGTCAGGTTCCCGGGCCACAGTATTCCACAATCTAAACAGATGTCATGTTCCAAGGCCTCAGGTTTCCAGAATCCACCCATGTCATGTTCCTGGGCCAAAGGGTTCCAAAGTGAATCCTCAGTTATGTTCCCAGGCTACAGGGTTCCAGAATAAAACCTCAGTCATATTCCCAGTCCACAGGTTTCCAGAACCAAGGCTCAGTCAAGTTCCCAGGCCACAGTATTCCACAATCTAAACAGATTTCATGGACCCAGGCCTCAGGGTTCCAGAATCCACCCATGTCATGTTCCCAGGCTACAGGGTTCCAGAATAAAACGTCAGTCATGTTCCCAGTCCACAGGGTTCCAGAACCAAGGCTCAGTCACGTTCCCAGGGCACAGTATTCCACAGTCTAAACAGATGTCATGTTCCCAGGCCTCAGGGTTCCAGAATCCACCCATGTCATGTTCCCAGGCCACAGGGTTCCAGAATCAATCCTCAATTATGCTCCCAGGCTACAAGGTTCCAGAATAAAACCTCAGTCATGTTCCTAGTCCACAGGGTTCCAGAATCCACCGTTTTCATGTGCCCAGGCCACAGGGTTCCAGAATGAATCCTCAGTTATGGTCCCAGGCTACAGGGTTCCAGAATAAAACCTCAGTCATGTTCCCAGTCCACAGGGTTCCAGAACCAAGGCTCAGTCAGTTTCCCGGGGCACAGTATTCCACAATCTAAACAGATGTCATGTTCCCAGGCCACAGGCATCCAGAATCAAACCTCAGTCATGTTGCCAGGCCGTAGGGTACCACAATCAAACCTCAGTCATATTCCCAGACCTCAGGTTTACAGAATCAAACCGATTTCATGTTCCCAGGCAACAGGGTACCAGAATCCAAACCGATGTCATGTTCCCAGGCCACAGGATTCCACATTCTAACATCAGTCATGTTCCCAGGCCAATGGTTTCCAGAATCAAACCTCAGTCATATTCCCAGGCCACATGGTTCCAGAATCAAACCTCAGTCGTGTTCCCAGGACACAGGGTTCCAGAATAAAACCTCAGTCATGTTCCCTGGACACAGGTTTCAGAAATCAAATCCCAGTCATGTTCCCAGGCCACAGGGTTCCACAATTAAACCTCAGTCATATTCCCAGGCCAGAGGGTTCCACAATCAAACCTCAGTCCTTTTGCCAGGACACGGTTCCACCATCAAGCCTCAGTCATGTTCCCAGGCCAGAGTGTTCCACCATCAAACCTCAGTCATGATCCCAGGCCACATGTTTCCACAATGAAACCTCAGTCATTTTCCCAGGACAAAGTTTTCCAGAATCAAACCTCAGTCATATTCCCAGGACACATGGAACCAGAATCAACCTGAGTCATGTTCGAAGGCCACAGGTTTCAACAATCAAACCTCAGTCATGTTCCCAGGACACAGGTGTCCAGAATCAAACCTCAGTCATGTTCCCAGAGAAGAGGCTTCCAGAAACAAACCTCAGTCATGTTCCCAAGCCACAGGGTTGCAGAGTCAAACCTCAGTCTTGTTCCCAGGACACAGGTGTCCAGAATCAAACCGCAGTCATGTTCCCAGGGAACAGGCTTCAGAAACAAACCTCAGTCATGTTCCCAGGCCACAGGGTTCCAGAATCAAACTTCAGTCTTGTTCCCAGGACACAGGTTTCCAGAATCAACCAGATATCATGTTCCCTGGCCACAGTCTTCCAGAATCAATCCTCAGTCATGTTGCCAGGCCACAGGTTTCCACCATCAAACCTCAGACATGTTCCCAGGCCACAGGGTACCAGAGTCAAACCGTTCGCAGGTTCCCAGGCCACAGAGTTCCAGAATCCACCGATGTCATGTTCCCAGGCCACAGGGTTCCAGAATCAATCCTCAGTTATGTTCCCAGGCTACAGGGTTCCAGAATAAAATCTCAGTCATGTTCCCAGTCCACAGGGTTCCAGAACCAAGGCTCAGTCAGGTTCCCGGGCCACAGTATTCCACAATCTAAACAGATGTCATGTTCCAAGGCGTCAGGTTTCCAGAATCCACCCATGTCATGTTCCTGGGCCAAAGGGTTCCAAAGTGAATCCTCAGTTATGTTCCCAGGCTACAGGGTTCCAGAATAAAACCTCAGTCATATTCCCAGTCCACAGGTTTCCAGAACCAAGGCTCAGTCAAGTTCCCAGGCCACAGTATTCCACAATCTAAACAGATTTCATGGACCCAGGCCTCAGGGTTCCAGAATCCACCCATGTCATGTTCCCAGGCTACAGGGTTCCAGAATAAAACGTCAGTCATGTTCCCAGTCCACAGGGTTCCAGAACCAAGGCTCAGTCACCTTCCCAGGGCACAGTATTCCACAGTCTAAACAGATGTCATGTTCCCAGGCCTCAGGGTTCCAGAATCCACCCATGTCATGTTCCCAGGCCACAGGGTTCCAGAATCAATCCTCAATTATGCTCCCAGGCTACAAGGTTCCAGAATAAAACCTCAGTCATGTTCCTAGTCCACAGGGTTCCAGAATCCACCGTTTTCATGTGCCCAGGCCACAGGGTTCCAGAATGAATCCTCAGTTATGGTCCCAGGCTACAGGGTTCCAGAATAAAACCTCAGTCATGTTCCCAGTCCACAGGGTTCCAGAACCAAGGCTCAGTCAGTTTCCCGGGGCACAGTATTCCACAATCTAAACAGATGTCATGTTCCCAGGCCACAGGCATCCAGAATCAAACCTCAGTCATGTTGCCAGGCCGTAGGGTACCACAATCAAACCTCAGTCATATTCCCAGACCTCAGGTTTACAGAATCAAACCGATTTCATGTTCCCAGGCAACAGGGTACCAGAATCCAAACCGATGTCATGTTCCCAGGCCACAGGATTCCACATTCTAACATCAGTCATGTTCCCAGGCCAATGGTTTCCAGAATCAAACCTCAGTCATATTCCCAGGCCACATGGTTCCAGAATCAAACCTCAGTCGTGTTCCCAGGACACAGGGTTCCAGAATAAAACCTCAGTCATGTTGCCTGGACACAGGTTTCAGAAATCAAATCCCAGTCATGTTCCCAGGCCACAGGGTTCCACAATTAAACCTCAGTCATATTCCCAGGCCAGAGGGCTCCACAATCAAACCTCAGTCCTTTTGCCAGGACACGGTTCCACCATCAAGCCTCAGTCATGTTCCCAGGCCACATGTTTCCACAATGAAACCTCAGTCATTTTCCCAGGACAAAGTTTTCCAGAATCAAACCTCAGTCATATTCCCAGGACACATGGTTCCAGAATCAACCTGAGTCATGTTCGAAGGCCACAGGTTTCAACAATCAAACCTCAGTCATGTTCCCAGGACACAGGTGTCCAGAATCAAACCTCAGTCATGTTCCCAGAGAAGAGGCTTCCAGAAACAAACCTCAGTCATGTTCCCAAGCCACAGGGTTGCAGAGTCAAACCTCAGTCTTGTTCCCAGGACACAGGTGTCCAGAATCAAACCGCAGTCATGTTCCCAGGGATCAGGCTTCAGAAACAAACCTCAGTCATGTTCCCAGGCCACAGGGTTCCAGAATCAAACTTCAGTCTTGTTCCCAGGACACAGGTTTCCAGAATCAACCAGATATCATGTTCCCTGGCCACAGTCTTCCAGAATCAATCCTCAGTCATGTTGCCAGGCCACAGGTTTCCACCATCAAACCTCAGACATGTTCCCAGGCCACAGGGTACCAGAGTCAAACCGTTCGCAGGTTCCCAGGCCACAGAGTTCCAGAATCCACCGATGTCATGTTCCCAGGCCACAGGGTTCCAGAATCAATCCTCAGTTATGTTCCCAGGCTACAGGGTTCCAGAATAAAATCTCAGTCATGTTCCCAGTCCACAGGGTTCCAGAACCAAGGCTCAGTCAGTTTCCCGGGCCACAGTATTCCACAATCTAAACAGATGTCATGTTCCAAGGCCTCAGGTTTCCAGAATCCACCCATGTCATGTTCCTGGGCCACAGCGTTCCAAAGTGAATCCTCAGTTATGTTCCCAGGCTACAGGGTTCCAGAATAAAACCTCAGTCATATTCCCAGTCCACAGGTTTCCAGAACCAAGGCTCAGTCAAGTTCCCAGGCCACAGTATTCCACAATCTAAACAGATTTCATGGTCCCAGGCCTCAGGGTTCCAGAATCCACCCATGTCATGTTCCCAGGACACAGGGTTCCAGAATAAAACGTCAGTCAAGTTCCCAGTCCACAGGGTTCCAGAACCAAGGCTCAGTCAGGTTCCCGGGGTACAGTATTCCACAATCTAAACAGGTGTCATGTTCCCAGGCCACAGGGATCCAGAATCAAACCTCAGTCATATTGCCAAGCCATAGGGTACCACCATCAAACCTCAGTCATATTCCCAGGCCTAAGGTTTCCAGAATCAAACCGATTTCATGTTTCCAGGCAACAGGGTACCAGAATCCAAACCGATGTCATGTTCCCAGGGCACAGGATTCCACACTCTAACATCAGTCATGTTCCCAGGCCAATGGTTTCCAGAATCAAACCTAAGTCATATTCCCAGGCCACATGGTTCCAGAATCAAACCTCAGTCGTGTTCCCAGGACACAGGGTTCCAGAATAAAACCTCAGTCATTTTCCCTGGACACAGGTTTCAGAAATCAAATCCCAGTCATGTTCCCAGGCCACAGGGTTCCAGAATCAATCCTCAGTTATGTTCCCAGGCTACAGGGTTCCAGAATAAAACGTCAGTCATGTTCCCAGTCCACAGGGTTCCAGAACCAAGGCTCAGTCACGTTCCCAGGGCACAGTATTCCACAGTCTAAACAGATGTCATGTTCCCAGGCCTCAGGGTTCCAGAATCCACCCATGTCATGTTCCCAGGCCACAGGGTTCCAGAATCAATCCTCAATTATGCTCCCAGGCTACAAGGTTCCAGAATAAAACCTCAGTCATGTTCCTAGTCCACAGGGTTCCAGAATCCACCGTTTTCATGTGCCCAGGCCACAGGGTTCCAGAATGAATCCTCAGTTATGGTCCCAGGCTACAGGGTTCCAGAATAAAACCTCAGTCATGTTCCCAGTCCACAGGGTTCCAGAACCAAGGCTCAGTCAGTTTCCCGGGGCACAGTATTCCACAATCTAAACAGATGTCATGTTCCCAGGCCACAGGCATCCAGAATCAAACCTCAGTCATGTTGCCAGGCCGTAGGGTACCACAATCAAACCTCAGTCATATTCCCAGACCTCAGGTTTACAGAATCAAACCGATTTCATGTTCCCAGTCAACAGGGTACCAGAATCCAAACCGATGTCATGTTCCCAGGCCACAGGATTCCACATTCTAACATCAGTCATGTTCCCAGGCCAATGGTTTCCAGAATCAAACCTCAGTCATATTCCCAGGCCACATGGTTCCAGAATCAAACCTCAGTCGTGTTCCCAGGACACAGTGTTCCAGAATAAAACCTCAGTCATGTTCCCTGGACACAGGTTTCAGAAATCAAATCCCAGTCATGTTCCCAGGCCACAGGGTTCCACAATTAAACCTCAGTCATATTCCCAGGCCAGAGGGTTCCACAATCAAACCTCAGTCCTTTTGCCAGGACACGGTTCCACCATCAAGCCTCAGTCATGTTCCCAGGCCAGAGTGTTCCACCATCAAACCTCAGTCATGATCCCAGGCCACATGTTTCCACAATGAAACCTCAGTCATTTTCCCAGGACAAAGTTTTCCAGAATCAAACCTCAGTCATATTCCCAGGACACATGGATCCAGAATCAACCTGAGTCATGTTCGAAGGCCACAGGTTTCAACAATCAAACCTCAGTCATGTTCCCAGGACACAGGTGTCCAGAATCAAACCTCAGTCATGTTCCCAGAGAAGAGGCTTCCAGAAACAAACCTCAGTCATGTTCCCAAGCCACAGGGTTGCAGAGTCAAACCTCAGTCTTGTTCCCAGGACACAGGTGTCCAGAATCAAACCGCAGTCATGTTCCCAGGGAACAGGCTTCAGAAACAAACCTCAGTCATGTTCCCAGGCCACAGGGTTCCAGAATCAAACTTCAGTCTTGTTCCCAGGACACAGGTTTCCAGAATCAACCAGATATCATGTTCCCTGGCCACAGTCTTCCAGAATCAATCCTCAGTCATGTTGCCAGGCCACAGGTTTCCACCATCAAACCTCAGACATGTTCCCAGGCCACAGGGTACCAGAGTCAAACCGTTCGCAGGTTCCCAGGCCACAGAGTTCCAGAATCCACCGATGTCATGTTCCCAGGCCACAGGGTTCCAGAATCAATCCTCAGTTATGTTCCCAGGCTACAGGGTTCCAGAATAAAATCTCAGTCATGTTCCCAGTCCACAGGGTTCCAGAACCAAGGCTCAGTCAGGTTCCCGGGCCACAGTATTCCACAATCTAAACAGATGTCATGTTCCAAGGCCTCAGGTTTCCAGAATCCACCCATGTCATGTTCCTGGGCCAAAGGGTTCCAAAGTGAATCCTCAGTTATGTTCCCAGGCTACAGGGTTCCAGAATAAAACCTCAGTCATATTCCCAGTCCACAGGTTTCCAGAACCAAGGCTCAGTCAAGTTCCCAGGCCACAGTATTCCACAATCTAAACAGATTTCATGGACCCAGGCCTCAGGGTTCCAGAATCCACCCATGTCATGTTCCCAGGCTACAGGGTTCCAGAATAAAACGTCAGTCATGTTCCCAGTCCACAGGGTTCCAGAACCAAGGCTCAGTCACCTTCCCAGGGCACAGTATTCCACAGTCTAAACAGATGTCATGTTCCCAGGCCTCAGGGTTCCAGAATCCACCCATGTCATGTTCCCAGGCCACAGGGTTCCAGAATCAATCCTCAATTATGCTCCCAGGCTACAAGGTTCCAGAATAAAACCTCAGTCATGTTCCTAGTCCACAGGGTTCCAGAATCCACCGTTTTCATGTGCCCAGGCCACAGGGTTCCAGAATGAATCCTCAGTTATGGTCCCAGGCTACAGGGTTCCAGAATAAAACCTCAGTCATGTTCCCAGTCCACAGGGTTCCAGAACCAAGGCTCAGTCAGTTTCCCGGGGCACAGTATTCCACAATCTAAACAGATGTCATGTTCCCAGGCCACAGGCATCCAGAATCAAACCTCAGTCATGTTGCCAGGCCGTAGGGTACCACAATCAAACCTCAGTCATATTCCCAGACCTCAGGTTTACAGAATCAAACCGATTTCATGTTCCCAGGCAACAGGGTACCAGAATCCAAACCGATGTCATGTTCCCAGGCCACAGGATTCCACATTCTAACATCAGTCATGTTCCCAGGCCAATGGTTTCCAGAATCAAACCTCAGTCATATTCCCAGGCCACATGGTTCCAGAATCAAACCTCAGTCGTGTTCCCAGGACACAGGGTTCCAGAATAAAACCTCAGTCATGTTCCCTGGACACAGGTTTCAGAAATCAAATCCCAGTCATGTTCCCAGGCCACAGGGTTCCACAATTAAACCTCAGTCATATTCCCAGGCCAGAGGGTTCCACAATCAAACCTCAGTCCTTTTGCCAGGACACGGTTCCACCATCAAGCCTCAGTCATGTTCCCAGGCCAGAGTGTTCCACCATCAAACCTCAGTCATGATCCCAGGCCACATGTTTCCACAATGAAACCTCAGTCATTTTCCCAGGACAAAGTTTTCCAGAATCAAACCTCAGTCATATTCCCAGGACACATGGAACCAGAATCAACCTGAGTCATGTTCGAAGGCCACAGGTTTCAACAATCAAACCTCAGTCATGTTCCCAGGACACAGGTGTCCAGAATCAAACCTCAGTCATGTTCCCAGAGAAGAGGCTTCCAGAAACAAACCTCAGTCATGTTCCCAAGCCACAGGGTTGCAGAGTCAAACCTCAGTCTTGTTCCCAGGACACAGGTGTCCAGAATCAAACCGCAGTCATGTTCCCAGGGAACAGGCTTCAGAAACAAACCTCAGTCATGTTCCCAGGCCACAGGGTTCCAGAATCAAACTTCAGTCTTGTTCCCAGGACACAGGTTTCCAGAATCAACCAGATATCATGTTCCCTGGCCACAGTCTTCCAGAATCAATCCTCAGTCATGTTGCCAGGCCACAGGTTTCCACCATCAAACCTCAGACATGTTCCCAGGCCACAGGGTACCAGAGTCAAACCGTTCGCAGGTTCCCAGGCCACAGAGTTCCAGAATCCACCGATGTCATGTTCCCAGGCCACAGGGTTCCAGAATCAATCCTCAGTTATGTTCCCAGGCTACAGGGTTCCAGAATAAAATCTCAGTCATGTTCCCAGTCCACAGGGTTCCAGAACCAAGGCTCAGTCAGGTTCCCGGGCCACAGTATTCCACAATCTAAACAGATGTCATGTTCCAAGGCCTCAGGTTTCCAGAATCCACCCATGTCATGTTCCTGGGCCAAAGGGTTCCAAAGTGAATCCTCAGTTATGTTCCCAGGCTACAGGGTTCCAGAATAAAACCTCAGTCATATTCCCAGTCCACAGGTTTCCAGAACCAAGGCTCAGTCAAGTTCCCAGGCCACAGTATTCCACAATCTAAACAGATTTCATGGACCCAGGCCTCAGGGTTCCAGAATCCACCCATGTCATGTTCCCAGGCTACAGGGTTCCAGAATAAAACGTCAGTCATGTTCCCAGTCCACAGGGTTCCAGAACCAAGGCTCAGTCACGTTCCCAGGGCACAGTATTCCACAGTCTAAACAGATGTCATGTTCCCAGGCCTCAGGGTTCCAGAATCCACCCATGTCATGTTCCCAGGCCACAGGGTTCCAGAATCAATCCTCAATTATGCTCCCAGGCTACAAGGTTCCAGAATAAAACCTCAGTCATGTTCCTAGTCCACAGGGTTCCAGAATCCACCGTTTTCATGTGCCCAGGCCACAGGGTTCCAGAATGAATCCTCAGTTATGGTCCCAGGCTACAGGGTTCCAGAATAAAAC
Organism: Balaenoptera physalus; assembly: GCF_965194825.1. Taxonomy (NCBI): domain Eukaryota; kingdom Metazoa; phylum Chordata; class Mammalia; order Artiodactyla; family Balaenopteridae; genus Balaenoptera; species Balaenoptera physalus. Next base: position 1,672,635 of record NW_028126464.1, read on the forward strand.
CTCAGTCATGTTCCCAGTCCATAGGGTTCCAGAACCAAGGCTCAGTCAGTTTCCCGGGGCACAGTATTCCACAATCTAAACAGATGTCATGTTCCCAGGCCACAGGCATCCAGAATCAAACCTCAGTCATGTTGCCAGGCCGTAGGGTACCACAATCAAACCTCAGTCATATTCCCAGACCTCAGGTTTACAGAATCAAACCGATTTCATGTTCCCAGGCAACAGGGTACCAGAATCCAAACCGATGTCATGTTCCCAGGCCACAGGATTCCACATTCTAACATCAGTCATGTTCCCAGGCCAATGGTTTCCAGAATCAAACCTCAGTCATATTCCCAGGCCACATGGTTCCAGAATCAAACCTCAGTCGTGTTCCCAGGACACAGGGTTCCAGAATAAAACCTCAGTCATGTTCCCTGGACACAGGTTTCAGAAATCAAATCCCAGTCATGTTCCCAGGCCACAGGGTTCCACAATTAAACCTCAGTCATATTCCCAGGCCAGAGGGTTCCACAATCAAACCTCAGTCCTTTTGCCAGGACACGGTTCCACCATCAAGCCTCAGTCATGTTCCCAGGCCAGAGTGTTCCACCATCAAACCTCAGTCATGATCCCAGGCCACATGTTTCCACAATGAAACCTCAGTCATTTTCCCAGGACAAAGTTTTCCAGAATCAAACCTCAGTCATATTCCCAGGACACATGGAACCAGAATCAACCTGAGTCATGTTCGAAGGCCACAGGTTTCAACAATCAAACCTCAGTCATGTTCCCAGGACACAGGTGTCCAGAATCAAACCTCAGTCATGTTCCCAGAGAAGAGGCTTCCAGAAACAAACCTCAGTCATGTTCCCAAGCCACAGGGTTGCAGAGTCAAACCTCAGTCTTGTTCCCAGGACACAGGTGTCCAGAATCAAACCGCAGTCATGTTCCCAGGGAACAGGCTTCAGAAACAAACCTCAGTCATGTTCCCAGGCCACAGGGTTCCAGAATCAAACTTCAGTCTTGTTCCCAGGACACAGGTTTCCAGAATCAACCAGATATCATGTTCCCTGGCCACAGTCTTCCAGAATCAATCCTCAGTCATGTTGCCAGGCCACAGGTTTCCACCATCAAACCTCAGACATGTTCCCAGGCCACAGGGTACCAGAGTCAAACCGTTCGCAGGTTCCCAGGCCACAGAGTTCCAGAATCCACCGATGTCATGTTCCCAGGCCACAGGGTTCCAGAATCAATCCTCAGTTATGTTCCCAGGCTACAGGGTTCCAGAATAAAATCTCAGTCATGTTCCCAGTCCACAGGGTTCCAGAACCAAGGCTCAGTCAGGTTCCCGGGCCACAGTATTCCACAATCTAAACAGATGTCATGTTCCAAGGCGTCAGGTTTCCAGAATCCACCCATGTCATGTTCCTGGGCCAAAGGGTTCCAAAGTGAATCCTCAGTTATGTTCCCAGGCTACAGGGTTCCAGAATAAAACCTCAGTCATATTCCCAGTCCACAGGTTTCCAGAACCAAGGCTCAGTCAAGTTCCCAGGCCACAGTATTCCACAATCTAAACAGATTTCATGGACCCAGGCCTCAGGGTTCCAGAATCCACCCATGTCATGTTCCCAGGCTACAGGGTTCCAGAATAAAACGTCAGTCATGTTCCCAGTCCACAGGGTTCCAGAACCAAGGCTCAGTCACCTTCCCAGGGCACAGTATTCCACAGTCTAAACAGATGTCATGTTCCCAGGCCTCAGGGTTCCAGAATCCACCCATGTCATGTTCCCAGGCCACAGGGTTCCAGAATCAATCCTCAATTATGCTCCCAGGCTACAAGGTTCCAGAATAAAACCTCAGTCATGTTCCTAGTCCACAGGGTTCCAGAATCCACCGTTTTCATGTGCCCAGGCCACAGGGTTCCAGAATGAATCCTCAGTTATGGTCCCAGGCTACAGGGTTCCAGAATAAAACCTCAGTCATGTTCCCAGTCCACAGGGTTCCAGAACCAAGGCTCAGTCAGTTTCCCGGGGCACAGTATTCCACAATCTAAACAGATGTCATGTTCCCAGGCCACAGGCATCCAGAATCAAACCTCAGTCATGTTGCCAGGCCGTAGGGTACCACAATCAAACCTCAGTCATATTCCCAGACCTCAGGTTTACAGAATCAAACCGATTTCATGTTCCCAGGCAACAGGGTACCAGAATCCAAACCGATGTCATGTTCCCAGGCCACAGGATTCCACATTCTAACATCAGTCATGTTCCCAGGCCAATGGTTTCCAGAATCAAACCTCAGTCATATTCCCAGGCCACATGGTTCCAGAATCAAACCTCAGTCGTGTTCCCAGGACACAGGGTTCCAGAATAAAACCTCAGTCATGTTGCCTGGACACAGGTTTCAGAAATCAAATCCCAGTCATGTTCCCAGGCCACAGGGTTCCACAATTAAACCTCAGTCATATTCCCAGGCCAGAGGGCTCCACAATCAAACCTCAGTCCTTTTGCCAGGACACGGTTCCACCATCAAGCCTCAGTCATGTTCCCAGGCCACATGTTTCCACAATGAAACCTCAGTCATTTTCCCAGGACAAAGTTTTCCAGAATCAAACCTCAGTCATATTCCCAGGACACATGGTTCCAGAATCAACCTGAGTCATGTTCGAAGGCCACAGGTTTCAACAATCAAACCTCAGTCATGTTCCCAGGACACAGGTGTCCAGAATCAAACCTCAGTCATGTTCCCAGAGAAGAGGCTTCCAGAAACAAACCTCAGTCATGTTCCCAAGCCACAGGGTTGCAGAGTCAAACCTCAGTCTTGTTCCCAGGACACAGGTGTCCAGAATCAAACCGCAGTCATGTTCCCAGGGATCAGGCTTCAGAAACAAACCTCAGTCATGTTCCCAGGCCACAGGGTTCCAGAATCAAACTTCAGTCTTGTTCCCAGGACACAGGTTTCCAGAATCAACCAGATATCATGTTCCCTGGCCACAGTCTTCCAGAATCAATCCTCAGTCATGTTGCCAGGCCACAGGTTTCCACCATCAAACCTCAGACATGTTCCCAGGCCACAGGGTACCAGAGTCAAACCGTTCGCAGGTTCCCAGGCCACAGAGTTCCAGAATCCACCGATGTCATGTTCCCAGGCCACAGGGTTCCAGAATCAATCCTCAGTTATGTTCCCAGGCTACAGGGTTCCAGAATAAAATCTCAGTCATGTTCCCAGTCCACAGGGTTCCAGAACCAAGGCTCAGTCAGTTTCCCGGGCCACAGTATTCCACAATCTAAACAGATGTCATGTTCCAAGGCCTCAGGTTTCCAGAATCCACCCATGTCATGTTCCTGGGCCACAGCGTTCCAAAGTGAATCCTCAGTTATGTTCCCAGGCTACAGGGTTCCAGAATAAAACCTCAGTCATATTCCCAGTCCACAGGTTTCCAGAACCAAGGCTCAGTCAAGTTCCCAGGCCACAGTATTCCACAATCTAAACAGATTTCATGGTCCCAGGCCTCAGGGTTCCAGAATCCACCCATGTCATGTTCCCAGGACACAGGGTTCCAGAATAAAACGTCAGTCAAGTTCCCAGTCCACAGGGTTCCAGAACCAAGGCTCAGTCAGGTTCCCGGGGTACAGTATTCCACAATCTAAACAGGTGTCATGTTCCCAGGCCACAGGGATCCAGAATCAAACCTCAGTCATATTGCCAAGCCATAGGGTACCACCATCAAACCTCAGTCATATTCCCAGGCCTAAGGTTTCCAGAATCAAACCGATTTCATGTTTCCAGGCAACAGGGTACCAGAATCCAAACCGATGTCATGTTCCCAGGGCACAGGATTCCACACTCTAACATCAGTCATGTTCCCAGGCCAATGGTTTCCAGAATCAAACCTAAGTCATATTCCCAGGCCACATGGTTCCAGAATCAAACCTCAGTCGTGTTCCCAGGACACAGGGTTCCAGAATAAAACCTCAGTCATTTTCCCTGGACACAGGTTTCAGAAATCAAATCCCAGTCATGTTCCCAGGCCACAGGGTTCCAGAATCAATCCTCAGTTATGTTCCCAGGCTACAGGGTTCCAGAATAAAACGTCAGTCATGTTCCCAGTCCACAGGGTTCCAGAACCAAGGCTCAGTCACGTTCCCAGGGCACAGTATTCCACAGTCTAAACAGATGTCATGTTCCCAGGCCTCAGGGTTCCAGAATCCACCCATGTCATGTTCCCAGGCCACAGGGTTCCAGAATCAATCCTCAATTATGCTCCCAGGCTACAAGGTTCCAGAATAAAACCTCAGTCATGTTCCTAGTCCACAGGGTTCCAGAATCCACCGTTTTCATGTGCCCAGGCCACAGGGTTCCAGAATGAATCCTCAGTTATGGTCCCAGGCTACAGGGTTCCAGAATAAAACCTCAGTCATGTTCCCAGTCCACAGGGTTCCAGAACCAAGGCTCAGTCAGTTTCCCGGGGCACAGTATTCCACAATCTAAACAGATGTCATGTTCCCAGGCCACAGGCATCCAGAATCAAACCTCAGTCATGTTGCCAGGCCGTAGGGTACCACAATCAAACCTCAGTCATATTCCCAGACCTCAGGTTTACAGAATCAAACCGATTTCATGTTCCCAGTCAACAGGGTACCAGAATCCAAACCGATGTCATGTTCCCAGGCCACAGGATTCCACATTCTAACATCAGTCATGTTCCCAGGCCAATGGTTTCCAGAATCAAACCTCAGTCATATTCCCAGGCCACATGGTTCCAGAATCAAACCTCAGTCGTGTTCCCAGGACACAGTGTTCCAGAATAAAACCTCAGTCATGTTCCCTGGACACAGGTTTCAGAAATCAAATCCCAGTCATGTTCCCAGGCCACAGGGTTCCACAATTAAACCTCAGTCATATTCCCAGGCCAGAGGGTTCCACAATCAAACCTCAGTCCTTTTGCCAGGACACGGTTCCACCATCAAGCCTCAGTCATGTTCCCAGGCCAGAGTGTTCCACCATCAAACCTCAGTCATGATCCCAGGCCACATGTTTCCACAATGAAACCTCAGTCATTTTCCCAGGACAAAGTTTTCCAGAATCAAACCTCAGTCATATTCCCAGGACACATGGATCCAGAATCAACCTGAGTCATGTTCGAAGGCCACAGGTTTCAACAATCAAACCTCAGTCATGTTCCCAGGACACAGGTGTCCAGAATCAAACCTCAGTCATGTTCCCAGAGAAGAGGCTTCCAGAAACAAACCTCAGTCATGTTCCCAAGCCACAGGGTTGCAGAGTCAAACCTCAGTCTTGTTCCCAGGACACAGGTGTCCAGAATCAAACCGCAGTCATGTTCCCAGGGAACAGGCTTCAGAAACAAACCTCAGTCATGTTCCCAGGCCACAGGGTTCCAGAATCAAACTTCAGTCTTGTTCCCAGGACACAGGTTTCCAGAATCAACCAGATATCATGTTCCCTGGCCACAGTCTTCCAGAATCAATCCTCAGTCATGTTGCCAGGCCACAGGTTTCCACCATCAAACCTCAGACATGTTCCCAGGCCACAGGGTACCAGAGTCAAACCGTTCGCAGGTTCCCAGGCCACAGAGTTCCAGAATCCACCGATGTCATGTTCCCAGGCCACAGGGTTCCAGAATCAATCCTCAGTTATGTTCCCAGGCTACAGGGTTCCAGAATAAAATCTCAGTCATGTTCCCAGTCCACAGGGTTCCAGAACCAAGGCTCAGTCAGGTTCCCGGGCCACAGTATTCCACAATCTAAACAGATGTCATGTTCCAAGGCCTCAGGTTTCCAGAATCCACCCATGTCATGTTCCTGGGCCAAAGGGTTCCAAAGTGAATCCTCAGTTATGTTCCCAGGCTACAGGGTTCCAGAATAAAACCTCAGTCATATTCCCAGTCCACAGGTTTCCAGAACCAAGGCTCAGTCAAGTTCCCAGGCCACAGTATTCCACAATCTAAACAGATTTCATGGACCCAGGCCTCAGGGTTCCAGAATCCACCCATGTCATGTTCCCAGGCTACAGGGTTCCAGAATAAAACGTCAGTCATGTTCCCAGTCCACAGGGTTCCAGAACCAAGGCTCAGTCACCTTCCCAGGGCACAGTATTCCACAGTCTAAACAGATGTCATGTTCCCAGGCCTCAGGGTTCCAGAATCCACCCATGTCATGTTCCCAGGCCACAGGGTTCCAGAATCAATCCTCAATTATGCTCCCAGGCTACAAGGTTCCAGAATAAAACCTCAGTCATGTTCCTAGTCCACAGGGTTCCAGAATCCACCGTTTTCATGTGCCCAGGCCACAGGGTTCCAGAATGAATCCTCAGTTATGGTCCCAGGCTACAGGGTTCCAGAATAAAACCTCAGTCATGTTCCCAGTCCACAGGGTTCCAGAACCAAGGCTCAGTCAGTTTCCCGGGGCACAGTATTCCACAATCTAAACAGATGTCATGTTCCCAGGCCACAGGCATCCAGAATCAAACCTCAGTCATGTTGCCAGGCCGTAGGGTACCACAATCAAACCTCAGTCATATTCCCAGACCTCAGGTTTACAGAATCAAACCGATTTCATGTTCCCAGGCAACAGGGTACCAGAATCCAAACCGATGTCATGTTCCCAGGCCACAGGATTCCACATTCTAACATCAGTCATGTTCCCAGGCCAATGGTTTCCAGAATCAAACCTCAGTCATATTCCCAGGCCACATGGTTCCAGAATCAAACCTCAGTCGTGTTCCCAGGACACAGGGTTCCAGAATAAAACCTCAGTCATGTTCCCTGGACACAGGTTTCAGAAATCAAATCCCAGTCATGTTCCCAGGCCACAGGGTTCCACAATTAAACCTCAGTCATATTCCCAGGCCAGAGGGTTCCACAATCAAACCTCAGTCCTTTTGCCAGGACACGGTTCCACCATCAAGCCTCAGTCATGTTCCCAGGCCAGAGTGTTCCACCATCAAACCTCAGTCATGATCCCAGGCCACATGTTTCCACAATGAAACCTCAGTCATTTTCCCAGGACAAAGTTTTCCAGAATCAAACCTCAGTCATATTCCCAGGACACATGGAACCAGAATCAACCTGAGTCATGTTCGAAGGCCACAGGTTTCAACAATCAAACCTCAGTCATGTTCCCAGGACACAGGTGTCCAGAATCAAACCTCAGTCATGTTCCCAGAGAAGAGGCTTCCAGAAACAAACCTCAGTCATGTTCCCAAGCCACAGGGTTGCAGAGTCAAACCTCAGTCTTGTTCCCAGGACACAGGTGTCCAGAATCAAACCGCAGTCATGTTCCCAGGGAACAGGCTTCAGAAACAAACCTCAGTCATGTTCCCAGGCCACAGGGTTCCAGAATCAAACTTCAGTCTTGTTCCCAGGACACAGGTTTCCAGAATCAACCAGATATCATGTTCCCTGGCCACAGTCTTCCAGAATCAATCCTCAGTCATGTTGCCAGGCCACAGGTTTCCACCATCAAACCTCAGACATGTTCCCAGGCCACAGGGTACCAGAGTCAAACCGTTCGCAGGTTCCCAGGCCACAGAGTTCCAGAATCCACCGATGTCATGTTCCCAGGCCACAGGGTTCCAGAATCAATCCTCAGTTATGTTCCCAGGCTACAGGGTTCCAGAATAAAATCTCAGTCATGTTCCCAGTCCACAGGGTTCCAGAACCAAGGCTCAGTCAGGTTCCCGGGCCACAGTATTCCACAATCTAAACAGATGTCATGTTCCAAGGCCTCAGGTTTCCAGAATCCACCCATGTCATGTTCCTGGGCCAAAGGGTTCCAAAGTGAATCCTCAGTTATGTTCCCAGGCTACAGGGTTCCAGAATAAAACCTCAGTCATATTCCCAGTCCACAGGTTTCCAGAACCAAGGCTCAGTCAAGTTCCCAGGCCACAGTATTCCACAATCTAAACAGATTTCATGGACCCAGGCCTCAGGGTTCCAGAATCCACCCATGTCATGTTCCCAGGCTACAGGGTTCCAGAATAAAACGTCAGTCATGTTCCCAGTCCACAGGGTTCCAGAACCAAGGCTCAGTCACGTTCCCAGGGCACAGTATTCCACAGTCTAAACAGATGTCATGTTCCCAGGCCTCAGGGTTCCAGAATCCACCCATGTCATGTTCCCAGGCCACAGGGTTCCAGAATCAATCCTCAATTATGCTCCCAGGCTACAAGGTTCCAGAATAAAACCTCAGTCATGTTCCTAGTCCACAGGGTTCCAGAATCCACCGTTTTCATGTGCCCAGGCCACAGGGTTCCAGAATGAATCCTCAGTTATGGTCCCAGGCTACAGGGTTCCAGAATAAAACCTCAGTCATGTTCCCAGTCCATAGGGTTCCAGAACCAAGGCTCAGTCAGTTTCCCGGGGCACAGTATTCCACAATCTAAACAGATGTCATGTTCCCAGGCCACAGGCATCCAGAATCAAACCTCAGTCATGTTGCCAGGCCGTAGGGTACCACAATCAAACCTCAGTCATATTCCCAGACCTCAGGTTTACAGAATCAAACCGATTTCATGTTCCCAGGCAACAGGGTACCAGAATCCAAACCGATGTCATGTTCCCAGGCCACAGGATTCCACATTCTAACATCAGTCATGTTCCCAGGCCAATGGTTTCCAGAATCAAACCTCAGTCATATTCCCAGGCCACATGGTTCCAGAATCAAACCTCAGTCGTGTTCCCAGGACACAGGGTTCCAGAATAAAACCTCAGTCATGTTGCCTGGACACAGGTTTCAGAAATCAAATCCCAGTCATGTTCCCAGGCCACAGGGTTCCACAATTAAACCTCAGTCATATTCCCAGGCCAGAGGGTTCCACAATCAAACCTCAGTCCTTTTGCCAGGACACGGTTCCACCATCAAGCCTCAGTCATGTTCCCAGGCCAGAGTGTTCCACCATCAAACCTCAGTCATGATCCCAGGCCACATGTTTCCACAATGAAACCTCAGTCATTTTCCCAGGACAAAGTTTTCCAGAATCAAACCTCAGTCATATTCCCAGGACACATGGATCCAGAATCAACCTGAGTCATGTTCGAAGGCCACAGGTTTCAACAATCAAACCTCAGTCATGTTCCCAGGACACAGGTGTCCAGAATCAAACCTCAGTCATGTTCCCAGAGAAGAGGCTTCCAGAAACAAACCTCAGTCATGTTCCCAAGCCACAGGGTTGCAGAGTCAAACCTCAGTCTTGTTCCCAGGACACAGGTGTCCAGAATCAAACCGCAGTCATGTTCCCAGGGAACAGGCTTCAGAAACAAACCTCAGTCATGTTCCCAGGCCACAGGGTTCCAGAATCAAACTTCAGTCTTGTTCCCAGGACACAGGTTTCCAGAATCAACCAGATATCATGTTCCCTGGCCACAGTCTTCCAGAATCAATCCTCAGTCATGTTGCCAGGCCACAGGTTTCCACCATCAAACCTCAGACATGTTCCCAGGCCACAGGGTACCAGAGTCAAACCGTTCGCAGGTTCCCAGGCCACAGAGTTCCAGAATCCACCGATGTCATGTTCCCAGGCCACAGGGTTCCAGAATCAATCCTCAGTTATGTTCCCAGGCTACAGGGTTCCAGAATAAAATCTCAGTCATGTTCCCAGTCCACAGGGTTCCAGAACCAAGGCTCAGTCAGGTTCCCGGGCCACAGTATTCCACAATCTAAACAGATGTCATGTTCCAAGGCCTCAGGTTTCCAGAATCCACCCATGTCATGTTCCTGGGCCAAAGGGTTCCAAAGTGAATCCTCAGTTATGTTCCCAGGCTACAGGGTTCCAGAATAAAACCTCAGTCATATTCCCAGTCCACAGGTTTCCAGAACCAAGGCTCAGTCAAGTTCCCAGGCCACAGTATTCCACAATCTAAACAGATTTCATGGACCCAGGCCTCAGGGTTCCAGAATCCACCCATGTCATGTTCCCAGGCTACAGGGTTCCAGAATAAAACGTCAGTCATGTTCCCAGTCCACAGGGTTCCAGAACCAAGGCTCAGTCACGTTCCCAGGGCACAGTATTCCACAGTCTAAACAGATGTCATGTTCCCAGGCCTCAGGGTTCCAGAATCCACCCATGTCATGTTCCCAGGCCACAGGGTTCCAGAATCAATCCTCAATTATGCTCCCAGGCTACAAGGTTCCAGAATAAAACCTCAGTCATGTTCCTAGTCCACAGGGTTCCAGAATCCACCGTTTCCATGTGCCCAGGCCACAGGGTTCCAGAATGAATCCTCAGTTATGGTCCCAGGCTACAGGGTTCCAGAATAAAACCTCAGTCATGTTCCCAGTCCACAGGGTTCCAGAACCAAGGCTCAGTCAGTTTCCCGGGGCACAGTATTCCACAATCTAAACAGATGTCATGTTCCCAGGCCACAGGCATCCAGAATCAAACCTCAGTCATGTTGCCAGGCCGTAGGGTACCACAATCAAACCTCAGTCATATTCCCAGACCTCAGGTTTACAGAATCAAACCGATTTCATGTTCCCAGGCAACAGGGTACCAGAATCCAAACCGATGTCATGTTCCCAGGCCACAGGATTCCACATTCTAACATCAGTCATGTTCCCAGGCCAATGGTTTCCAGAATCAAACCTCAGTCATATTCCCAGGCCACATGGTTCCAGAATCAAACCTCAGTCGTGTTCCCAGGACACAGGGTTCCAGAATAAAACCTCAGTCATGTTGCCTGGACACAGGTTTCAGAAATCAAATCCCAGTCATGTTCCCAGGCCACAGGGTTCCACAATTAAACCTCAGTCATATTCCCAGGCCAGAGGGTTCCACAATCAAACCTCAGTCCTTTTGCCAGGACACGGTTCCACCATCAAGCCTCAGTCATGTTCCCAGGCCAGAGTGTTCCACCATCAAACCTCAGTCATGATCCCAGGCCACATGTTTCCACAATGAAACCTCAGTCATTTTCCCAGGACAAAGTTTTCCAGAATCAAACCTCAGTCATATTCCCAGGACACATGGATCCAGAATCAACCTGAGTCATGTTCGAAGGCCACAGGTTTCAACAATCAAACCTCAGTCATGTTCCCAGGACACAGGTGTCCAGAATCAAACCTCAGTCATGTTCCCAGAGAAGAGGCTTCCAGAAACAAACCTCAGTCATGTTCCCAATCCACAGGGTTGCAGAGTCAAACCTCAGTCTTGTTCCCAGGACACAGGTGTCCAGAATCAAACCGCAGTCATGTTCCCAGGGAACAGGCTTCAGAAACAAACCTCAGTCATGTTCCCAGGCCACAGGGTTCCAGAATCAAACTTCAGTCTTGTTCCCAGGACACAGGTTTCCAGAATCAACCAGATATCATGTTCCCTGGCCACAGTCTTCCAGAATCAATCCTCAGTCATGTTGCCAGGCCACAGGTTTCCACCATCAAACCTCAGACATGTTCCCAGGCCACAGGGTACCAGAGTCAAACCGTTCGCAGGTTCCCAGGCCACAGAGTTCCAGAATCCACCGATGTCATGTTCCCAGGCCACAGGGTTCCAGAATCAATCCTCAGTTATGTTCCCAGGCTACAGGGTTCCAGAATAAAATCTCAGTCATGTTCCCAGTCCACAGGGTTCCAGAACCAAGGCTCAGTCAGGTTCCCGGGCCACAGTATTCCACAATCTAAACAGATGTCATGTTCCAAGGCCTCAGGTTTCCAGAATCCACCCATGTCATGTTCCTGGGCCAAAGGGTTCCAAAGTGAATCCTCAGTTATGTTCCCAGGCTACAGGGTTCCAGAATAAAACCTCAGTCATATTCCCAGTCCACAGGTTTCCAGAACCAAGGCTCAGTCAAGTTCCCAGGCCACAGTATTCCACAATCTAAACAGATTTCATGGTCCCAGGCCTCAGGGTTCCAGAATCCACCCATGTCATGTTCCCAGGACACAGGGTTCCAGAATAAAACGTCAGTCAAGTTCCCAGTCCACAGGGTTCCAGAACCAAGGCTCAGTCAGGTTCCCGGGGTACAGTATTCCACAATCTAAACAGATGTCATGTTCCCAGGCCACAGGGATCCAGAATCAAACCTCAGTCATATTGCCAAGCCATAGGGTACCACCATCAAACCTCAGTCATATTCCCAGGCCTAAGGTTTCCAGAATCAAACCGATTTCATGTTTCCAGGCAACAGGGTACCAGAATCCAAACCGATGTCATGTTCCCAGGGCACAGGATTCCACACTCTAACATCAGTCATGTTCCCAGGCCAATGGTTTCCAGAATCAAACCTAAGTCATATTCCCAGGCCACATGGTTCCAGAATCAAACCTCAGTCGTGTTCCCAGGACACAGGGTTCCAGAATAAAACCTCAGTCATTTTCCCTGGACACAGGTTTCAGAAATCAAATCCCAGTCATGTTCCCAGGCCACAGGGTTCCAGAATCAATCCTCAGTTATGTTCCCAGGCTACAGGGTTCCAGAATAAAACGTCAGTCATGTTCCCAGTCCACAGGGTTCCAGAACCAAGGCTCAGTCACGTTCCCAGGGCACAGTATTCCACAGTCTAAACAGATGTCATGTTCCCAGGCCTCAGGGTTCCAGAATCCACCCATGTCATGTTCCCAGGCCACAGGGTTCCAGAATCAATCCTCAGTTATGCTCCCAGGCTACAAGGTTCCAGAATAAAACCTCAGTCATGTTCCTAGTCCACAGGGTTCCAGAATCCACCGTTTTCATGTGCCCAGGCCACAGGGTTCCAGAATGAATCCTCAGTTATGGTCCCAGGCTACAGGGTTCCAGAATAAAACCTCAGTCATGTTCCCAGTCCACAGGGTTCCAGAACCAAGGCTCAGTCAGTTTCCCGGGGCACAGTATTCCACAATCTAAACAGATGTCATGTTCCCAGGCCACAGGCATCCAGAATCAAACCTCAGTCATGTTGCCAGGCCGTAGGGTACCACAATCAAACCTCAGTCATATTCCCAGACCTCAGGTTTACAGAATCAAACCGATTTCATGTTCCCAGGCAACAGGGTACCAGAATCCAAACCGATGTCATGTTCCCAGGCCACAGGATTCCACATTCTAACATCAGTCATGTTCCCAGGCCAATGGTTTCCAGAATCAAACCTCAGTCATATTCCCAGGCCACATGGTTCCAGAATCAAACCTCAGTCGTGTTCCCAGGACACAGGGTTCCAGAATAAAACCTCAGTCATGTTGCCTGGACACAGGTTTCAGAAATCAAATCCCAGTCATGTTCCCAGGCCACAGGGTTCCACAATTAAACCTCAGTCATATTCCCAGGCCAGAGGGTTCCACAATCAAACCTCAGTCCTTTTGCCAGGACACGGTTCCACCATCAAGCCTCAGTCATGTTCCCAGGCCAGAGTGTTCCACCATCAAACCTCAGTCATGATCCCAGGCCACATGTTTCCACAATGAAACCTCAGTCATTTTCCCAGGACAAAGTTTTCCAGAATCAAACCTCAGTCATATTCCCAGGACACATGGATCCAGAATCAACCTGAGTCATGTTCGAAGGCCACAGGTTTCAACAATCAAACCTCAGTCATGTTCCCAGGACACAGGTGTCCAGAATCAAACCTCAGTCATGTTGCCAGGCCGTAGGGTACCACAATCAAACCTCAGTCATATTCCCAGACCTCAGGTTTACAGAATCAAACCGATTTCATGTTCCCAGGCAACAGGGTACCAGAATCCAAACCGATGTCATGTTCCCAGGCCACAGGATTCCACATTCTAACATCAGTCATGTTCCCAGGCCAAAGGTTTCCAGAATCAAACCTCATTCATATTCCCAGGCCACATGGTTCCAGAATCAAACCTCAGTCGTGTTCCCAGGACACAGGGTTCCAGAATAAAACCTCAGTCATGTTCCCTGGACACAGGTTTCAGAAATCAAATCCCAGTCATGTTCCCAGGCCACAGGGTTCCACAATTAAACCTCAGTCATATTCCCAGGCCAGAGGGTTCCACAATCAAACCTCAGTCCTTTTGCCAGGACACGGTTCCACCATCAAGCCTCAGTCATGTTCCCAGGCCAGAGTGTTCCACCATCAAACCTCAGTCATGATCCCAGGCCACATGTTTCCACAATGAAACCTCAGTCATTTTCCCAGGACAAAGTTTTCCAGAATCAAACCTCAGTCATATTCCCAGGACACATGGTTCCAGAATCAACCTGAGTCATGTTCGAAGGCCACAGGTTTCAACAATCAAACCTCAGTCATGTTCCCAGGACACAGGTGTCCAGAATCAAACCTCAGTCATGTTCCCAGAGAAGAGGCTTCCAGAAACAAACCTCAGTCATGTTCCCAAGCCACAGGGTTGCAGAGTCAAACCTCAGTCTTGTTCCCAGGACACAGGTGTCCAGAATCAAACCGCAGTCATGTTCCCAGGGAACAGGCTTCAGAAACAAACCTCAGTCATGTTCCCAGGCCACAGGGTTCCAGAATCAAACTTCAGTCTTGTTCCCAGGACACAGGTTTCCAGAATCAACCAGATATCATGTTCCCTGGCCACAGTCTTCCAGAATCAATCCTCAGTCATGTTGCCAGGCCACAGGTTTCCACCATCAAACCTCAGACATGTTCCCAGGCCACAGGGTACCAGAGTCAAACCGTTCGCAGGTTCCCAGGCCACAGAGTTCCAGAATCCACCGATGTCATGTTCCCAGGCCACAGGGTTCCAGAATCAATCCTCAGTTATGTTCCCAGGCTACAGGGTTCCAGAATAAAATCTCAGTCATGTTCCCAGTCCACAGGGTTCCAGAACCAAGGCTCAGTCAGGTTCCCGGGCCACTGTATTCCACAATCTAAACAGATGTCATGTTCCAAGGCCTCAGGTTTCCAGAATCCACCCATGTCATGTTCCTAGGCCACAGGGTTCCAAAGTGAATCCTCAGTTATGTTCCCAGGCTACAGGGTTCCAGAATAAAACCTCAGTCATATTCCCAGTCCACAGGTTTCCAGAACCAAGGCTCAGTCAAATTCCCAGGCCACAGTATTCCACAATCTAAACAGATTTCATGGTTCCAGGCCTCAGGGTTCCAGAATCCACCCATGCCATGTTCCCAGGACACAGGGTTCCAGAATAAAACGTCAGTCAAGTTCCAAGTCCACAGGGTTCAAGAACCAAGGCTCAGTCAGGTTCCCGGGGCACAGTATTCCACAATCTAAACAGATGTCATGTTCCCAGGCCACAGGGATCCAGAATCAAACCTCAGTCATATTGCCAGGCCATAGGGTACCACCATCAAACCTCAGTCATATTCCCAGGCCTAAGGTTTCCAGAATCAAACCGATTTCATGTTTCCAGGCAACAGGGTGCCAGAATCCAAACCGATGTCATGTTCCCAGGGCACAGGATTCCACACTCTAACATCAGTCATGTTCCCAGGCCAATGGTTTCCAGAATCAAACCTCAGTCATATTCCCAGGCCACATGGTTCCAGAATCAAACCTCAGTCGTGTTCCCAGGACACAGGGTTCCAGAATAAAACCTCAGTCATATTCCCTGGACACAGGTTTCAGAAATCAAATCCCAGTCATGTTCCCAGGCCACAGGGTTCCACAATTAAACCTCAGTCATATTCCCAGGCCAGAGGGTTCCACAATCAAACCTCAGTCCTTTTGCCAGGACACGGTTCCACCATCAAGCCTCAGTCATGTTCCCAGGCCAGAGTGTTCCACCATCAAACCTCAGTCATGATCCCAGGCCACATGTTTCCACAATGAAACCTCAGTCATTTTCCCAGGACAAAGGTTTCCAGAATCAAACCTCAGTCATATTCCCAGGACACATGGTTCCAGAATCAACCTGAGTCATGTTCGAAGGCCACAGGTTTCAACAATCAAACCTCAGTCATGTTCCCAGGACACAGGTGTCCAGAATCAAACCTCAGTCATGTTCCCAGAGAAGAGGCTTCCAGAAACAAACCTCAGTCATGTTCCCAAGCCACAGGGTTGCAGAGTCAAACCTCAGTCTTGTTCCCAGGACACAGGTGTCCAGAATCAAACCGCAGTCATGTTCCCAGGGAACAGGCTTCAGAAACAAACCTCAGTCATGTTCCCAGGCCACAGGGTTCCAGAATCAAACTTCAGTCTTGTTCCCAGGACACAGGTTTCCAGAATCAACCAGATATCATGTTCCCTGGCCACAGTCTTCCAGAATCAATCCTCAGTCATGTTGCCAGGCCACAGGTTTCCACCATCAAACCTCAGACATGTTCCCAGGCCACAGGGTACCAGAGTCAAACCGTTCGCAGGTTCCCAGGCCACAGAGTTCCAGAATCCACCGATGTCATGTTCCCAGGCCACAGGGTTCCAGAATCAATCCTCAGGTATGTTCCCAGGCTACAGGGTTCCAGAATAAAATCTCAGTCATGTTCCCAGTCCACAGTGTTCCAGAACCAAGGCTCAGTCAGGTTCCCTGGCCACTGTATTCCACAATCTAAACAGATGTCATGTTCCAAGGCCTCAGGTTTCCAGAATCCACCCATGTCATGTTCCTGGGCCACAGGGTTCCAAAGTGAATCCTCAGTTATGTTCCCAGGCTACAGGGTTCCAGAATAAAACCTCAGTCATATTCCCAGTCCACAGGTTTCCAGAACCAAGGCTCAGTCAAGTTCCCAGGCCACAGTATTCCACAATCTAAACAGATTTCATGGTTCCAGGCCTCAGGGTTCCAGAATCCACCCATGTCATGTTCCCAGGACACAGGGTTCCAGAATAAAACGTCAGTCAAGTTCCCAGTCCACAGGGTTCCAGAACCAAGGCTCAGTCAGGTTCCCGGGGCACAGTATTCCACAATCTAAACAGATGTCATGTTCCCAGGCCACAGGGATCCAGAATCAAACCTCAGTCATATTGCCAGGCCATAGGGTACCACCATCAAACCTCAGTCATATTCCCAGGCCTAAGGTTTCCAGAATCAAACCGATTTCATGTTTCCAGGCAACAGGGTACCAGAATCCAAACCGATGTCATGTTCCCAGGGCACAGGATTCCACACTCTAACATCAGTCATGTTCCCAGGCCAATGGTTTCCAGAATCAAACCTAAGTCATATTCCCAGACCACATGGTTCCAGAATCAAACCTCAGTCGTGTTCCCAGGACACAGGGTTCCAGAATAAAACCTCAGTCATGTTCCCTGGACACAGGTTTCAGAAATCAAATCCCAGTCATGTTCCCAGGCCACAGGGTTCCAGAATCAATCCTCAGTTATGTTCCCAGGCTACAGGGTTCCAGAATAAAACGTCAGTCATGTTCCCAGTCCACAGGGTTCCAGAACCAAGGCTCAGTCACGTTCCCAGGGCACAGTATTCCACAGTCTAAACAGATGTCATGTTCCCAGGCCTCAGGGTTCCAGAATCCACCCATGTCATTTTCCCAGGCCACAGGGTTCCAGAATCAATCCTCAATTATGCTCCCAGGCTACAAGGTTCCAGAATAAAACCTCAGTCATGTTCCTAGTCCACAGGGTACCAGAATCCACCGTTTTCATGTGCCCAGGACACAGGGTTCCAGAATGAATCCTCAGTTATGGTCCCAGGCTACAGGGTTCCAGAATAAAACCTCAGTCATGTTCCCAGTCCACAGGGTTCCAGAACCAAGGCTCAGTCAGTTTCCCGGGGCACAGTATTCCACAATCTAAACAGATGTCATGTTCCCAGGCCACAGGCATCCAGAATCAAACCTCAGTCATGTTGCCAGGCCGTAGGGTACCACAATCAAACCTCAGTCATATTCCCAGACCTCAGGTTTACAGAATCAAACCGATTTCATGTTCCCAGGCAACAGGGTACCAGAATCCAAACCGATGTCATGTTCCCAGGCCACAGGATTCCACATTCTAACATCAGTCATGTTCCCAGGCCAATGGTTTCCAGAATCAAACCTCAGTCATATTCCCAGGCCACATGGTTCCAGAATCAAACCTCAGTCGTGTTCCCAGGACACAGGGTTCCAGAATAAAACCTCAGTCATGTTCCCTGGACACAGGTTTCAGAAATCAAATCCCAGTCATGTTCCCAGGCCACAGGGTTCCACAATTAAACCTCAGTCATATTCCCAGGCCAGAGGGTTCCACAATCAAACCTCAGTCCTTTTGCCAGGACACGGTTCCACCATCAAGCCTCAGTCATGTTCCCAGGCCAGAGTGTTCCACCATCAAACCTCAGTCATGATCCCAGGCCACATGTTTCCACAATGAAACCTCAGTCATTTTCCCAGGACAAAGTTTTCCAGAATCAAACCTCAGTCATATTCCCAGGACACATGGTTCCAGAATCAACCTGAGTCATGTTCGAAGGCCACAGGTTTCAACAATCAAACCTCAGTCATGTTCCCAGGACACAGGTGTCCAGAATCAAACCTCAGTCATGTTCCCAGAGAAGAGGCTTCCAGAAACAAACCTCAGTCATGTTCCCAAGCCACAGGGTTGCAGAGTCAAACCTCAGTCTTGTTCCCAGGACACAGGTGTCCAGAATCAAACCGCAGTCATGTTCCCAGGGAACAGGCTTCAGAAACAAACCTCAGTCATGTTCCCAGGCCACAGGGTTCCAGAATCAAACTTCAGTCTTGTTCCCAGGACACAGGTTTCCAGAATCAACCAGATATCATGTTCCCTGGCCACAGTCTTCCAGAATCAATCCTCAGTCATGTTGCCAGGCCACAGGTTTCCACCATCAAACCTCAGACATGTTCCCAGGCCACAGGGTACCAGAGTCAAACCGTTCGCAGGTTCCCAGGCCACAGAGTTCCAGAATCCACCGATGTCATGTTCCCAGGCCACAGGGTTCCAGAATCAATCCTCAGTTATGTTCCCAGGCTACAGGGTTCCAGAATAAAATCTCAATCATGTTCCCAGTCCACAGGGTTCCAGAAACAAGGCTCAGTCAGGTTCCCGGGCCACAGTATTCCACAATCTAAACAGATGTCATGTTCCAAGGCCTCAGGTTTCCAGAATCCACCCATGTCATGTTCCTGGGCCACAGGGTTCCAAAGTGAATCCTCAGTTATGTTCCCAGGCTACAGGGTTCCAGAATAAAACCTCAGTCATATTCCCAGTCCACAGGTTTCCAGAACCAAGGCTCAGTCAAGTTCCCAGGCCACAGTATTCCACAATCTAAACAGATTTCATGGTCCCAGGCCTCAGGGTTCCAGAATCCACCCATCTCATGTTCCCAGGACACAGGGTTCCAGAATAAAACGTCAGTCAAGTTCCAAGTCCACAGGGTTCCAGAACCAAGGCTCAGTCAGGTTCCCGGGGCACAGTATTCCACAATCTAAACAGATGTCATGTTCCCAGGCCACAGGGATCCAGAATCAAACCTCAGTCATATTGCCAAGCCATAGGGTACCACCATCAAACCTCAGTCATATTCCCAGGCCTAAGGTTTCCAGAATCAAACCGATTTCATGTTTCCAGGCAACAGGGTACCAGAATCCAAACCGATGTCATGTTCCCAGGGCACAGGATTCCACACTCTAACATCAGTCATGTTCCCAGGCCAATGGTTTCCAGAATCAAACCTAAGTCATATTCCCAGGCCACATGGTTCCAGAATCAAACCTCAGTCGTGTTCCCAGGACACAGGGTTCCAGAATAAAACCTCAGTCATGTTCCCTGGACACAGGTTTCAGAAATCAAATCCCAGTCATGTTCCCAGGCCACAGGGTTCCAGAATCAATCCTCAGTTATGTTCCCAGGCTACAGGGTTCCAGAATAAAACGTCAGTCATGTTCCCAGTCCACAGGGTTCCAGAACCAAGGCTGAGTCAAGTTCCCAGGGCACAGTATTCCACAGTCTAAACAGATGTCATGTTCCCAGGCCTCAGGGTTCCAGAATCCACCCATGTCATGTTCCCAGGCCACAGGGTTCCAGAATCAATCCTCAATTATGCTCCCAGGCTACAAGGTTCCAGAATAAAACCTCAGTCATGTTCCTAGTCCACAGGGTTCCAGAATCCACCGTTTTCATGTGCCCAGGCCACAGGGTTCCAGAATGAATCCTCAGTTATGGTCCCAGGCTACAGGGTTCCAGAATAAAACCTCAGTCATGTTCCCAGTCCACAGGGTTCCAGAACCAAGGCTCAGTCAGTTTCCCGGGGCACAGTATTCCACAATCTAAACAGATGTCATGTTCCCAGGCCACAGGCATCCAGAATCAAACCTCAGTCATGTTGCCAGGCCGTAGGGTACCACAATCAAACCTCAGTCATATTCCCAGACCTCAGGTTTACAGCATCAAACCGATTTCATGTTCCCTGGCAACAGGGTACCAGAATCCAAACCGATGTCATGTTCCCAGGCCACAGGATTCCACATTCTAACATCAGTCATGTTCCCAGGCCAATGGTTTCCAGAATCAAACCTCAGTCATATTCCCAGGCCACATGGTTCCAGAATCAAACCTCAGTCGTGTTCCCAGGACACAGGGTTCCAGAATAAAACCTCAGTCATGTTCCCTGGACACAGGTTTCAGAAATCAAATCCCAGTCATGTTCCCAGGCCACAGGGTTCCACAATTAAACCTCAGTCATATTCCCAGGCCAGAGGGTTCCACAATCAAACCTCAGTCCTTTTGCCAGGACTCAGTTCCACCATCAAGCCTCAGTCATGTTCCCAGGCCAGAGTGTTCCACCATCAAACCTCTGTCGTGATCCCAGGCCACATGTTTCCACAATGAAACCTCAGTCATTTTCCCAGGACAAAGTTTTCCAGAATCAAACCTCAGTCATATTCCCAGGACACATGGTTCCAGAATCAACCTGAGTCATGTTCGAAGGCCACAGGTTTCAACAATCAAACCTCAGTCATGTTCCCAGGACACAGGTGTCCAGAATCAAACCTCAGTCATGTTCCCAGAGAAGAGGCTTCCAGAAACAAACCTCAGTCATGTTCCCAAGCCACAGGGTTGCAGAGTCAAACCTCAGTCTTGTTCCCAGGACACAGGTGTCCAGAATCAAACCGCAGTCATGTTCCCAGGGAACAGGCTTCAGAAACAAACCTCAGTCATGTTCCCAGGCCACAGGGTTCCAGAATCAAACTTCAGTCTTGTTCCCAGGACACAGGTTTCCAGAATCAACCAGATATCATGTTCCCTGGCCACAGTCTTCCAGAATCAATCCTCAGTCATGTTGCCAGGCCAAAGGTTTCCACCATCAAACCTCAGACATGTTCCCAGGCCACAGGGTACCAGAGTCAAACCGTTCGCAAGTTCCCAGGCCACAGAGTTCCAGAATCCACCGATGTCATGTTCCCAGGCCACAGGGTTCCAGAATCAATCCTCAGTTATGTTCCCAGGCTACAGGGTTCCAGAATAAAATCTCAGTCATGTTCCCAGTCCACAGGGTTCCAGAACCAAGGCTCAGTCAAGTTCCCGGGCCACAGTATTCCACAATCTAAACAGATGTCATGTTCCAAGGCCTCAGGTTTCCAGAATCCACCCATGTCATGTTCCTGGGCCACAGGGTTCCAAAGTGAATCCTCAGTTATGTTCCCAGGCTACAGGGTTCCAGAATAAAACCTCAGTCATATTCCCAGTCCACAGGTTTCCAGAACCAAGGCTCAGTCAAGTTCCCAGGCCACAGTATTCCACAATCTAAACAGATTTCATGGTCCCAGGCCTCAGGGTTCCAGAATCCACCCATCTCATGTTCCCAGGACACAGGTTTCCAGAATAAAACGTCAGTCAAGTTCCCAGTCCACAGGGTTCCAGAACCAAGGCTCAGTCAGGTTCCCGGGGCACAGTATTCCACAGTCTAAACAGATGTCATGTTCCCAGGCCACAGGGATCCAGAATCAAACCTCAGTCATATTGCCAAGCCATAGGGTACCACCATCAAACCTCAGTCATATTCCCAGGCCTAAGGTTTCCAGAATCAAACCGATTTCATGTTTCCAGGCAACAGGGTACCAGAATCCAAACCGATGTCATGTTCCCAGGGCACAGGATTCCACACTCTAACATCAGTCATGTTCCCAGGCCAATGGTTTCCAGAATCAAACCTAAGTCATATTCCCAGGCCACATGGTTCCAGAATCAAACCTCAGTCGTGTTCCCAGGACACAGGGTTCCAGAATAAAACCTCAGTCATTTTCCCTGGACACAGGTTTCAGAAATCAAATCCCAGTCATGTTCCCAGGCCACAGGGTTCCAAAATCAATCCTCAGTTATGTTCCCAGGCTACAGGGTTCCAGAATAAAACGTCAGTCATGTTCCCAGTCCACAGGGTTCCAGAACCAAGGCTCAGTCACGTTCCCAGGGCACAGTATTCCACAGTCTAAACAGATGTCATGTTCCCAGGCCTCAGGGTTCCAGAATCCACCCATGTCATGTTCCCAGGCCACAGGGTTCCAGAATCAATCCTCAGTTATGCTCCCAGGCTACAAGGTTCCAGAATAAAACCTCAGTCATGTTCCTAGTCCACAGGGTTCCAGAATCCACCGTTTTCATGTGCCCAGGCCACAGGGTTCCAGAATGAATCCTCAGTTATGGTCCCAGGCTACAGGGTTCCAGAATAAAACCTCAGTCATGTTCCCAGTCCACAGGGTTCCAGAACCAAGGCTCAGTCAGTTTCCCGGGGCACAGTATTCCACAATCTAAACAGATGTCATGTTCCCAAGCCACAGGCATCCAGAATCAAACCTCAGTCATGTTGCCAGGCCGTAGGGTACCACAATCAAACCTCAATCATATTCCCAGACCTCAGGTTTACAGAATCAAACCGATTTCATGTTCCCAGGCAACAGGGTACCAGAATCCAAACCGATGTCATGTTCCCAGGCCACAGGATTCCACATTCTAACATCAGTCATGTTCCCAGGCCAATGGTTTCCAGAATCAAACCTCAGTCATATTCCCAGGCCACATGGTTCCAGAATCAAACCTCAGTCGTGTTCCCAGGACACAGGGTTCCAGAATAAAACCTCAGTCATGTTCCCTGGACACAGGTTTCAGAAATCAAATCCCAGTCATGTTCCCAGGCCACAGGGTTCCACAATTAAACCTCAGTCATATTCCCAGGCCAGAGGGTTCCACAATCAAACCTCAGTCCTTTTGCCAGGACACGGTTCCACCATCAAGCCTCAGTCATGTTCCCAGGCCAGAGTGTTCCACCATCAAACCTCAGTCATGATCCCAGGCCACATGTTTCCACAATGAAACCTCAGTCATTTTCCCAGGACAAAGGTTTCCAGAATCAAACCTCAGTCATATTCCCAGGACACATGGTTCCAGAATCAACCTGAGTCATGTTCGAAGGCCACAGGTTTCAACAATCAAACCTCAGTCATGTTCCCAGGACACAGGTGTCCAGAATCAAACCTCAGTCATGTTCCCAGAGAAGAGGCTTCCAGAAACAAACCTCAGTCATGTTCCCAAGCCACAGGGTTGCAGAGTCAAACCTCAGTCTTGTTCCCAGGACACAGGTGTCCAGAATCAAACCGCAGTCATGTTCCCAGGGAACAGGCTTCAGAAACAAACCTCAGTCATGTTCCCAGGCCACAGGGTTCCAGAATCAAACTTCAGTCTTGTTCCCAGGACACAGGTTTCCAGAATCAACCAGATATCATGTTCCCTGGCCACAGTCTTCCAGAATCAATCCTCAGTCATGTTGCCAGGCCACAGGTTTCCACCATCAAACCTCA
Source organism: Balaenoptera physalus (assembly GCF_965194825.1). Taxonomy (NCBI): domain Eukaryota; kingdom Metazoa; phylum Chordata; class Mammalia; order Artiodactyla; family Balaenopteridae; genus Balaenoptera; species Balaenoptera physalus. Next base: position 1,696,246 of record NW_028126464.1, read on the forward strand.
GACATGTTCCCAGGCCACAGGGTACCAGAGTCAAACCGTTCGCAGGTTCCCAGGCCACAGAGTTCCAGAATCCACCGATGTCATGTTCCCAGGCCACAGGGTTCCAGAATCAATCCTCAGTTATGTTCCCAGGCTACAGGGTTCCAGAATAAAATCTCAGTCATGTTCCCAGTCCACAGGGTTCCAGAACCAAGGCTCAGTCAGGTTCCCGGGCCACTGTATTCCACAATCTAAACAGATGTCATGTTCCAAGGCCTCAGGTTTCCAGAATCCACCCATGTCATGTTCCTGGGCCACAGGGTTCCAAAGTGAATCCTCAGTTATGTTCCCAGGCTACAGGGTTCCAGAATAAAACCTCAGTCATATTCCCAGTCCACAGGTTTCCAGAACCAAGGCTCAGTCAAGTTCCCAGGCCACAGTATTCCACAATCTAAACAGATTTCATGGTCCCAGGCCTCAGGGTTCCAGAATCCACCCATCTCATGTTCCCAGGACACAGGTTTCCAGAATAAAACGTCAGTCAAGTTCCCAGTCCACAGGGTTCCAGAACCAAGGCTCAGTCAGGTTCCCGGGGCACAGTATTCCACAGTCTAAACAGATGTCATGTTCCCAGGCCACAGGGATCCAGAATCAAACCTCAGTCATATTGCCAAGCCATAGGGTACCACCATCAAACCTCAGTCATATTCCCAGGCCTAAGGTTTCCAGAATCAAACCGATTTCATGTTTCCAGGCAACAGGGTACCAGAATCCAAACCGATGTCATGTTCCCAGGGCACAGGATTCCACACTCTAACATCAGTCATGTTCCCAGGCCAATGGTTTCCAGAATCAAACCTAAGTCATATTCCCAGGCCACATGGTTCCAGAATCAAACCTCAGTCGTGTTCCCAGGACACAGGGTTCCAGAATAAAACCTCAGTCATTTTCCCTGGACACAGGTTTCAGAAATCAAATCCCAGTCATGTTCCCAGGCCACAGGGTTCCAAAATCAATCCTCAGTTATGTTCCCAGGCTACAGGGTTCCAGAATAAAACGTCAGTCATGTTCCCAGTCCACAGGGTTCCAGAACCAAGGCTCAGTCACGTTCCCAGGGCACAGTATTCCACAGTCTAAACAGATGTCATGTTCCCAGGCCTCAGGGTTCCAGAATCCACCCATGTCATGTTCCCAGGCCACAGGGTTCCAGAATCAATCCTCAGTTATGCTCCCAGGCTACAAGGTTCCAGAATAAAACCTCAGTCATGTTCCTAGTCCACAGGGTTCCAGAATCCACCGTTTTCATGTGCCCAGGCCACAGGGTTCCAGAATGAATCCTCAGTTATGGTCCCAGGCTACAGGGTTCCAGAATAAAACCTCAGTCATGTTCCCAGTCCACAGGGTTCCAGAACCAAGGCTCAGTCAGTTTCCCGGGGCACAGTATTCCACAATCTAAACAGATGTCATGTTCCCAAGCCACAGGCATCCAGAATCAAACCTCAGTCATGTTGCCAGGCCGTAGGGTACCACAATCAAACCTCAATCATATTCCCAGACCTCAGGTTTACAGAATCAAACCGATTTCATGTTCCCAGGCAACAGGGTACCAGAATCCAAACCGATGTCATGTTCCCAGGCCACAGGATTCCACATTCTAACATCAGTCATGTTCCCAGGCCAATGGTTTCCAGAATCAAACCTCAGTCATATTCCCAGGCCACATGGTTCCAGAATCAAACCTCAGTCGTGTTCCCAGGACACAGGGTTCCAGAATAAAACCTCAGTCATGTTCCCTGGACACAGGTTTCAGAAATCAAATCCCAGTCATGTTCCCAGGCCACAGGGTTCCACAATTAAACCTCAGTCATATTCCCAGGCCAGAGGGTTCCACAATCAAACCTCAGTCCTTTTGCCAGGACACGGTTCCACCATCAAGCCTCAGTCATGTTCCCAGGCCAGAGTGTTCCACCATCAAACCTCAGTCATGATCCCAGGCCACATGTTTCCACAATGAAACCTCAGTCATTTTCCCAGGACAAAGGTTTCCAGAATCAAACCTCAGTCATATTCCCAGGACACATGGTTCCAGAATCAACCTGAGTCATGTTCGAAGGCCACAGGTTTCAACAATCAAACCTCAGTCATGTTCCCAGGACACAGGTGTCCAGAATCAAACCTCAGTCATGTTCCCAGAGAAGAGGCTTCCAGAAACAAACCTCAGTCATGTTCCCAAGCCACAGGGTTGCAGAGTCAAACCTCAGTCTTGTTCCCAGGATACAGGTGTCCAGAATCAAACCGCAGTCATGTTCCCAGGGAACAGGCTTCAGAAACAAACCTCAGTCATGTTCCCAGGCCACAGGGTTCCAGAATCAAACTTCAGTCTTGTTCCCAGGACACAGGTTTCCAGAATCAACCAGATATCATGTTCCCTGGCCACAGTCTTCCAGAATCAATCCTCAGTCATGTTGCCAGGCCACAGGTTTCCACCATCAAACCTCAGACATGTTCCCAGGCCACAGGGTACCAGAGTCAAACCGTTCGCAGGTTCCCAGGCCACAGAGTTCCAGAATCCACCGATGTCATGTTCCCAGGCCACAGGGTTCCAGAATCAATCCTCAGTTATGTTCCCAGCCTACAGGGTTCCAGAATAAAATCTCAGTCATGTTCCCAGTCCACAGGGTTCCAGAACCAAGGCTCAGTCAGGTTCCCGGGCCACTGTATTCCACAATCTAAACAGATGTCATGTTCCAAGGCCTCAGGTTTCCAGAATCCACCCATGTCATGTTCCTGGGCCACAGGGTTCCAAAGTGAATCCTCAGTTATGTTCCCAGGCTACAGGGTTCCAGAATAAAACCTCAGTCATATTCCCAGTCCACAGGTTTCCAGAACCAAGGCTCAGTCAAGTTCCCAGGCCACAGTATTCCACAATCTAAACAGATTTCATGGTTCCAGGCCTCAGGGTTCCAGAATCCACCCATGTCATGTTCCCAGGACACAGGGTTCCAGAATAAAACGTCAGTCAAGTTCCCAGTCCACAGGGTTCCAGAACCAAGGCTCAGTCAGGTTCCCGGGGCACATTATTCCACAATCTAAACAGATGTCATGTTCCCAGGCCACAGGGATCCAGAATCAAACCTCAGTCATATTGCCAAGCCATAGGGTACCACCATCAAACCTCAGTCATATTCCCAGGCCTAAGGTTTCCAGAATCAAACCGATTTCATGTTTCCAGGCAACACGGTACCAGAATCCAAACCGATGTCATGTTCCCAGGGCACAGGATTCCACACTCTAACATCAGTCATGTTCCCAGGCCAATGGTTTCCAGAATCAAACCTAAGTCATATTGCCAGGCCACATGGTTCCAGAATCAAACCTCAGTCGTGTTCCCAGGACACAGGGTTCCAGAATAAAACCTCAGTCATTTTCCCTGGACACAGGTTTCAGAAATCAAATCCCAGTCATGTTCCCAGGCCACAGGGTTCCAGAATCAATCCTCAGTTATGTTCCCAGGCTACAGGGTTCCAGAATAAAACGTCAGTCATGTTCCCAGTCCACAGGGTTCCAGAACCAAGGCTCAGTCACGTTCCCAGGGCACAGTATTCCACAGTCTAAACAGATGTCATGTTCCCAGGCCACAGGGTTCCAGAATCAAACTTCAGTCTTGTTCCCAGGACACAGGTTTCCAGAATCAACCAGATATCATGTTCCCTGGCCACAGTCTTCCAGAATCAATCCTCAGTCATGTTGCCAGGCCACAGGTTTCCACCATCAAACCTCAGACATGTTCCCAGGCCACAGTGTACCAGAGTCAAACCGTTCGCAGGTTCCCAGGCCACAGAGTTCCAGAATCCAGCGATGTCATGTTCCCAGGCCACAGGGTTCCAGAATCAATCCTCAGTTATGTTCCCAGGCTACAGGGTTCCAGAATAAAATCTCAGTCATGTTTCCAGTCCACAGGGTTCCAGAACCAAGGCTCAGTCAGGTTCCCAGGCCACTGTATTCCACAATCTAAACAGATGTCATGTTCCAAGGCCTCAGGTTTCCAGAATCCACCCATGTCATGTTCCTGGGCCACAGGGTTCCAAAGTGAATCCTCAGTTATGTTCCCAGGCTACAGGGTTCCAGAATAAAACCTCAGTCATGTTCCCAGTCCACAGGGTTCCAGAACCAAGACTCAGTCAGGTTCCCGGGCCACAGTATTCCACAATCTAAACAGATTTCATGGTTCCAGGCCTCAGGGTTCCAGAATCCACCCATGTCATGTTCCCAGGACACAGGGTTCCAGAATAAAACGTCAGTCAAGTTCCCAGTCCACAGGGTTCCAGAACCAAGGCTCAGTCAGGTTCCCGGGGCACAGTATTCCACAATCTAAACAGATGTCATGTTCCCAGGCGTCAGGGTTCCAGAATCCATCCATGTCATGTTCCCAGGCCACAGGGTTCCAGTATCAATCCTCAGTTATGTTGCCAGGCTACAAGGTTCCAGAATAAAACCTCAGTCATGTTCCTAGTCCACAGGGTTCCAGAATCCACCGTTGTCATGTGCCCAGGCCACAGGGTTCCAGAATCAATCCTCAGTTATGTTCCCAGGCTACAGGGTTCCAGAATAAAACGTCAGTCATGTTCCCAGTCCACAGGGTTCCAGAACCAAGGCTCAGTCACGTTCCCAGGGCACAGTATTCCACAGTCTAAACAGATGTCATGTTCCCAGGCCTCAGGGTTCCAGAATCCACCCATGTCATGTTCCCAGGCCACAGGGTTCCAGAATCAATCCTCAATTATGCTCCCAGGCTACAAGGTTCCAGAATAAAACCTCAGTCATGTTCCTAGTCCACAGGGTTCCAGAATCCACCGTTTTCATGTGCCCAGGACACAGGGTTCCAGAATGAATCCTCAGTTATGGTCCCAGTCTACAGGGTTCCAGAATAAAACCTCAGTCATGTTCCCAGTCCACAGGGTTCCAGAACCAAGGCTCAGTCAGTTTCCCGGGGCACAGTATTCCACAATCTAAACAGATGTCATGTTCCCAGGCCACAGGCATCCAGAATCAAACCTCAGTCATGTTGCCAGGCCGTAGGGTACCACAATCAAACCTCAGTCATATTCCCAGACCTCAGGTTTACAGAATCAAACCGATTTCATGTTCCCAGGCAACAGGGTACCAGAATCCAAACCGATGTCATGTTCCCAGGCCACAGGATTCCACATTCTAACATCAGTCATGTTCCCAGGCCAATGGTTTCCAGAATCAAACCTCAGTCATATTCCCAGGCCACATGGTTCCAGAATCAAACCTCAGTCGTGTTCCCAGGACACAGGGTTCCAGAATAAAACCTCAGTCATGTTCCCTGGACACAGGTTTCAGAAATCAAATCCCAGTCATGTTCCCAGGCCACAGGGTTCCACAATTAAACCTCAGTCATATTCCCAGGCCAGAGGGTTCCACAATCAAACCTCAGTCCTTTTGCCAGGACACGGTTCCACCATCAAGCCTCAGTCATGTTCCCAGGCCAGAGTGTTCCACCATCAAACCTCAGTCGTGATCCCAGGCCACATGTTTCCACAATGAAACCTCAGTCATTTTCCCAGGACAAAGTTTTCCAGAATCAAACCTCAGTCATATTCCCAGGACACATGGTTCCAGAATCAACCTGAGTCATGTTCGAAGGCCACAGGTTTCAACAATCAAACCTCAGTCATGTTCCCAGGACACAGGTGTCCAGAATCAAACCTCAGTCATGTTCCCAGAGAAGAGGCTTCCAGAAACAAACCTCAGTCATGTTCCCAAGCCACAGGGTTGCAGAGTCAAACCTCAGTCTTGTTCCCAGGACACAGGTGTCCAGAATCAAACCGCAGTCATGTTCCCAGGGAACAGGCTTCAGAAACAAACCTCAGTCATGTTCCCAGGCCACAGGGTTCCAGAATCAAACTTCAGTCTTGTTCCCAGGACACAGGTTTCCAGAATCAACCAGATATCATGTTCCCTGGCCACAGTCTTCCAGAATCAATCCTCAGTCATGTTGCCAGGCCACAGGTTTCCACCATCAAACCTCAGACATGTTCCCAGGCCACAGGGTACCAGAGTCAAACCGTTCGCAGGTTCCCAGGCCACAGAGTTCCAGAATCCACCGATGTCATGTTCCCAGGCCACAGGGTTCCAGAATCAATCCTCAGTTATGTTCCCAGCCTACAGGGTTCCAGAATAAAATCTCAGTCATGTTCCCAGTCCACAGGGTTCCAGAACCAAGGCTCAGTCAGGTTCCCGGGCCACTGTATTCCACAATCTAAACAGATGTCATGTTCCAAGGCCTCAGGTTTCCAGAATCCACCCATGTCATGTTCCTGGGCCACAGGGTTCCAAAGTGAATCCTCAGTTATGTTCCCAGGCTACAGGGTTCCAGAATAAAACCTCAGTCATATTCCCAGTCCACAGGTTTCCAGAACCAAGGCTCAGTCAAGTTCCCAGGCCACAGTATTCCACAATCTAAACAGATTTCATGGTTCCAGGCCTCAGGGTTCCAGAATCCACCCATGTCATGTTCCCAGGACACAGGGTTCCAGAATAAAACGTCAGTCAAGTTCCCAGTCCACAGGGTTCCAGAACCAAGGCTCAGTCAGGTTCCCGGGGCACAGTATTCCACAATCTAAACAGATGTCATGTTCCCAGGCCACAGGGATCCAGAATCAAACCTCAGTCATATTGCCAGGCCATAGGGTACCACCATCAAACCTCAGTCATATTCCCAGGCCTAAGGTTTCCAGAATCAAACCGATTTCATGTTTCCAGGCAACAGGGTACCAGAATCCAAACCGATGTCATGTTCCCAGGGCACAGGATTCCACACTCTAACATCAGTCATGTTCCCAGGCCAATGGTTTCCAGAATCAAACCTAAGTCATATTCCCAGGCCACATGGTTCCAGAATCAAACCTCAGTCGTGTTCCCAGGACACAGGGTTCCAGAAGAAAACCTCAGTCATGTTCCCTGGACACAGGTTTCAGAAATCAAATCCCAGTCATGTTCCCAGGCCACAGGGTTCCAGAATCAATCCTCAGTTATGTTCCCAGACTACAGGTTTCCAGAATAAAACGTCAGTCATGTTCCCAGTCCACAGGGTTCCAGAACCAAGGCTCAGTCACGTTCCCAGGGCACAGTATTCCACAGTCTAAACAGATGTCATGTTCCCAGGCCTCAGGGTTCCAGAATCCACCCATGTCATGTTCCCAGGCCACAGGGTTCCAGAATCAATCCTCAATTATGCTCCCAGGCTACAAGGTTCCAGAATAAAACCTCAGTCATGTTCCTAGTCCACAGGGTTCCAGAATCCACCGTTTTCATGTGCCCAGGACACAGGGTTCCAGAATGAATCCTCAGTTATGGTCCCAGGCTACAGGGTTCCAGAATAAAACCTCAGTCATGTTCCCAGTCCACAGGGTTCCAGAACCAAGGCTCAGTCAGTTTCCCGGGGCACAGTATTCCACAATCTAAACAGATGTCATGTTCCCAGGCCACAGGCATCCAGAATCAAACCTCAGTCATGTTGCCAGGCCGTAGGGTACCACAATCAAACCTCAGTCATATTCCCAGACCTCAGGTTTACAGAATCAAACCGATTTCATGTTCCCAGGCAACAGGGTACCAGAATCCAAACCGATGTCATGTTCCCAGGCCACAGGATTCCACATTCTAACATCAGTCATGTTCCCAGGCCAATGGTTTCCAGAATCAAACCTCAGTCATATTCCCAGGCCACATGGTTCCAGAATCAAACCTCAGTCGTGTTCCCAGGACACAGGGTTCCAGAATAAAACCTCAGTCATGTTCCCTGGACACAGGTTTCAGAAATCAAATCCCAGTCATGTTCCCAGGCCACAGGGTTCCACAATTAAACCTCAGTCATATTCCCAGGCCAGAGGGTTCCACAATCAAACCTCAGTCCTTTTGCCAGGACACGGTTCCACCATCAAGCCTCAGTCATGTTCCCAGGCCAGAGTGTTCCACCATCAAACCTCAGTCATGATCCCAGGCCACATGTTTCCACAATGAAACCTCAGTCATTTTCCCAGGACAAAGGTTTCCAGAATCAAACCTCAGTCATATTCCCAGGACACATGGTTCCAGAATCAACCTGAGTCATGTTCGAAGGCCACAGGTTTCAACAATCAAACCTCAGTCATGTTCCCAGGACACAGGTGTCCCGAAACAAACCTCAGTCATGTTCCCAGAGAAGAGGCTTCCAGAAACAAACCTCAGTCATATTCCCAAGCCACAGGGTTGCAGAGTCAAACCTCAGTCTTGTTCCCAGGACACAGGTGTCCAGAATCAAACCGCAGTCATGTTCCCAGGGAACAGGCTTCAGAAACAAACCTCAGTCATGTTCCCAGGCCACAGGGTTCCAGAATCAAACTTCAGTCTTGTTCCCAGGACACAGGTTTCCAGAATCAACCAGATATCATGTTCCCTGGCCACAGTCTGCCAGAATCAATCCTCAGTCATGTTGCCAGGCCACAGGTTTCCACCATCAAACCTCAGACATGTTCCCAGGCCACAGGGTACCAGAGTCAAACCGTTCGCAAGTTCCCAGGCCACAGAGTTCCAGAATCCAGCGATGTCATGTTCCCAGGCCACAGGGTTCCAGAATCAATCCTCAGTTATGTTCCCAGGCTACAGAGTTCCAGAATAAAATCTCAGTCATGTTCCCAGTCCACAGGGTTCCAGAACCAAGGCTCAGTCAGGTTCCCTGGCCACTGTATTCCACAATCTAAACAGATGTCATGTTCCAAGGCCTCAGGTTTCCAGAATCCACCCATGTCATGTTCCTGGGCCACAGGGTTCCAAAGTGAATCCTCAGTTATGTTCCCAGGCTACAGGGTTCCAGAATAAAACCTCAGTCATGTTCCCAGTCCACAGGGTTCCAGAACCAAGACTCAGTCAGATTCCCGGGCCACAGTATTCCACAATCTAAACAGATTTCATGGTTCCAGGACTCAGGGTTCCAGAATCCACCCATGTCATGTTCCCAGGACACAGGGTTCCAGAATAAAACGTCAGTCAAGTTCCCAGTCCACAGGGTTCCAGAACCAAGGCTCAGTCAGGTTCCCGGGGCACAGTATTCCACAATCTAAACAGATGTCATGTTCACAGGCGTCAGGGTTCCAGAATCCATCCATGTCATGTTCCCAGGCCACAGGGTTCCAGTATCAATCCTCAGTTATGTTGCCAGGCTACAAGGTTCCAGAATAAAACCTCAGTCATGTTCCTAGTCCACAGGGTTCCAGAATCCACCGTTGTCATGTGGCCAGGCCACAGGGTTCCAGAATCAATCCTCAGTTATGTTCCCAGGCTACAGGGTTCCAGAATAAAACGTCAGTCATGTTCCCAGTCCACAGGGTTCCAGAACCAAGGCTCAGTCACGTTCCCAGGGCACAGTATTCCACAGTCTAAACAGATGTCATGTTCCCAGGCCTCAGGGTTCCAGAATCCACCCATGTCATGTTCCCAGGCCACAGGGTTCCAGAATCAATCCTCAATTATGCTCCCAGGCTACAAGGTTCCAGAATAAAACCTCAGTCATGTTCCTAGTCCACAGGGTTCCAGAATCCACCGTTTTCATGTGCCCAGGACACAGGGTTCCAGAATGAATCCTCAGTTATGGTCCCAGTCTACAGGGTTCCAGAATAAAACCTCAGTCATGTTCCCAGTCCACAGGGTTCCAGAACCAAGGCTCAGTCAGTTTCCCGGGGCACAGTATTCCACAATCTAAACAGATGTCATGTTCCCAGGCCACAGGCATCCAGAATCAAACCTCAGTCATGTTGCCAGGCCGTAGGGTACCACAATCAAACCTCAGTCATATTCCCAGACCTCAGGTTTACAGAATCAAACCGATTTCATGTTCCCAGGCAACAGGGTACCAGAATCCAAACCGATGTCATGTTCCCAGGCCACAGGATTCCACATTCTAACATCAGTCATGTTCCCAGGCCAATGGTTTCCAGAATCAAACCTCAGTCATATTCCCAGGCCACATGGTTCCAGAATCAAACCTCAGTCGTGTTCCCAGGACACAGGGTTCCAGAATAAAACCTCAGTCATATTCCCTGGACACAGGTTTCAGAAATCAAATCCCAGTCATGTTCCCAGGCCACAGGGTTCCACAATTAAACCTCAGTCATATTCCCAGGCCAGAGGGTTCCACAATCAAACCTCAGTCCTTTTGCCAGGACACGTTTCCACCATCAAGCCTCAGTCATGTTCCCAGGCCAGAGTGTTCCACCATCAAACCTCAGTCATGATCCCAGGCCACATGTTTCCACAATGAAACCTCAGTCATTTTCCCAGGACAAAGGTTTCCAGAATCAAACCTCAGTCATATTCCCAGGACACATGGTTCCAGAATCAACCTGAGTCATGTTCGAAGGCCACAGGTTTCAACAATCAAACCTCAGTCATGTTCCCAGGACACAGGTGTCCAGAATCAAACCTCAGTCATGTTCCCAGAGAAGAGGCTTCCAGAAACAAACCTCAGTCATGTTCCCAAGCCACAGGGTTGCAGAGTCAAACCTCAGTCTTGTTCCCAGGACACAGGTGTCCAGAATCAAACCGCAGTCATGTTCCCAGGGAACAGGCTTCAGAAACAAACCTCAGTCATGTTCCCAGGCCACAGGGTTCCAGAATCAAACTTCAGTCTTGTTCCCAGGACACAGGTTTCCAGAATCAACCAGATATCATGTTCCCTGGCCACAGTCTTCCAGAATCAATCCTCAGTCATGTTGCCAGGCCACAGGTTTCCACCATCAAACCTCAGACATGTTCCCAGGCCACAGGGTACCAGAGTCAAACCGTTCGCAGGTTCCCAGGCCACAGAGTTCCAGAATCCACCGATGTCATGTTCCCAGGCCACAGGGTTCCAGAATCAATCCTCAGTTATGTTCCCAGCCTACAGGGTTCCAGAATAAAATCTCAGTCATGTTCCCAGTCCACAGGGTTCCAGAACCAAGGCTCAGTCAGGTTCCCGGGCCACTGTATTCCACAATCTAAACAGATGTCATGTTCCAAGGCCTCAGGTTTCCAGAATCCACCCATGTCATGTTCCTGGGCCACAGGGTTCCAAAGTGAATCCTCAGTTATGTTCCCAGGCTACAGGGTTCCAGAATAAAACCTCAGTCATATTCCCAGTCCACAGGTTTCCAGAACCAAGGCTCAGTCAAGTTCCCAGGCCACAGTATTCCACAATCTAAACAGATTTCATTGTTCCAGGCCTCAGGGTTCCAGAATCCACCCATGTCATGTTCCCAGGACACAGGGTTCCAGAATAAAACGTCAGTCAAGTTCCCAGTCCACAGGGTTCCAGAACCAAGGCTCAGTCAGGTTCCCGGGGCACAGTATTCCACAATCTAAACAGATGTCATGTTCCCAGGCCACAGGGATCCAGAATCAAACCTCAGTCATATTGCCAGGCCATAGGGTACCACCATCAAACCTCAGTCATATTCCCAGGCCTAAGGTTTCCAGAATCAAACCGATTTCATGTTTCCAGGCAACAGGGTACCAGAATCCAAACCGATGTCATGTTCCCAGGGCACAGGATTCCACACTCTAACATCAGTCATGTTCCCAGGCCAATGGTTTCCAGAATCAAACCTAAGTCATATTCCCAGGCCACATGGTTCCAGAATCAAACCTCAGTCGTGTTCCCAGGACACAGGGTTCCAGAAGAAAACCTCAGTCATGTTCCCTGGACACAGGTTTCAGAAATCAAATCCCAGTCATGTTCCCAGGCCACAGGGTTCCAGAATCAATCCTCAGTTATGTTCCCAGGCTACAGGGTTCCAGAATAAAACGTCAGTCATGTTCCCAGTCCACAGGGTTCCAGAACCAAGGCTCAGTCACGTTCCCAGGGCACAGTATTCCACAGTCTAAACAGATGTCATGTTCCCAGGCCTCAGGGTTCCAGAATCCACCCATGTCATGTTCCCAGGCCACAGGGTTCCAGAATCAATCCTCAATTATGCTCCCAGGCTACAAGGTTCCAGAATAAAACCTCAGTCATGTTCCTAGTCCACAGGGTTCCAGAATCCACCGTTTTCATGTGCCCAGGACACAGGGTTCCAGAATGAATCCTCAGTTATGGTCCCAGGCTACAGGGTTCCAGAATAAAACCTCAGTCATGTTCCCAGTCCACAGGGTTCCAGAACCAAGGCTCAGTCAGTTTCCCGGGGCACAGTATTCCACAATCTAAACAGATGTCATGTTCCCAGGCCACAGGCATCCAGAATCAAACCTCAGTCATGTTGCCAGGCCGTAGGGTACCACAATCAAACCTCAGTCATATTCCCAGACCTCAGGTTTACAGAATCAAACCGATTTCATGTTCCCAGGCAACAGGGTACCAGAATCCAAACCGATGTCATGTTCCCAGGCCACAGGATTCCACATTCTAACATCAGTCATGTTCCCAGGCCAATGGTTTCCAGAATCAAACCTCAGTCATATTCCCAGGCCACATGGTTCCAGAATCAAACCTCAGTCGTGTTCCCAGGACACAGGGTTCCAGAATAAAACCTCAGTCATGTTCCCTGGACACAGGTTTCAGAAATCAAATCCCAGTCATGTTCCCAGGCCACAGGGTTCCACAATTAAACCTCAGTCATATTCCCAGGCCAGAGGGTTCCACAATCAAACCTCAGTCCTTTTGCCAGGACACGGTTCCACCATCAAGCCTCAGTCATGTTCCCAGGCCAGAGTGTTCCACCATCAAACCTCAGTCATGATCCCAGGCCACATGTTTCCACAATGAAACCTCAGTCATTTTCCCAGGACAAAGGTTTCCAGAATCAAACCTCAGTCATATTCCCAGGACACATGGTTCCAGAATCAACCTGAGTCATGTTCGAAGGCCACAGGTTTCAACAATCAAACCTCAGTCATGTTCCCAGGACACAGGTGTCCCGAATCAAACCTCAGTCATGTTCCCAGAGAAGAGGCTTCCAGAAACAAACCTCAGTCATATTCCCAAGCCACAGGGTTGCAGAGTCAAACCTCAGTCTTGTTCCCAGGACACAGGTGTCCAGAATCAAACCGCAGTCATGTTCCCAGGGAACAGGCTTCAGAAACAAACCTCAGTCATGTTCCCAGGCCACAGGGTTCCAGAATCAAACTTCAGTCTTGTTCCCAGGACACAGGTTTCCAGAATCAACCAGATATCATGTTCCCTGGCCACAGTCTTCCAGAATCAATCCTCAGTCATGTTGCCAGGCCACAGGTTTCCACCATCAAACCTCAGACATGTTCCCAGGCCACAGGGTACCAGAGTCAAACCGTTCGCAAGTTCCCAGCCACAGAGTTCCAGAATCCACCGATGTCATGTTCCCAGGCCACAGGGTTCCAGAATCAATCCTCAGTTATGTTCCCAGGCTACAGGGATCCAGAATAAAATCTCAGTCATGTTCCCAGTCCACAGGGTTCCAGAACCAAGGCTCAGTCAGGTTCCCGGGACACAGTATTCCACAATCTAAACAGATGTCATGTTCCAAGGCCTCAGGTTTCCAGAATCCACCCATGTCATGTTCCTGGGCCACAGGGTTCCAAAGTGAATCCTCAGTTATATTCCCAGGCTACAGGGTTCCAGAATAAAACCTCAGTCATATTCCCAGTCCACAGGTTTCCAGAACCAAGGCTCAGGCAAGTTCCCAGGACACAGTATTCCACAATCTAAACAGATTTCATGGTCCCAGGACTCAGGGTTCCAGAATCCACCCATGTCATGTTCCCAGGACACAGGGTTCCAGAATAAAACGTCAGTCAAGTTCCCAGTCCACAGGGTTCCAGAACCAAGGCTCAGTCAGGTTCCCGGGGCACAGTATTCCACAATCTAAACAGATGTCATGTTCCCAGGCCACAGGGATCCAGAATCAAACCTCAGTCATATTGCCAAGCCATAGGGTACCACCATCAAACCTCAGTCATATTCCCAGGCCTAAGGTTTCCAGAATCAAACCGATTTCATGTTTCCAGGCAACAGGGTACCAGAATCCAAACCGATGTCATGTTCCCAGGGCACAGGATTCCACACTCTAACATCAGTCATGTTCCCAGGCCAATGGTTTCCAGAATCAAACCTAAGTCATATTCCCAGGCCACATGGTTCCAGAATCAAACCTCAGTCGTGTTCCCAGGACACAGGGTTCCAGAATAAAACCTCAGTCATTTTCCCTGGACACAGTTTTCAGAAATCAAATCCCAGTCATGTTCCCAGGCCACAGGGTTCCAGAATCAATCCTCAGTTATGTTCCCAGGCTACAGGGTTCCAGAATAAAACGTCAGTCATGTTCCCAGTCCACAGGGTTCCAGAACCAAGGCTGAGTCAAGTTCCCAGGGCACAGTATTCCACAGTCTAAACAGATGTCATGTTCCCAGGCCACAGGGTTCCAGAATCAAACTTCAGTCTTGTTCCCAGGACACAGGTTTCCAGAATCAACCAGATATCATGTTCCCTGGCCACAGTCTTCCAGAATCAATCCTCAGTCATGTTGCCAGGCCACAGGTTTCCACCATCAAACCTCAGACATGTTCCCAGGCCACAGGGTACCAGAGTCAAACCGTTCGCAGGTTCCCAGGCCACAGAGTTCCAGAATCCACCGATGTCATGTTCCCAGGCCACAGGGTTCCAGAATCAATCCTCAGTTATGTTCCCAGGCTACAGGGTTCCAGAATAAAATCTCAGTCATGTTCCCAGTCCACAGGGTTCCAGAACCAAGGCTCAGTCAGGTTCCCGGGCCACTGTATTCCACAATCTAAACAGATGTCATGTTCCAAGGCCTCAGGTTTCCAGAATCCACCCATGTCATGTTCCTGGGCCACAGGGTTCCAAAGTGAATCCTCAGTTATGTTCCCAGGCTACAGGGTTCCAGAATAAAACCTCAGTCATATTCCCAGTCCACAGGTTTCCAGAACCAAGGCTCAGTCAAGTTCCCAGGCCACAGTATTCCACAATCTAAACAGATTTCATGGTCCCAGGCCTCAGTGTTCCAGAATCCACCCATGTCATGTTCCCAGGACACAGGGTTCCAGAATAAAACGTCAGTCAAGTTCCCAGTCCACAGGGTTCCAGAACCAAGGCTCAGTCAGGTTACCGGGGCACAGTATTCCACAATCTAAACAGATGTCATGTTCCCAGGCCACAGGGATCCAGAATCAAACCTCAGTCATATTGCCAAGCCATAGGGTACCACCATCAAACCTCAGTCATATTCCCAGGCCTAAGGTTTCCAGAATCAAACCGATTTCATGTTTCCAGGCAACAGGGTACCAGAATCCAAACCGATGTCATGTTCCCAGGGCACAGGATTCCACACTCTAACATCAGTCATGTTCCCAGGCCAATGGTTTCCAGAATCAAACCTAAGTCATATTGCCAGGCCACATGGTTCCAGAATCAAACCTCAGTCGTGTTCCCAGGACACAGGGTTCCAGAATAAAACCTCAGTCATTTTCCCTGGACACAGGTTTCAGAAATCAAATCCCAGTCATGTTCCCAGGCCACAGGGTTCCAGAATCAATCCTCAGTTATGTTCCCAGGCTACAGGGTTCCAGAATAAAATCTCAGTCATGTTCCCAGTCCACAGGGTTCCAGAACCAAGGCTCAGTCAAGTTCCCGGGCCACAGTATTCCACAATCTAAACAGATGTCATGTTCCAAGGCCTCAGGTTTCCAGAATCCACCCATGTCATGTTCCTGGGCCACAGGGTTCCAAAGTGAATCCTCAGTTATGTTCCCAGGCTACAGGGTTCCAGAATAAAACCTCAGTCATATTCCCAGTCCACAGGTTTCCAGAACCAAGGCTCAGTCAAGTTCCCAGGCCACAGTATTCCACAATCTAAACAGATTTCATGGTCCCAGGCCTCAGGGTTCCAGAATCCACCCATCTCATGTTCCCAGGACACAGGGTTCCAGAATAAAACGTCAGTCAAGTTCCCAGTCCACAGGGTTCCAGAACCAAGGCTCAGTCAGGTTCCCGGGGCACAGTATTCCACAGTCTAAACAGATGTCATGTTCCCAGGCCACAGGGATCCAGAATCAAACCTCAGTCATATTGCCAAGCCATAGGGTACCACCATCAAACCTCAGTCATATTCCCAGGCCTAAGGTTTCCAGAATCAAACCGATTTCATGTTTCCAGGCAACAGGGTACCAGAATCCAAACCGATGTCATGTTCCCAGGGCACAGGATTCCACACTCTAACATCAGTCATGTTCCCAGGCCAATGGTTTCCAGAATCAAACCTAAGTCATATTCCCAGGCCACATGGTTCCAGAATCAAACCTCAGTCGTGTTCCCAGGACACAGGGTTCCAGAATAAAACCTCAGTCATTTTCCCTGGACACAGGTTTCAGAAATCAAATCCCAGTCATGTTCCCAGGCCACAGGGTTCCAGAATCAATCCTCAGTTATGTTCCCAGGCTACAGGGTTCCAGAATAAAACGTCAGTCATGTTCCCAGTCCACAGGGTTCCAGAACCAAGGCTCAGTCACGTTCCCAGGGCACAGTATTCCACAGTCTAAACAGATGTCATGTTCCCAGGCCTCAGGGTTCCAGAATCCACCCATGTCATGTTCCCAGGCCACAGGGTTCCAGAATCAATCCTCAGTTATGCTCCCAGGCTACAAGGTTCCAGAATAAAACCTCAGTCATGTTCCTAGTCCACAGGGTTGCAGAATCCACCGTTTTCATGTGCCCAGGCCACAGGGTTCCAGAATGAATCCTCAGTTATGGTCCCAGGCTACAGGGTTCCAGAATAAAACCTCAGTCATGTTCCCAGTCCACAGGGTTCCAGAACCAAGGCTCAGTCAGTTTCCCGGGGCACAGTATTCCACAATCTAAACAGATGTCATGTTCCCAAGCCACAGGCATCCAGAATCAAACCTCAGTCATGTTGCCAGGCCGTAGGGTACCACAATCAAACCTCAATCATATTCCCAGACCTCAGGTTTACAGAATCAAACCGATTTCATGTTCCCAGGCAACAGGGTACCAGAATCCAAACCGATGTCATGTTCCCAGGCCACAGGATTCCACATTCTAACATCAGTCATGTTCCCAGGCCAATGGTTTCCAGAATCAAACCTCAGTCATATTCCCAGGCCACATGGTTCCAGAATCAAACCTCAGTCGTGTTCCCAGGACACAGGGTTCCAGAATAAAACCTCAGTCATGTTCCCTGGACACAGGTTTCAGAAATCAAATCCCAGTCATGTTCCCAGGCCACAGGGTTCCACAATTAAACCTCAGTCATATTCCCAGGCCAGAGGGTTCCACAATCAAACCTCAGTCCTTTTGCCAGGACACGGTTCCACCATCAAGCCTCAGTCATGTTCCCAGGCCAGAGTGTTCCACCATCAAACCTCAGTCATGATCCCAGGCCACATGTTTCCACAATGAAACCTCAGTCATTTTCCCAGGACAAAGGTTTCCAGAATCAAACCTCAGTCATATTCCCAGGACACATGGTTCCAGAATCAACCTGAGTCATGTTCGAAGGCCACAGGTTTCAACAATCAAACCTCAGTCATGTTCCCAGGACACAGGTGTCCAGAATCAAACCTCAGTCATGTTCCCAGAGAAGAGGCTTCCAGAAACAAACCTCAGTCATGTTCCCAAGCCACAGGGTTGCAGAGTCAAACCTCAGTCTTGTTCCCAGGATACAGGTGTCCAGAATCAAACCGCAGTCATGTTCCCAGGGAACAGGCTTCAGAAACAAACCTCAGTCATGTTCCCAGGCCACAGGGTTCCAGAATCAAACTTCAGTCTTGTTCCCAGGACACAGGTTTCCAGAATCAACCAGATATCATGTTCCCTGGCCACAGTCTTCCAGAATCAATCCTCAGTCATGTTGCCAGGCCACAGGTTTCCACCATCAAACCTCAGACATGTTCCCAGGCCACAGGGTACCAGAGTCAAACCGTTCGCAGGTTCCCAGGCCACAGAGTTCCAGAATCCACCGATGTCATGTTCCCAGGCCACAGGGTTCCAGAATCAATCCTCAGTTATGTTCCCAGCCTACAGGGTTCCAGAATAAAATCTCAGTCATGTTCCCAGTCCACAGGGTTCCAGAACCAAGGCTCAGTCAGGTTCCCGGGCCACTGTATTCCACAATCTAAACAGATGTCATGTTCCAAGGCCTCAGGTTTCCAGAATCCACCCATGTCATGTTCCTGGGCCACAGGGTTCCAAAGTGAATCCTCAGTTATGTTCCCAGGCTACAGGGTTCCAGAATAAAACCTCAGTCATATTCCCAGTCCACAGGTTTCCAGAACCAAGGCTCAGTCAAGTTCCCAGGCCACAGTATTCCACAATCTAAACAGATTTCATGGTTCCAGGCCTCAGGGTTCCAGAATCCACCCATGTCATGTTCCCAGGACACAGGGTTCCAGAATAAAACGTCAGTCAAGTTCCCAGTCCACAGGGTTCCAGAACCAAGGCTCAGTCAGGTTCCCGGGGCACATTATTCCACAATCTAAACAGATGTCATGTTCCCAGGCCACAGGGATCCAGAATCAAACCTCAGTCATATTGCCAAGCCATAGGGTACCACCATCAAACCTCAGTCATATTCCCAGGCCTAAGGTTTCCAGAATCAAACCGATTTCATGTTTCCAGGCAACACGGTACCAGAATCCAAACCGATGTCATGTTCCCAGGGCACAGGATTCCACACTCTAACATCAGTCATGTTCCCAGGCCAATGGTTTCCAGAATCAAACCTAAGTCATATTGCCAGGCCACATGGTTCCAGAATCAAACCTCAGTCGTGTTCCCAGGACACAGGGTTCCAGAATAAAACCTCAGTCATTTTCCCTGGACACAGGTTTCAGAAATCAAATCCCAGTCATGTTCCCAGGCCACAGGGTTCCAGAATCAATCCTCAGTTATGTTCCCAGGCTACAGGGTTCCAGAATAAAACGTCAGTCATGTTCCCAGTCCACAGGGTTCCAGAACCAAGGCTCAGTCACGTTCCCAGGGCACAGTATTCCACAGTCTAAACAGATGTCATGTTCCCAGGCCACAGGGTTCCAGAATCAAACTTCAGTCTTGTTCCCAGGACACAGGTTTCCAGAATCAACCAGATATCATGTTCCCTGGCCACAGTCTTCCAGAATCAATCCTCAGTCATGTTGCCAGGCCACAGGTTTCCACCATCAAACCTCAGACATGTTCCCAGGCCACAGTGTACCAGAGTCAAACCGTTCGCAGGTTCCCAGGCCACAGAGTTCCAGAATCCAGCGATGTCATGTTCCCAGGCCACAGGGTTCCAGAATCAATCCTCAGTTATGTTCCCAGGCTACAGGGTTCCAGAATAAAATCTCAGTCATGTTTCCAGTCCACAGGGTTCCAGAACCAAGGCTCAGTCAGGTTCCCAGGCCACTGTATTCCACAATCTAAACAGATGTCATGTTCCAAGGCCTCAGGTTTCCAGAATCCACCCATGTCATGTTCCTGGGCCACAGGGTTCCAAAGTGAATCCTCAGTTATGTTCCCAGGCTACAGGGTTCCAGAATAAAACCTCAGTCATGTTCCCAGTCCACAGGGTTCCAGAACCAAGACTCAGTCAGGTTCCCGGGCCACAGTATTCCACAATCTAAACAGATTTCATGGTTCCAGGCCTCAGGGTTCCAGAATCCACCCATGTCATGTTCCCAGGACACAGGGTTCCAGAATAAAACGTCAGTCAAGTTCCCAGTCCACAGGGTTCCAGAACCAAGGCTCAGTCAGGTTCCCGGGGCACAGTATTCCACAATCTAAACAGATGTCATGTTCCCAGGCGTCAGGGTTCCAGAATCCATCCATGTCATGTTCCCAGGCCACAGGGTTCCAGTATCAATCCTCAGTTATGTTGCCAGGCTACAAGGTTCCAGAATAAAACCTCAGTCATGTTCCTAGTCCACAGGGTTCCAGAATCCACCGTTGTCATGTGCCCAGGCCACAGGGTTCCAGAATCAATCCTCAGTTATGTTCCCAGGCTACAGGGTTCCAGAATAAAACGTCAGTCATGTTCCCAGTCCACAGGGTTCCAGAACCAAGGCTCAGTCACGTTCCCAGGGCACAGTATTCCACAGTCTAAACAGATGTCATGTTCCCAGGCCTCAGGGTTCCAGAATCCACCCATGTCATGTTCCCAGGCCACAGGGTTCCAGAATCAATCCTCAATTATGCTCCCAGGCTACAAGGTTCCAGAATAAAACCTCAGTCATGTTCCTAGTCCACAGGGTTCCAGAATCCACCGTTTTCATGTGCCCAGGACACAGGGTTCCAGAATGAATCCTCAGTTATGGTCCCAGTCTACAGGGTTCCAGAATAAAACCTCAGTCATGTTCCCAGTCCACAGGGTTCCAGAACCAAGGCTCAGTCAGTTTCCCGGGGCACAGTATTCCACAATCTAAACAGATGTCATGTTCCCAGGCCACAGGCATCCAGAATCAAACCTCAGTCATGTTGCCAGGCCGTAGGGTACCACAATCAAACCTCAGTCATATTCCCAGACCTCAGGTTTACAGAATCAAACCGATTTCATGTTCCCAGGCAACAGGGTACCAGAATCCAAACCGATGTCATGTTCCCAGGCCACAGGATTCCACATTCTAACATCAGTCATGTTCCCAGGCCAATGGTTTCCAGAATCAAACCTCAGTCATATTCCCAGGCCACATGGTTCCAGAATCAAACCTCAGTCGTGTTCCCAGGACACAGGGTTCCAGAATAAAACCTCAGTCATGTTCCCTGGACACAGGTTTCAGAAATCAAATCCCAGTCATGTTCCCAGGCCACAGGGTTCCACAATTAAACCTCAGTCATATTCCCAGGCCAGAGGGTTCCACAATCAAACCTCAGTCCTTTTGCCAGGACACGGTTCCACCATCAAGCCTCAGTCATGTTCCCAGGCCAGAGTGTTCCACCATCAAACCTCAGTCGTGATCCCAGGCCACATGTTTCCACAATGAAACCTCAGTCATTTTCCCAGGACAAAGTTTTCCAGAATCAAACCTCAGTCATATTCCCAGGACACATGGTTCCAGAATCAACCTGAGTCATGTTCGAAGGCCACAGGTTTCAACAATCAAACCTCAGTCATGTTCCCAGGACACAGGTGTCCAGAATCAAACCTCAGTCATGTTCCCAGAGAAGAGGCTTCCAGAAACAAACCTCAGTCATGTTCCCAAGCCACAGGGTTGCAGAGTCAAACCTCAGTCTTGTTCCCAGGACACAGGTGTCCAGAATCAAACCGCAGTCATGTTCCCAGGGAACAGGCTTCAGAAACAAACCTCAGTCATGTTCCCAGGCCACAGGGTTCCAGAATCAAACTTCAGTCTTGTTCCCAGGACACAGGTTTCCAGAATCAACCAGATATCATGTTCCCTGGCCACAGTCTTCCAGAATCAATCCTCAGTCATGTTGCCAGGCCACAGGTTTCCACCATCAAACCTCAGACATGTTCCCAGGCCACAGGGTACCAGAGTCAAACCGTTCGCAGGTTCCCAGGCCACAGAGTTCCAGAATCCACCGATGTCATGTTCCCAGGCCACAGGGTTCCAGAATCAATCCTCAGTTATGTTCCCAGCCTACAGGGTTCCAGAATAAAATCTCAGTCATGTTCCCAGTCCACAGGGTTCCAGAACCAAGGCTCAGTCAGGTTCCCGGGCCACTGTATTCCACAATCTAAACAGATGTCATGTTCCAAGGCCTCAGGTTTCCAGAATCCACCCATGTCATGTTCCTGGGCCACAGGGTTCCAAAGTGAATCCTCAGTTATGTTCCCAGGCTACAGGGTTCCAGAATAAAACCTCAGTCATATTCCCAGTCCACAGGTTTCCAGAACCAAGGCTCAGTCAAGTTCCCAGGCCACAGTATTCCACAATCTAAACAGATTTCATGGTTCCAGGCCTCAGGGTTCCAGAATCCACCCATGTCATGTTCCCAGGACACAGGGTTCCAGAATAAAACGTCAGTCAAGTTCCCAGTCCACAGGGTTCCAGAACCAAGGCTCAGTCAGGTTCCCGGGGCACAGTATTCCACAATCTAAACAGATGTCATGTTCCCAGGCCACAGGGATCCAGAATCAAACCTCAGTCATATTGCCAGGCCATAGGGTACCACCATCAAACCTCAGTCATATTCCCAGGCCTAAGGTTTCCAGAATCAAACCGATTTCATGTTTCCAGGCAACAGGGTACCAGAATCCAAACCGATGTCATGTTCCCAGGGCACAGGATTCCACACTCTAACATCAGTCATGTTCCCAGGCCAATGGTTTCCAGAATCAAACCTAAGTCATATTCCCAGGCCACATGGTTCCAGAATCAAACCTCAGTCGTGTTCCCAGGACACAGGGTTCCAGAAGAAAACCTCAGTCATGTTCCCTGGACACAGGTTTCAGAAATCAAATCCCAGTCATGTTCCCAGGCCACAGGGTTCCAGAATCAATCCTCAGTTATGTTCCCAGACTACAGGTTTCCAGAATAAAACGTCAGTCATGTTCCCAGTCCACAGGGTTCCAGAACCAAGGCTCAGTCACGTTCCCAGGGCACAGTATTCCACAGTCTAAACAGATGTCATGTTCCCAGGCCTCAGGGTTCCAGAATCCACCCATGTCATGTTCCCAGGCCACAGGGTTCCAGAATCAATCCTCAATTATGCTCCCAGGCTACAAGGTTCCAGAATAAAACCTCAGTCATGTTCCTAGTCCACAGGGTTCCAGAATCCACCGTTTTCATGTGCCCAGGACACAGGGTTCCAGAATGAATCCTCAGTTATGGTCCCAGGCTACAGGGTTCCAGAATAAAACCTCAGTCATGTTCCCAGTCCACAGGGTTCCAGAACCAAGGCTCAGTCAGTTTCCCGGGGCACAGTATTCCACAATCTAAACAGATGTCATGTTCCCAGGCCACAGGCATCCAGAATCAAACCTCAGTCATGTTGCCAGGCCGTAGGGTACCACAATCAAACCTCAGTCATATTCCCAGACCTCAGGTTTACAGAATCAAACCGATTTCATGTTCCCAGGCAACAGGGTACCAGAATCCAAACCGATGTCATGTTCCCAGGCCACAGGATTCCACATTCTAACATCAGTCATGTTCCCAGGCCAATGGTTTCCAGAATCAAACCTCAGTCATATTCCCAGGCCACATGGTTCCAGAATCAAACCTCAGTCGTGTTCCCAGGACACAGGGTTCCAGAATAAAACCTCAGTCATGTTCCCTGGACACAGGTTTCAGAAATCAAATCCCAGTCATGTTCCCAGGCCACAGGGTTCCACAATTAAACCTCAGTCATATTCCCAGGCCAGAGGGTTCCACAATCAAACCTCAGTCCTTTTGCCAGGACACGGTTCCACCATCAAGCCTCAGTCATGTTCCCAGGCCAGAGTGTTCCACCATCAAACCTCAGTCATGATCCCAGGCCACATGTTTCCACAATGAAACCTCAGTCATTTTCCCAGGACAAAGGTTTCCAGAATCAAACCTCAGTCATATTCCCAGGACACATGGTTCCAGAATCAACCTGAGTCATGTTCGAAGGCCACAGGTTTCAACAATCAAACCTCAGTCATGTTCCCAGGACACAGGTGTCCCGAAACAAACCTCAGTCATGTTCCCAGAGAAGAGGCTTCCAGAAACAAACCTCAGTCATATTCCCAAGCCACAGGGTTGCAGAGTCAAACCTCAGTCTTGTTCCCAGGACACAGGTGTCCAGAATCAAACCGCAGTCATGTTCCCAGGGAACAGGCTTCAGAAACAAACCTCAGTCATGTTCCCAGGCCACAGGGTTCCAGAATCAAACTTCAGTCTTGTTCCCAGGACACAGGTTTCCAGAATCAACCAGATATCATGTTCCCTGGCCACAGTCTTCCAGAATCAATCCTCAGTCATGTTGCCAGGCCACAGGTTTCCACCATCAAACCTCAGACATGTTCCCAGGCCACAGGGTACCAGAGTCAAACCGTTCGCAAGTTCCCAGGCCACAGAGTTCCAGAATCCAGCGATGTCATGTTCCCAGGCCACAGGGTTCCAGAATCAATCCTCAGTTATGTTCCCAGGCTACAGAGTTCCAGAATAAAATCTCAGTCATGTTCCCAGTCCACAGGGTTCCAGAACCAAGGCTCAGTCAGGTTCCCTGGCCACTGTATTCCACAATCTAAACAGATGTCATGTTCCAAGGCCTCAGGTTTCCAGAATCCACCCATGTCATGTTCCTGGGCCACAGGGTTCCAAAGTGAATCCTCAGTTATGTTCCCAGGCTACAGGGTTCCAGAATAAAACCTCAGTCATGTTCCCAGTCCACAGGGTTCCAGAACCAAGACTCAGTCAGATTCCCGGGCCACAGTATTCCACAATCTAAACAGATTTCATGGTTCCAGGACTCAGGGTTCCAGAATCCACCCATGTCATGTTCCCAGGACACAGGGTTCCAGAATAAAACGTCAGTCAAGTTCCCAGTCCACAGGGTTCCAGAACCAAGGCTCAGTCAGGTTCCCGGGGCACAGTATTCCACAATCTAAACAGATGTCATGTTCCCAGGCGTCAGGGTTCCAGAATCCATCCATGTCATGTTCCCAGGCCACAGGGTTCCAGTATCAATCCTCAGTTATGTTGCCAGGCTACAAGGTTCCAGAATAAAACCTCAGTCATGTTCCTAGTCCACAGGGTTCCAGAATCCACCGTTGTCATGTGCCCAGGCCACAGGGTTCCAGAATCAATCCTCAGTTATGTTCCCAGGCTACAGGGTTCCAGAATAAAACGTCAGTCATGTTCCCAGTCCACAGGGTTCCAGAACCAAGGCTCAGTCACGTTCCCAGGGCACAGTATTCCACAGTCTAAACAGATGTCATGTTCCCAGGCCTCAGGGTTCCAGAATCCACCCATGTCATGTTCCCAGGCCACAGGGTTCCAGAATCAATCCTCAATTATGCTCCCAGGCTACAAGGTTCCAGAATAAAACCTCAGTCATGTTCCTAGTCCACAGGGTTCCAGAATCCACCGTTTTCATGTGCCCAGGACACAGGGTTCCAGAATGAATCCTCAGTTATGGTCCCAGTCTACAGGGTTCCAGAATAAAACCTCAGTCATGTTCCCAGTCCACAGGGTTCCAGAACCAAGGCTCAGTCAGTTTCCCGGGGCACAGTATTCCACAATCTAAACAGATGTCATGTTCCCAGGCCACAGGCATCCAGAATCAAACCTCAGTCATGTTGCCAGGCCGTAGGGTACCACAATCAAACCTCAGTCATATTCCCAGACCTCAGGTTTACAGAATCAAACCGATTTCATGTTCCCAGGCAACAGGGTACCAGAATCCAAACCGATGTCATGTTCCCAGGCCACAGGATTCCACATTCTAACATCAGTCATGTTCCCAGGCCAATGGTTTCCAGAATCAAACCTCAGTCATATTCCCAGGCCACATGGTTCCAGAATCAAACCTCAGTCGTGTTCCCAGGACACAGGGTTCCAGAATAAAACCTCAGTCATATTCCCTGGACACAGGTTTCGGAAATCAAATCCCAGTCATGTTCCCAGGCCACAGGGTTCCACAATTAAACCTCAGTCATATTCCCAGGCCAGAGGGTTCCACAATCAAACCTCAGTCCTTTTGCCAGGACACGTTTCCACCATCAAGCCTCAGTCATGTTCCCAGGCCAGAGTGTTCCACCATCAAACCTCAGTCATGATCCCAGGCCACATGTTTCCACAATGAAACCTCAGTCATTTTCCCAGGACAAAGGTTTCCAGAATCAAACCTCAGTCATATTCCCAGGACACATGGTTCCAGAATCAACCTGAGTCATGTTCGAAGGCCACAGGTTTCAACAATCAAACCTCAGTCATGTTCCCAGGACACAGGTGTCCAGAATCAAACCTCAGTCATGTTCCCAGAGAAGAGGCTTCCAGAAACAAACCTCAGTCATGTTCCCAAGCCACAGGGTTGCAGAGTCAAACCTCAGTCTTGTTCCCAGGACACAGGTGTCCAGAATCAAACCGCAGTCATGTTCCCAGGGAACAGGCTTCAGAAACAAACCTCAGTCATGTTCCCAGGCCACAGGGTTCCAGAATCAAACTTCAGTCTTGTTCCCAGGACACAGGTTTCCAGAATCAACCAGATATCATGTTCCCTGGCCACAGTCTTCCAGAATCAATCCTCAGTCATGTTGCCAGGCCACAGGTTTCCACCATCAAACCTCAGACATGTTCCCAGGCCACAGGGTACCAGAGTCAAACCGTTCGCAGGTTCCCAGGCCACAGAGTTCCAGAATCCACCGATGTCATGTTCCCAGGCCACAGGGTTCCAGAATCAATCCTCAGTTATGTTCCCAGCCTACAGGGTTCCAGAATAAAATCTCAGTCATGTTCCCAGTCCACAGGGTTCCAGAACCAAGGCTCAGTCAGGTTCCCGGGCCACTGTATTCCACAATCTAAACAGATGTCATGTTCCAAGGCCTCAGGTTTCCAGAATCCACCCATGTCATGTTCCTGGGCCACAGGGTTCCAAAGTGAATCCTCAGTTATGTTCCCAGGCTACAGGGTTCCAGAATAAAACCTCAGTCATATTCCCAGTCCACAGGTTTCCAGAACCAAGGCTCAGTCAAGTTCCCAGGCCACAGTATTCCACAATCTAAACAGATTTCATTGTTCCAGGCCTCAGGGTTCCAGAATCCACCCATGTCATGTTCCCAGGACACAGGGTTCCAGAATAAAACGTCAGTCAAGTTCCCAGTCCACAGGGTTCCAGAACCAAGGCTCAGTCAGGTTCCCGGGGCACAGTATTCCACAATCTAAACAGATGTCATGTTCCCAGGCCACAGGGATCCAGAATCAAACCTCAGTCATATTGCCAGGCCATAGGGTACCACCATCAAACCTCAGTCATATTCCCAGGCCTAAGGTTTCCAGAATCAAACCGATTTCATGTTTCCAGGCAACAGGGTACCAGAATCCAAACCGATGTCATGTTCCCAGGGCACAGGATTCCACACTCTAACATCAGTCATGTTCCCAGGCCAATGGTTTCCAGAATCAAACCTAAGTCATATTCCCAGGCCACATGGTTCCAGAATCAAACCTCAGTCGTGTTCCCAGGACACAGGGTTCCAGAAGAAAACCTCAGTCATGTTCCCTGGACACAGGTTTCAGAAATCAAATCCCAGTCATGTTCCCAGGCCACAGGGTTCCAGAATCAATCCTCAGTTATGTTCCCAGGCTACAGGGTTCCAGAATAAAACGTCAGTCATGTTCCCAGTCCACAGGGTTCCAGAACCAAGGCTCAGTCACGTTCCCAGGGCACAGTATTCCACAGTCTAAACAGATGTCATGTTCCCAGGCCTCAGGGTTCCAGAATCCACCCATGTCATGTTCCCAGGCCACAGGGTTCCAGAATCAATCCTCAATTATGCTCCCAGGCTACAAGGTTCCAGAATAAAACCTCAGTCATGTTCCTAGTCCACAGGGTTCCAGAATCCACCGTTTTCATGTGCCCAGGACACAGGGTTCCAGAATGAATCCTCAGTTATGGTCCCAGGCTACAGGGTTCCAGAATAAAACCTCAGTCATGTTCCCAGTCCACAGGGTTCCAGAACCAAGGCTCAGTCAGTTTCCCGGGGCACAGTATTCCACAATCTAAACAGATGTCATGTTCCCAGGCCACAGGCATCCAGAATCAAACCTCAGTCATGTTGCCAGGCCGTAGGGTACCACAATCAAACCTCAGTCATATTCCCAGACCTCAGGTTTACAGAATCAAACCGATTTCATGTTCCCAGGCAACAGGGTACCAGAATCCAAACCGATGTCATGTTCCCAGGCCACAGGATTCCACATTCTAACATCAGTCATGTTCCCAGGCCAATGGTTTCCAGAATCAAACCTCAGTCATATTCCCAGGCCACATGGTTCCAGAATCAAACCTCAGTCGTGTTCCCAGGACACAGGGTTCCAGAATAAAACCTCAGTCATGTTCCCTGGACACAGGTTTCAGAAATCAAATCCCAGTCATGTTCCCAGGCCACAGGGTTCCACAATTAAACCTCAGTCATATTCCCAGGCCAGAGGGTTCCACAATCAAACCTCAGTCCTTTTGCCAGGACACGGTTCCACCATCAAGCCTCAGTCATGTTCCCAGGCCAGAGTGTTCCACCATCAAACCTCAGTCATGATCCCAGGCCACATGTTTCCACAATGAAACCTCAGTCATTTTCCCAGGACAAAGGTTTCCAGAATCAAACCTCAGTCATATTCCCAGGACACATGGTTCCAGAATCAACCTGAGTCATGTTCGAAGGCCACAGGTTTCAACAATCAAACCTCAGTCATGTTCCCAGGACACAGGTGTCCCGAATCAAACCTCAGTCATGTTCCCAGAGAAGAGGCTTCCAGAAACAAACCTCAGTCATATTCCCAAGCCACAGGGTTGCAGAGTCAAACCTCAGTCTTGTTCCCAGGACACAGGTGTCCAGAATCAAACCGCAGTCATGTTCCCAGGGAACAGGCTTCAGAAACAAACCTCAGTCATGTTCCCAGGCCACAGGGTTCCAGAATCAAACTTCAGTCTTGTTCCCAGGACACAGGTTTCCAGAATCAACCAGATATCATGTTCCCTGGCCACAGTCTTCCAGAATCAATCCTCAGTCATGTTGCCAGGCCACAGGTTTCCACCATCAAACCTCAGACATGTTCCCAGGCCACAGGGTACCAGAGTCAAACCGTTCGCAAGTTCCCAGCCACAGAGTTCCAGAATCCACCGATGTCATGTTCCCAGGCCACAGGGTTCCAGAATCAATCCTCAGTTATGTTCCCAGGCTACAGGGATCCAGAATAAAATCTCAGTCATGTTCCCAGTCCACAGGGTTCCAGAACCAAGGCTCAGTCAGGTTCCCGGGACACAGTATTCCACAATCTAAACAGATGTCATGTTCCAAGGCCTCAGGTTTCCAGAATCCACCCATGTCATGTTCCTGGGCCACAGGGTTCCAAAGTGAATCCTCAGTTATATTCCCAGGCTACAGGGTTCCAGAATAAAACCTCAGTCATATTCCCAGTCCACAGGTTTCCAGAACCAAGGCTCAGGCAAGTTCCCAGGACACAGTATTCCACAATCTAAACAGATTTCATGGTCCCAGGACTCAGGGTTCCAGAATCCACCCATGTCATGTTCCCAGGACACAGGGTTCCAGAATAAAACGTCAGTCAAGTTCCCAGTCCACAGGGTTCCAGAACCAAGGCTCAGTCAGGTTCCCGGGGCACAGTATTCCACAATCTAAACAGATGTCATGTTCCCAGGCCACAGGGATCCAGAATCAAACCTCAGTCATATTGCCAAGCCATAGGGTACCACCATCAAACCTCAGTCATATTCCCAGGCCTAAGGTTTCCAGAATCAAACCGATTTCATGTTTCCAGGCAACAGGGTACCAGAATCCAAACCGATGTCATGTTCCCAGGGCACAGGATTCCACACTCTAACATCAGTCATGTTCCCAGGCCAATGGTTTCCAGAATCAAACCTAAGTCATATTCCCAGGCCACATGGTTCCAGAATCAAACCTCAGTCGTGTTCCCAGGACACAGGGTTCCAGAATAAAACCTCAGTCATTTTCCCTGGACACAGTTTTCAGAAATCAAATCCCAGTCATGTTCCCAGGCCACAGGGTTCCAGAATCAATCCTCAGTTATGTTCCCAGGCTACAGGGTTCCAGAATAAAACGTCAGTCATGTTCCCAGTCCACAGGGTTCCAGAACCAAGGCTGAGTCAAGTTCCCAGGGCACAGTATTCCACAGTCTAAACAGATGTCATGTTCCCAGGCCACAGGGTTCCAGAATCAAACTTCAGTCTTGTTCCCAGGACACAGGTTTCCAGAATCAACCAGATATCATGTTCCCTGGCCACAGTCTCCCAGAATCAATCCTCAGTCATGTTGCCAGGCCACAGGTTTCCACCATCAAACCTCAGACATGTTCCCAGGCCACAGGGTACCAGAGTCAAACCGTTCGCAGGTTCCCAGGCCACAGAGTTCCAGAATCCACCGATGTCATGTTCCCAGGCCACAGGGTTCCAGAATCAATCCTCAGTTATGTTCCCAGGCTACAGGGTCCCAGAATAAAATCTCAGTCATGTTCCCAGTCCACAGGGTTCCAGAACCAAGGCTCAGTCAGGTTCCCGGGCCACTGTATTCCACAATCTAAACAGATGTCATGTTCCAAGGCCTCAGGTTTCCAGAATCCACCCATGTCATGTTCCTGGGCCACAGGGTTCCAAAGTGAATCCTCAGTTATGTTCCCAGGCTACAGGGTTCCAGAATAAAACCTCAGTCATGTTCCCAGTCCACAGGGTTCCAGAACCAAGGCTCAGTCAGGTTCCCGGGCCACAGTATTCCACAATCTAAACAGATGTCATGTTCCAAGGCCTCAGGTTTCCAGAATCCACCCATGTCATGTTCCTGGGCCACAGGTTTCCAAAGTGAATCCTCAGTTATGTTCCCAGGCTACAGGGTTCCAGAATAAAACCTCAGTCATGTTCCCAGTCCACAGGGTTCCAGAACCAAGGCTCAGTCAGGTTCCCGGGCCACAGTATTCCACAATCTAAACAGATTTCATGGTTCCAGGCCTCAGGGTTCCAGAATCCACCCATGTCATGTTCCCAGGACACAGGGTTCCAGAATAAAACGTCAGTCAAGTTCCCAGTCCACAGGGTTCCAGAACCAAGGCTCAGTCAGGTTCCCGGGGCACAGTATTCCACAATCTAAACAGATGTCATGTTCCCAGGCCACAGGGATCCAGAATCAAACCTCAGTCATATTGCCAGGCCATAGGGTACCACCATCAAACCTCAGTCATATTCCCAGGCCTAAGGTTTCCAGAATCAAACCGATTTCATGTTTCCAGGCAACAGGGTACCAGAATCCAAACCGATGTCATGTTCCCAGGGCACAGGATTCCACACTCTAACATCAGTCATGTTCCCAGGCCAATGGTTTCCAGAATCAAACCTAAGTCATATTCCCAGGCCACATGGTTCCAGAATCAAACCTCAGTCGTGTTCCCAGGACACAGGGTTCCAGAATAAAACCTCAGTCATGTTCCCTGGACACAGGTTTCAGAAATCAAATCCCAGTCATGTTCCCAGGCCACAGGGTTCCAGAATCAATCCTCAGTTATGTTCCCAGGATACAGGGTTCCAGAATAAAACGTCAGTCATGTTCCCAGTCCACAGGGTTCCAGAACCAAGGCTCAGTCACGTTCCCAGGGCACAGTATTCCACAGTCTAAACAGATGTCATGTTCCCAGGCCTCAGGGTTCCAGAATCCACCCATGTCATGTTCCCAGGCCACAGGGTTCCAGAATCAATCCTCAATTATGCTCCCAGGCTACAAGGTTCCAGAATAAAACCTCAGTCATGTTCCTAGTCCAGAGGGTTCCAGAATCCACCGTTTTCATGTGCCCAGGACACAGGGTTCCAGAATGAATCCTCAGTTATGGTCCCAGGCTACAGGGTTCCAGAATAAAACCTCAGTCATGTTCCCAGTCCACAGGGTTCCAGAACCAAGGCTCAGTCAGTTTCCCGGGGCACAGTATTCCACAATCTAAACAGATGTCATGTTCCCAGGCCACAGGCATCCAGAATCAAACCTCAGTCATGTTGCCAGGCCGTAGGGTACCACAATCAAACCTCAGTCATATTCCCAGAACTCAGATTTACAAAATCAAACCGATTTCATGTTCCCAGGCAACAGGGTACCAGAATCCAAACCGATGTCATGTTCCCAGGCCACAGGATTCCACATTCTAACATCAGTCATGTTCCCAGGCCAATGGTTTCCAGAATCAAACCTCAGTCATATTCCCAGGCCACATGGTTCCAGAATCAAACCTCAGTCGTGTTCCCAGGACACAGGGTTCCAGAATAAAACCTCAGTCATGTTCCCTGGACACAGGTTTCAGAAATCAAATCCCAGTCATGTTCCCAGGCCACAGGGTTCCACAATTAAACCTCAGTCATATTCCCAGGCCAGAGGGTTCCACAATCAAACCTCAGTCCTTTTGCCAGGACACGGTTCCACCATCAAGCCTCAGTCATGTTCCCAGGCCACATGTTTCCACAATGAAACCTCAGTCATTTTCCCAGGACAAAGTTTTCCAGAATCAAACCTCAGTCATATTCCCAGGACACATGGTTCCAGAATCAACCTGAGTCATGTTCGAAGGCCACAGGTTTCAACAATCAAACCTCAGTCATGTTCCCAGGACACAGGTGTCCAGAATCAAACCTCAGTCATGTTCCCAGAGAAGAGGCTTCCAGAAACAAACCTCAGTCATGTTCCCAAGCCACAGGGTTGCAGAGTCAAACCTCAGTCTTGTTCCCAGGACACAGGTGTCCAGAATCAAACCGCAGTCATGTTCCCAGGGAACAGGCTTCAGAAACAAGCCTCAGTCATGTTCCCAGGCCACAGGGTTCCAGAATCAAACTTCAGTCTTGTTCCCAGGACACAGGTTTCCAGAATCAACCAGATATCATGTTCCCTGGCCACAGTCTTCCAGAATCAATCCTCAGTCATGTTGCCAGGCCACAGGTTTCCACCATCAAACCTCAGACATGTTCCCAGGCCACAGGGTACCAGAGTCAAACCGTTCGCAGGTTCCCAGGCCACAGAGTTCCAGAATCCACCGATGTCATGTTCCCAGGCCACAGGGTTCCAGAATCAATCCTCAGTTATGTTCCCAGGCTACAGGGTTCCAGAATAAAATCTCAGTCATGTTCCTAGTCCACAGGGTTCCAGAACCAAGGCTCAGTCAGGTTCCCGGGCCACAGTATTCCACAATCTAAACAGATGTCATGTTCCAAGGCCTCAGGTTTCCAGAATCCACCCATGTCATGTTCCTGGGCCACAGGGTTCCAAAGTGAATCCTCAGTTATGTTCCCAGGCTACAGGGTTCCAGAATAAAACCTCAGTCATATTCCCAGTCCACAGGTTTCCAGAACCAAGGCTCAGTCAAGTTCCCAGGCCACAGTATTCCACAATCTAAACAGATTTCATGGTCCCAGGCCTCAGGGTTCCAGAATCCACCCATGTCATGTTCCCAGGACACAGGGTTCCAGAATAAAACGTCAGTCAAGTTCCCAGTCCACAGGGTTCCAGAACCAAGGCTCAGTCAGGTTCCCGGGGCACAGTATTCCACAATCTATACAGATGTCATGTTCCCAGGCCACAGGGATCCAGAATCAAACCTCAGTCATATTGCCAAGCCATAGGGTACCACCATCAAACCTCAGTCATATTCCCAGGCCTAAGGTTTCCAGAATCAAACCGATTTCATGTTTCTAGGCAACAGGGTACCAGAATCCAAACCGATGTCATGTTCCCAGGGCACAGGATTCCACACTCTAACATCAGTCATGTTCCCAGGCCAATGGTTTCCAGAATCAAACCTAAGTCATATTCCCAGGCCACATGGTTCCAGAATCAAACCTCAGTCGTGTTCCCAGGACACAGGGTTCCAGAATAAAACCTCAGTCATTTTCCCTGGACACAGTTTTCAGAAATCAAATCCCAGTCATGTTCCCAGGCCACAGGGTTCCAGAATCAATCCTCAGTTATGTTCCCAGGCTACAGGGTTCCAGAATAAAACGTCAGTCATGTTCCCAGTCCACAGGGTTCCAGAACCAAGGCTCAGTCAAGTTCCCAGGGCACAGTATTCCACAGTCTAAACAGATGTCATGTTCCCAGGCCACAGGGTTCCAGAATCAAACTTCAGTCTTGTTCCCAGGACACAGGTTTCCAGAATCAACCAGATATCATGTTCCCTGGCCACAGTCTTCCAGAATCAATCCTCAGTCATGTTGCCAGGCCACAGGTTTCCACCATCAAACCTCAGACATGTTCCCCGGCCACAGGGTACCAGAGTCAAACCGTTCGCAGGTTCCCAGGCCACAGAGTTCCAGAATCCACCGATGTCATGTTCCCAGGCCACAGGGTTCCAGAATCAATCCTCAGTTATGTTCCCAGGCTACAGGGTCCCAGAATAAAATCTCAGTCATGTTCCCAGTCCACAGGGTTCCAGAACCAAGGCTCAGTCAGGTTCCCGGGCCACTGTATTCCACAATCTAAACAGATGTCATGTTCCAAGGCCTCAGGTTTCCAGAATCCACCCATGTCATGTTCCTGGGCCACAGGGTTCCAAAGTGAATCCTCAGTTATGTTCCCAGGCTACAGGGTTCCAGAATAAAACCTCAGTCATGTTCCCAGTCCACAGGGTTCCAGAACCAAGGCTCAGTCAGGTTCCCGGGCCACAGTATTCCACAATCTAAATAGATGTCATGTTCCAAGGCCTCAGGTTTCTAGAATCCACCCATGTCATGTTCCTGGGCCACAGGGTTCCAAAGTGAATCCTCAGTTATGTTCCCAGGCTACAGGGTTCCAGAATAAAACCTCAGTCATGTTCCCAGTCCACAGGGTTCCAGAACCAAGGCTCAGTCAGGTTCCCGGGCCACAGTATTCCACAATCTAAACAGATTTCATGGTTCCAGGCCTCAGGGTTCCAGAATCCACCCATGTCATGTTCCCAGGACACAGGGTTCCAGAATAAAACGTCAGTCAAGTTCCCAGTCCACAGGGTTCCAGAACCAAGGCTCAGTCAGGTTCCCGGGGCACAGTATTCCACAATCTAAACAGATGTCATGTTCCCAGGCCACAGGGATCCAGAATCAAACCTCAGTCATATTGCCAGGCCATAGGGTACCACCATCAAACCTCAGTCATATTCCCAGGCCTAAGGTTTCCAGAATCAAACCGATTTCATGTTTCCAGGCAACAGGGTACCAGAATCCAAACCGATGTCATGTTCCCAGGGCACAGGATTCCACACTCTAACATCAGTCATGTTCCCAGGCCAATGGTTTCCAGAATCAAACCTAAGTCATATTCCCAGGCCACATGGTTCCAGAATCAAACCTCAGTCGTGTTCCCAGGACACAGGGTTCCAGAATAAAACCTCAGTCATGTTCCCTGGACACAGGTTTCAGAAATCAAATCCCAGTCATGTTCCCAGGCCACAGGGTTCCAGAATCAATCCTCAGTTATGTTCCCAGGCTACAGGGTTCCAGAATAAAACGTCAGTCATGTTCCCAGTCCACAGGGTTCCAGAACCAAGGCTCAGTCACGTTCCCAGGGCACAGTATTCCACAGTCTAAACAGATGTCATGTTCCCAGGCCTCAGGGTTCCAGAATCCACCCATGTCATGTTCCCAGGCCACAGGGTTCCAGAATCAATCCTCAATTATGCTCCCAGGCTACAAGGTTCCAGAATAAAACCTCAGTCATGTTCCTAGTCCACAGGGTTCCAGAATCCACCGTTTTCATGTGCCCAGGACACAGGGTTCCAGAATGAATCCTCAGTTATGGTCCCAGGCTACAGGGTTCCAGAATAAAACCTCAGTCATGTTCCCAGTCCACAGGGTTCCAGAACCAAGGCTCAGTCAGTTTCCCGGGGCACAGTATTCCACAATCTAAACAGATGTCATGTTCCCAGGCCACAGGCATCCAGAATCAAACCTCAGTCATGTTGCCAGGCCGTAGGGTACCACAATCAAACCTCAGTCATATTCCCAGACCTCAGGTTTACAGAATCAAACCGATTTCATGTTCCCAGGCAACAGGGTACCAGAATCCAAACCGATGTCATGTTCCCAGGCCACAGGATTCCACATTCTAACATCAGTCATGTTCCCAGGCCAATGGTTTCCAGAATCAAACCTCAGTCATATTCCCAGGCCACATGGTTCCAGAATCAAACCTCAGTCGTGTTCCCAGGACACAGGGTTCCAGAATAAAACCTCAGTCATGTTCCCTGGACACAGGTTTCAGAAATCAAATCCCAGTCATGTTCCCAGGCCACAGGGTTCCACAATTAAACCTCAGTCATATTCCCAGGCCAGAGGGTTCCACCATCAAGCCTCAGTCATGTTCCCAGGCCACATGTTTCCACAATGAAACCTCAGTCATTTTCCCAGGACAAAGTTTTCCAGAATCAAACCTCAGTCATATTCCCAGGACACATGGTTCCAGAATCAACCTGAGTCATGTTCGAAGGCCACAGGTTTCAACAATCAAACCTCAGTCATGTTCCCAGGACACAGGTGTCCAGAATCAAACCTCAGTCATGTTCCCAGAGAAGAGGCTTCCAGAAACAAACCTCAGTCATGTTCCCAAGCCACAGGGTTGCAGAGTCAAACCTCAGTCTTGTTCCCAGGACACAGGTGTCCAGAATCAAACCGCAGTCATGTTCCCAGGGAACAGGCTTCAGAAACAAGCCTCAGTCATGTTCCCAGGCCACAGGGTTCCAGAATCAAACTTCAGTCTTGTTCCCAGGACACAGGTTTCCAGAATCAACCAGATATCATGTTCCCTGGCCACAGTCTTCCAGAATCAATCCTCAGTCATGTTGCCAGGCCACAGGTTTCCACCATCAAACCTCAGACATGTTCCCAGGCCACAGGGTACCAGAGTCAAACCGTTCGCAGGTTCCCAGGCCACAGAGTTCCAGAATCCACCGATGTCATGTTCCCAGGCCACAGGGTTCCAGAATCAATCCTCAGTTATGTTCCCAGGCTACAGGGTTCCAGAATAAAATCTCAGTCATGTTCCTAGTCCACAGGGTTCCAGAACCAAGGCTCAGTCAGGTTCCCGGGCCACAGTATTCCACAATCTAAACAGATGTCATGTTCCAAGGCCTCAGGTTTCCAGAATCCACCCATGTCATGTTCCTGGGCCACAGGGTTCCAAAGTGAATCCTCAGTTATGTTCCCAGGCTACAGGGTTCCAGAATAAAACCTCAGTCATATTCCCAGTCCACAGGTTTCCAGAACCAAGGCTCAGTCAAGTTCCCAGGCCACAGTATTCCACAATCTAAACAGATTTCATGGTCCCAGGCCTCAGGGTTCCAGAATCCACCCATGTCATGTTCCCAGGACACAGGGTTCCAGAATAAAACGTCAGTCAAGTTCCCAGTCCACAGGGTTCCAGAACCAAGGCTCAGTCAGGTTCCCGGGGCACAGTATTCCACAATCTATACAGATGTCATGTTCCCAGGCCACAGGGATCCAGAATCAAACCTCAGTCATATTGCCAAGCCATAGGGTACCACCATCAAACCTCAGTCATATTCCCAGGCCTAAGGTTTCCAGAATCAAACCGATTTCATGTTTCTAGGCAACAGGGTACCAGAATCCAAACCGATGTCATGTTCCCAGGGCACAGGATTCCACACTCTAACATCAGTCATGTTCCCAGGCCAATGGTTTCCAGAATCAAACTTAAGTCATATTCCCAGGCCACATGGTTCCAGAATCAAACCTCAGTCGTGTTCCCAGGACACAGGGTTCCAGAATAAAACCTCAGTCATTTTCCCTGGACACAGTTTTCAGAAATCAAATCCCAGTCATGTTCCCAGGCCACAGGGTTCCAGAATCAATCCTCAGTTATGTTCCCAGGCTACAGGGTTCCAGAATAAAACGTCAGTCATGTTCCCAGTCCACAGGGTTCCAGAACCAAGGCTCAGTCAAGTTCCCAGGGCACAGTATTCCACAGTCTAAACAGATGTCATGTTCCCAGGCCACAGGGTTCCAGAATCAAACTTCAGTCTTGTTCCCAGGACACAGGTTTCCAGAATCAACCAGATATCATGTTCCCTGGCCACAGTCTTCCAGAATCAATCCTCAGTCATGTTGCCAGGCCACAGGTTTCCACCATCAAACCTCAGACATGTTCCCCGGCCACAGGGTACCAGAGTCAAACCGTTCGCAGGTTCCCAGGCCACAGAGTTCCAGAATCCACCGATGTCATGTTCCCAGGCCACAGGGTTCCAGAATCAATCCTCAGTTATGTTCCCAGGCTACAGGGTCCCAGAATAAAATCTCAGTCATGTTCCCAGTCCACAGGGTTCCAGAACCAAGGCTCAGTCAGGTTCCCGGGCCACTGTATTCCACAATCTAAACAGATGTCATGTTCCAAGGCCTCAGGTTTCCAGAATCCACCCATGTCATGTTCCTGGGCCACAGGGTTCCAAAGTGAATCCTCAGTTATGTTCCCAGGCTACAGGGTTCCAGAATAAAACCTCAGTCATGTTCCCAGTCCACAGGGTTCCAGAACCAAGGCTCAGTCAGGTTCCCGGGCCACAGTATTCCACAATCTAAATAGATGTAATGTTCCAAGGCCTCAGGTTTCTAGAATCCACCCATGTCATGTTCCTGGGCCACAGGGTTCCAAAGTGAATCCTCAGTTATGTTCCCAGGCTACAGGGTTCCAGAATAAAACCTCAGTCATGTTCCCAGTCCACAGGGTTCCAGAACCAAGGCTCAGTCAGGTTCCCGGGCCACAGTATTCCACAATCTAAACAGATTTCATGGTTCCAGGCCTCAGGGTTCCAGAATCCACCCATGTCATGTTCCCAGGACACAGGGTTCCAGAATAAAACGTCAGTCAAGTTCCCAGTCCACAGGGTTCCAGAACCAAGGCTCAGTCAGGTTCCCGGGGCACAGTATTCCACAATCTAAACAGATGTCATGTTCCCAGGCCACAGGGATCCAGAATCAAACCTCAGTCATATTGCCAGGCCATACGGTACCACCATCAAACCTCAGTCATATTCCCAGGCGTAAGGTTTCCAGAATCAAACCGATTTCATGTTTCCAGGCAACAGGGTACCAGAATCCAAACCGATGTCATGTTCCCAGGGCACAGGATTCCACACTCTAACATCAGTCATGTTCCCAGGCCAATGGTTTCCAGAATCAAAGCTAAGTCATATTCCCAGGCCACATGGTTCCAGAATCAAACCTCAGTCGTGTTCCCAGGACACAGGGTTCCAGAATAAAACCTCAGTCATGTTCCCTGGACACAGGTTTCAGAAATCAAATCCCAGTCATGTTCCCAGGCCACAGGGTTCCAGAATCAATCCTCAGTTATGTTCCCAGGCTACAGGGTTCCAGAATAAAACGTCAGTCATGTTCCCAGTCCACAGGGTTCCAGAACCAAGGCTCAGTCACGTTCCCAGGGCACAGTATTCCACAGTCTAAACAGATGTCATGTTCCCAGGCCTCAGGGTTCCAGAATCCACCCATGTCATGTTCCCAGGCCACAGGGTTCCAGAATCAATCCTCAATTATGCTCCCAGGCTACAAGGTTCCAGAATAAAACCTCAGTCATGTTCCTAGTCCACAGGGTTCCAGAATCCACCGTTTTCATGTGCCCAGGACACAGGGTTCCAGAATGAATCCTCAGTTATGGTCCCAGGCTACAGGGTTCCAGAATAAAACCTCAGTCATGTTCCCAGTCCACAGGGTTCCAGAACCAAGGCTCAGTCAGTTTCCCGGGGCACAGTATTCCACAATCTAAACAGATGTCATGTTCCCAGGCCACAGGCATCCAGAATCAAACCTCAGTCATGTTGCCAGGCCGTAGGGTACCACAATCAAACCTCAGTCATATTCCCAGACCTCAGGTTTACAGAATCAAACCGATTTCATGTTCCCAGGCAACAGGGTACCAGAATCCAAACCGATGTCATGTTCCCAGGCCACAGGATTCCACATTCTAACATCAGTCATGTTCCCAGGCCAATGGTTTCCAGAATCAAACCTCAGTCATATTCCCAGGCCACATGGTTCCAGAATCAAACCTCAGTCGTGTTCCCAGGACACAGGGTTCCAGAATAAAACCTCAGTCATGTTCCCTGGACACAGGTTTCAGAAATCAAATCCCAGTCATGTTCCCAGGCCACAGGGTTCCACAATTAAACCTCAGTCATATTCCCAGGCCAGAGGGTTCCACAATCAAACCTCAGTCCTTTTGCCAGGACACGGTTCCACCATCAAGCCTCAGTCATGTTCCCAGGCCACATGTTTCCACAATGAAACCTCAGTCATTTTCCCAGGACAAAGTTTTCCAGAATCAAACCTCAGTCATATTCCCAGGACACATGGTTCCAGAATCAACCTGAGTCATGTTCGAAGGCCACAGGTTTCAACAATCAAACCTCAGTCATGTTCCCAGGACACAGGTGTCCAGAATCAAACCTCAGTCATGTTCCCAGAGAAGAGGCTTCCAGAAACAAACCTCAGTCATGTTCCCA
The DNA here is from genome assembly GCF_965194825.1 of Balaenoptera physalus. Lineage (NCBI taxonomy): Eukaryota > Metazoa > Chordata > Mammalia > Artiodactyla > Balaenopteridae > Balaenoptera > Balaenoptera physalus. Next base: position 1,736,395 of record NW_028126464.1, read on the forward strand.
AGCCACAGGGTTGCAGAGTCAAACCTCAGTCTTGTTCCCAGGACACAGGTGTCCAGAATCAAACCGCAGTCATGTTCCCAGGGAACAGGCTTCAGAAACAAGCCTCAGTCATGTTCCCAGGCCACAGGGTTCCAGAATCAAACTTCAGTCTTGTTCCCAGGACACAGGTTTCCAGAATCAACCAGATATCATGTTCCCTGGCCACAGTCTTCCAGAATCAATCCTCAGTCATGTTGCCAGGCCACAGGTTTCCACCATCAAACCTCAGACATGTTCCCAGGCCACAGGGTACCAGAGTCAAACCGTTCGCAGGTTCCCAGGCCACAGAGTTCCAGAATCCACCGATGTCATGTTCCCAGGCCACAGGGTTCCAGAATCAATCCTCAGTTATGTTCCCAGGCTAAGGGTTCCAGAATAAAATCTCAGTCATGTTCCTAGTCCACAGGGTTCCAGAACCAAGGCTCAGTCAGGTTCCCGGGCCACAGTATTCCACAATCTAAACAGATGTCATGTTCCAAGGCCTCAGGTTTCCAGAATCCACCCATGTCATGTTCCTGGGCCACAGGGTTCCAAAGTGAATCCTCAGTTATGTTCCCAGGCTACAGGGTTCCAGAATAAAACCTCAGTCATATTCCCAGTCCACAGGTTTCCAGAACCAAGGCTCAGTCAAGTTCCCAGGCCACAGTATTCCACAATCTAAACAGATTTCATGGTCCCAGGCCTCAGGGTTCCAGAATCCACCCATGTCATGTTCCCAGGACACAGGGTTCCAGAATAAAACGTCAGTCAAGTTCCCAGTCCACAGGGTTCCAGAACCAAGGCTCAGTCAGGTTCCCGGGGCACAGTATTCCACAATCTATACAGATGTCATGTTCCCAGGCCACAGGGATCCAGAATCAAACCTCAGTCATATTGCCAAGCCATAGGGTACCACCATCAAACCTCAGTCATATTCCCAGGCCTAAGGTTTCCAGAATCAAACCGATTTCATGTTTCTAGGCAACAGGGTACCAGAATCCAAACCGATGTCATGTTCCCAGGGCACAGGATTCCACACTCTAACATCAGTCATGTTCCCAGGCCAATGGTTTCCAGAATCAAACCTAAGTCATATTCCCAGGCCACATGGTTCCAGAATCAAACCTCAGTCGTGTTCCCAGGACACAGGGTTCCAGAATAAAACCTCAGTCATTTTCCCTGGACACAGTTTTCAGAAATCAAATCCCAGTCATGTTCCCAGGCCACAGGGTTCCAGAATCAATCCTCAGTTATGTTCCCAGGCTACAGGGTTCCAGAATAAAACGTCAGTCATGTTCCCAGTCCACAGGGTTCCAGAACCAAGGCTCAGTCAAGTTCCCAGGGCACAGTATTCCACAGTCTAAACAGATGTCATGTTCCCAGGCCACAGGGTTCCAGAATCAAACTTCAGTCTTGTTCCCAGGACACAGGTTTCCAGAATCAACCAGATATCATGTTCCCTGGCCACAGTCTTCCAGAATCAATCCTCAGTCATGTTGCCAGGCCACAGGTTTCCACCATCAAACCTCAGACATGTTCCCCGGCCACAGGGTACCAGAGTCAAACCGTTCGCAGGTTCCCAGGCCACAGAGTTCCAGAATCCACCGATGTCATGTTCCCAGGCCACAGGGTTCCAGAATCAATCCTCAGTTATGTTCCCAGGCTACAGGGTCCCAGAATAAAATCTCAGTCATGTTCCCAGTCCACAGGGTTCCAGAACCAAGGCTCAGTCAGGTTCCCGGGCCACTGTATTCCACAATCTAAACAGATGTCATGTTCCAAGGCCTCAGGTTTCCAGAATCCACCCATGTCATGTTCCTGGGCCACAGGGTTCCAAAGTGAATCCTCAGTTATGTTCCCAGGCTACAGGGTTCCAGAATAAAACCTCAGTCATGTTCCCAGTCCACAGGGTTCCAGAACCAAGGCTCAGTCAGGTTCCCGGGCCACAGTATTCCACAATCTAAATAGATGTCATGTTCCAAGGCCTCAGGTTTCTAGAATCCACCCATGTCATGTTCCTGGGCCACAGGGTTCCAAAGTGAATCCTCAGTTATGTTCCCAGGCTACAGGGTTCCAGAATAAAACCTCAGTCATGTTCCCAGTCCACAGGGTTCCAGAACCAAGGCTCAGTCAGGTTCCCGGGCCACAGTATTCCACAATCTAAACAGATTTCATGGTTCCAGGCCTCAGGGTTCCAGAATCCACCCATGTCATGTTCCCAGGACACAGGGTTCCAGAATAAAACGTCAGTCAAGTTCCCAGTCCACAGGGTTCCAGAACCAAGGCTCAGTCAGGTTCCCGGGGCACAGTATTCCACAATCTAAACAGATGTCATGTTCCCAGGCCACAGGGATCCAGAATCAAACCTCAGTCATATTGCCAGGCCATACGGTACCACCATCAAACCTCAGTCATATTCCCAGGCGTAAGGTTTCCAGAATCAAACCGATTTCATGTTTCCAGGCAACAGGGTACCAGAATCCAAACCGATGTCATGTTCCCAGGGCACAGGATTCCACACTCTAACATCAGTCATGTTCCCAGGCCAATGGTTTCCAGAATCAAACCTAAGTCATATTCCCAGGCCACATGGTTCCAGAATCAAACCTCAGTCGTGTTCCCAGGACACAGGGTTCCAGAATAAAACCTCAGTCATGTTCCCTGGACACAGGTTTCAGAAATCAAATCCCAGTCATGTTCTCAGGCCACAGGGTTCCAGAATCAATCCTCAGTTATGTTCCCAGGCTACAGGGTTCCAGAATAAAACGTCAGTCATGTTCCCAGTCCACAGGGTTCCAGAACCAAGGCTCAGTCACGTTCCCAGGGCACAGTATTCCACAGTCTAAACAGATGTCATGTTCCCAGGCCTCAGGGTTCCAGAATCCACCCATGTCATGTTCCCAGGCCACAGGGTTCCAGAATCAATCCTCAATTATGCTCCCAGGCTACAAGGTTCCAGAATAAAACCTCAGTCATGTTCCTAGTCCACAGGGTTCCAGAATCCACCGTTTTCATGTGCCCAGGACACAGGGTTCCAGAATGAATCCTCAGTTATGGTCCCAGGCTACAGGGTTCCAGAATAAAACCTCAGTCATGTTCCCAGTCCACAGGGTTCCAGAACCAAGGCTCAGTCAGTTTCCCGGGGCACAGTATTCCACAATCTAAACAGATGTCATGTTCCCAGGCCACAGGCATCCAGAATCAAACCTCAGTCATGTTGCCAGGCCGTAGGGTACCACAATCAAACCTCAGTCATATTCCCAGACCTCAGGTTTACAGAATCAAACCGATTTCATGTTCCCAGGCAACAGGGTACCAGAATCCAAACCGATGTCATGTTCCCAGGCCACAGGATTCCACATTCTAACATCAGTCATGTTCCCAGGCCAATGGTTTCCAGAATCAAACCTCAGTCATATTCCCAGGCCACATGGTTCCAGAATCAAACCTCAGTCGTGTTCCCAGGACACAGGGTTCCAGAATAAAACCTCAGTCATGTTCCCTGGACACAGGTTTCAGAAATCAAATCCCAGTCATGTTCCCAGGCCACAGGGTTCCACAATTAAACCTCAGTCATATTCCCAGGCCAGAGGGTTCCACAATCAAACCTCAGTCCTTTTGCCAGGACACGGTTCCACCATCAAGCCTCAGTCATGTTCCCAGGCCAGAGTGTTCCACCATCAAACCTCAGTCATGATCCCAGGCCACATGTTTCCACAATGAAACCTCAGTCATTTTCCCAGGACAAAGGTTTCCAGAATCAAACCTCAGTCATATTCCCAGGACACATGGTTCCAGAATCAACCTGAGTCATGTTCGAAGGCCACAGGTTTCAACAATCAAACCTCAGTCATGTTCCCAGGACACAGGTGTCCCGAATCAAACCTCAGTCATGTTCCCAGAGAAGAGGCTTCCAGAAACAAACCTCAGTCATATTCCCAAGCCACAGGGTTGCAGAGTCAAACCTCAGTCTTGTTCCCAGGACACAGGTGTCCAGAATCAAACCGCAGTCATGTTCCCAGGGAACAGGCTTCAGAAACAAACCTCAGTCATGTTCCCAGGCCACAGGGTTCCAGAATCAAACTTCAGTCTTGTTCCCAGGACACAGGTTTCCAGAATCAACCAGATATCATGTTCCCTGGCCACAGTCTTCCAGAATCAATCCTCAGTCATGTTGCCAGGCCACAGGTTTCCACCATCAAACCTCAGACATGTTCCCAGGCCACAGGGTACCAGAGTCAAACCGTTCGCAAGTTCCCAGCCACAGAGTTCCAGAATCCACCGATGTCATGTTCCCAGGCCACAGGGTTCCAGAATCAATCCTCAGTTATGTTCCCAGGCTACAGGGATCCAGAATAAAATCTCAGTCATGTTCCCAGTCCACAGGGTTCCAGAACCAAGGCTCAGTCAGGTTCCCGGGCCACAGTATTCCACAATCTAAACAGATGTCATGTTCCAAGGCCTCAGGTTTCCAGAATCCACCCATGTCATGTTCCTGGGCCACAGGGTTCCAAAGTGAATCCTCAGTTATATTCCCAGGCTACAGGGTTCCAGAATAAAACCTCAGTCATATTCCCAGTCCACAGGTTTACAGAACCAAGGCTCAGGCAAGTTCCCAGGACACAGTATTCCACAATCTAAACAGATTTCATGGTCCCAGGACTCAGGGTTCCAGAATCCACCCATGTCATGTTCCCAGGACACAGGGTTCCAGAATAAAACGTCAGTCAAGTTCCCAGTCCACAGGGTTCCAGAACCAAGGCTCAGTCAGGTTCCCGGGGCACAGTATTCCACAATCTAAACAGATGTCATGTTCCCAGGCCACAGGGATCCAGAATCAAACCTCAGTCATATTGCCAAGCCATAGGGTACCACCATCAAACCTCAGTCATATTCCCAGGCCTAAGGTTTCCAGAATCAAACCGATTTCATGTTTCCAGGCAACAGGGTACCAGAATCCAAACCGATGTCATGTTCCCAGGGCACAGGATTCCACACTCTAACATCAGTCATGTTCCCAGGCCAATGGTTTCCAGAATCAAACCTAAGTCATATTCCCAGGCCACATGGTTCCAGAATCAAACCTCAGTCGTGTTCCCAGGACACAGGGTTCCAGAATAAAACCTCAGTCATTTTCCCTGGACACAGGTTTCAGAAATCAAATCCCAGTCATGTTCCCAGGCCACAGGGTTCCAGAATCAATCCTCAGTTATGTTCCCAGGCTACAGGGTTCCAGAATAAAACGTCAGTCATGTTCCCAGTCCACAGGGTTCCAGAACCAAGGCTGAGTCAAGTTCCCAGGGCACAGTATTCCACAGTCTAAACAGATGTCATGTTCCCAGGCCACAGGGTTCCAGAATCAAACTTCAGTCTTGTTCCCAGGACACAGGTTTCCAGAATCAACCAGATATCATGTTCCCTGGCCACAGTCTTCCAGAATCAATCCTCAGTCATGTTGCCAGGCCACAGGTTTCCACCATCAAACCTCAGACATGTTCCCAGGCCACAGGGTACCAGAGTCAAACCGTTCGCAGGTTCCCAGGCGACAGAGTTCCAGAATCCACCGATGTCATGTTCCCAGGCCACAGGGTTCCAGAATCAATCCTCAGTTATGTTCCCAGGCTACAGGGTCCCAGAATAAAATCTCAGTCATGTTCCCAGTCCACAGGGTTCCAGAACCAAGGCTCAGTCAGGTTCCCGGGCCACTGTATTCCACAATCTAAACAGATGTCATGTTCCAAGGCCTCAGGTTTCCAGAATCCACCCATGTCATGTTCCTGGGCCACAGGGTTCCAAAGTGAATCCTCAGTTATGTTCCCAGGCTACAGGGTTCCAGAATAAAACCTCAGTCATGTTCCCAGTCCACAGGGTTCCAGAACCAAGGCTCAGTCAGGTTCCCGGGCCACAGTATTCCACAATCTAAACAGATGTCATGTTCCAAGGCCTCAGGTTTCCAGAATCCACCCATGTCATGTTCCTGGGCCACAGGTTTCCAAAGTGAATCCTCAGTTATGTTCCCAGGCTACAGGGTTCCAGAATAAAACCTCAGTCATGTTCCCAGTCCACAGGGTTCCAGAACCAAGGCTCAGTCAGGTTCCCGGGCCACAGTATTCCACAATCTAAACAGATTTCATGGTTCCAGGCCTCAGGGTTCCAGAATCCACCCATGTCATGTTCCCAGGACACAGGGTTCCAGAATAAAACGTCAGTCAAGTTCCCAGTCCACAGGGTTCCAGAACCAAGGCTCAGTCAGGTTCCCGGGGCACAGTATTCCACAATCTAAACAGATGTCATGTTCCCAGGCCACAGGGATCCAGAATCAAACCTCAGTCATATTGCCAGGCCATAGGGTACCACCATCAAACCTCAGTCATATTCCCAGGCCTAAGGTTTCCAGAATCAAACCGATTTCATGTTTCCAGGCAACAGGGTACCAGAATCCAAACCGATGTCATGTTCCCAGGGCACAGGATTCCACACTCTAACATCAGTCATGTTCCCAGGCCAATGGTTTCCAGAATCAAACCTAAGTCATATTCCCAGGCCACATGGTTCCAGAATCAAACCTCAGTCGTGTTCCCAGGACACAGGGTTCCAGAAGAAAACCTCAGTCATGTTCCCTGGACACAGGTTTCAGAAATCAAATCCCAGTCATGTTCCCAGGCCACAGGGTTCCAGAATCAATCCTCAGTTATGTTCCCAGGCTACAGGGTTCCAGAATAAAACGTCAGTCATGTTCCCAGTCCACAGGGTTCCAGAACCAAGGCTCAGTCACGTTCCCAGGGCACAGTATTCCACAGTCTAAACAGATGTCATGTTCCCAGGCCTCAGGGTTCCAGAATCCACCCATGTCATGTTCCCAGGCCACAGGGTTCCAGAATCAATCCTCAATTATGCTCCCAGGCTACAAGGTTCCAGAATAAAACCTCAGTCATGTTCCTAGTCCAGAGGGTTCCAGAATCCACCGTTTTCATGTGCCCAGGACACAGGGTTCCAGAATGAATCCTCAGTTATGGTCCCAGGCTACAGGGTTCCAGAATAAAACCTCAGTCATGTTCCCAGTCCACAGGGTTCCAGAACCAAGGCTCAGTCAGTTTCCCGGGGCACAGTATTCCACAATCTAAACAGATGTCATGTTCCCAGGCCACAGGCATCCAGAATCAAACCTCAGTCATGTTGCCAGGCCGTAGGGTACCACAATCAAACCTCAGTCATATTCCCAGAACTCAGATTTACAAAATCAAACCGATTTCATGTTCCCAGGCAACAGGGTACCAGAATCCAAACCGATGTCATGTTCCCAGGCCACAGGATTCCACATTCTAACATCAGTCATGTTCCCAGGCCAATGGTTTCCAGAATCAAACCTCAGTCATATTCCCAGGCCACATGGTTCCAGAATCAAACCTCAGTCGTGTTCCCAGGACACAGGGTTCCAGAATAAAACCTCAGTCATGTTCCCTGGACACAGGTTTCAGAAATCAAATCCCAGTCATGTTCCCAGGCCACAGGGTTCCACAATTAAACCTCAGTCATATTCCCAGGCCAGAGGGTTCCACAATCAAACCTCAGTCCTTTTGCCAGGACACGGTTCCACCATCAAGCCTCAGTCATGTTCCCAGGCCAGAGTGTTCCACCATCAAACCTCAGTCATGATCCCAGGCCACATGTTTCCACAATGAAACCTCAGTCATTTTCCCAGGACAAAGTTTTCCAGAATCAAACCTCAGTCATATTCCCAGGACACATGGTTCCAGAATCAACCTGAGTCATGTTCGAAGGCCACAGGTTTCAACAATCAAACCTCAGTCATGTTCCCAGGACACAGGTGTCCAGAATCAAACCTCAGTCATGTTCCCAGAGAAGAGGCTTCCAGAAACAAACCTCAGTCATGTTCCCAAGCCACAGGGTTGCAGAGTCAAACCTCAGTCTTGTTCCCAGGACACAGGTGTCCAGAATCAAACCGCAGTCATGTTCCCAGGGAACAGGCTTCAGAAACAAGCCTCAGTCATGTTCCCAGGGCACAGGGTTCCAGAATCAAACTTCAGTCTTGTTCCCAGGACACAGGTTTCCAGAATCAACCAGATATCATGTTCCCTGGCCACAGTCTTCCAGAATCAATCCTCAGTCATGTTGCCAGGCCACAGGTTTCCACCATCAAACCTCAGACATGTTCCCAGGCCACAGGGTACCAGAGTCAAACCGTTCGCAGGTTCCCAGGCCACAGAGTTCCAGAATCCACCGATGTCATGTTCCCAGGCCACAGGGTTCCAGAATCAATCCTCAGTTATGTTCCCAGGCTACAGGGTTCCAGAATAAAATCTCAGTCATGTTCCTAGTCCACAGGGTTCCAGAACCAAGGCTCAGTCAGGTTCCCGGGCCACAGTATTCCACAATCTAAACAGATGTCATGTTCCAAGGCCTCAGGTTTCCAGAATCCACCCATGTCATGTTCCTGGGCCACAGGGTTCCAAAGTGAATCCTCAGTTATGTTCCCAGGCTACAGGGTTCCAGAATAAAACCTCAGTCATATTCCCAGTCCACAGGTTTCCAGAACCAAGGCTCAGTCAAGTTCCCAGGCCACAGTATTCCACAGTCTAAACAGATTTCATGGTCCCAGGCCTCAGGGTTCCAGAATCCACCCATGTCATGTTCCCAGGACACAGGGTTCCAGAATAAAACGTCAGTCAAGTTCCCAGTCCACAGGGTTCCAGAACCAAGGCTCAGTCAGGTTCCCGGGGCACAGTATTCCACAATCTAAACAGATGTCATGTTCCCAGGCCACAGGGATCCAGATTCAAACCTCAGTCATATTGCCAAGCCATAGGGTACCACCATCAAACCTCAGTCATATTCCCAGGCCTAAGGTTTCCAGAATCAAACCGATTTCATGTTTCCAGGCAACAGGGAACCAGAATCCAAACCGATGTCATGTTCCCAGGGCACAGGATTCCACACTCTAACATCAGTCATGTTCCCAGGCCAATGGTTTCCAGAATCAAACCTAAGTCATATTCCCAGGCCACATGGTTCCAGAATCAAACCTCAGTCGTGTTCCCAGGACACAGGGTTCCAGAATAAAACCTCAGTCATTTTCCCTGGACACAGTTTTCAGAAATCAAATCCCAGTCATGTTCCCAGGCCACAGGGTTCCAGAATCAATCCTCAGTTATGTTCCCAGGCTACAGGGTTCCAGAATAAAACGTCAGTCATGTTCCCAGTCCACAGGGTTCCAGAACCAAGGCTCAGTCACGTTCCCAGGGCACAGTATTCCACAGTCTAAACAGATGTCATGTTCCCAGGCCACAGGGTTCCAGAATCAAACTTCAGTCTTGTTCCCAGGACACAGGTTTCCAGAATCAACCAGATATCATGTTCCCTGGCCACAGTCTTCCAGAATCAATCCTCAGTCATGTTGCCAGGCCACAGGTTTCCACCATCAAACCTCAGACATGTTCCCCGGCCACAGGGTACCAGAGTCAAACCGTTCGCAGGTTCCCAGGCGACAGAGTTCCAGAATCCACCGATGTCATGTTCCCAGGCCACAGGGTTCCAGAATCAATCCTCAGTTATGTTCCCAGGCTACAGGGTCCCAGAATAAAATCTCAGTCATGTTCCCAGTCCACAGGGTTCCAGAACCAAGGCTCAGTCAGGTTCCCGGGCCACTGTATTCCACAATCTAAACAGATGTCATGTTCCAAGGCCTCAGGTTTCCAGAATCCACCCATGTCATGTTCCTGGGCCACAGGGTTCCAAAGTGAATCCTCAGTTATGTTCCCAGGCTACAGGGTTCCAGAATAAAACCTCAGTCATGTTCCCAGTCCACAGGGTTCCAGAACCAAGGCTCAGTCAGGTTCCCGGGCCACAGTATTCCACAATCTAAATAGATGTCATGTTCCAAGGCCTCAGGTTTCCAGAATCCACCCATGTCATGTTCCTGGGCCACAGGGTTCCAAAGTGAATCCTCAGTTATGTTCCCAGGCTACAGGGTTCCAGAATAAAACCTCAGTCATGTTCCCAGTCCACAGGGTTCCAGAACCAAGGCTCAGTCAGGTTCCCGGGCCACAGTATTCCACAATCTAAACAGATTTCATGGTTCCAGGCCTCAGGGTTCCAGAATCCACCCATGTCATGTTCCCAGGACACAGGGTTCCAGAATAAAACGTCAGTCAAGTTCCCAGTCCACAGGGTTCCAGAACCAAGGCTCAGTCAGGTTCCCGGGGCACAGTATTCCACAATCTAAACAGATGTCATGTTCCCAGGCCACAGGGATCCAGAATCAAACCTCAGTCATATTGCCAGGCCATACGGTACCACCATCAAACCTCAGTCATATTCCCAGGCGTAAGGTTTCCAGAATCAAACCGATTTCATGTTTCCAGGCAACAGGGTACCAGAATCCAAACCGATGTCATGTTCCCAGGGCACAGGATTCCACACTCTAACATCAGTCATGTTCCCAGGCCACATGGTTCCAGAATCAAACCTCAGTCGTGTTCCCAGGACACAGGGTTCCAGAATAAAACCTCAGTCATGTTCCCTGGACACAGGTTTCAGAAATCAAATCCCAGTCATGTTCCCAGGCCACAGGGTTCCAGAATCAATCCTCAGTTATGTTCCCAGGCTACAGGGTTCCAGAATAAAACGTCAGTCATGTTCCCAGTCCACAGGGTTCCAGAACCAAGGCTCAGTCACGTTCCCAGGGCACAGTATTCCACAGTCTAAACAGATGTCATGTTCCCAGGCCTCAGGGTTCCAGAATCCACCCATGTCATGTTCCCAGGCCACAGGGTTCCAGAATCAATCCTCAATTATGCTCCCAGGCTACAAGGTTCCAGAATAAAACCTCAGTCATGTTCCTAGTCCACAGGGTTCCAGAATCCACCGTTTTCATGTGCCCAGGACACAGGGTTCCAGAATGAATCCTCAGTTATGGTCCCAGGCTACAGGGTTCCAGAATAAAACCTCAGTCATGTTCCCAGTCCACAGGGTTCCAGAACCAAGGCTCAGTCAGTTTCCCGGGGCACAGTATTCCACAATCTAAACAGATGTCATGTTCCCAGGTCACAGGCATCCAGAATCAAACCTCAGTCATGTTGCCAGGCCGTAGGGTACCACAATCAAACCTCAGTCATATTCCCAGACCTCAGATTTACAAAATCAAACCGATTTCATGTTCCCAGGCAACAGGGTACCAGAATCCAAACCGATGTCATGTTCCCAGGCCACAGGATTCCACATTCTAACATCAGTCATGTTCCCAGGCCAATGGTTTCCAGAATCAAACCTCAGTCGTGTTCCCAGGACACAGGGTTCCAGAATAAAACCTCAGTCATGTTCCCTGGACACAGGTTTCAGAAATCAAATCCCAGTCATGTTCCCAGGCCACAGGGTTCCACAATTAAACCTCAGTCATATTCCCAGGCCAGAGGGTTCCACAATCAAACCTCAGTCCTTTTGCCAGGACACGGTTCCACCATCAAGCCTCAGTCATGTTCCCAGGCCAGAGTGTTCCACCATCAAACCTCAGTCATGATCCCAGGCCACATGTTTCCACAATGAAACCTCAGTCATTTTCCCAGGACAAAGGTTTCCAGAATCAAACCTCAGTCATATTCCCAGGACACATGGTTCCAGAATCAACCTGAGTCATGTTCGAAGGCCACAGGTTTCAACAATCAAACCTCAGTCATGTTCCCAGGACACAGGTGTCCCGAATCAAACCTCAGTCATGTTCCCAGAGAAGAGGCTTCCAGAAACAAACCTCAGTCATATTCCCAAGCCACAGGGTTGCAGAGTCAAACCTCAGTCTTGTTCCCAGGACACAGGTGTCCAGAATCAAACCGCAGTCATGTTCCCAGGGAACAGGCTTCAGAAACAAACCTCAGTCATGTTCCCAGGCCACAGGGTTCCAGAATCAAACTTCAGTCTTGTTCCCAGGACACAGGTTTCCAGAATCAACCAGATATCATGTTCCCTGGCCACAGTCTTCCAGAATCAATCCTCAGTCATGTTGCCAGGCCACAGGTTTCCACCATCAAACCTCAGACATGTTCCCAGGCCACAGGGTACCAGAGTCAAACCGTTCGCAAGTTCCCAGCCACAGAGTTCCAGAATCCACCGATGTCATGTTCCCAGGCCACAGGGTTCCAGAATCAATCCTCAGTTATGTTCCCAGGCTACAGGGATCCAGAATAAAATCTCAGTCATGTTCCCAGTCCACAGGGTTCCAGAACCAAGGCTCAGTCAGGTTCCCGGGCCACAGTATTCCACAATCTAAACAGATGTCATGTTCCAAGGCCTCAGGTTTCCAGAATCCACCCATGTCATGTTCCTGGGCCACAGGGTTCCAAAGTGAATCCTCAGTTATATTCCCAGGCTACAGGGTTCCAGAATAAAACCTCAGTCATATTCCCAGTCCACAGGTTTACAGAACCAAGGCTCAGGCAAGTTCCCAGGACACAGTATTCCACAATCTAAACAGATTTCATGGTCCCAGGACTCAGGGTTCCAGAATCCACCCATGTCATGTTCCCAGGACACAGGGTTCCAGAATAAAACGTCAGTCAAGTTCCCAGTCCACAGGGTTCCAGAACCAAGGCTCAGTCAGGTTCCCGGGGCACAGTATTCCACAATCTAAACAGATGTCATGTTCCCAGGCCACAGGGATCCAGAATCAAACCTCAGTCATATTGCCAAGCCATAGGGTACCACCATCAAACCTCAGTCATATTCCCAGGCCTAAGGTTTCCAGAATCAAACCGATTTCATGTTTCCAGGCAACAGGGTACCAGAATCCAAACCGATGTCATGTTCCCAGGGCACAGGATTCCACACTCTAACATCAGTCATGTTCCCAGGCCAATGGTTTCCAGAATCAAACCTAAGTCATATTCCCAGGCCACATGGTTCCAGAATCAAACCTCAGTCGTGTTCCCAGGACACAGGGTTCCAGAATAAAACCTCAGTCATTTTCCCTGGACACAGGTTTCAGAAATCAAATCCCAGTCATGTTCCCAGGCCACAGGGTTCCAGAATCAATCCTCAGTTATGTTCCCAGGCTACAGGGTTCCAGAATAAAACGTCAGTCATGTTCCCAGTCCACAGGGTTCCAGAACCAAGGCTGAGTCAAGTTCCCAGGGCACAGTATTCCACAGTCTAAACAGATGTCATGTTCCCAGGCCACAGGGTTCCAGAATCAAACTTCAGTCTTGTTCCCAGGACACAGGTTTCCAGAATCAACCAGATATCATGTTCCCTGGCCACAGTCTTCCAGAATCAATCCTCAGTCATGTTGCCAGGCCACAGGTTTCCACCATCAAACCTCAGACATGTTCCCAGGCCACAGGGTACCAGAGTCAAACCGTTCGCAGGTTCCCAGGCGACAGAGTTCCAGAATCCACCGATGTCATGTTCCCAGGCCACAGGGTTCCAGAATCAATCCTCAGTTATGTTCCCAGGCTACAGGGTCCCAGAATAAAATCTCAGTCATGTTCCCAGTCCACAGGGTTCCAGAACCAAGGCTCAGTCAGGTTCCCGGGCCACTGTATTCCACAATCTAAACAGATGTCATGTTCCAAGGCCTCAGGTTTCCAGAATCCACCCATGTCATGTTCCTGGGCCACAGGGTTCCAAAGTGAATCCTCAGTTATGTTCCCAGGCTACAGGGTTCCAGAATAAAACCTCAGTCATGTTCCCAGTCCACAGGGTTCCAGAACCAAGGCTCAGTCAGGTTCCCGGGCCACAGTATTCCACAATCTAAACAGATGTCATGTTCCAAGGCCTCAGGTTTCCAGAATCCACCCATGTCATGTTCCTGGGCCACAGGTTTCCAAAGTGAATCCTCAGTTATGTTCCCAGGCTACAGGGTTCCAGAATAAAACCTCAGTCATGTTCCCAGTCCACAGGGTTCCAGAACCAAGGCTCAGTCAGGTTCCCGGGCCACAGTATTCCACAATCTAAACAGATTTCATGGTTCCAGGCCTCAGGGTTCCAGAATCCACCCATGTCATGTTCCCAGGACACAGGGTTCCAGAATAAAACGTCAGTCAAGTTCCCAGTCCACAGGGTTCCAGAACCAAGGCTCAGTCAGGTTCCCGGGGCACAGTATTCCACAATCTAAACAGATGTCATGTTCCCAGGCCACAGGGATCCAGAATCAAACCTCAGTCATATTGCCAGGCCATAGGGTACCACCATCAAACCTCAGTCATATTCCCAGGCCTAAGGTTTCCAGAATCAAACCGATTTCATGTTTCCAGGCAACAGGGTACCAGAATCCAAACCGATGTCATGTTCCCAGGGCACAGGATTCCACACTCTAACATCAGTCATGTTCCCAGGCCAATGGTTTCCAGAATCAAACCTAAGTCATATTCCCAGGCCACATGGTTCCAGAATCAAACCTCAGTCGTGTTCCCAGGACACAGGGTTCCAGAAGAAAACCTCAGTCATGTTCCCTGGACACAGGTTTCAGAAATCAAATCCCAGTCATGTTCCCAGGCCACAGGGTTCCAGAATCAATCCTCAGTTATGTTCCCAGGCTACAGGGTTCCAGAATAAAACGTCAGTCATGTTCCCAGTCCACAGGGTTCCAGAACCAAGGCTCAGTCACGTTCCCAGGGCACAGTATTCCACAGTCTAAACAGATGTCATGTTCCCAGGCCTCAGGGTTCCAGAATCCACCCATGTCATGTTCCCAGGCCACAGGGTTCCAGAATCAATCCTCAATTATGCTCCCAGGCTACAAGGTTCCAGAATAAAACCTCAGTCATGTTCCTAGTCCAGAGGGTTCCAGAATCCACCGTTTTCATGTGCCCAGGACACAGGGTTCCAGAATGAATCCTCAGTTATGGTCCCAGGCTACAGGGTTCCAGAATAAAACCTCAGTCATGTTCCCAGTCCACAGGGTTCCAGAACCAAGGCTCAGTCAGTTTCCCGGGGCACAGTATTCCACAATCTAAACAGATGTCATGTTCCCAGGCCACAGGCATCCAGAATCAAACCTCAGTCATGTTGCCAGGCCGTAGGGTACCACAATCAAACCTCAGTCATATTCCCAGAACTCAGATTTACAAAATCAAACCGATTTCATGTTCCCAGGCAACAGGGTACCAGAATCCAAACCGATGTCATGTTCCCAGGCCACAGGATTCCACATTCTAACATCAGTCATGTTCCCAGGCCAATGGTTTCCAGAATCAAACCTCAGTCATATTCCCAGGCCACATGGTTCCAGAATCAAACCTCAGTCGTGTTCCCAGGACACAGGGTTCCAGAATAAAACCTCAGTCATGTTCCCTGGACACAGGTTTCAGAAATCAAATCCCAGTCATGTTCCCAGGCCACAGGGTTCCACAATTAAACCTCAGTCATATTCCCAGGCCAGAGGGTTCCACAATCAAACCTCAGTCCTTTTGCCAGGACACGGTTCCACCATCAAGCCTCAGTCATGTTCCCAGGCCAGAGTGTTCCACCATCAAACCTCAGTCATGATCCCAGGCCACATGTTTCCACAATGAAACCTCAGTCATTTTCCCAGGACAAAGTTTTCCAGAATCAAACCTCAGTCATATTCCCAGGACACATGGTTCCAGAATCAACCTGAGTCATGTTCGAAGGCCACAGGTTTCAACAATCAAACCTCAGTCATGTTCCCAGGACACAGGTGTCCAGAATCAAACCTCAGTCATGTTCCCAGAGAAGAGGCTTCCAGAAACAAACCTCAGTCATGTTCCCAAGCCACAGGGTTGCAGAGTCAAACCTCAGTCTTGTTCCCAGGACACAGGTGTCCAGAATCAAACCGCAGTCATGTTCCCAGGGAACAGGCTTCAGAAACAAGCCTCAGTCATGTTCCCAGGGCACAGGGTTCCAGAATCAAACTTCAGTCTTGTTCCCAGGACACAGGTTTCCAGAATCAACCAGATATCATGTTCCCTGGCCACAGTCTTCCAGAATCAATCCTCAGTCATGTTGCCAGGCCACAGGTTTCCACCATCAAACCTCAGACATGTTCCCAGGCCACAGGGTACCAGAGTCAAACCGTTCGCAGGTTCCCAGGCCACAGAGTTCCAGAATCCACCGATGTCATGTTCCCAGGCCACAGGGTTCCAGAATCAATCCTCAGTTATGTTCCCAGGCTACAGGGTTCCAGAATAAAATCTCAGTCATGTTCCTAGTCCACAGGGTTCCAGAACCAAGGCTCAGTCAGGTTCCCGGGCCACAGTATTCCACAATCTAAACAGATGTCATGTTCCAAGGCCTCAGGTTTCCAGAATCCACCCATGTCATGTTCCTGGGCCACAGGGTTCCAAAGTGAATCCTCAGTTATGTTCCCAGGCTACAGGGTTCCAGAATAAAACCTCAGTCATATTCCCAGTCCACAGGTTTCCAGAACCAAGGCTCAGTCAAGTTCCCAGGCCACAGTATTCCACAGTCTAAACAGATTTCATGGTCCCAGGCCTCAGGGTTCCAGAATCCACCCATGTCATGTTCCCAGGACACAGGGTTCCAGAATAAAACGTCAGTCAAGTTCCCAGTCCACAGGGTTCCAGAACCAAGGCTCAGTCAGGTTCCCGGGGCACAGTATTCCACAATCTAAACAGATGTCATGTTCCCAGGCCACAGGGATCCAGATTCAAACCTCAGTCATATTGCCAAGCCATAGGGTACCACCATCAAACCTCAGTCATATTCCCAGGCCTAAGGTTTCCAGAATCAAACCGATTTCATGTTTCCAGGCAACAGGGAACCAGAATCCAAACCGATGTCATGTTCCCAGGGCACAGGATTCCACACTCTAACATCAGTCATGTTCCCAGGCCAATGGTTTCCAGAATCAAACCTAAGTCATATTCCCAGGCCACATGGTTCCAGAATCAAACCTCAGTCGTGTTCCCAGGACACAGGGTTCCAGAATAAAACCTCAGTCATTTTCCCTGGACACAGTTTTCAGAAATCAAATCCCAGTCATGTTCCCAGGCCACAGGGTTCCAGAATCAATCCTCAGTTATGTTCCCAGGCTACAGGGTTCCAGAATAAAACGTCAGTCATGTTCCCAGTCCACAGGGTTCCAGAACCAAGGCTCAGTCACGTTCCCAGGGCACAGTATTCCACAGTCTAAACAGATGTCATGTTCCCAGGCCACAGGGTTCCAGAATCAAACTTCAGTCTTGTTCCCAGGACACAGGTTTCCAGAATCAACCAGATATCATGTTCCCTGGCCACAGTCTTCCAGAATCAATCCTCAGTCATGTTGCCAGGCCACAGGTTTCCACCATCAAACCTCAGACATGTTCCCCGGCCACAGGGTACCAGAGTCAAACCGTTCGCAGGTTCCCAGGCCACAGAGTTCCAGAATCCACCGATGTCATGTTCCCAGGCCACAGGGTTCCAGAATCAATCCTCAGTTATGTTCCCAGGCTACAGGGTCCCAGAATAAAATCTCAGTCATGTTCCCAGTCCACAGGGTTCCAGAACCAAGGCTCAGTCAGGTTCCCGGGCCACTGTATTCCACAATCTAAACAGATGTCATGTTCCAAGGCCTCAGGTTTCCAGAATCCACCCATGTCATGTTCCTGGGCCACAGGGTTCCAAAGTGAATCCTCAGTTATGTTCCCAGGCTACAGGGTTCCAGAATAAAACCTCAGTCATGTTCCCAGTCCACAGGGTTCCAGAACCAAGGCTCAGTCAGGTTCCCGGGCCACAGTATTCCACAATCTAAATAGATGTCATGTTCCAAGGCCTCAGGTTTCCAGAATCCACCCATGTCATGTTCCTGGGCCACAGGGTTCCAAAGTGAATCCTCAGTTATGTTCCCAGGCTACAGGGTTCCAGAATAAAACCTCAGTCATGTTCCCAGTCCACAGGGTTCCAGAACCAAGGCTCAGTCAGGTTCCCGGGCCACAGTATTCCACAATCTAAACAGATTTCATGGTTCCAGGCCTCAGGGTTCCAGAATCCACCCATGTCATGTTCCCAGGACACAGGGTTCCAGAATAAAACGTCAGTCAAGTTCCCAGTCCACAGGGTTCCAGAACCAAGGCTCAGTCAGGTTCCCGGGGCACAGTATTCCACAATCTAAACAGATGTCATGTTCCCAGGCCACAGGGATCCAGAATCAAACCTCAGTCATATTGCCAGGCCATACGGTACCACCATCAAACCTCAGTCATATTCCCAGGCGTAAGGTTTCCAGAATCAAACCGATTTCATGTTTCCAGGCAACAGGGTACCAGAATCCAAACCGATGTCATGTTCCCAGGGCACAGGATTCCACACTCTAACATCAGTCATGTTCCCAGGCCACATGGTTCCAGAATCAAACCTCAGTCGTGTTCCCAGGACACAGGGTTCCAGAATAAAACCTCAGTCATGTTCCCTGGACACAGGTTTCAGAAATCAAATCCCAGTCATGTTCCCAGGCCACAGGGTTCCAGAATCAATCCTCAGTTATGTTCCCAGGCTACAGGGTTCCAGAATAAAACGTCAGTCATGTTCCCAGTCCACAGGGTTCCAGAACCAAGGCTCAGTCACGTTCCCAGGGCACAGTATTCCACAGTCTAAACAGATGTCATGTTCCCAGGCCTCAGGGTTCCAGAATCCACCCATGTCATGTTCCCAGGCCACAGGGTTCCAGAATCAATCCTCAATTATGCTCCCAGGCTACAAGGTTCCAGAATAAAACCTCAGTCATGTTCCTAGTCCACAGGGTTCCAGAATCCACCGTTTTCATGTGCCCAGGACACAGGGTTCCAGAATGAATCCTCAGTTATGGTCCCAGGCTACAGGGTTCCAGAATAAAACCTCAGTCATGTTCCCAGTCCACAGGGTTCCAGAACCAAGGCTCAGTCAGTTTCCCGGGGCACAGTATTCCACAATCTAAACAGATGTCATGTTCCCAGGTCACAGGCATCCAGAATCAAACCTCAGTCATGTTGCCAGGCCGTAGGGTACCACAATCAAACCTCAGTCATATTCCCAGACCTCAGATTTACAAAATCAAACCGATTTCATGTTCCCAGGCAACAGGGTACCAGAATCCAAACCGATGTCATGTTCCCAGGCCACAGGATTCCACATTCTAACATCAGTCATGTTCCCAGGCCAATGGTTTCCAGAATCAAACCTCAGTCGTGTTCCCAGGACACAGGGTTCCAGAATAAAACCTCAGTCATGTTCCCTGGACACAGGTTTCAGAAATCAAATCCCAGTCATGTTCCCAGGCCACAGGGTTCCACAATTAAACCTCAGTCATATTCCCAGGCCAGAGGGTTCCACAATCAAACCTCAGTCCTTTTGCCAGGACACGGTTCCACCATCAAGCCTCAGTCATGTTCCCAGGCCAGAGTGTTCCACCATCAAACCTCAGTCATGATCCCAGGCCACATGTTTCCACAATGAAACCTCAGTCATTTTCCCAGTACAAAGTTTTCCAGAATCAAACCTCAGTCATATTCCCAGGACACATGGTTCCAGAATCAACCTGAGTCATGTTCGAAGGCCACAGGTTTCAACAATCAAACCTCAGTCATGTTCCCAGGACACAGGTGTCCAGAATCAAACCTCAGTCATGTTCCCAGAGAAGAGGCTTCCAGAAACAAACCTCAGTCATGTTCCCAAGCCACAGGGTTGCAGAGTCAAACCTCAGGCTTGTTCCCAGGACACAGGTGTCCAGAATCAAACCGCAGTCATGTTCCCAGGGAACAGGCTTCAGAAACAAACCTCAGTCATGTTCCCAGGCCACAGGGTTCCACAATCAAACCTCAGTCCTGTTGCCAGGCCACGGTTCCACCATCAAGCCTCAGTCATGTTCCCAGGCCAGAGTGTTCCACAATCAAACCTAAGTCATCTTGCCAAGCCACAGGGTTCCACCATCAAACCTCAGGCATATTGCCAGGCCACAGGGTTCCACCATCAAGCCTCACTCATGTTCCCAAGCCTGAGGGTTCCACTATCAAACCTCAATCATGTTGCCAGGCCACAGGATTCAATCATGAAACCTCAGTCATGTTCCCAGTAAGCAGGGCTCCAGAATCAAACCAATGTCATGTTCCCATGCCACGGGGTTCCAGTATCAGGCCTCAGTCATGGTCCCCGTGCACAGGGTTCCAAATCAAACCTCAGTCATGTTGCCAGTCCACAGGTTTCTGCCATCAAACCTCAGTCATGTTCGCAGTAAACAGGGCTCCAGAATCAAGCCTCAGTCATTTTACCAGGCCAGAGTGTTCCACCATCAAACCTCAGTCATAATCCCAGGCCACCTGTTTCCACAATGAAACCTCAGTCATTTTCCCAGGACAAAGGTTTCCAGAATCAAACCTCAGTCATATTCCCAGGACACATGGTTCCAGAATCAACCTGAGTCATGTCCGAAGGCCACAGGTTTCAACAATCAAACCTCAGTCATGTTCCCAGGACACAGGTGTCCAGAATCAAACCTCAGTCATGTTCCCAGAGAACAGGCTTCCAGAAACAAACCTCAGTCATGTTCCCAAGCCACAGGGTTGCAGAATCAAACCTCAGTCTTGTTCCCAGGACAAAGGTGTCCAGAATCAAACCGCAGTCATGTTCCCAGGGAACAGGCTTCCAGAAACAAACCTCAGTCAAGTTCCCAGGCATCAGGGTTCCAGAATCAAACCTCAGTCTTGTTCCCAGGACACAGGTTTCCAGAATCAACCCGATATCATGTTCCCTAGCCACAGTCTTCCAGAGTCAATCCTCAGTCATGTTGCCAGGCACCAGGTTTCCACCATCAAACCTCAGACATGTTCCCAGGCCACAGGGTACCAGAGTCAAACCGTTCGCAGGTTCCCAGGCCACAGAGTTCCAGAATCCACCGATGTCATGCTGCCAGGCTACAGGGTTCCAGACTCAATCCCCAGTTATGTTCGCAGGCTACAGGGTTACGGAATAAAACCTCAGTCATGTTCCCAGTCCACAGAGTTCCAGAACCAAGGCTCAGTCACTTTCCCAGGGCACAGTATTCAACAATCTAAACAGATGTCATGTTCCCAGTCCTCAGGGTTCCAGAATCCACCCATGTCATGTTCCCAGGCCACAGGGTTCCAGAATCAATCCTCAGTTATGTTC
This sequence comes from Balaenoptera physalus, assembly GCF_965194825.1. Lineage (NCBI taxonomy): Eukaryota > Metazoa > Chordata > Mammalia > Artiodactyla > Balaenopteridae > Balaenoptera > Balaenoptera physalus. The sequence continues at coordinate 1,757,503 of NW_028126464.1, forward strand.
CCAGGCTACAAAGTTCCAGAATAAAACCTCAGTCATGTTCCTAGTCAACAGGGTTCCAGAATCCACAGTTGTCATGTGCCCAGGCCACAGGGTTCCAGAATCAATCCTCAGTTATGGTCCCAGGCTACAGGGTTCCAGAATAAAACCTCAGTCATGTTCCCAGGCCACAGGGTTCCAGAACCAAGGCTCAGTCAGGTTCCCGGGGCACAGTATTCCACAATTTAAACAGATGTCATGTTCCCAGGCCACAGGTTTCCAGAATCATGCCTCAGTCATGTTCCCAGGCCACAGGCATCCAGAATCAAACCTCAGTCATTTTGCCAGGCCATAGGGTACCACAATCAAACCTCAGTCATATTCCCAGACCTCAGGTTTACAGAATCAAACCGATTTCATGTTCCCAGGCAACAGGGTACCAGAATCCAAACCGATGTCATGTTCCCAGGCCACAGGATTCCATCATCAATCCTCACTCATGTTCCCAAGCCTGAGGGTTCCACTATCAAACCTCAATCATGTTGCCAGGACACAGGGTTCAACCATCAATCCTCAGTCATGTTCCAAGTAAAAAGGGCTCCAGAATCAAACCAATGTCATGTTTCCACGCCACGGGGTTCCAGTATCAGGCCTCAGTCATGGTCCCCGTGCACAGGGTTCCAAATCAAACCTCAGTCATGTTGCCAGTCCACAGGTTTCTGCCATCAAACCTCAGTCATGTTCCCAGTAAACAGGGCTCCAGAATCAAGCCTCAGTCATTTTGCCAGGCCAGAGTGTTCCACCATCAAACCTCAGTCATGATCCCAGGCCACATGTTTCCACAATGAAACCTCAGTCATTAAACAGGCCAAAGGTATCCAGAATCAAACCTCAATCATATTCCCAGGACACATGGTTCCAGAATCAAACCTGAGTCATGTTCGCAGGCCACAGGTTTCAACAATCAAACCTCAGTCATGTTCCCAGGCCACAGGGTTCCAGAATCAAACCTCAGTCTTGTTCCCAGGGCACAGGTTTCCAGAATCACCCCGATATCATGTTCCCTGGCCACAGTCTTTCAGAATCAAACCTCAGTCATGTTGCCAGGCCACAGGTTTACACCACCAAACCTCCGACATGTTCCCAGGCCACAGGGTTCCAGAGTCAAATCGTTCGCAGGTTCCCAGGCCGCAGTGTTCCAGAATCCACCGATGTCATGTTCCCAGGCCACAGGGTTCCAGAATCAATCCTCAGTTATGTTCCCAGGCTACAGGGTTCCAGAATAATACCTCAGTCATGTTCCCAGTCCACAGGGTTCCAGAACCAAGGCTCAGTCAGTTTCCCGGTCCACAGTATTCCACAATCTAAACAGATGTCATGTTCCAAGGCCTCAGGTTTCCAGAATCCACCCATGTCATGTTCCTGGGCCACAGGGTTTCAAAGTGAATCCTCAGTTATGTTCCCAGGCTACACGGCTCCAGAATAAAACCTCAATCATATTCCCAGTCCACAGGTTTCCAGAACCAAGGCTCAGTCAAGATCCCAGGCCACAGTATTCCACAGTATAAACAGATTTTATGTTCCCAGGCCTCAGGGTTCCAGAATCCACCCATGTCATGTTCCCAGGACACAGGGTTCCAGAATAAAACCTCAGTCATGTTCCCAGTCCACAGGGTTCCAGAACCAAGTCTCAGTCAGGTTCCCGGGGCACAGTATTCCACAATCTAAACAGATGTCATATTCCCAGGCCACAGGTATCCAGAATCAAACCTCAGTCATGTTGCCAGGCCATAGGGTACCACCATCAAACCTCAGTCATATTCCCACGCCTAAGGTTTCCAGAATCAAACCGATTTCATGTTTCCAGGCAACAGGGTACCAGAATCCAAACCGATGTCATGTTCCCAGTGCACAGGATTCCACACTCTAACATCAGTCATGTTCCCAGGCCAATGGTTTCCAGAATCAAACCTCAGTCATATTCCCAGGCCACAGGTTTCCACCATCAAACCTCAGACATGTTCCCCGGCCACAGGGTACCAGAGTCAAGCCGTTCGCAGGTTCCCAGGCCACAGAGTTCCAGAATCCACCGATGTCATGTTCCCAGGCCACAGGGTTCCAGAATCAATCCTCAGTTATGTTCCCAGGCTACAGGGTCCCAGAATAAAATCTCAGTCATGTTCCCAGTCCACAGGGTTCCAGAACCAAGGCTCAGTCAGGTTCCCGGGCCACTGTATTCCACAATCTAAACAGATGTCATGTTCCAAGGCCTCAGGTTTCCAGAATCCACCCATGTCATGTTCCTGGGCCACAGGGTTCCAAAGTGAATCCTCAGTTATGTTCCCAGGCTAGAGGGTTCCAGAATAAAACCTCAGTCATGTTCCCAGTCCACAGGGTTCCAGAACCAAGGCTCAGTCAGGTTCCCGGGCCACAGTATTCCACAATCTAAATAGATGTCATGTTCCAAGGCCTCAGGTTTCCAGAATCCACCCATGTCATGTTCCTGGGCCACAGGTTTCCAAAGTGAATCCTCAGTTATGTTCCCAGGCTACAGGGTTCCAGAATAAAACCTCAGTCATGTTCCCAGTCCACAGGGTTCCACAACCAAGGCTCAGTCAGGTTCCCGGGCCACAGTATTCCACAATCTAAACAGATTTCATGGTTCCAGGCCTCAGGGTTCCAGAATCCACCCATGTCATGTTCCCAGGACACAGGGTTCCAGAATAAAACGTCAGTCAAGTTCCCAGTCCACAGGGTTCCAGAACCAAGGCTCAGTCAGGTTCCCGGGGCACAGTATTCCACAATCTAAACAGATGTCATGTTCCCAGGCCACAGGGATCCAGAATCAAACCTCAGTCATATTGCCAGGCCATACGGTACCACCATCAAACCTCAGTCATATTCCCAGGCGTAAGGTTTCCAGAATCAAACCGATTTCATGTTTCCAGGCAACAGGGTACCAGAATCCAAACCGATGTCATGTTCCCAGGGCACAGGATTCCACACTCTAACATCAGTCATGTTCCCAGGCCAATGGTTTCCAGAATCAAACCTAAGTCATATTCCCAGGCCACATGGTTCCAGAATCAAACCTCAGTCGTGTTCCCAGGACACAGGGTTCCAGAATAAAACCTCAGTCATGTTCCCTGGACACAGGTTTCAGAAATCAAATCCCAGTCATGTTCCCAGGCCACAGGGTTCCAGAATCAATCCTCAGTTATGTTCCCAGGCTACAGGGTTCCAGAATAAAACGTCAGTCATGTTCCCAGTCCACAGGGTTCCAGAACCAAGGCTCAGTCACGTTCCCAGGGCACAGTATTCCACAGTCTAAACAGATGTCATGTTCCCAGGCCTCAGGGTTCCAGAATCCACCCATGTCATGTTCCCAGGCCACAGGGTTCCAGAATCAATCCTCAATTATGCTCCCAGGCTACAAGGTTCCAGAATAAAACCTCAGTCATGTTCCTAATCCACAGGGTTCCAGAATCCACCGTTTTCATGTGCCCAGGACACAGGGTTCCAGAATGAATCCTCAGTTATGGTCCCAGGCTACAGGGTTCCAGAATAAAACCTCAGTCATGTTCCCAGTCCACAGGGTTCCAGAACCAAGGCTCAGTCAGTTTCCCGGGGCACAGTATTCCACAATCTAAACAGATGTCATGTTCCCAGGCCACAGGCATCCAGAATCAAACCTCAGTCATGTTGCCAGGCCGTAGGGTACCACAATCAAACCTCAGTCATATTCCCAGACCTCAGATTTACAAAATCAAACCGATTTCATGTTCCCAGGCAACAGGGTACCAGAATCCAAACCGATGTCATGTTCCCAGGCCACAGGATTCCACATTCTAACATCAGTCATGTTCCCAGGCCAATGGTTTCCAGAATCAAACCTCAGTCGTGTTCCCAGGACACAGGGTTCCAGAATAAAACCTCAGTCATGTTCCCTGGACACAGGTTTCAGAAATCAAATCCCAGTCATGTTCCCAGGCCACAGGGTTCCACAATTAAACCTCAGTCATATTCCCAGGCCAGAGGGTTCCACAATCAAACCTCAGTCCTTTTGCCAGGACACGGTTCCACCATCAAGCCTCAGTCATGTTCCCAGGCCAGAGTGTTCCACCATCAAACCTCAGTCATGATCCCAGGCCACATGTTTCCACAATGAAACCTCAGTCATTTTCCCAGGACAAAGTTTTCCAGAATCAAACCTCAGTCATATTCCCAGGACACATGGTTCCAGAATCAACCTGAGTCATGTTCGAAGGCCACAGGTTTCAACAATCAAACCTCAGTCATGTTCCCAGGCCACAGGGTTCCAGAATCAATCCTCAATTATGCTCCCAGGCTACAAGGTTCCAGAATAAAACCTCAGTCATGTTCCTAATCCACAGGGTTCCAGAATCCACCGTTTTCATGTGCCCAGGACACAGGGTTCCAGAATGAATCCTCAGTTATGGTCCCAGGCTACAGGGTTCCAGAATAAAACCTCAGTCATGTTCCCAGTCCACAGGGTTCCAGAACCAAGGCTCAGTCAGTTTCCCGGGGCACAGTATTCCACAATCTAAACAGATGTCATGTTCCCAGGCCACAGGCATCCAGAATCAAACCTCAGTCATGTTGCCAGGCCGTAGGGTACCACAATCAAACCTCAGTCATATTCCCAGACCTCAGATTTACAAAATCAAACCGATTTCATGTTCCCAGGCAACAGGGTACCAGAATCCAAACCGATGTCATGTTCCCAGGCCACAGGATTCCACATTCTAACATCAGTCATGTTCCCAGGCCAATGGTTTCCAGAATCAAACCTCAGTCGTGTTCCCAGGACACAGGGTTCCAGAATAAAACCTCAGTCATGTTCCCTGGACACAGGTTTCAGAAATCAAATCCCAGTCATGTTCCCAGGCCACAGGGTTCCACAATTAAACCTCAGTCATATTCCCAGGCCAGAGGGTTCCACAATCAAACCTCAGTCCTTTTGCCAGGACACGGTTCCACCATCAAGCCTCAGTCATGTTCCCAGGCCAGAGTGTTCCACCATCAAACCTCAGTCATGATCCCAGGCCACATGTTTCCACAATGAAACCTCAGTCATTTTCCCAGGACAAAGTTTTCCAGAATCAAACCTCAGTCATATTCCCAGGACACATGGTTCCAGAATCAACCTGAGTCATGTTCGAAGGCCACAGGTTTCAACAATCAAACCTCAGTCATGTTCCCAGGACACAGGTGTCCAGAATCAAACCTCAGTCATGTTCCCAGAGAAGAGGCTTCCAGAAACAAACCTCAGTCATGTTCCCAAGCCACAGGGTTGCAGAGTCAAACCTCAGGCTTGTTCCCAGGACACAGGTGTCCAGAATCAAACCGCAGTCATGTTCCCAGGGAACAGGCTTCAGAAACAAACCTCAGTCATGTTCCCAGGCCACAGGGTTCCACAATCAAACCTCAGTCCTGTTGCCAGGCCACGGTTCCACCATCAAGCCTCAGTCATGTTCCCAGGCCAGAGTGTTCCACAATCAAACCTAAGTCATCTTGCCAAGCCACAGGGTTCCACCATCAAACCTCAAGCATATTGCCAGGCCACAGGGTTCCACCATCAAGCCTCACTCATGTTCCCAAGCCTGAGGGTTCCACTATCAAACCTCAATCATGTTGCCAGGCCACAGGATTCAATCATGAAACCTCAGTCATGTTCCCAGTAAGCAGGGCTCCAGAATCAAACCAATGTCATGTTCCCATGCCACGGGGTTCCAGTATCAGGCCTCAGTCATGGTCCCCGTGCACAGGGTTCCAAATCAAACCTCAGTCATGTTGCCAGTCCACAGGTTTCTGCCATCAAACCTCAGTCATGTTCGCAGTAAACAGGGCTCCAGAATCAAGCCTCAGTCATTTTGCCAGGCCAGAGTGTTCCACCATCAAACCTCAGTCATAATCCCAGGCCACTTGTTTCCACAATGAAACCTCAGTCATTTTCCCAGGACAAAGGTTTCCAGAATCAAACCTCAGTCATATTCCCAGGACACATGGTTCCAGAATCAACCTGAGTCATGTCCGAAGGCCACAGGTTTCAACAATCAAACCTCAGTCATGTTCCCAGGACACAGGTGTCCAGAATCAAACCTCAGTCATGTTCCCAGAGAACAGGCTTCCAGAAACAAACCTCAGTCATGTTCCAAAGCCACAGGGTTGCAGAATCAAACCTCAGTCTTGTTCCCAGGACAAAGGTGTCCAGAATCAAACCGCAGTCATGTTCCCAGGGAACAGGCTTCCAGAAACAAACCTCAGTCAAGTTCCCAGGCATCAGGGTTCCAGAATCAAACCTCAGTCTTGTTCCCAGGACACAGGTTTCCAGAATCAACCAGATATCATGTTCCCTGGCCACAGTCTTCCAGAATCAATCCTCAGTCATGTTGCCAGGCCACAGGTTTCCACCATCAAACCTCAGACATGTTCCCAGGCCACAGGGTACCAGAGTCAAACCGTTCGCAGGTTCCCAGGCCACAGAGTTCCAGAATCCACCGATGTCATGCTGCCAGGCCACAGGGTTCCAGACTCAATCCCCAGTTATGTTTGCAGGCTACAGGGTTACGGAATAAAACCTCAGTCATGTTCCCAGTCCACAGAGTTCCAGAACCAAGGCTCAGTCACTTTCCCAGGGCACAGTATTCAACAATCTAAACAGATGTCATGTTCCCAGGCCTCAGGGTTCCAGAATCCACCCATGTCATGTTCCCAGGCCACAGGGTTCCAGAATCAATCCTCAGTTATGTTCCCAGGCTACAAAGTTCCAGAATAAAACCTCAGTCATGTTCCTAGTCAACAGGGTTCCAGAATCCACAGTTGTCATGTGCCCAGGCCACAGGGTTCCAGAATCAATCCTCAGTTATGGTCCCAGGCTACAGGGTTCCAGAATAAAACCTCAGTCATGTTCCCAGGCCACAGGGTTCCAGAACCAAGGCTCAGTCAGTTTCCCGGGGCACAGTATTCCACAATTTAAACAGATGTCATGTTCCCAGGCCACAGGTTTCCAGAATCATGCCTCAGTCATGTTCCCAGGCCACAGGCATCCAGAATCAAACCTCAGTCATTTTGCCAGGCCATAGGGTACCACAATCAAACCTCAGTCATATTCCCAGACCTCAGGTTTACAGAATCAAACCGATTTCATATTCCCAGGCAACAGGGTACCAGAATCCAAACCGATGTCATGTTCCCAGGCCACAGGATTCCATCATCAATCCTCACTCATGTTCCCAAGCCTGAGGGTTCCACTATCAAACCTCAATCATGTTGCCAGGACACAGGGTTCAACCATCAATCCTCAGTCATGTTCCAAGTAAAAAGGGCTCCAGAATCAAACCAATGTCATGTTTCCACGCCACGGGGTTCCAGTATCAGGCCTCAGTCATGGTCCCCGTGCACAGGGTTCCAAATCAAACCTCAGTCATGTTGCCAGTCCACAGGTTTCTGCCATCAAACCTCAGTCATGTTCCCAGTAAACAGGGCTCCAGAATCAAGCCTCAGTCATTTTGCCAGGCCAGAGTGTTCCACCATCAAACGTCAGTCATGATCCCAGGCCACATGTTTCCACAATGAAACCTCAGTCATTACCCAGGCCAAAGGTATCCAGAATCAAACCTCAATCATATTCCCAGGACACATGGTTCCAGAATCAAACCTGAGTCATGTTCGCAGGCCACGGGTTTCAACAATCAAACCTCAGTCATGTTCCCAGGCCACAGGGTTCCAGAATCAAACCTCAGTCTTGTTCCCAGGGCACAGGTTTCCAGAATCAACCCGATATCATGTTCCCTGGCCACAGTCTTTCAGAATCAAACCTCAGTCATGTTGCCAGGCCACAGGTTTACACCAACAAACCTCCGACATGTTCCCAGGCCACAGGGTTCCAGAGTCAAACCGTTCGCAGGTTCCCAGGCCGCAGTGTTCCAGAATCCACCGATGTCATGTTCCCAGGCCACAGGGTTCCAGAATCAATCCTCAGTTATGTTCCCAGGCTACAGGGTTCCAGAATAAAACCTCAGTCATGTTCCCAGTCCACAGGTTTCCAGAACCAAGGCTCAGTCAGTTTCCCGGTCCACAGTATTCCACAATCTAAACAGATGTCATGTTCCAAGGCCTCAGGTTTCCAGAATCCACCCATGTCATGTTCCTGGGCCACAGGGTTTCAAAGTGAATCCTCAGTTATGTTCCCAGGCTACACGGCTCCAGAATAAAACCTCAATCATATTCCCAGTCCACAGGTTTCCAGAACCAAGGCTCAGTCAAGATCCCAGGCCACAGTATTCCACAGTATAAACAGATTTTATGTTCCCAGGCCTCAGGGTTCCAGAATCCACCCATGTCATGTTCCCAGGACACAGGGTTCCAGAATAAAACCTCAGTCATGTTCCCAGTCCACAGGGTTCCAGAACCAAGTCTCAGTCAGGTTCCCGGGACACAGTATTCCACAATCTAAACAGATGTCATATTCCCAGGCCACAGGGATCCAGAATCAAACCTCAGTCATGTTGCCAGGCCATAGGGTACCACCATCAAACCTCAGTCATATTCCCACGCCTAAGGTTTCCAGAATCAAACCGATTTCATGTTTCCAGGCAACAGGGTACCAGAATCCAAACCGATGTCATGTTCCCAGTGCACAGGATTCCACACTCTAACATCAGTCATGTTCCCAGGCCAATGGTTTCCAGAATCAAACCTCAGTCATATTCCCAGGCCACATGGTTACAGAATCAAACCTCAGTCGTGTTCCCAGGTCACAGGGTTCCAGAATAAAACCTCAGTCATGTTCCCTGGACACAGGTTTCAGAAATCAAATCCCAGTCATGTTCCCAGGCCACAGGGTTCCACAATTAAACCTCAGTCATATTCCCAGGCCAGAGTGTTCCACAATCAAACCTAAGTCATCTTGCCAAGCCACAGGGTTCCACCATCAAACCTCAGGCATATTGCCAGGCCACAGGGTTCCACCATCAAGCCTCACTCATGTTCCCAAGCCTGAGGGTTCCACTATCAAACCTCAATCATGTTGCCAGGCCACAGGATTCAACCATGAAACCTCAGTCATGTTCCCAGTAAACAGGGTTCCAGAATCAAACCAATGTCATGTTCCCATGCCACGGGGTTCCAGTATCAGGCCTCAGTCATGGTACCCATGCACAGCGTTGCACAATCAAACCTCAGTCATGTTGCCAGTCCACAGGTTTCTGCCATCCAACCTCAGTCATGTTCCCAGTAAACAGGGCTCCAGAATCAAGCCTCAGTCATTTTGCCAGGCCAGAGTGTTCCACCATCAAACCTCAGTCATGATCCCAGGCCACCTGTTTCCACAATGAAACCTCAGTCATTTTCCCAGGACAAAGGTTTCCAGAATCAAACCTCAGTCATATTCCCAGGACACATGGTTCCAGAATCAACCTGAGTCATGTTCGAAGGCCACAGGTTTCAACAATCAAACCTCAGTCATGTTCCCAGGACACAGGTGTCCAGAATCAAACCTCAGTCATGTTCCCAGAGAACAGGCTTCCAGAAACAAACCTCAGTCATGTTCCCAAGCCACAGGGTTGCAGAATCAAACCTCAGTCTTGTTCCCAGGACAAAGGTGTCCATAATCAAACCGCAGTCATGTTCCCAGGGAACAGGCTTCCAGAAACAAACCTCAGTCAAGTTCCCAGGCATCAGGGTTCCAGAATCAAACCTCAGTCTTGTTCCCAGGACACAGGGTTCCAGAATCAACCCGATATCATGTTCCCTGGCCACAGTCTTCCAGAGTCAATCCTCAGTCATGTTGCCAGACCACAGGTTTCCACCATCAAACCTCAGACATGTTCCCAGGCCACAGGGTTCCAGAGTCAAACCGTTCGCAGGTTCCCAGGCCACAGTGTTCCAGAATCCACCGATGTCATGTTCCCAGGCCCAGGCTTCCAGAATCAATCCTCAGTTATGTTCCCAGGCTACAGGGTTCCAGAATAAAACCTCTGTCATGTTCCCAGTCCACAGGGTTCCAGAACCAAGGCTCAGTCAGGTTCCCGGGCCACAGTATTACACAATCTAAACAGATGTCATGTTCCAAGGCCTCAGGTTTCCAGAATCCACCCATGTCATGTTCCTGGGCCACAGGGTTCCAAAGTGAATCCTCAGTTATGTTCCCAGGCTACACGGCTCCAGAATAAAACCTCAGTCATATTCCCAGTCCATAGGTTTCCAGAACCAAGGCTCAGTCAGGTTCCCGGGCCACAGTATTCCACAATCTAAACAGATTTCGTGTTCCCAGGCCTCAGGGTTCAAGAATCCACCCATGTCATGTTAACAGGACACAGGGTTCCAGAATAAAACCTCAGTCATGTTCCCAGTCCACAGGGGTCCAGAACCAAGGTTCAGTCAGGTTCCCGGGGCACAGTATTCCACAATCTAAACAGATGTCATGTTCCCAGGCCACAGGGATCCAGAATCAAACCTCAGTCATGTTTCCAGGCCATAGGGTACCACAATCAAACCTCAGTCATATTCCCAGGCCTAAGGTTTCCAGAATCAAACCGATTTCATGTTTCCAGGCAACAGGGTACCAGAATCCAAACCGATGTCATGTTCCCAGGGCACAGGATTCCACACTCTAACATCAGTCATGTTCCCAGGCCAATGGTTTCCAGAATCAAACCTAAGTCATATTCCCAGGCCACGTGGTTCCAGAATCAAACCTCAGTCGTGTTCCCAGGACACAGGGTTCCAGAATAAAACCTCAGTCATTTTCCCTGGACACAGGTTTCAGAAATCAAATCCCAGTCATGTTCCCAGGCCACAGGGTTCCAGAATCAAACCTCAGTCATATTCCCAGGACACATGGTTCCAGAATCAAACCTGAGTCATGTTCGCAGGCCACAGGTTTCAACAATCAAACCTCAGTCATGTTTCCAGGACACAGGTGTCCAGAATCAAACCTCAGTCATATTCCAAGGTAACAGGCTTCAGAAACAAACCTCAGTCATGTTCCCAGGCAACAGGGTTCCAGAATCAAACTTCAGTCTTGTTCCCAGGACACAGGTTTCCAGAATCAACCAGATATCATGTTCCCTGGCCACAGTCTTCCAGAATCAATCCTCAGTCATGTTGCCAGGCCACAGGTTTCCACCATCAAACCTCAGACATGTTCCCTGGCCACAGGGTACCAGAGTCAAACCGTTCGCAGGTTCCCAGGCCACAGAGTTCCAGAATCCACCGATGTCATGTTCCCAGGCCACAGGGTTCCAGAATCAATCCTCAGTTATGTTCCCAGGCTACAAGGTTCCAGAATAAAACCTCAGTCATGTTCCTAGTCCACAGGGTTCCAGAATCCACCGTTTTCATGTGCCCAGGCCACAGGGTTCCAGAATCAATCCTCAGTTATGGTCCCAGGCTACAGGGTTCCAGAATAAAACCTCAGTCATGTTCCCAGTCCACAGGGTTCCAGAACCAAGGCTCAGTCAGTCTCCCGGGGCACAGTATTCCACAATCTAAACAGATGTCATGTTCCCAGGCCACAGGTTTCCAGAATCATGCCTCAGTCATGTTCCCAGGCCACAGGCATCCAGAATCAAACCTCAGTCATGTTGCCAGGCCATAGGGTACCACAATCAAACCTCAGTCATATTCCCAGACCTCAGGTTTACAGAATCAAACCGATTTCATGTTCCCAGGCAACAGGGTACCAGAATCCAAACCGATGTCATGTTCCCAGGCCACAGGATTCCACATTCTAACATCAGTCATGTTCCCAGGCCAATGGTTTCCAGAATCAAACCTCAGTCATATTCCCAGGCCACATGGTTCCAGAATCAAACCTCAGTCGTGTTCCCAGGACACAGGGTTCCAGAATAAAACCTCAGTCATGTTCCCTGGACACAGGTTTCAGAAATCAAATCCCAGTCATGTTCCCAGGCCACAGGGTTCCACAATTAAACCTCAGTCATATTCCCAGGCCAGAGGGTTCCACAATCAAACCTCAGTCCTGTTGCCAGGACACGGTTCCACCATCAAGCCTCAGTCATGTTCCCAGGCCAGAGTGTTCCACCATCAAACCTCAGTCATGATCCCAGGCCACATGTTTCCACAATGAAACCTCAGTCATTTTCCCAGGACAAAGTTTTCCAGAAGCAAACCTCAGTCATATTCCCAGGACACATGGTTCCAGAATCAACCTGAGCCATGTTCGAAGGCCACAGGTTTCAACAATCAAACCTCAGTCATGTTCCCAGAGAAGAGGCTTCCAGAAACAAACCTCAGTCATGTTCCCAAGCCACAGGGTTGCAGAGTCAAACCTCAGTCATGTTCCCAGGCCACAGGGTTCCAGAATCAAACTTCAGTCTTGTTCCCAGGACACAGGTTTCCAGAATCAACCAGATATCATGTTCCCTGGCCACAGTCTTCCAGAATCAATCCTCAGTCATGTTGCCAGGCCACAGGTTTCCACCATCAAACCTCAGACATGTTCCCAGGCCACAGGGTACCAGAGTCAAACCGTTCGCAGGTTCCCAGGCCACAGAGTTCCAGAATCCACCGATGTCATGTTCCCAGGCCACAGGGTTCCAGAATCAATCCTCAGTTATGTTCCCAGTCCACAGGGTTCCAGAACCAAGGCTCAGTCAGGTTCCCGGGACACAGTATTCCACAATCTAAACAGATGTCATGTTCCAAGGCCTCAGGTTTCCAGAATCCACCCATGTCATGTTCCTGGGCCACAGGGTTCCAAAGTGAATCCTCAGTTATGTTCCCAGGCTACAGGGTTCCAGAATAAAATCTCAGTCATATTCCCAGTCCACAGGTTTCCAGAACCAAGGCTCAGTCAAGTTCCCAGGCCACAGTATTCCACAATCTAAAAAGATTTCATGGTCCCAGGCCTCAGGGTTCCAGAATCCACCCATGTCATGTTCCCAGGACACAGGGTTCCAGAATAAAACGTCAGTCAAGTTCCCAGTCCACAGGGTTCCAGAACCAAGGCTCAGTCAGGTTCCCGGGGCACAGTATTCCACAATCTAAATAGATGTCATGTTCCCAGGCCACAGGGATCCAGAATCAAACCTCAGTCATGTTGCCAGGCCATAGGGTACCACCATCAAACCTCAGTCATATTCCCAGGCCTAAGGTTTCCAGAATCAAACCGATTTCATGTTTCCAGGCAACAGGGTACCAGAATCCAAACCGATGTCATGTTCCCAGGGCACAGGATTCCACACTCTAACATCAGTCATGTTCCCAGGCCAATGGTTTCCAGAATCAAACCAAAGTCATATTCCCAGGCCACATGGTTCCAGAATCAAACCTCAGTCGTGTTCCCAGGACACAGGGTTCCAGAATAAACTCTCAGTCATTTTCCCTGGACACAGGTTTCAGAAATCAAATCCCAGTCATATTCCCAGGCCACAGGGTTCCAGAATCAATCCTCAGTTATGTTCCCAGGCTACAGGGTTCCAGAATAAAACGTCAGTCATGTTCCCAGTCCACAGGGTTCCAGAACCAAGGCTCAGTCACGTTCCCAGGGCACAGTATTCCACAGTCTAAACAGATGTCATGTTCCCAGGCCTCAGGGTTCCAGAATCCACCCATGTCATGTTCCCAGGCCACAGGGTTCCAGAATCAATCCTCAGTTATGTTCCCAGGCTACAAGGTTCCAGAATAAAACCTCAGTCATGTTCCTAGTCCACAGGGTTCCAGAATCCACCGTTGTCATGTGCCCAGGCCACAGGGTTCCAGAATCAATCCTCAGTTATGGTCCCAGGCTACAGGGTGCCAGAATAAAACCTCAGTCATGTTCCCAGTCCACAGGGTTCCAGAACCAAGGCTCAGTCAGTTTCCCGGTGCACAGTATTCCACAATCTAAACAGATGTCAGGTTCCCAGGCCACAGGTTTCCAGAATCATGACTCCGTCATGTTCCCAGGCCACAGGCATCCAGAATCAAACCTCAGTCATGTTGCCAGGCCGTAGGGTACCACAATCAAACCTCAGTCATATTCCCAGACCTCAGGTTTACAGAATCAAACCGATTTCATGTTCCCAGGCAACAGGGTACCAGAATCCAAACCGATGTCATGTTCCCAGGCCACAGGTTTCCACATTCTAACATCAGTCATGTTCCCAGGCCAATGGTTTCCAGAATCAAACCTCAGTCATATTCCCAGGCCACATGGTTCCAGAATCAAACCTCAGTCGTGTTCCCAGGACACAGGGTTCCAGAATAAAACCTCAGTCATGTTCCCTGGACACAGGTTTCAGAAATCAAATCCCAGTCATGTTCCCAGGCCACAGGGTTCCACAATTAAACCTCAGTCATATTCCCAGGCCAGAGGGTTGCACAATCAAACCTCAGTCCTTTGGAAAGGACACGGTTCCACCATCAAGCCTCAGTCATGTTCCCAGGCCAGAGTGTTCCACAATCAAACCTAAGTCATCTTGCCAAGCCACAGGGTTCCACTATCAAACCTCAGGCATATTGCCAGGCCACAGGGTTCCACCATCAAGCCTCACTCATGTTCCCAAGCCTGAGGGTTCCACTATCAAACCTCAATCATGTGGCCAGGCCACAGGAATCAACCATGAAACCTCAGTCATGTTCCCAGTAAACAGGGTTCCAGAATCAAACCAATGTCATGTTCCCATGCCACGGGGTTCCAGTATCAGGCCTCAGTCATGGTCCCCGTGCACAGGGTTCCAAATCAAACCTCAGTCATGTTGCCAGTCCACAGGTTTCTGCCATCAAACCTCAGTCATGTTCCCAGTTAACAGGGCTCCAGAATCATGCCTCAGTCATTTTGCCAGGCCAGAGTGTTCCACCATCAAACCTCAGTCATGATCCCAGGCCACATGTTTCCACAATGAAACCTCAGTCATTTTCCCAGGACAAAGGTTTCCAGAATCAAACCTCAGTCATATTCCCAGGACACATGGTTCCAGAATCAACCTGAGTCATGTTCGAAGGCCACAGGTTTCAACAATCAAACCTCAGTCATGTTCCCAGGACACAGGTGTCCAGAATCAAACCTCAGTCATGTTCCCAGAGAAGAGGCTTCCAGAAACAAACCTCAGTCATGTTCCCAAGCCACAGGGTTGCAGAATCAAACCTCAGTCTTGTTCCCAGGACACAGGTGTCCAGAATCAAACCGCAGTCATGTTCCCAGGGAACTGGCTTCCAGAAACAAACCTCAGTCATGTTCCCAGGCCACAGGGTTCCAGAATCAAACTTCAGTCTTGTTCCCAGGACACAGGTTTCCAGAATCAACCAGATATCATGTTCCCTGGCCACAGTCTTCCAGAATCAATCCTCAGTCATGTTGCCAGGCCACAGGTTTCCACCATCAAACCTCAGACATGTTCCCAGGCCACAGGGTACCAGAGTCAAACCGTTCGCAGGTTCCCAGGCCACAGAGTTCCAGAATCCACCAATGTCATGTTCCCAGGCCACAGGCTTCCAGAATCAATCCTCAGTTATGTTCCCAGGCTACAGGGTTCCAGAATAAAATCTCAGTCATGTTCCCAGTCCACAGGGTTCCAGAACCAAGGCTCAGTCAGGTTCCCGGGCCACAGTATTCCACAATCTAAACAGATGTCATGTTCCAAGGCCTCAGGGTTCCAGAATCCACCCATGTCATGTTCCCAGGACACAGGGTTCCAGAATAAAACGTCAGTCAAGTTCCCAGTCCACAGGGTTCCAGAACCAAGGCTCAGTCAGGTTCCCGTGGCACAGTATTCCACAATCTAAACAGATGTCATGTTCCCAGGCCACAGGGATCCAGAATCAAACCTCAGTCATATTGCCAGGCCATAGGGTACCACCATCAAACCTCAGTCATATTCCCAGGCCTAAGGTTTCCAGAATCAAACCGATTTCATGTTTCCAGGCAACAGGGTACCAGAATCCAAACCGATGTCATGTTCCCAGGCCACAGGATTCCACACTCTAACATCAGTCATGTTCCCAGGCCAATGGTTTCCAGAATCAAACCTAAGTCATATTCCCCGGCCACATGGTTCCAGAATGAAACCTCAGTCGTGTTCCCAGGACACAGGGTTCCAGAATAAAACCTCAGTCATTTTCCCTGGACACAGGTTTCAGAAATCAAATCCCAGTCATGTTCCCAGGCCACATGGTTCCAGAACCAAGGCTCAGTCACGTTCCCAGGGCACAGTATTCCACAATCTAAACAGATGTCATGTTCCCAGGCCTCAGGGTTCCAGAATCCACCAATGTCATGTTCCCAGGCCACAGGGTTCCAGAATCAATCCTCAGTTATGTTCCCAGGCTACAAGGTTCCAGAATAAAACCTCAGTCATGTTCCTAGTCCACAGGGTTCCAGAATCCACCGTTGTCATGTGCCCAGGCCACAGGGTTCCAGAATCAATCCTCAGTTATGGCCCCAGGCTACAGGGTTCCAGAATAAAACCTCAGTCATATTCCCAGTCCACAGGGTTCCAGAACCAAGGCTCAGTCAGGTTCCCGGGGCACAGTATTCCACAATCTAAACAGATGTCATGTTCCCAGGCCACAGGTTTCCAGAATCATGCCTCAGTCATGTTCCCAGGCCACAGGCATCCAAAATCAAACCTCAGTCATGTTGCCAGGCCGTAGGGTACCACAATCAAACCTCAGTCATATTCCCAGACCTCAGGTTAACAGAATCAAACCGATTTCATGTTCCCAGGCCACAGGGTACCAGAATCCAAACCGATGTCATGTTCCCAGGCCACAGGATTCCACATTCTAACATCAGTCATGTTCCCAGGACAATGGTTTCCAGAATCAAACCTCAGTCATATTCCCAGGCCACATGGTTACAGAATCAAACCTCAGTCGTGTTCCCAGGACACAGGGTTCCAGAATAAAACCTCAGTCATGTTCCCTGGACACAGGTTTCAGAAATCAAATCCCAGTCATGTTCCCAGGCCACAGGGTTCCACAATTAAACCTCAGTCATAATCCCAGGCCAGAGGGTTACACAATCAAACCTCAGTCCTGTTGCCAGGCCACGGTTCCACCATCAAGCCTCAGTCATGTTCCCAGGCCAGAGTGTTCCACAATCAAACCTAAGTCATCTTGCCAAGCCACAGGGTTCCACCATCAAACCTCAGGCATATTGCCAGGCCACAGGGTTCCACCATCAAGCCTCACTCATGTTCCCAAGCCTGAGGGTTCCACTATCAAACCTCAATCATGTTGCCAGGCCACAGGATTCAACCATGAAACCTCAGTCATGTTCCCAGTAAACAGGGCTCCAGAATCAAACCAATGTCATGTTCCCATGCCACGGGGTTCCAGTATCAGGCCTCAGTCATGGTCCCCGTGCACAGGGTTCCAAATCAAACGTCAGTCATGTTGCCAGTCCACAGGTTTCTGCCATCAAACCTCAGTCATGTTCCCAGTAAACAGGGCTCCAGAATCAAGCCTCAGTCATTTTGCCAGGCCAGAGTGTTCCACCATCAAACCTCAGTCATGATCCCAGGCCACATGTTTCCACAATAAAACCTCAGTCATTTTCCCAGGACAAAGGTTTCCAGAATCAAACCTCAGTCATATTCCCAGGACACATGGTTCCAGAATCAACCTGAGTCATGTTCGAAGGCCACAGGTTTCAACAATCAAACCTCAGTCATGTTCCCAGGACACAGGTGTCCAGAATCAAACCTCAGTCATGTTCCCAGAGAACAGGCTTCCAGAAACAAACCTCAGTCATGTTCCCAAGCCACAGGGTTGCAGAATCAAACCTCAGTCTTGTTCCCAGGACACAGGTGTCCAGAATCAAACCGCAGTCATGTTCCCAGGGAACAGGCTTCCAGAAACAAACCTCAGTCAAGTTCCCAGGCATCAGGGTTCCAGAATCAAACCTCAGTCTTGTTCCCAGGACACAGGTTTCCAGAATCAACCCATGTTATGTTCCCAGGCCACAGGGTTCCAGAATCAATCCTCAGTTATGTTCCCAGGCTACAGGGTTCCAGAATAAAACCTCAGTCATGTTCCTAGTGCACAGTGTTCCAGAACCAAGGCTCAGTGAGGTTCCCGGGCCAAAGTATTCCACAATCTAAACAGATGTCATATTTCCAGGCCACAGGTGTCCAGAATCACGCCTCAGTCATTTTCCCAGGCCACAGAGATCCAAAATCAAACCTCAGTCATGTTGCCAGGCCACATGGTTCCAGAATAAAAACTCAGTCGTGTTCCCTGGCCACAGTCTTCCAGAATCAAACCTCAATCATGTTGCCAGGCCACAGGTTTTCACCATCAAACCACAGACATGTTCCCAGGCCACAGGGTACCAGAGTCAAACCGTTCGCAGGTTCCCAGGTCACAGGTTTCCAGTATCAATCTTCAGTTATGTTCCCAATCTGCAGGGTTCCAGAACCAAGGCTCAGTCAGGTTCCCGGGCCACAGTATTCCACAATCTAAACAGATGTCATGTTCCCAGGCCTCAGGGTTCCAGAATACACCCATGTCCTGTTCCCAGGACACAGTGGTCCAGAATAAAACCTCAGTCATCTTCCCTGGACACAGGTTTCAGAAATCAAATCCCAGTCATGTTCCCAGGCCACAGGGTTCCACAATTAAACCTCAGTCATATTCCCAGGCCAGAGGGTTCCACCATCAAACCTCAGTCCTGTTGCCAGGCCTCGGTTCCACCATCAAGCCTCACTCATGTTCCCAAGCCTGGGGGTTCCACTATCAAACCTCAATCATGTTGCCAGGACACAGGGTTCAACCATCAATCCTCAGTCATGTTCCAAGTAAACAGGGCTCCAGAATCAAACCAATGTCATGTTCCCACGCCACGGGGTTCCAGTATCAGGCCTCAGTCATGGTCCCCGTGCACAGGGTTCCACAATCAAACCTCAGTCATGTTGCCAATCCACAGGTTTCTGCCATCCGACCTCAGTCAAGTTCCCAGGCCCCAGGGTTCCAGAATCAAGCCTCAGTCATTTTGCGAGGCCAGAGTGTTCCACCATTAAACCTCAGTCATGATCCCAGGCCACATTTTTCCACAATGAAACCTCAGTCATTTTCCCAGGCCAAAGGTTTCCAGAATCAAACCTTAGTCATATTCCCAGGACACATGGTTCCAGAATCAAACCTGAGTCATGTTCGCAGGCCACAGGTTTCAACAATCAAACCTCAGTCATGTTTCCAGGACACAGGTGTCCAAAATCAAACCTCAGTCATATTCCAAGGGAACAGGCTTCCAGAAACAAACGTCAGTCATGTTCCCAGGCAACAGGTTTCCAGAATCAAACCTCAGTCTTGTTCCCAGGACACAGGTTTCCAGAATCAACCCGATATCATGTTCCCTGGCCACAGTCTTTCAGAATCAAACCTCAGTCATGTTGCCAGGCCACAGGTTTCCACCATCAAACCTCAGACATGTTCCCAGGCCACAGGGTTCCAGAGTCAAACCGTTCGCAGGTTCCCAGGCCACAGAGTCCCAGAATCCACCGATGTCATGTTACCAGGCCACAGGCTTCCAGAATCAATCCTCAGTTATGTTCCCAGGCGACAGGGTTCCAGAATAAAACCTCTGTCATGTTCCCAGTCCACAGAGTTCCAGAACCAAGGCTCAGTCAGGTTCCCGGGCCACATTATTCCACAATCTAAACAGATGTCATGTTCCAAGGCCTCAGGTTTCCAGAATCCACCCATGTCATGTTCCTGGGCCACAGGGTTCCAAAGTGAATCCTCAGTTATGTTCCCAGGCTACACTGCTCCAGAATAAAACCTCAGTCATATTCCTAGTCCACAGGTTTCCAGAACCAAGGCTCAGTCAAGTTCCCAGGCCACAGTATTCCACAATCTAAACAGATTTCATGTTCCCAGGCCTCAGGGTTCCAGAATCCACCCATGTCATGTTAACAGGACACAGGGTTCCAGAATAAAACCTCAGTCATGTTCCCAGTCCACAGGGGTCCAGAACCAAGTCTCAGTCAGGTTCCCGGGGCACAGTATTCCACAATCTAAACAGATGTCATGTTCCCAGGCCACAGGGATCCAGAATCAAACCTCAGTCATGTTGCCAGTCCATAGGGTACCACAATCAAACCTCAGTCATATTCCCAGGCCTAAGGTTTCCAGAATCAAATCGATTTCATGTTTCCAGGCAACAGGGTACCAGAATCCAAACCGATGTCATGTTCCCAGGGCACAGGATTCCACACTCTAACATCAGTCATGTTCCCTGGCCAATGGTTTCCAGAATCAAACCTAAGTCATATTCCCAGGCCACGTGGTTCCAGAATCAAACCTCAGTCGTGTTCCCAGGACACAGGGTTCCAGAATCAAACCTCAGTCATTTTCCCTGGACACAGGTTTCAGAAATCAAATCCCAGTCATGTTCCCAGGCCACAGGGTTCCAGAATCAAACCTCAGTCATATTCCCAGGACACATGGTTCCAGAGTCAAACCTGAGTCATGTTCGCAGGCCACAGGTTTCAACAATCAAACCTCAGTCATGTTTCCAGGACACAGGTGTCCAGAATCAAACCTCAGTCATATTCCAAGGGAACAGGCTTCCAGAAACAAACCTCAGTCATGTTCCCAGGCAACAGGGTTCCAGAATCAAACCTCAGTCTTGTTCCCAGGACACAGGTTTCCAGAATCAACCCGATATCATGTTCCCTGGCCACAGTCTTTCAGAATCAAACCTCAGTCATGTTGTCAGGCCACAGGTTTCCACCATCAAACCTCAGACATGTTCCCAGGCCACAGGGTTCCAGAGTCAATCCGTTCGCAGGTTCCCAGGCCACAGTGTTCCAGAATCCACCGATGTCATGTTCCCAGGCCACAGGGTTCCAGAATCAATCCTCAGTTATGTTCCCAGGCTACGGGTTTCCAGAATAAATCCTCAGTCATGTTCCCAGTCCACAGGGTTCCAGAACCAAGGCTCAGTCAGGTTCCCGGGCCACAGTATTCCACAATCTAAACAGATGTCATGTTCCAAGGCCTCAGGTTTCCACAATCCACCCATGTCATGTTCCTGGGCCACAGGGTTCCAAAGTGAATCCTCAGTTATGTTCCCATGCTACACGGCTCCAGAATAAAACCTCAGTCATATTCCCAGTCCACAGGTTTCCAGAACCAATGCTCAGTCAAATTCCCAGGCCACAGTATTGCACAATCTAAACAGATTTCATGTTCCAAAGCCTCAGGGTTCTAGAATCCACCCATGTCATGTTCCCAGGACACAGGTTTCCAGAATAAAACCTCAGTCATGTTCCCAGTCCACAGGGTTCCAGAACCAAGGCTCAGTCAGGTTCCCGGGGCACAGTATTCCACAATCTAAACAGATGTCATGTTCCCAGGCCTCAGGGTTCCAGAATCCACCCATGTCATGTTCCCAGGCCACAGGGTTCCAGAATCAATCCTCAGTTATGTTCCCAGGCTACAAGGTTCCAGAATAAAACCTCAGTCATGTTCCTAGTCCACAGGGTTCCAGAATCCACCGTTGACATGTGCCCAGGCCACAGGGTTCCAGAATCAATCCTCAGTTATGGTCCCTGGCTACAGGGTACCAGAATAAAACCTCAGTCATGTTCCCAGTCCACAGGGTTCCAGAACCAAGGCTCAGTCAGGTTCCAGGGGCACAGTATTCCACAATCTAAACAGATGTCATGTTCCCAGGCCACAGGTTTCCAGAATCATGCCTCAGTCATGTTCCCAGGCGACAGGCATCCAGAATCAAACCTCAGTCATGTTGCCAGGCCATTGGGTACCACATCAAACCTCAGTCATATTCCCAGACCTCAGGTTTACAGAATCAAACCGATTTCATGTTCCCAGGCAACAGGGTACCAGAATCCAAACCGATGTCATGTTCCCAGGCCACAGGATTCCACATTCTAACATCAGTCATGTTCCCAGGCCAATGGTTTCCAGAATCAAACCTCAGTCATATTCCCAGGCCACATGGTTACAGAATCAAACCTCAGTCGTGTTCCCAGGACACAGGGTTCCAGAATAAAACCTCAGTGATGTTCCCTGGACACAGGTTCCAGAAATCTAATCCCAGTCATGTTCCCAGGCCACAGGGTTCCACAATTAAACCTCAGTCATATTCCCAGGCCAGAGGGTTCCACAATCAAACCTCAGTCCTGTTGCCAGGCCACGGTTCCACCATCAAGCCTCAGTCATGTTCCCAGGCCAGAGTGTTCCACAATCAAACCTAAGTCATCTTGCCAAGCCACAGGGTTCCACCATCAAACCTCAGGCATATTGCCAGGCCACAGGGTTCCACCATCAAGCCTCACTCATGTTCCCAAGCCTGAGGGTTCCACTATCAAACCTCAATCATGTTGCCAGGCCAAAGGGTTCAACCATCAAACCTCAGTCATGTTCCCAGTAAACAGGGCTCCAGAATCAAACCAATGTCATGTTCCCATGCCACGGGGTTCCAGTATCAGGCCTCAGTAATGGTCCCCGTGCACAGGGTTCCAAATCAAACCTCAGTCATGTTGCCAGTCCACAGGTTTCTGCCATCATACATCAGTCATGTTCCCAGTAAACAGGGCTCCAGAATCAAGCCTCAGTCATTTTGCCAGGCCAGAGTGTTCCACCATCAAACCTCAGTCAGGATCCCAGGCCACATGTTTCCACAATGAAACCTCAGTCATTTTCCCAGGCCAAAGGTTTCCAGAATCAAACCTCAGTTATATTCCCAGGACACATGGTTCCAGAATCAACCTGAGTCATGTTCGAAGGCCAAAGGTTTCAACAATCAAACCTCAGTCATGTTCCCAGGACACAGGTGTCCAGAATCAAACTTCAGTCATGTTCCCAGAGAACAGGCTTCCAGAAACAAACCTCAGTCATGTTCCCAAGCCACAGGGTTGCAGACTCAAACCTCAGTCTTGTTCCCAGGACACAGGTGTCCAGAATCAAACCGCAGTCATGTTCCCAGGGAACAGGCTTCCAGAAACAAACCTCAGTCAAGTTCCCAGGCATCAGGGTTCCAGAATCAAACCTCAGTCTTGTTCCAAGGACACAGGTTTCCAGAATCAACCCATGTTATGTTCCCAGGCCACAGGGTACCAGAGTCAAACCGTTCGCAGGTTCCCAGGTCACAGGGTTCCAGAATCAATCGTCAGTTATGTTCCCAGTCTACAGGGTTCCAGAACCAAGGCTCAGTCAGGTTCCCGGGGCACAGTATTCCACAATCTAAACAGATGTCATGTTCCCAGGCCTCAGTGTTCCAGAATCCACCCATGTCCTGTTCCCAGGACACAGTGGTCCAGAATAAAACTTCAGTCATCTTCCCTGGACACAGGTTTTAGAAATCAAATCCCAGTCATGTTCCCAGGCCACAGGGTTCCACAATTAAACCTCAGTCATATTCCCAGGCCAGAGGGTTCCACCATCAAACCTCAGTCCTGTTGCCAGGCCTCGGTTCCACCATCAAGCCTCAGTCATGTTCCCAGGCCAGAGTGGTCCACAATCAAACCTAAGTCAACTTGCCAAGCCACAGGGTTCCACCATCAAACCTCAGGCATGTTGCCCGGCCACAGGGTTCCATCATCAAGCCTCACTCATGTTCCCAAGCCTGAGGGTTCCACTATCAAACCTCAATCATGTTGCCAGGACACAGGGTTCAACCATCAATCCTCAGTCATGTTCCAAGTAAACAGGGCTCCAGAATCAAACCAATGTCATGTTCCCACGCCACGGGGTTCCAGTATCAGGCCTCAGTCATGGTCCCCGTGCACAGGGTTCCACAATCAAACCTCAGTCATGTTGCCAATCCACAGGTTTCTGCCATCCGACCTCAGTCAAGTTCCCAGGCCCCAGGGTTCCAGAATCAAGCCTCAGTCATTTTGCGAGGCCAGAGTGTTCCACCATTAAACCTCAGTCATGATCCCCGGCCACATGTTTCCACAATGAAACCTCAGTCATTTTCCCAGGACAAAGGTTTCCAGAATCAAACCTCAGTCATATTCCCAGGACACATGGTTCCAGAATCAAACCTGAGTCATGTTCGCAAGCCACGGGTTTCAACAATCAAACCTCAGTCATGTTTCCAGGACACAGGTGTCCAGAATCAAACCTCCGTCATATTCCAAGGGGACAGGCTTCCAGAAACAAACGTCAGTCATGTCCCAGGCAACAGGGTTCCAAAATCAAACCTCAGTCTTGTTCCCAGGACACAGGTTTCCAGAATCAACCCGATATCATGTTCCCTGGCCACAGTCTTTCAGAATCAAACCTCAGTCATGTTGCCAGGCCACAGGTTTCCACCATCAAACCTCAGACATGTTCCCAGGCCACAGGGTTCCAGAGTCAAACCGTCCGCAGGTTCCCAGGCCACAGTGTTCCAGAATCCACCGATGTCATGTTCCCAGGCCACAGGCTTCCAGAATCAATCCTCAGTTATGTTCCCAGGCGACAGGGTTCCAGAATAAAACCTCAGTCATGTTCCCAGTCCACAGGGTTCCAGAACCAAGGCTCAGTCAGGTTCCCGGGCCACAGTATTCCACAATCTAAACAGATGTCATGTTCCAAGGCCTCAGGTTTCCAGAATCCACCCATGTCATGTTCCTGGGCCACAGGGTTCCAAAGTGAATCCTCAGTTATGTTCCAAGTCTACACGGCTCCAGAATAAAACCTCAGTCATATTCCCAGTCCACAGGTTTCCAGAACCAAGGCTCAGTCAAGTTCCCAGGCCACAGTATTCCACAATCTAAACAGATTTCATGTTCCCAGGCCTCAGGGTTCCAGAATCCACCCATGTCATGTTAACAGGACACAGGGTTCCAGAATAAAACCTCAGTCATGTTCCCAGTCCACAGGGGTCCAGAACCAAGGCTCAGTCAGGTTCCCGGGGCACAGTATTCCACAATCTAAACAGATGTCATGTTCCCAGGCCACAGGGATCCAGAATCAAACCTCAGTCATGTTGCCAGTCCATAGGGTAACACCATCAAACCTCAGTCATATTCCCAGGCCTAAGGTTTCCAGAATCAAACCGATTTCATGTTTCCAGGCAACAGGGTACCAGAATCCAAACCGATGTCATGTTCCCAGGGCACAGGATTCCACACTCTAACATCAGTCATGTTCCCTGGCCAATGGTTTTCAGAATCAAACCTAAGTCATATTCCCAGGCCACGTGGTTCCAGAATCAAACCTCAGTCATATTCCCTGGACACAGGTTTCAGAAATCAAATCCCAGTCATGTTCCCAGGCCACAGGGTTCCACAATTAAACCTCAGTCATATTCCCAGGCCAGAGGGTTCCACAATCAAACCTCAGTCCTTTTGCCAGGACACGGTTCCACCATCAAGCCTCAGTCATGTTCCCAGACCAGAGTGTTCCACCATCAAACCTCCGTCATGATCCCAGGCCACATGTTTCCACAATGAAACCTCAGTCATTTTCCCAGGACAAAGTTTTCCAGAATCAAACCTCAGTCATATTCCCAGGACACATGGTTCCAGAATCAACCTGAGTCATGTTCGAAGGCCACAGGTTTCAACAATCAAACGTCAGTCATGTTCCCAGGACACAGGTGTCCAGAATCAAACCTCAGTCATGTTCCCAGAGAAGAGGCTTCCAGAAACAAACCTCAGTCATGTTCCCAAGCCACAGGGTTGCAGAGTCAAACCTCAGTCTTGTTCCCAGGACACAGGTGTCCAGAATCAAACCGCAGTCATGTTCCCAGGGAACAGGCTTCAGAAACAAACCTCAGTCATGTTCCCAGGCCACAGGGTTCCAGAATCAAACTTCAGTCTTGTTCCCAGGACACAGGTTTCCAGAATCAACCAGATATCATGTTCCCTGGCCACAGTCTTCCAGAATCAATCCTCAGTCATGTTGCCAGGCCACAGGTTTCCACCATCAAACCTCAGACATGTTCCCAGGCCACAGGGTACCAGAGTCAAACCGTTCGCAGGTTCCCAGGCCACAGAGTTCCAGAATCCACCGATGTCATGTTCCCAGGCCACAGGGTTCCAGAATCAATCCTCAGTTATGTTCCCAGGCTACAGGGTTCCAGAATAAAATCTCAGTCATGTTCCCAGTCCACAGGGTTCCAGAACCAAGGCTCAGTCAGGTTCCCGGGCCACTGTATTCCACAATCTAAACAGATGTCATGTTCCAAGGCCTCAGGTTTCCAGAATCCACCCATGTCATGTTCCTGGGCCACAGGGTTCCAAAGTGAATCCTCAGTTATGTTCCCAGGCTACAGGGTTCCAGAATAAAACCTCAGTCATATTCCCAGTCCACAGGTTTCCAGAACCAAGGCTCAGTCAAGTTCCCAGGCCACAGTATTCCACAATCTAAACAGATTTCATGGTTCCAGGCCTCAGGGTTCCAGAATCCACCCATGTCATGTTCCCAGGACACAGGGTTCCAGAATAAAACGTCAGTCAAGTTCCCAGTCCACAGGGTTCCAGAACCAAGGCTCAGTCAGGTTCCCGGGGCACAGTATTCCACAATCTAAACAGATGTCATGTTCCCAGGCCACAGGGATCCAGAATCAAACCTCAGTCATATTGCCAGGCCATAGGGTACCACCATCAAACCTCAGTCATATTCCCAGGCCTAAGGTTTCCAGAATCAAACCGATTTCATGTTTCCAGGCAACAGGGTACCAGAATCCAAACCGATGTCATGTTCCCAGGGCACAGGATTCCACACTCTAACATCAGTCATGTTCCCAGGCCAATGGTTTCCAGAATCAAACCTAAGTCATATTCCCAGGCCACATGGTTCCAGAATCAAACCTCAGTCGTGTTCCCAGGACACAGGGTTCCAGAATAAAACCTCAGTCATGTTCCCTGGACACAGGTTTCAGAAATCAAATCCCAGTCATGTTCCCAGGCCACAGGGTTCCAGAATCAATCCTCAGTTATGTTCCCAGGCTACAGGGTTCCAGAATAAAACGTCAGTCATGTTCCCAGTCCACAGGGTTCCAGAACCAAGGCTCAGTCACGTTCCCAGGGCACAGTATTCCACAGTCTAAACAGATGTCATGTTCCCAGGCCTCAGGGTTCCAGAATCCACCCATGTCATGTTCCCAGGCCACAGGGTTCCAGAATCAATCCTCAATTATGCTCCCAGGCTACAAGGTTCCAGAATAAAACCTCAGTCATGTTCCTAGTCCACAGGGTTCCAGAATCCACCGTTTTCATGTGCCCAGGACACAGGGTTCCAGAATGAATCCTCAGTTATGGTCCCAGGCTACAGGGTTCCAGAATAAAACCTCAGTCATGTTCCCAGTCCACAGGGTTCCAGAACCAAGGCTCAGTCAGTTTCCCGGGGCACAGTATTCCACAATCTAAACAGATGTCATGTTCCAAGGCCTCAGGTTTCCAGAATCCACCCATGTCATGTTCCTGGGCCACAGGGTTCCAAAGTGAATCCTCAGTTATGTTCCCAGGCTACAGGGTTCCAGAATAAAACCTCAGTCATATTCCCAGTCCACAGGTTTACAGAACCAAGGCTCAGTCAAGTTCCCAGGACACAGTATTCCACAATCTAAACAGATTTCATGGTCCCAGGACTCAGGGTTCCAGAATCCACCCATGTCATGTTCCCAGGACACAGGGTTCCAGAATAAAACGTCAGTCAAGTTCCCAGTCCACAGGGTTCCAGAACCAAGGCTCAGTCAGGTTCCCGGGGCACAGTATTCCACAATCTAAACAGATGTCATGTTCCCAGGCCACAGGGATCCAGAATCAAACCTCAGTCATATTGCCAAGCCATAGGGTACCACCATCAAACCTCAGTCATATTCCCAGGCCTAAGGTTTCCAGAATCAAACCGATTTCATGTTTCCAGGCAACAGGGTACCAGAATCCAAACCGATGTCATGTCCCCAGGGCACAGGATTCCACACTCTAACATCAGTCATGTTCCCAGGCCAATGGTTTCCAGAATCAAACCTAAGTCATATTCCCAGGCCACATGGTTCCAGAATCAAACCTCAGTCGTGTTCCCAGGACACAGGGTTCCAGAATAAAACCTCAGTCATTTTCCCTGGACACAGGTTTCAGAAATCAAATCCCAGTCATGTTCCCAGGCCACAGGGTTCCAGAATCAATCCTCAGTTATGTTCCCAGGCTACAGGGTTCCAGAATAAAACGTCAGTCATGTTCCCAGTCCACAGGGTTCCAGAACCAAGGCTCAGTCAAGTTCCCAGGGCACAGTATTCCACAGTCTAAACAGATGTCATGTTCCCAGGCCACAGGGTTCCAGAATCAAACTTCAGTCTTGTTCCCAGGACACAGGTTTCCAGAATCAACCAGATATCATGTTCCCTGGCCACAGTCTTCCAGAATCAATCCTCAGTCATGTTGCCAGGCCACAGGTTTCCACCATCAAACCTCAGACATGTTCCCAGGCCACAGGGTACCAGAGTCAAACCGTTCGCAGGTTCCCAGGCCACAGAGTTCCAGAATCCACCAATGTCATGTTCCCAGGCCACAGGCTTCCAGAATCAATCCTCAGTTATGTTCCCAGGCTACAGGGTCCCAGAATAAAATCTCAGTCATGTTCCCAGTCCACAGGGTTCCAGAACCAAGGCTCAGTCAGGTTCCCGGGCCACTGTATTCCACAATCTAAACAGATGTCATGTTCCAAGGCCTCAGGTTTCCAGAATCCACCCATGTCATGTTCCTGGGCCACAGGGTTCCAAAGTGAATCCTCAGTTATGTTCCCAGGCTACAGGGTTCCAGAATAAAACCTCAGTCATGTTCCCAGTCCACAGGGTTCCAGAACCAAGGCTCAGTCAGGTTCCCGGGCCACAGTATTCCACAATCTAAACAGATGTCATGTTCCAAGGCCTCAGGTTTCCAGAATCCACCCATGTCATGTTCCTGGGCCACAGGGTTCCAAAGTGAATCCTCAGTTATGTTCCCAGGCTACAGGGTTCCAGAATAAAACCTCAGTCATGTTCCCAGTCCACAGGGTTCCAGAACCAAGGCTCAGTCAGGTTCCCGGGCCACAGTATTCCACAATCTAAACAGATTTCATGGTTCCAGGCCTCAGGGTTCCAGAATCCACCCATGTCATGTTCCCAGGACACAGGGTTCCAGAATAAAACGTCAGTCAAGTTCCCAGTCCACAGGGTTCCAGAACCAAGGCTGAGTCAGGTTCCCGGGGCACAGTATTCCACAATCTAAACAGATGTCATGTTCCCAGGCCACAGGGATCCAGAATCAAACCTCAGTCATATTGCCAGGCCATAGGGTACCACCATCAAACCTCAGTCATATTCCCAGGCCTAAGGTTTCCAGAATCAAACCGATTTCATGTTTCCAGGCAACAGGGTACCAGAATCCAAACCGATGTCATGTTCCCAGGGCACAGGATTCCACACTCTAACATCAGTCATGTTCCCAGGCCAATGGTTTCCAGAATCAAACCTAAGTCATATTCCCAGGCCACATGGTTCCAGAATCAAACCTCAGTCGTGTTCCCAGGAAACAGGGTTCCAGAATAAAACCTCAGTCATGTTCCCTGGACACAGGTTTCAGAAATCAAATCCCAGTCATGTTCCCAGGCCACAGGGTTCCAGAATCAATCCTCAGTTATGTTCCCAGGCTACAGGGTTCCAGAATAAAACGTCAGTCATGTTCCCAGTCCACAGGGTTCCAGAACCAAGGCTCAGTCACGTTCCCAGGGCACAGTATTCCACAGTCTAAACAGATGTCATGTTCCCAGGCCTCAGGGTTCCAGAATCCACCCATGTCATGTTCCCAGGCCACAGGGTTCCAGAATCAATCCTCAATTATGCTCCCAGGCTACAAGGTTCCAGAATAAAACCTCAGTCATGTTCCTAGTCCACAGGGTTCCAGAATCCACCGTTTTCATGTGCCCAGGACACAGGGTTCCAGAATGAATCCTCAGTTATGGTCCCAGGCTACAGGGTTCCAGAATAAAACCTCAGTCATGTTCCCAGTCCACAGGGTTCCAGAACCAAGGCTCAGTCAGTTTCCCGGGGCACAGTATTCCACAATCTAAACAGATGTCATGTTCCCAGGCCACAGGCATCCAGAATCAAACCTCAGTTATGTTGCCAGGCCGTAGGGTACCACAATCAAACCTCAGTCATATTCCCAGACCTCAGATTTACAAAATCAAACCGATTTCATGTTCCCAGGCAACAGGGTACCAGAATCCAAACCGATGTCATGTTCCCAGGCCACAGGATTCCACATTCTAACATCAGTCATGTTCCCAGGACAATGGTTTCCAGAATCAAACCTCAGTCATATTCCCAGGCCACATGGTTCCAGAATCAAACCTCAGTCGTGTTCCCAGGACACAGGGTTCCAGAATAAAACCTCAGTCATTTTCCCTGGACACAGGTTTCAGAAATCAAATCCCAGTCATGTTCCCAGGCCACAGGGTTCCAAAATTAAACCTCAGTCATATTCCCAGGCCAGAGGGTTCCACAATCAAACCTCAGTCCTTTTGCCAGGACACGGTTCCACCATCAAGCCTCAGTCATGTTCGCAGGCCAGAGTGTTCCACCATCAAACCTCAGTCATGATCCCAGGCCACATGTTTCCACAATGAAACCTCAGTCATTTTCCCAGGACAAAGTTTTCCAGAATCAAACCTCAGTCATATTCCCAGGACACATGGTTCCAGAATCAACCTGAGTCATGTTCGAAGGCCACAGGTTTCAACAATCAAACCTCAGTCATGTTCCCAGGACACAGGTGTCCAGAATCAAACCTCAGTCATGTTCCCAGAGAAGAGGCTTCCAGAAACAAACCTCAGTCATGTTCCCAAGCCACAGGGTTGCAGAGTCAAACCTCAGTCTTGTTCCCAGGACACAGGTGTCCAGAATCAAACCGCAGTCATGTTCCCAGGGAACTGGCTTCCAGAAACAAACCTCAGTCATGTTCCCAGGCCACAGGGTTCCAGAATCAAACTTCAGTCTTGTTCCCAGGACACAGGTTTCCAGAATCAACCAGATATCATGTTCCCTGGCCACAGTCTTCCAGAATCAATCCTCAGTCATGTTGCCAGGCCACAGGTTTCCACCATCAAACCTCAGACATGTTCCCAGGCCACAGGGTACCAGAGTCAAACCGTTCGCAGGTTCCCAGGCCACAGAGTTCCAGAATCCACCAATGTCATGTTCCCAGGCCACAGGCTTCCAGAATCAATCCTCAGTTATGTTCCCAGGCTACAGGGTTCCAGAATAAAATCTCAGTCATGTTCCCAGTCCACAGGGTTCCAGAACCAAGGCTCAGTCAGGTTCCCGGGCCACAGTATTCCACAATCTAAACAGATGTCATGTTCCAAGGCCTCAGGTTTCCAGAATCCACCCATGTCATGTTCCTGGGCCACAGGGTTCCAAAGTGAATTCTCAGTTATGTTCCCAGGCTACAGGGTTCCAGAATAAAACCTCAGTCATATTCCCAGTCCACAGGTTTCCAGAACCAAGGCTCAGTCAAGTTCCCAGGCCACAGTATTCCACAATCTAAACAGATTTCATGGTCCCAGGCCTCAGGGTTCCAGAATCCACCCATGTCATGTTCCCAGGACACAGGGTTCCAGAATAAAACGTCAGTCAAGTTCCCAGTCCACAGGGTTCCAGAACCAAGGCTCAGTCAGGTTCCCGGGGCACAGTATTCCACAATCTAAACAGATGTCATGTTCCCAGGCCACAGGGATCCAGAATCAAACCTCAGTCATATTGCCAGGCCATAGGGTACCACCATCAAACCTCAGTCATATTCCCAGGCCTAAGGTTTCCAGAATCAAACCGATTTCATGTTTCCAGGCAACAGGGTACCAGAATCCAAACCGATGTCATGTTCCCAGGGCACAGGATTCCACACTCTAACATCAGTCATGTTCCCAGGCCAATGGTTTCCAGAATCAAACCTAAGTCATATTCCCCGGCCACATGGTTCCAGAATCAAACCTCAGTCGTGTTCCCAGGACACAGGGTTCCAGAATAAAACCTCAGTCATTTTCCCTGAACACAGGTTTCAGAAATCAAATCCCAGTCATGTTCCCAGGCCACAGGGTTCCAGAATCAATCCTCAGTTATGTTCCCAGGCTACAGGGTTCCAGAATAAAACGTCAGTCATGTTCCCAGTCCACAGGGTTCCAGAACCAAGGCTCAGTCACGTTCCCAGGGCACAGTATTCCACAGTCTAAACAGATGTCATGTTCCCAGGCCTCAGGGTTCCAGAATCCACCCATGTCATGTTCCCAGGCCACAGGGTTCCAGAATCAATCCTCAGTTATGGTCCCAGGCTACAGGGTTCCAGAATAAAACCTCAGTCATGTTCCCAGTCCACAGGGTTCCAGAACCAAGGCTCAGTCAGTCTCCCGGGGCACAGTATTCCACAATCTAAACAGATGTCATGTTCCCAGGCCACAGGTTTCCAGAATCATGCCTCAGTCATGTTCCCAGGCCACAGGCATCCAGAATCAAACCTCAGTCATGTTGCCAGGCCATAGGGTACTACAATCAAACCTCAGTCATATTCCCAGACCTCAGGTTTACAGAATCAAACCGATTTCATGTTCCCAGGCAACAGGGTACCAGAATCCAAACCGATGTCATGTTCCCAGGCCACAGGATTCCACATTCTAACATCAGTCATGTTCCCAGGCCAATGGTTTCCAGAATCAAACCTCAGTCATATTCCCAGGCCACATGGTTCCAGAATCAAACCTCAGTCGTGTTCCCAGGACACAGGGTTCCAGAATAAAACCTCAGTCATGTTCCCTGGACACAGGTTTCAGAAATCAAATCCCAGTCATGTTCCCAGGCCACAGGGTTCCACAATTAAACCTCAGTCATATTCCCAGGCCAGAGGGTTCCACAATCAAACCTCAGTCCTTTGGAAAGGACACGGT
This sequence comes from Balaenoptera physalus, assembly GCF_965194825.1. Taxonomy (NCBI): domain Eukaryota; kingdom Metazoa; phylum Chordata; class Mammalia; order Artiodactyla; family Balaenopteridae; genus Balaenoptera; species Balaenoptera physalus. The sequence goes on from NW_028126464.1 coordinate 1,790,329, forward strand.
TCCACCATCAAGCCTCACTCATGTTCCCAAGCCTGAGGGTTCCACTATCAAACCTCAATCATGTGGCCAGGCCACAGGAATCAACCATGAAACCTCAGTCATGTTCCCAGTAAACAGGGTTCCAGAATCAAACCAATGTCATGTTCCCATGCCACGGGGTTCCAGTATCAGGCCTCAGTCATGGTCCCCGTGCACAGGGTTCCAAATCAAACCTCAGTCATGTTGCCAGTCCACAGGTTTCTGCCATCAAACCTCAGTCATGTTCCCAGTTAACAGGGCTCCAGAATCATGCCTCAGTCATTTTGCCAGGCCAGAGTGTTCCACCATCAAACCTCAGTCATGATCCCAGGCCACATGTTTCCACAATGAAACCTCAGTCATTTTCCCAGGACAAAGGTTTCCAGAATCAAACCTCAGTCATATTCCCAGGACACATGGTTCCAGAATCAACCTGAGTCATGTTCGAAGGCCACAGGTTTCAACAATCAAACCTCAGTCATGTTCCCAGGACACAGGTGTCCAGAATCAAACCTCAGTCATGTTCCCAGAGAAGAGGCTTCCAGAAACAAACCTCAGTCATGTTCCCAAGCCACAGGGTTGCAGAATCAAACCTCAGTCTTGTTCCCAGGACACAGGTGTCCAGAATCAAACCGCAGTCATGTTCCCAGGGAACTGGCTTCCAGAAACAAACCTCAGTCATGTTCCCAGGCCACAGGGTTCCAGAATCAAACTTCAGTCTTGTTCCCAGGACACAGGTTTCCAGAATCAACCAGATATCATGTTCCCTGGCCACAGTCTTCCAGAATCAATCCTCAGTCATGTTGCCAGGCCACAGGTTTCCACCATCAAACCTCAGACATGTTCCCAGGCCACAGGGTACCAGAGTCAAACCGTTCGCAGGTTCCCAGGCCACAGAGTTCCAGAATCCACCAATGTCATGTTCCCAGGCCACAGGCTTCCAGAATCAATCCTCAGTTATGTTCCCAGGCTACAGGGTTCCAGAATAAAATCTCAGTCATGTTCCCAGTCCACAGGGTTCCAGAACCAAGGCTCAGTCAGGTTCCCGGGCCACAGTATTCCACAATCTAAACAGATGTCATGTTCCAAGGCCTCAGGTTTCCAGAATCCACCCATGTCATGTTCCTGGGCCACAGGGTTCCAAAGTGAATCCTCAGTTATGTTCCCAGGCTACAGGGTTCCAGAATAAAACCTCAGTCATATTCCCAGTCCACAGGTTTCCAGAGCCAAGGCTCAGTCAAGTTCCCAGGCCACAGTATTCCACAATCTAAACAGATTTCATGGTCCCAGGCCTCAGGGTTCCAGAATCCACCCATGTCATGTTCCCAGGCCACAGGGTTCCAGAATCAATCCTCAGTTATGGTCCCAGGCTACAGGGTTCCAGAATAAAACCTCAGTCATGTTCCCAGTCCACAGGGTTCCAGAACCAAGGCTCAGTCAGTCTCCCGGGGCACAGTATTCCACAATCTAAACAGATGTCATGTTCCCAGGCCACAGGTTTCCAGAATCATGCCTCAGTCATGTTCCCAGGCCACAGGCATCCAGAATCAAACCTCAGTCATGTTGCCAGGCCATAGGGTACCACAATCAAACCTCAGTCATATTCCCAGACCTCAGGTTTACAGAATCAAACCGATTTCATGTTCCCAGGCAACAGGGTACCAGAATCCAAACCGATGTCATGTTCCCAGGCCACAGGATTCCACATTCTAACATCAGTCATGTTCCCAGGCCAATGGTTTCCAGAATCAAACCTCAGTCATATTCCCAGGCCACATGGTTCCAGAATCAAACCTCAGTCGTGTTCCCAGGACACAGGGTTCCAGAATAAAACCTCAGTCATGTTCCCTGGACACAGGTTTCAGAAATCAAATCCCAGTCATGTTCCCAGGCCACAGGGTTCCACAATTAAACCTCAGTCATATTCCCAGGCCAGAGGGTTCCACAATCAAACCTCAGTCCTGTGGAAAGGACACGGTTCCACCATCAAGCCTCACTCATGTTCCCAAGCCTGAGGGTTCCACTATCAAACCTCAATCATGTGGCCAGGCCACAGGAATCAACCATGAAACCTCAGTCATGTTCCCAGTAAACAGGGTTCCAGAATCAAACCAATGTCATGTTCCCATGCCACGGGGTTCCAGTATCAGGCCTCAGTCATGGTCCCCGTGCACAGGGTTCCAAATCAAACCTCAGTCATGTTGCCAGTCCACAGGTTTCTGCCATCAAACCTCAGTCATGTTCCCAGTTAACAGGGCTCCAGAATCATGCCTCAGTCATTTTGCCAGGCCAGAGTGTTCCACCATCAAACCTCAGTCATGATCCCAGGCCACATGTTTCCACAATGAAACCTCAGTCATTTTCCCAGGACAAAGGTTTCCAGAATCAAACCTCAGTCATATTCCCAGGACACATGGTTCCAGAATCAACCTGAGTCATGTTCGAAGGCCACAGGTTTCAACAATCAAACCTCAGTCATGTTCCCAGGACACAGGTGTCCAGAATCAAACCTCAGTCATGTTCCCAGAGAAGAGGCTTCCAGAAACAAACCTCAGTCATGTTCCCAAGCCACAGGGTTGCAGAATCAAACCTCAGTCTTGTTCCCAGGACACAGGTGTCCAGAATCAAACCGCAGTCATGTTCCCAGGGAACTGGCTTCCAGAAACAAACCTCAGTCATGTTCCCAGGCCACAGGGTTCCAGAATCAAACTTCAGTCTTGTTCCCAGGACACAGGTTTCCAGAATCAACCAGATATCATGTTCCCTGGCCACAGTCTTCCAGAATCAATACTCAGTCATGTTGCCAGGCCACAGGTTTCCACCATCAAACCTCAGACATGTTCCCAGGCCACAGGGTACCAGAGTCAAACCGTTCGCAGGTTCCCAGGCCACAGAGTTCCAGAATCCACCAATGTCATGTTCCCAGGCCACAGGCTTCCAGAATCAATCCTCAGTTATGTTCCCAGGCTACAGGGTTCCAGAATAAAATCTCAGTCATGTTCCCAGTCCACAGGGTTCCAGAACCAAGGCTCAGTCAGGTTCCCGGGCCACAGTATTCCACAATCTAAACAGATGTCATGTTCCAAGGCCTCAGGTTTCCAGAATCCACCCATGTCATGTTCCTGGGCCACAGGGTTCCAAAGTGAATCCTCAGTTATGTTCCCAGGCTACAGGGTTCCAGAATAAAACCTCAGTCATATTCCCAGTCCACAGGTTTCCAGAGCCAAGGCTCAGTCAAGTTCCCAGGCCACAGTATTCCACAATCTAAACAGATTTCATGGTCCCAGGCCTCAGGGTTCCAGAATCCACCCATGTCATGTTCCCAGGACACAGGGTTCCAGAATAAAACGTCAGTCAAGTTCCCAGTCCACAGGGTTCCAGAACCAAGGCTCAGTCAGGTTCTCGGGGCACAGTATTCCACAATCTAAACAGATGTCATGTTCCCAGGCCACAGGGATCCAGAATCAAACCTCAGTCATATTGCCAGGCCATAGGGTACCACCATCAAACCTCAGTCATATTCCCAGGCCTAAGGTTTCCAGAATCAAACCGATTTCATGTTTCCAGGCAACAGGGTACCAGAATCCAAACCGATGTCATGTTCCCAGGCCACAGGATTCCACACTCTAACATCAGTCATGTTCCCAGGCCAATGGTTTCCAGAATCAAACCTAAGTCATATTCCCCGGCCACATGGTTCCAGAATCAAACCTCAGTCGTGTTCCCAGGACACAGGGTTCCAGAATAAAACCTCAGTCATTTTCCCTGGACACAGGTTTCAGAAATCAAATCCCAGTCATGTTCCCAGGCCACAGGGTTCCAGAATCAATCCTCAGTTATGTTCCCAGGCTACAGGGTTCCAGAATAAAACGTCAGTCATGTTCCCAGTCCACAGGGTTCCAGAACCAAGGCTCAGTCACCTTCCCAGGGCACAGTATTCCACAATCTAAACAGATGTCATGTTCCCAGGCCTCAGGGTTCCAGAATCCACCAATGTCATGTTCCCAGGCCACAGGGTTCCAGAATCAATCCTCAGTTATGTTCCCAGGCTACAAGGTTCCAAAATAAAACCTCAGTCATGTTCCTAGTCCACAGGGTTCCAGAATCCACCGTTGTCATGTGCCCAGGCCACAGGGTTCCAGAATCAATCCTCAGTTATGGCCCCAGGCTACAGGGTTCCAGAATAAAACCTCAGTCATGTTCCCAGTCCACAGGGTTCCAGAACCAAGGCTCAGTCAGGTTCCCGGGGCACAGTATTCCACAATCTAAACAGATGTTATGTTCCCAGGCCACAGGTTTCCAGAATCATGCCTCAGTCATGTTCCCAGGCCACAGGCATCCAAAATCAAACCTCAGTCATGTTGCCAGGCCGTAGGGTACCACAATCAAACCTCAGTCATATTCCCAGACCTCAGGTTAACAGAATCAAACCGATTTCATGTTCCCAGGCAACAGGGTACCAGAATCCAAACCGATGTCATGTTCCCAGGCCACAGGATTCCACATTCTAACATCAGTCATGTTCCCAGGCCAATGGTTTCCAGAATCAAACCTCAGTCATATTCCCAGGCCACATGGTTACAGAATCAAACCTCAGTCGTGTTCCCAGGACACAGGGTTCCAGAATAAAACCTCAGTCATGTTCCCTGGACACAGGTTTCAGAAATCAAATCCCAGTCATGTTCCCAGGCCACAGGGTTCCACAATTAAACCTCAGTCATAATCCCAGGCCAGAGGGTTACACAATCAAACCTCAGTCCTGTTGCCAGGCCACGGTTCCACCATCAAGCCTCACTCATGTTCCCAAGCCTGAGGGTTCCACTATCAAACCTCAATCATGTTGCCAGGCCACAGGATTCAACCATGAAACCTCAGTCATGTTCCCAGTAAACAGGGCTCCAGAATCAAACCAATGTCATGTTCCCATGCCACGGGGTTCCAGTATCAGGCCTCAGTCATGGTCCCCGTGCACAGGGTTCCAAATCAAACGTCAGTCATGTTGCCAGTCCACAGGTTTCTGCCATCAAACCTCAGTCATGTTCCCAGTAAACAGGTCTCCAGAATCAAGCCTCAGTCATTTTGCCAGGCCAGAGTGTTCCACCATCCAACCTCAGTCATGATCCCAGGCCACATGTTTCCACAATAAAACCTCAGTCATTTTCCCAGGACAAAGGTTTCCAGAATCAAACCTCAGTCATATTCCCAGGACACATGGTTCCAGAATCAACCTGAGTCATGTTCGAAGGCCACAGGTTTAAACAATCAAACCTCAGTCATGTTCCCAGGACACAGGTGTCCAGAATCAAACCTCAGTCATGTTCCCAGAGAACAGGCTTCCAGAAACAAACCTCAGTCAAGTTCCCAGGCATCAGGGTTCCAGAATCAAACCTCAGTCTTGTTCCCAGGACACAGGTTTCCAGAATCAACCCATGTTATGTTCCCAGGCCACAGGGTTCCAGAATCAATCCTCAGTTATGTTCCCAGGCTACAGGGTTCCAGAATAAAACCTCAGTCATGTTCCTAGTGCACAGTGTTCCAGAACCAAGGCTCAGTGAGGTTCCCGGGCCAAAGTATTCCACAATCTAAACAGATGTCATATTTCCAGGCCACAGGTGTCCAGAATCACGCCTCAGTCATTTTCCCAGGCCACAGAGATCCAGAATCAAACCTCAGTTATGTTGCCAGGCCACATGGCTCCAGAATAAAAACTCAGTCGTTTTCCCTGGCCACAGTCTTCCAGAATCAAACCTCAATCATGTTGCCAGGCCAAAGGTTTTCACCATCAAACCACAGACATGTTCCCAGGCCACAGGGTACCAGAGTCAAACCGTTCGCAGGTTCCCAGGTCACAGGTTTCCAGAATCAATCTTCAGTTATGTTCCCAATCTACAGGGTTCCTGAACCAAGGCTCAGTCAGGTTCCCGGGGCACAGTATTCCACAATCTAAACAGATGTCATGTTCCCAGGCCTCAGGGTTCCAGAATCCACCCATGTCCTGTTCCCAGGACACAGTGGTCCAGAATAAAACCTCAGTCATCTTCCCTGGACACAGGTTTCAGAAATAAAATCCCAGTCATGTTCCCAGGCCACAGGGTTCCACAATTAAACCTCAGTCATATTCCCAGGCCAGAGGGTTCCACCATCAAACCTCAGTCCTGTTGCCAGGCCTCGGTTCCACCATCAAGCCTCACTCATGTTCCCAAGCCTGAGGGTTCCACTATCAAACCTCAATCATGTTGCCAGGACACAGGGTTCAACCATCAATCCTCAGTCATGTTCCAAGTAAACAGGGCTCCAGAATCAAACCAATGTCATGTTTCCACGGCACGGGGTTCCAGTATCAGGCCTCAGTTATGGTCCCCGTGCACAGGGTTCCACAATCAAACCTCAGTCATGTTGCCAATCCACAGGTTTCTGCCATCCGACCTCAGTCAAGTTCCCAGGCCCCAGGGTTCCAGAATCAAGCCTCAGTCATTTTGCCAGGCCACATGGTTACAGAATCAAACCTCAGTCGTGTTCCCAGGACACAGGGTTCCAGAATAAAACCTCAGTCATGTTCCCTGGACACAGGTTTCAGAAATCAAATCCCAGTCATGTTCCCAGGCCACAGGGTTCCAGAATCAAACCTCAGTCATATTCCCAGGACACATGGTTCCAGAGTCAAACCTGAGTCATGTTCGCAGGCCACAGGTTTCAACAATCAAACCTCAGTCATGTTTCCAGGACACAGGTGTCCAGAATCAAACCTCAGTCATATTCCAAGGGAACAGGCTTCCAGAAACAAACCTCAGTCATGTTCCCAGGCCACAGGGTTCCAGAACCAAGGCTCAGTCACGTTCCCAGGCCACAGTATTCCACAATCTAAACAGATTTCATGGTCCCAGGCCTCAGGGTTCCAGAATCCACCCATGTCATGTTCCCAGGACACAGGTTTCCACCATCAAACCTCAGACATGTTCCCAGGCCACAGGGTACCAGAGTCAAACCGTTCGCAGGTTCCCAGGCCACAGAGTTCCAGAATCCACCAATGTCATGTTCCCAGGCCACAGGCTTCCAGAATCAATCCTCAGTTATGTTCCCAGGCTACAGGGTTCCAGAATAAAATCTCAGTCATGTTCCCAGTCCACAGGGTTCCAGAACCAAGGCTCAGTCAGGTTCCCGGGCCACAGTATTCCACAATCTAAACAGATGTCATGTTCCAAGGCCTCAGGTTTCCAGAATCCACCCATGTCATGTTCCTGGGCCACAGGGTTCCAAAGTGAATCCTCAGTTATGTTCCCAGGCTACAGGGTTCCAGAATAAAACCTCAGTCATATTCCCAGTCCACAGGTTTCCAGAGCCAAGGCTCAGTCAAGTTCCCAGGCCACAGTATTCCACAATCTAAACAGATTTCATGGTCCCAGGCCTCAGGGTTCCAGAATCCACCCATGTCATGTTCCCAGGCCACAGGGTTCCAGAATCAATCCTCAGTTATGGTCCCAGGCTACAGGGTTCCAGAATAAAACCTCAGTCATGTTCCCAGTCCACAGGGTTCCAGAACCAAGGCTCAGTCAGTCTCCCGGGGCACAGTATTCCACAATCTAAACAGATGTCATGTTCCCAGGCCACAGGTTTCCAGAATCATGCCTCAGTCATGTTCCCAGGCCACAGGCATCCAGAATCAAACCTCAGTCATGTTGCCAGGCCATAGGGTACCACAATCAAACCTCAGTCATATTCCCAGACCTCAGGTTTACAGAATCAAACCGATTTCATGTTCCCAGGCAACAGGGTACCAGAATCCAAACCGATGTCATGTTCCCAGGCCACAGGATTCCACATTCTAACATCAGTCATGTTCCCAGGCCAATGGTTTCCAGAATCAAACCTCAGTCATATTCCCAGGCCACATGGTTCCAGAATCAAACCTCAGTCGTGTTCCCAGGACACAGGGTTCCAGAATAAAACCTCAGTCATGTTCCCTGGACACAGGTTTCAGAAATCAAATCCCAGTCATGTTCCCAGGCCACAGGGTTCCACAATTAAACCTCAGTCATATTCCCAGGCCAGAGGGTTCCACAATCAAACCTCAGTCCTGTGGAAAGGACACGGTTCCACCATCAAGCCTCACTCATGTTCCCAAGCCTGAGGGTTCCACTATCAAACCTCAATCATGTGGCCAGGCCACAGGAATCAACCATGAAACCTCAGTCATGTTCCCAGTAAACAGGGTTCCAGAATCAAACCAATGTCATGTTCCCATGCCACGGGGTTCCAGTATCAGGCCTCAGTCATGGTCCCCGTGCACAGGGTTCCAAATCAAACCTCAGTCATGTTGCCAGTCCACAGGTTTCTGCCATCAAACCTCAGTCATGTTCCCAGTTAACAGGGCTCCAGAATCATGCCTCAGTCATTTTGCCAGGCCAGAGTGTTCCACCATCAAACCTCAGTCATGATCCCAGGCCACATGTTTCCACAATGAAACCTCAGTCATTTTCCCAGGACAAAGGTTTCCAGAATCAAACCTCAGTCATATTCCCAGGACACATGGTTCCAGAATCAACCTGAGTCATGTTCGAAGGCCACAGGTTTCAACAATCAAACCTCAGTCATGTTCCCAGGACACAGGTGTCCAGAATCAAACCTCAGTCATGTTCCCAGAGAAGAGGCTTCCAGAAACAAACCTCAGTCATGTTCCCAAGCCACAGGGTTGCAGAATCAAACCTCAGTCTTGTTCCCAGGACACAGGTGTCCAGAATCAAACCGCAGTCATGTTCCCAGGGAACTGGCTTCCAGAAACAAACCTCAGTCATGTTCCCAGGCCACAGGGTTCCAGAATCAAACTTCAGTCTTGTTCCCAGGACACAGGTTTCCAGAATCAACCAGATATCATGTTCCCTGGCCACAGTCTTCCAGAATCAATACTCAGTCATGTTGCCAGGCCACAGGTTTCCACCATCAAACCTCAGACATGTTCCCAGGCCACAGGGTACCAGAGTCAAACCGTTCGCAGGTTCCCAGGCCACAGAGTTCCAGAATCCACCAATGTCATGTTCCCAGGCCACAGGCTTCCAGAATCAATCCTCAGTTATGTTCCCAGGCTACAGGGTTCCAGAATAAAATCTCAGTCATGTTCCCAGTCCACAGGGTTCCAGAACCAAGGCTCAGTCAGGTTCCCGGGCCACAGTATTCCACAATCTAAACAGATGTCATGTTCCAAGGCCTCAGGTTTCCAGAATCCACCCATGTCATGTTCCTGGGCCACAGGGTTCCAAAGTGAATCCTCAGTTATGTTCCCAGGCTACAGGGTTCCAGAATAAAACCTCAGTCATATTCCCAGTCCACAGGTTTCCAGAGCCAAGGCTCAGTCAAGTTCCCAGGCCACAGTATTCCACAATCTAAACAGATTTCATGGTCCCAGGCCTCAGGGTTCCAGAATCCACCCATGTCATGTTCCCAGGACACAGGGTTCCAGAATAAAACGTCAGTCAAGTTCCCAGTCCACAGGGTTCCAGAACCAAGGCTCAGTCAGGTTCTCGGGGCACAGTATTCCACAATCTAAACAGATGTCATGTTCCCAGGCCACAGGGATCCAGAATCAAACCTCAGTCATATTGCCAGGCCATAGGGTACCACCATCAAACCTCAGTCATATTCCCAGGCCTAAGGTTTCCAGAATCAAACCGATTTCATGTTTCCAGGCAACAGGGTACCAGAATCCAAACCGATGTCATGTTCCCAGGCCACAGGATTCCACACTCTAACATCAGTCATGTTCCCAGGCCAATGGTTTCCAGAATCAAACCTAAGTCATATTCCCCGGCCACATGGTTCCAGAATCAAACCTCAGTCGTGTTCCCAGGACACAGGGTTCCAGAATAAAACCTCAGTCATTTTCCCTGGACACAGGTTTCAGAAATCAAATCCCAGTCATGTTCCCAGGCCACAGGGTTCCAGAATCAATCCTCAGTTATGTTCCCAGGCTACAGGGTTCCAGAATAAAACGTCAGTCATGTTCCCAGTCCACAGGGTTCCAGAACCAAGGCTCAGTCACCTTCCCAGGGCACAGTATTCCACAATCTAAACAGATGTCATGTTCCCAGGCCTCAGGGTTCCAGAATCCACCAATGTCATGTTCCCAGGCCACAGGGTTCCAGAATCAATCCTCAGTTATGTTCCCAGGCTACAAGGTTCCAAAATAAAACCTCAGTCATGTTCCTAGTCCACAGGGTTCCAGAATCCACCGTTGTCATGTGCCCAGGCCACAGGGTTCCAGAATCAATCCTCAGTTATGGCCCCAGGCTACAGGGTTCCAGAATAAAACCTCAGTCATGTTCCCAGTCCACAGGGTTCCAGAACCAAGGCTCAGTCAGGTTCCCGGGGCACAGTATTCCACAATCTAAACAGATGTTATGTTCCCAGGCCACAGGTTTCCAGAATCATGCCTCAGTCATGTTCCCAGGCCACAGGCATCCAAAATCAAACCTCAGTCATGTTGCCAGGCCGTAGGGTACCACAATCAAACCTCAGTCATATTCCCAGACCTCAGGTTAACAGAATCAAACCGATTTCATGTTCCCAGGCAACAGGGTACCAGAATCCAAACCGATGTCATGTTCCCAGGCCACAGGATTCCACATTCTAACATCAGTCATGTTCCCAGGCCAATGGTTTCCAGAATCAAACCTCAGTCATATTCCCAGGCCACATGGTTACAGAATCAAACCTCAGTCGTGTTCCCAGGACACAGGGTTCCAGAATAAAACCTCAGTCATGTTCCCTGGACACAGGTTTCAGAAATCAAATCCCAGTCATGTTCCCAGGCCACAGGGTTCCACAATTAAACCTCAGTCATAATCCCAGGCCAGAGGGTTACACAATCAAACCTCAGTCCTGTTGCCAGGCCACGGTTCCACCATCAAGCCTCACTCATGTTCCCAAGCCTGAGGGTTCCACTATCAAACCTCAATCATGTTGCCAGGCCACAGGATTCAACCATGAAACCTCAGTCATGTTCCCAGTAAACAGGGCTCCAGAATCAAACCAATGTCATGTTCCCATGCCACGGGGTTCCAGTATCAGGCCTCAGTCATGGTCCCCGTGCACAGGGTTCCAAATCAAACGTCAGTCATGTTGCCAGTCCACAGGTTTCTGCCATCAAACCTCAGTCATGTTCCCAGTAAACAGGTCTCCAGAATCAAGCCTCAGTCATTTTGCCAGGCCAGAGTGTTCCACCATCCAACCTCAGTCATGATCCCAGGCCACATGTTTCCACAATAAAACCTCAGTCATTTTCCCAGGACAAAGGTTTCCAGAATCAAACCTCAGTCATATTCCCAGGACACATGGTTCCAGAATCAACCTGAGTCATGTTCGAAGGCCACAGGTTTAAACAATCAAACCTCAGTCATGTTCCCAGGACACAGGTGTCCAGAATCAAACCTCAGTCATGTTCCCAGAGAACAGGCTTCCAGAAACAAACCTCAGTCAAGTTCCCAGGCATCAGGGTTCCAGAATCAAACCTCAGTCTTGTTCCCAGGACACAGGTTTCCAGAATCAACCCATGTTATGTTCCCAGGCCACAGGGTTCCAGAATCAATCCTCAGTTATGTTCCCAGGCTACAGGGTTCCAGAATAAAACCTCAGTCATGTTCCTAGTGCACAGTGTTCCAGAACCAAGGCTCAGTGAGGTTCCCGGGCCAAAGTATTCCACAATCTAAACAGATGTCATATTTCCAGGCCACAGGTGTCCAGAATCACGCCTCAGTCATTTTCCCAGGCCACAGAGATCCAGAATCAAACCTCAGTTATGTTGCCAGGCCACATGGCTCCAGAATAAAAACTCAGTCGTTTTCCCTGGCCACAGTCTTCCAGAATCAAACCTCAATCATGTTGCCAGGCCAAAGGTTTTCACCATCAAACCACAGACATGTTCCCAGGCCACAGGGTACCAGAGTCAAACCGTTCGCAGGTTCCCAGGTCACAGGTTTCCAGAATCAATCTTCAGTTATGTTCCCAATCTACAGGGTTCCTGAACCAAGGCTCAGTCAGGTTCCCGGGGCACAGTATTCCACAATCTAAACAGATGTCATGTTCCCAGGCCTCAGGGTTCCAGAATCCACCCATGTCCTGTTCCCAGGACACAGTGGTCCAGAATAAAACCTCAGTCATCTTCCCTGGACACAGGTTTCAGAAATAAAATCCCAGTCATGTTCCCAGGCCACAGGGTTCCACAATTAAACCTCAGTCATATTCCCAGGCCAGAGGGTTCCACCATCAAACCTCAGTCCTGTTGCCAGGCCTCGGTTCCACCATCAAGCCTCACTCATGTTCCCAAGCCTGAGGGTTCCACTATCAAACCTCAATCATGTTGCCAGGACACAGGGTTCAACCATCAATCCTCAGTCATGTTCCAAGTAAACAGGGCTCCAGAATCAAACCAATGTCATGTTTCCACGGCACGGGGTTCCAGTATCAGGCCTCAGTTATGGTCCCCGTGCACAGGGTTCCACAATCAAACCTCAGTCATGTTGCCAATCCACAGGTTTCTGCCATCCGACCTCAGTCAAGTTCCCAGGCCCCAGGGTTCCAGAATCAAGCCTCAGTCATTTTGCCAGGCCACATGGTTACAGAATCAAACCTCAGTCGTGTTCCCAGGACACAGGGTTCCAGAATAAAACCTCAGTCATGTTCCCTGGACACAGGTTTCAGAAATCAAATCCCAGTCATGTTCCCAGGCCACAGGGTTCCAGAATCAAACCTCAGTCATATTCCCAGGACACATGGTTCCAGAGTCAAACCTGAGTCATGTTCGCAGGCCACAGGTTTCAACAATCAAACCTCAGTCATGTTTCCAGGACACAGGTGTCCAGAATCAAACCTCAGTCATATTCCAAGGGAACAGGCTTCCAGAAACAAACCTCAGTCATGTTCCCAGGCCACAGGGTTCCAGAACCAAGGCTCAGTCACGTTCCCAGGCCACAGTATTCCACAATCTAAACAGATTTCATGGTCCCAGGCCTCAGGGTTCCAGAATCCACCCATGTCATGTTCCCAGGACACAGGGTTCCAGAATAAAACGTCAGTCAAGTTCCCAGTCCACAGGGTTCCAGAACCAAGGCTCAGTCAGGTTCCCGGGGCACAGTATTCCACAATCTAAACAGATGTCATGTTCCCAGGCCACAGGGATCCAGAATCAAACCTCAGTCATATTGCCAGGCCATAGGGTACCACCATCAAACCTCAGTCATATTCCCAGGCCTAAGGTTTCCAGAATCAAACCGATTTCATGTTTCCAGGCAACAGGGTACCAGAATCCAAACCGATGTCATGTTCCCAGGCCACAGGATTCCACACTCTAACATCAGTCATGTTCCCAGGCCAATGGTTTCCAGAATCAAACCTAAGTCATATTCCCCGGCCACATGGTTCCAGAATCAAACCTCAGTCGTGTTCCCAGGACACAGGGTTCCAGAATAAAACCTCAGTCATTTTCCCTGGACACAGGTTTCAGAAATCAAATCCCAGTCATGTTCCCAGGCCACAGGGTTCCAGAATCAATCCTCAGTTATGTTCCCAGGCTACAGGGTTCCAGAATAAAACGTCAGTCATGTTCCCAGTCCACAGGGTTCCAGAACCAAGGCTCAGTCACGTTCCCAGGGCACAGTATTCCACAGTCTAAACAGATGTCATGTTCCCAGGCCTCAGGGTTCCAGAATCCACCAATGTCATGTTCCCAGGCCACAGGGTTCCAGAATCACTCCTCAGTTATGTTCCCAGGCTACAAGGTTCCAAAATAAAACCTCAGTCATGTTCCTAGTCCACAGGGTTCCAGAATCCACCGTTGTCATGTGCCCAGGCCACAGGGTTCCAGAATCAATCCTCAGTTATGGCCCCAGGCTACAGGGTTCCAGAATAAAACCTCAGTCATGTTCCCAGTCCACAGGGTTCCAGAACCAAGGCTCAGTCAGGTTCCCGGGGCACAGTATTCCACAATCTAAACAGATGTTATGTTCCCAGGCCACAGGTTTCCAGAATCATGCCTCAGTCATGTTCCCAGGCCACAGGCATCCAAAATCAAACCTCAGTCATGTTGCCAGGCCGTAGGGTACCACAATCAAACCTCAGTCATATTCCCAGACCTCAGGTTAACAGAATCAAACCGATTTCATGTTCCCAGGCAACAGGGTACCAGAATCCAAACCGATGTCATGTTCCCAGGCCACAGGATTCCACATTCTAACATCAGTCATGTTCCCAGGCCAATGGTTTCCAGAATCAAACCTCAGTCATATTCCCAGGCCACATGGTTACAGAATCAAACCTCAGTCGTGTTCCCAGGACACAGGGTTCCAGAATAAAACCTCAGTCATGTTTCCTGGACACAGGTTTCAGAAATCAAATCCCAGTCATGTTCCCAGGCCACAGGGTTCCACAATTAAACCTCAGTCATAATCCCAGGCCAGAGGGTTACACAATCAAACCTCAGTCCTGTTGCCAGGCCACGGTTCCACCATCAAGCCTCACTCATGTTCCCAAGCCTGAGGGTTCCACTATCAAACCTCAATCATGTTGCCAGGCCACAGGATTCAACCATGAAACCTCAGTCATGTTCCCAGTAAACAGGGCTCCAGAATCAAACCAATGTCATGTTCCCATGCCACGGGGTTCCAGTATCAGGCCTCAGTCATGGTCCCCGTGCACAGGGTTCCAAATCAAACGTCAGTCATGTTGCCAGTCCACAGGTTTCTGCCATCAAACCTCAGTCATGTTCCCAGTAAACAGGTCTCCAGAATCAAGCCTCAGTCATTTTGCCAGGCCAGAGTGTTCCACCATCCAACCTCAGTCATGATCCCAGGCCACATGTTTCCACAATAAAACCTCAGTCATTTTCCCAGGACAAAGGTTTCCAGAATCAAACCTCAGTCATATTCCCAGGACACATGGTTCCAGAATCAACCTGAGTCATGTTCGAAGGCCACAGGTTTAAACAATCAAACCTCAGTCATGTTCCCAGGACACAGGTGTCCAGAATCAAACCTCAGTCATGTTCCCAGAGAACAGGCTTCCAGAAACAAACCTCAGTCAAGTTCCCAGGCATCAGGGTTCCAGAATCAAACCTCAGTCTTGTTCCCAGGACACAGGTTTCCAGAATCAACCCATGTTATGTTCCCAGGCCACAGGGTTCCAGAATCAATCCTCAGTTATGTTCCCAGGCTACAGGGTTCCAGAATAAAACCTCAGTCATGTTCCTAGTGCACAGTGTTCCAGAACCAAGGCTCAGTGAGGTTCCCGGGCCAAAGTATTCCACAATCTAAACAGATGTCATATTTCCAGGCCACAGGTGTCCAGAATCACGCCTCAGTCATTTTCCCAGGCCACAGAGATCCAGAATCAAACCTCAGTTATGTTGCCAGGCCACATGGCTCCAGAATAAAAACTCAGTCGTTTTCCCTGGCCACAGTCTTCCAGAATCAAACCTCAATCATGTTGCCAGGCCAAAGGTTTTCACCATCAAACCACAGACATGTTCCCAGGCCACAGGGTACCAGAGTCAAACCGTTCGCAGGTTCCCAGGTCACAGGTTTCCAGAATCAATCTTCAGTTATGTTCCCAATCTACAGGGTTCCTGAACCAAGGCTCAGTCAGGTTCCCGGGGCACAGTATTCCACAATCTAAACAGATGTCATGTTCCCAGGCCTCAGGGTTCCAGAATCCACCCATGTCCTGTTCCCAGGACACAGTGGTCCAGAATAAAACCTCAGTCATCTTCCCTGGACACAGGTTTCAGAAATAAAATCCCAGTCATGTTCCCAGGCCACAGGGTTCCACAATTAAACCTCAGTCATATTCCCAGGCCAGAGGGTTCCACCATCAAACCTCAGTCCTGTTGCCAGGCCTCGGTTCCACCATCAAGCCTCACTCATGTTCCCAAGCCTGAGGGTTCCACTATCAAACCTCAATCATGTTGCCAGGACACAGGGTTCAACCATCAATCCTCAGTCATGTTCCAAGTAAACAGGGCTCCAGAATCAAACCAATGTCATGTTTCCACGGCACGGGGTTCCAGTATCAGGCCTCAGTTATGGTCCCCGTGCACAGGGTTCCACAATCAAACCTCAGTCATGTTGCCAATCCACAGGTTTCTGCCATCCGACCTCAGTCAAGTTCCCAGGCCCCAGGGTTCCAGAATCAAGCCTCAGTCATTTTGCCAGGCCACATGGTTACAGAATCAAACCTCAGTCGTGTTCCCAGGACACAGGGTTCCAGAATAAAACCTCAGTCATGTTCCCTGGACACAGGTTTCAGAAATCAAATCCCAGTCATGTTCCCAGGCCACAGGGTTCCAGAATCAAACCTCAGTCATATTCCCAGGACACATGGTTCCAGAGTCAAACCTGAGTCATGTTCGCAGGCCACAGGTTTCAACAATCAAACCTCAGTCATGTTTCCAGGACACAGGTGTCCAGAATCAAACCTCAGTCATATTCCAAGGGAACAGGCTTCCAGAAACAAACCTCAGTCATGTTCCCAGGCCACAGGGTTCCAGAACCAAGGCTCAGTCACGTTCCCAGGCCACAGTATTCCACAATCTAAACAGATTTCATGGTCCCAGGCCTCAGGGTTCCAGAATCCACCCATGTCATGTTCCCAGGACACAGGGTTCCAGAATAAAACGTCAGTCAAGTTCCCAGTCCACAGGGTTCCAGAACCAAGGCTCAGTCAGGTTCCCGGGGCACAGTATTCCACAATCTAAACAGATGTCATGTTCCCAGGCCACAGGGATCCAGAATCAAACCTCAGTCATATTGCCAGGCCATAGGGTACCACCATCAAACCTCAGTCATATTCCCAGGCCTAAGGTTTCCAGAATCAAACCGATTTCATGTTTCCAGGCAACAGGGTACCAGAATCCAAACCGATGTCATGTTCCCAGGCCACAGGATTCCACACTCTAACATCAGTCATGTTCCCAGGCCAATGGTTTCCAGAATCAAACCTAAGTCATATTCCCCGGCCACATGGTTCCAGAATCAAACCTCAGTCGTGTTCCCAGGACACAGGGTTCCAGAATAAAACCTCAGTCATTTTCCCTGGACACAGGTTTCAGAAATCAAATCCCAGTCATGTTCCCAGGCCACAGGGTTCCAGAATCCACCAATGTCATGTTCCCAGGCCACAGGGTTCCAGAATCAATCCTCAGTTATGTTCCCAGGCTACAAGATTCCAGAATAAAACCTCAGTCATGTTCCTAGTCCACAGGGTTCCAGAATCCACCGTTGTCATGTGCCCAGGCCACAGGGTTCCAGAATCAATCCTCAGTTATGGCCCCAGGCTACAGGGTTCCAGAATAAAACCTCAGTCATGTTCCCAGTCCACAGGGTTCCAGAACCAAGGCTCAGTCAGGTTCCCGGGGCACAGTATTCCACAATCTAAACAGATGTTATGTTCCCAGGCCACAGGTTTCCAGAATCATGCCTCAGTCATGTTCCCAGGCCACAGGCATCCAAAATCAAACCTCAGTCATGTTGCCAGGCCGTAGGGTACCACAATCAAACCTCAGTCATATTCCCAGACCTCAGGTTAACAGAATCAAACCGATTTCATGTTCCCAGGCAACAGGGTACCAGAATCCAAACCGATGTCATGTTCCCAGGCCACAGTATTCCACATTCGAACATCAGTCATGTTCCCAGGCCAATGGTTTCCAGAATCAAACCTCAGTCATATTCCCAGGCCACATGGTTACAGAATCAAACCTCAGTCGTGTTCCCAGGACACAGGGTTCCAGAATAAAACCTCAGTCATGTTCCCTGGACACAGGTTTCAGAAATCAAATCCCAGTCATGTTCCCAGGCCACAGGGTTCCACAATTAAACCTCAGTCATAATCCCAGGCCAGAGGGTTACACAATCAAACCTCAGTCCTGTTGCCAGGCCACGGTTCCACCATCAAGCCTCAGTCATGTTCCCAGGCCAGAGTGTTCCACAATCAAACCTAAGTCATCTTGCCAAGCCACAGGGTTCCACCATCAAACCTCAGGCATGTTGCCCGGCCACAGGGTTCCATCATCAAGCCTCACTCATGTTCCCAAGCCTGAGGGTTCCACTATCAAACCTCAATCATGTTGCCAGGACACAGGGTTCAACCATAAATCCTCAGTCATGTTCCAAGTAAACAGGGCTCCAGAATCAAACCAATGTCATGTTCCCACGCCACGGGGTTCCAGTATCAGGCCTCAGTCATGGTCCCCGTGCACAGGGTTCCACAATCAAACCTCAGTCATGTTGCCAATCCACAGGTTTCTGCCATCCGACCTCAGTCAAGTTCCCAGGCCCCAGGGTTCCAGAATCAAGCCTCAGTCATTTTGCGAGGCCAGAGTGTTCCACCATTAAACCTCAGTAATGATCCCCGGCCACATGTTTCCACAATGAAACCTCAGTCATTTTCCCAGGACAAAGGTTTCCAGAATCAAACCTCAGTCATATTCCCAGGACACATGGTTCCAGAATCAAACATGAGTCATGTTCGCAAGCCACGGGTTTCAACAATCAAACCTCAGTCATGTTTCCAGGACACAGGTGTCCAGAATCAAACCTCCGTCATATTCCAAGGGGACAGGCTTCCAGAAACAAACGTCAGTCATGTTCCCAGGCAACAGGGTTCCAAAATCAAACCTCAGTCTTGTTCCCAGGACACAGGTTTCCAGAATCAACCCGATATCATGTTCCCTGGCCACAGTCTTTCAGAATCAAACCTCAGTCATGTTGCCAGGCCACAGGTTTCCACCATCAAACCTCAGACATGTTCCCAGGCCACAGGGTTCCAGAGTCAAACCGTCCGCAGGTTCCCAGGCCACAGTGTTCCAGAATCCACCGATGTCATGTTCCCAGGCCACAGGCTTCCAGAATCAATCCTCAGTTATGTTCCCAGGCGACAGGGTTCCAGAATAAAACCTCAGTCATGTTCCCAGTCCACAGGGTTCCAGAACCAAGGCTCAGTCAGGTTCCCGGGCCACAGTATTCCACAATCTAAACAGATGTCATGTTCCAAGGCCTCAGGTTTCCAGAATCCACCCATGTCATGTTCCTGGGCCACAGGGTTCCAAAGTGAATCCTCAGTTATGTTCCAAGTCTACACGGCTCCAGAATAAAACCTCAGTCATATTCCCAGTCCACAGGTTTCCAGAACCAAGGCTCAGTCAAGTTCCCAGGCCACAGTATTCCACACTCTAAACAGATTTCATGTTCCCAGGCCTCAGGGTTCCAGAATCCACCCATGTCATGTTAACAGGACACAGGGTTCCAGAATAAAACCTCAGTCATATTCCCAGTCCACAGGGGTCCAGAACCAAGGCTCAGTCAGGTTCCCGGGGCACAGTATTCCACAATCTAAACAGATGTCATGTTCCCAGGCCACAGGGATCCAGAATCAAACCTCAGTCATGTTGCCAGTCCATAGGGTACCACCATCAAACCTCAGTCATATTCCCAGGCCTAAGGTTTCCAGAATCAAACCGATTTCATGTTTCCAGGCAACAGGGTACCAGAATCCAAACCGATGTCATGTTCCCAGGGCACAGGATTCCACACTCTAACATCAGTCATGTTCCCTGGCCAATGGTTTTCAGAATCAAACCTAAGTCATATTCCCAGGCCACGTGGTTCCAGAATCAAACCTCAGTCATATTCCCTGGACACAGGTTTCAGAAATCAAATCCCAGTCATGTTCCCAGGCCACAGGGTTCCACAATTAAACCTCAGTCATATTCCCAGGCCAGAGGGTTCCACAATCAAACCTCAGTCCTTTTGCCAGGACACGGTTCCACCATCAAGCCTCAGTCATGTTCCCAGGCCAGAGTGTTCCACCATCAAACCTCAGTCATGATCCCAGGCCACATGTTTCCACAATGAAACCTCAGTCATTTTCCCAGGACAAAGTTTTCCAGAATCAAACCTCAGTCATATTCCCAGGACACATGGTTCCAGAATCAACCTGAGTCATGTTCGAAGGCCACAGGTTTCAACAATCAAACGTCAGTCATGTTCCCAGGACACAGGTGTCCAGAATCAAACCTCAGTCATGTTCCCAGAGAAGAGGCTTCCAGAAACAAACCTCAGTTATGTTCCCAAGCCACAGGGTTGCAGAGTCAAACCTCAGTCTTGTTCCCAGGACACAGGTGTCCAGAATCAAACCGCAGTCATGTTCCCAGGGAACAGGCTTCAGAAACAAACCTCAGTCATGTTCCCAGGCCACAGGGTTCCAGAATCAAACTTCAGTCTTGTTCCCAGGACACAGGTTTCCAGAATCAACCAGATATCATGTTCCCTGGCCACAGTCTTCCAGAATCAATCCTCAGTCATGTTGCCAGGCCACAGGTTTCCACCATCAAACCTCAGACATGTTCCCAGGCCACAGGGTACCAGAGTCAAACCGTTCGCAGGTTCCCAGGCCACAGAGTTCCAGAATCCACCAATGTCATGTTCCCAGGCCACAGGCTTCCAGAATCAATCCTCAGTTATGTTCCCAGGCTACAGGGTTCCAGAATAAAACCTCAGTCATATTCCCAGTCCACAGGTTTCCAGAACCAAGGCTCAGTCAAGTTCCCAGGCCACAGTATTCCACAATCTAAACAGATTTCATGGTTCCAGGCCTCAGGGTTCCAGAATCCACCCATGTCATGTTCCCAGGACACAGGGTTCCAGAATAAAACGTCAGTCAAGTTCCCAGTCCACAGGGTTCCAGAACCAAGGCTCAGTCAGGTTCCCGGGGCACAGTATTCCACAATCTAAACAGATGTCATGTTCCCAGGCCACAGGGATCCAGAATCAAACCTCAGTCATATTGCCAGGCCATAGGGTACCACCATCAAACCTCAGTCATATTCCCAGGCCTAAGGTTTCCAGAATCAAACCGATTTCATGTTTCCAGGCAACAGGGTACCAGAATCCAAACCGATGTCATGTTCCCAGGGCACAGGATTCCACACTCTAACATCAGTCATGTTCCCAGGCCAATGGTTTCCAGAATCAAACCTAAGTCATATTCCCAGGCCACATGGTTCCAGAATCAAACCTCAGTCGTGTTCCCAGGACACAGGGTTCCAGAATAAAACCTCAGTCATGTTCCCTGGACACAGGTTTCAGAAATCAAATCCCAGTCATGTTCCCAGCCCACAGGGTTCCAGAATCAATCCTCAGTTATGTTCCCAGGCTACAGGGTTCCAGAATAAAACGTCAGTCATGTTCCCAGTCCACAGGGTTCCAGAACCAAGGCTCAGTCACGTTCCCAGGGCACAGTATTCCACAGTCTAAACAGATGTCATGTTCCCAGGCCTCAGGGTTCCAGAATCCACCCATGTCATGTTCCCAGGCCACAGGGTTCCAGAATCAATCCTCAATTATGCTCCCAGGCTACAAGGTTCCAGAATAAAACCTCAGTCATGTTCCTAGTCCACAGGGTTCCAGAATCCACCGTTTTCATGTGCCCAGGACACAGGGTTCCAGAATGAATCCTCAGTTATGGTCCCAGGCTACAGGGTTCCAGAATAAAACCTCAGTCATGTTCCCAGTCCACAGGGTTCCAGAACCAAGGCTCAGTCAGGTTCCCGGGCCACAGTATTCCACAATCTAAACAGATGTCATGTTCCAAGGCCTCAGGTTTCCAGAATCCACCCATGTCATGTTCCTGGGCCACAGGGTTCCAAAGTGAATCCTCAGTTATGTTCCCAGGCTACAGGGTTCCAGAATAAAACCTCAGGCCTGTTCCCAGTCCACAGGGTTCCAGAACCAAGGCTCAGTCAGGTTCCCGGTCCACAGTATTCCACAATCTAAACAGATTTCATGGTTCCAGGCCTCAGGGTTCCAGAATCCACCCATGTCATGTTCCCAGGACACAGGGTTCCAGAATAAAACGTCAGTCAAGTTCCCAGTCCACAGGGTTCCAGAACCAAGGCTCAGTCAGGTTCCCGGGGCACAGTATTCCACAATCTAAACAGATGTCATGTTCCCAGGCCACAGGGATCCAGAATCAAACCTCAGTCATATTGCCAGACCATAGGGTACCACCATCAAACCTCAGTCATATTCCCAGGCCTAAGGTTTCCAGAATCAAACCGATTTCATGTTTCCAGGCAACAGGGTACCAGAATCCAAACCGATGTCATGTTCCCAGGGCACAGGATTCCACACTCTAACATCAGTCATGTTCCCAGGCCAATGGTTTCCAGAATCAAACCTAAGTCATATTCCCAGGCCACATGGTTCCAGAATCAAACCTCAGTCGTGTTCCCAGGAAACAGGGTTCCAGAATAAAACCTCAGTCATGTTCCCTGGACACAGGTTTCAGAAATCAAATCCCAGTCATGTTCCCAGGCCACAGGGTTCCAGAATCAATCCTCAGTTATGTTCCCAGGCTACAGGGTTCCAGAATAAAACGTCAGTCATGTTCCCAGTCCACAGGGTTCCAGAACCAAGGCTCAGTCACGTTCCCAGGGCACAGTATTCCACAGTCTAAACAGATGTCATGTTCCCAGGCCTCAGGGTTCCAGAATCCACCCATGTCATGTTCCCAGGCCACAGGGTTCCAGAATCAATCCTCAATTATGCTCCCAGGCTACAAGGTTCCAGAATAAAACCTCAGTCATGTTCCTAGTCCACAGGGTTCCAGAATCCACCGTTTTCATGTGCCCAGGACACAGGGTTCCAGAATGAATCCTCAGTTATGGTCCCAGGCTACAGGGTTCCAGAATAAAACCTCAGTCATGTTCCCAGTCCACAGGGTTCCAGAACCAAGGCTCAGTCAGTTTCCCGGGGCACAGTATTCCACAATCTAAACAGATGTCATGTTCCAAGGCCTCAGGTTTCCAGAATCCACCCATGTCATGTTCCTGGGCCACAGGGTTCCAAAGTGAATCCTCAGTTATGTTCCCAGGCTACAGGGTTCCAGAATAAAACCTCAGTCATATTCCCAGTCCACAGGTTTACAGAACCAAGGCTCAGTCAAGTTCCCAGGACACAGTATTCCACAATCTAAACAGATTTCATGGTCCCAGGACTCAGGGTTCCAGAATCCACCCATGTCATGTTCCCAGGACACAGGGTTCCAGAATAAAACGTCAGTCAAGTTCCCAGTCCACAGGGTTCCAGAACCAAGGCTCAGTCAGGTTCCCGGGGCACAGTATTCCACAATCTAAACAGATGTCATGTTCCCAGGCCACAGGGATCCAGAATCAAACCTCAGTCATATTGCCAAGCCATAGGGTACCACCATCAAACCTCAGTCATATTCCCAGGCCTAAGGTTTCCAGAATCAAACCGATTTCATGTTTCCAGGCAACAGGGTACCAGAATCCAAACCGATGTCATGTCCCCAGGGCACAGGATTCCACACTCTAACATCAGTCATGTTCCCAGGCCAATGGTTTCCAGAATCAAACCTAAGTCATATTCCCAGGCCACATGGTTCCAGAATCAAACCTCAGTCGTGTTCCCAGGACACAGGGTTCCAGAATAAAACCTCAGTCATTTTCCCTGGACACAGGTTTCAGAAATCAAATCCCAGTCATGTTCCCAGGCCACAGGGTTCCAGAATCAATCCTCAGTTATGTTCCCAGGCTACAGGGTTCCAGAATAAAACGTCAGTCATGTTCCCAGTCCACAGGGTTCCAGAACCAAGGCTCAGTCAAGTTCCCAGGGAACAGTATTCCACAGTCTAAACAGATGTCATGTTCCCAGGCCACAGGGTTCCAGAATCAAACTTCAGTCTTGTTCCCAGGACACAGGTTTCCAGAATCAACCAGATATCATGTTCCCTGGCCACAGTCTTCCAGAATCAATCCTCAGTCATGTTGCCAGGCCACAGGTTTCCACCATCAAACCTCAGACATGTTCCCAGGCCACAGGGTACCAGAGTCAAACCGTTCGCAGGTTCCCAGGCCACAGAGTTCCAGAATCCACCGATGTCATGTTGCCAGGCCACAGGGTTCCAGAATCAATCCTCAGTTATGTTCCCAGGCTACAGGGTCCCAGAATAAAATCTCAGTCATGTTCCCAGTCCACAGGGTTCCAGAACCAAGGCTCAGTCAGGTTCCCGGGCCACTGTATTCCACAATCTAAACAGATGTCATGTTCCAAGGCCTCAGGTTTCCAGAATCCACCCATGTCATGTTCCTCCGCCACAGGGTTCCAAAGTGAATCCTCAGTTATGTTCCCAGGCTACAGGGTTCCAGAATAAAACCTCAGTCATGTTCCCAGTCCACAGGGTTCCAGAACCAAGGCTCAGTCAGGTTCCCGGGCCACAGTATTCCACAATCTAAACAGATTTCATGGTTCCAGGCCTCAGGGTTCCAGAATCCACCCATGTCATGTTCCCAGGACACAGGGTTCCAGAATAAAACGTCAGTCAAGTTCCCAGTCCACAGGGTTCCAGAACCAAAGCTCAGTCAGGTTCCCGGGGCACAGTATTCCACAATCTAAACAGATGTCATGTTCCCAGGCCACAGGGATCCAGAATCAAACCTCAGTCATATTGCCAGACCATAGGGTACCACCATCAAACCTCAGTCATATTCCCAGGCCTAAGGTTTCCAGAATCAAACCGATTTCATGTTTCCAGGCAACAGGGTACCAGAATCCAAACCGATGTCATGTTCCCAGGGCACAGGATTCCACACTCTAACATCAGTCATGTTCCCAGGCCAATGGTTTCCAGAATCAAACCTAAGTCATATTCCCAGGCCACATGGTTCCAGAATCAAACCTCAGTCGTGTTCCCAGGAAACAGGGTTCCAGAATAAAACCTCAGTAATGTTCCCTGGACACAGGTTTCAGAAATCAAATCCCAGTCATGTTCCCAGGCCACAGGGTTCCAGAATCAATCCTCAGTTATGTTCCCAGGCTACAGGGTTCCAGAATAAAACGTCAGTCATGTTCCCAGTCCACAGGGTTCCAGAACCAAGGCTCAGTCACGTTCCCAGGGCACAGTATTCCACAGTCTAAACAGATGTCATGTTCCCAGGCCTCAGGGTTCCAGAATCCACCCATGTCATGTTCCCAGGCCACAGGGTTCCAGAATCAATCCTCAATTATGCTCCCAGGCTACAAGGTTCCAGAATAAAACCTCAGTCATGTTCCTAGTCCACAGGGTTCCAGAATCCACCGTTTTCATGTGCCCAGGACACAGGGTTCCAGAATGAATCCTCAGTTATGGTCCCAGGCTACAGGGTTCCAGAATAAAACCTCAGTCATGTTCCCAGTCCACAGGGTTCCAGAACCAAGGCTCAGTCAGTTTCCCAGGGCACAGTGTTCCACAATCTAAACAGATGTCATGTTCCCAGGCCACAGGCATCCAGAATCAAACCTCAGTCATGTTGCCAGGCCGTAGGGTACCACAATCAAACCTCAGTCATATTCCCAGACCTCAGATTTACAAAATCAAACCGATTTCATGTTCCCAGGCAACAGGGTACCAGAATCCAAACCGATGTCATGTTCCCAGGCCACAGGATTCCACATTCTAACATCAGTCATGTTCCCAGGACAATGGTTTCCAGAATCAAACCTCAGTCATATTCCCAGGCCACATGGTTCCAGAATCAAACCTCAGTCGTGTTCCCAGGACACAGGGTTCCAGAATAAAACCTCAGTCATGTTCCCTGGACACAGGTTTCAGAAATCAAATCCCAGTCATGTTCCCAGGCCACAGGGTTCCACAATTAAACCTCAGTCATATTCCCAGGCCAGAGGGTTCCACAATCAAACCTCAGTCCTTTTGCCAGGACACGGTTCCACCATCAAGCCTCAGTCATGTTCCCAGGCCAGAGTGTTCCACCATCAAACCTCAGTCATGATCCCAGGCCACATGTTTCCACAATGAAACCTCAGTCATTTTCCCAGGACAAAGTTTTCCAGAATCAAACCTCAGTCATATTCCCAGGACACATGGTTCCAGAATCAACCTGAGTCATGTTCGAAGGCCACAGGTTTCAACAATCAAACCTCAGTCATGTTCCCAGGACACAGGTGTCCAGAATCAAACCTCAGTCATGTTCCCAGAGAAGAGGCTTCCAGAAACAAACCACAGTCATGTTCCCAAGCCACAGGGTTGCAGAGTCAAACCTCAGTCTTGTTCCCAGGACACAGGTGTCCAGAATCAAACCGCAGTCATGTTCCCAGGGAACTGGCTTCCAGAAACAAACCTCAGTCATGTTCCCAGGCCACAGGGTTCCAGAATCAAACTTCAGTCTTGTTCCCAGGACACAGGTTTCCAGAATCAACCAGATATCATGTTCCCTGGCCACAGTCTTCCAGAATCAATCCTCAGTCATGTTGCCAGGCCACAGGTTTCCACCATCAAACCTCAGACATGTTCCCAGGCCACAGGGTACCAGAGTCAAACCGTTCGCAGGTTCCCAGGCCACAGAGTTCCAGAATCCACCAATGTCATGTTCCCAGGCCACAGGCTTCCAGAATCAATCCTCAGTTATGTTCCCAGGCTACAGGGTTCCAGAATAAAATCTCAGTCATGTTCCCAGTCCACAGGGTTCCAGAACCAAGGCTCAGTCAGGTTCCCGGGCCACAGTATTCCACAATCTAAACAGATGTCATGTTCCAAGGCCTCAGGTTTCCAGAATCCACCCATGTCATGTTCCTGGGCCACAGGGTTCCAAAGTGAATTCTCAGTTATGTTCCCAGGCTACAGGGTTCCAGAATAAAACCTCAGTCATATTCCCAGTCCACAGGTTTCCAGAACCAAGGCTCAGTCAAGTTCCCAGGCCACAGTATTCCACAATCTAAACAGATTTCATGGTCCCAGGCCTCAGGGTTCCAGAATCCACCCATGTCATGTTCCCAGGACACAGGGTTCCAGAATAAAACGTCAGTCAAGTTCCCAGTCCACAGGGTTCCAGAACCAAGGCTCAGTCAGGTTCCCGGGGCACAGTATTCCACAATCTAAACAGATGTCATGTTCCCAGGCCACAGGGATCCAGAATCAAACCTCAGTCATATTGCCAGGCCATAGGGTACCACCATCAAACCTCAGTCATATTCCCAGGCCTAAGGTTTCCAGAATCAAACCGATTTCATGTTTCCAGGCAACAGGGTACCAGAATCCAAACCGATGTCATGTTCCCAGGGCACAGGATTCCACACTGTAACATCAGTCATGTTCCCAGGCCAATGGTTTCCAGAATCAAACCTAAGTCATATTCCCCGGCCACATGGTTCCAGAATCAAACCTCAGTCGTGTTCCCAGGACACAGGGTTCCAGAATAAAACCTCAGTCATTTTCCCTGAACACAGGTTTCAGAAATCAAATCCCAGTCATGTTCCCAGGCCACAGGGTTCCAGAACCAAGGCTCAGTCACGTTCCCAGGGCACAGTATTCCACAGTCTAAACAGATGTCATGTTCCCAGGCCTCAGGGTTCCAGAATCCACCCATGTCATGTTCCCAAGCCACAGGGTTCCAGAATCAATCCTCAGTTATGTTCCCAGGCTACAGGGTTCCAGAATAAAACGTCAGTCATGTTCCCAGTCCACAGGGTTCCAGAACCAAGGCTCAGTCACGTTCCCAGGGCACAGTATTCCACAGTCTAAACAGATGTCATGTTCCCAGGCCTCAGGGTTCCAGAATCCACCCATGTCATGTTCCCAAGCCACAGGGTTCCAGAATCAATCCTCAGTTATGTTCCCAGGCTACAAGGTTCCAGAATAAAACCTCAGTCATGTTCCTAGTCCACAGGGTTCCAGAATCCACCGTTTTCATGTGCCCAGGCCACAGGGTTCCAGAATGAATCCTCAGTTATGGTCCCAGGCTACAGGGTTCCAGAATAAAACCTCAGTCATGTTCCCAGTCCACAGGGTTCCAGAACCAAGGCTCAGTCAGGTTCCCGGGCCACAGTATTCCACAATCTAAACAGATGTCATGTTCCAAGGCCTCAGGTTTCCAGAATCCACCCATGTCATGTTCCTGGGCCACAGGGTTCCAAAGTGAATCCTCAGTTATGTTCCCAGGCTACAGGGTTCCAGAATAAAACCTCAGCCCTGTTCCCAGTCCACAGGGTTCCAGAACCAAGGCTCAGTCAGGTTCCCGGGCCACAGTATTCCACAATCTAAACAGATTTCATGGTTCCAGGCCTCAGGGTTCCAGAATCCACCCATGTCATGTTCCCAGGACACAGGGTTCCAGAATAAAACGTCAGTCAAGTTCCCAGTCCACAGGGTTCCAGAACCAAGGCTCAGTCAGGTTCCCGGGGCACAGTATTCCACAATCTAAACAGATGTCATGTTCCCAGGCCACAGGGATCCAGAATCAAACCTCAGTCATATTGCCAGACCATAGGGTACCACCATCAAACCTCAGTCATATTCCCAGGCCTAAGGTTTCCAGAATCAAACCGATTTCATGTTTCCAGGCAACAGGGTACCAGAATCCAAACCGATGTCATGTTCCCAGGGCACAGGATTCCACACTCTAAC
The DNA here is from genome assembly GCF_965194825.1 of Balaenoptera physalus. Classification (NCBI taxonomy): domain Eukaryota; kingdom Metazoa; phylum Chordata; class Mammalia; order Artiodactyla; family Balaenopteridae; genus Balaenoptera; species Balaenoptera physalus. Next base: position 1,818,805 of record NW_028126464.1, read on the forward strand.
ATCAGTCATGTTCCCAGGCCAATGGTTTCCAGAATCAAACCTAAGTCATATTCCCAGGCCACATGGTTCCAGAATCAAACCTCAGTCGTGTTCCCAGGAAACAGGGTTCCAGAATAAAACCTCAGTCATGTTCCCTGGACACAGGTTTCAGAAATCAAATCCCAGTCATGTTCCCAGGCCACAGGGTTCCAGAATCAATCCTCAGTTATGTTCCCAGGCTACAGGGTTCCAGAATAAAACGTCAGTCATGTTCCCAGTCCACAGGGTTCCAGAACCAAGGCTCAGTCACGTTCCCAGGGCACAGTATTCCACAGTCTAAACAGATGTCATGTTCCCAGGCCTCAGGGTTCCAGAATCCACCCATGTCATGTTCCCAGGCCACAGGGTTCCAGAATCAATCCTCAATTATGCTCCCAGGCTACAAGGTTCCAGAATAAAACCTCAGTCATGTTCCTAGTCCACAGGGTTCCAGAATCCACCGTTTTCATGTGCCCAGGACACAGGGTTCCAGAATGAATCCTCAGTTATGGTCCCAGGCTACAGGGTTCCAGAATAAAACCTCAGTCATGTTCCCAGTCCACAGGGTTCCAGAACCAAGGCTCAGTCAGTTTCCCAGGGCACAGTGTTCCACAATCTAAACAGATGTCATGTTCCCAGGCCACAGGCATCCAGAATCAAACCTCAGTCATGTTGCCAGGCCGTAGGGTACCACAATCAAACCTCAGTCATATTCCCAGACCTCAGATTTACAAAATCAAACCGATTTCATGTTCCCAGGCAACAGGGTACCAGAATCCAAACCGATGTCATGTTCCCAGGCCACAGGATTCCACATTCTAACATCAGTCATGTTCCCAGGACAATGGTTTCCAGAATCAAACCTCAGTCATATTCCCAGGCCACATGGTTCCAGAATCAAACCTCAGTCGTGTTCCCAGGACACAGGGTTCCAGAATAAAACCTCAGTCATGTTCCCTGGACACAGGTTTCAGAAATCAAATCCCAGTCATGTTCCCAGGCCACAGGGTTCCACAATTAAACCTCAGTCATATTCCCAGGCCAGAGGGTTCCACAATCAAACCTCAGTCCTTTTGCCAGGACACGGTTCCACCATCAAGCCTCAGTCATGTTCCCAGGCCAGAGTGTTCCACCATCAAACCTCAGTCATGATCCCAGGCCACATGTTTCCACAATGAAACCTCAGTCATTTTCCCAGGACAAAGTTTTCCAGAATCAAACCTCAGTCATATTCCCAGGACACATGGTTCCAGAATCAACCTGAGTCATGTTCGAAGGCCACAGGTTTCAACAATCAAACCTCAGTCATGTTCCCAGGACACAGGTGTCCAGAATCAAACCTCAGTCATGTTCCCAGAGAAGAGGCTTCCAGAAACAAACCACAGTCATGTTCCCAAGCCACAGGGTTGCAGAGTCAAACCTCAGTCTTGTTCCCAGGACACAGGTGTCCAGAATCAAACCGCAGTCATGTTCCCAGGGAACTGGCTTCCAGAAACAAACCTCAGTCATGTTCCCAGGCCACAGGGTTCCAGAATCAAACTTCAGTCTTGTTCCCAGGACACAGGTTTCCAGAATCAACCAGATATCATGTTCCCTGGCCACAGTCTTCCAGAATCAATCCTCAGTCATGTTGCCAGGCCACAGGTTTCCACCATCAAACCTCAGACATGTTCCCAGGCCACAGGGTACCAGAGTCAAACCGTTCGCAGGTTCCCAGGCCACAGAGTTCCAGAATCCACCAATGTCATGTTCCCAGGCCACAGGCTTCCAGAATCAATCCTCAGTTATGTTCCCAGGCTACAGGGTTCCAGAATAAAATCTCAGTCATGTTCCCAGTCCACAGGGTTCCAGAACCAAGGCTCAGTCAGGTTCCCGGGACACAGTATTCCACAATCTAAACAGATGTCATGTTCCAAGGCCTCAGGTTTCCAGAATCCACCCATGTCATGTTCCTGGGCCACAGGGTTCCAAAGTGAATTCTCAGTTATGTTCCCAGGCTACAGGGTTCCAGAATAAAACCTCAGTCATATTCCCAGTCCACAGGTTTCCAGAACCAAGGCTCAGTCAAGTTCCCAGGCCACAGTATTCCACAATCTAAACAGATTTCATGGTCCCAGGCCTCAGGGTTCCAGAATCCACCCATGTCATGTTCCCAGGACACAGGGTTCCAGAATAAAACGTCAGTCAAGTTCCCAGTCCACAGGGTTCCAGAACCAAGGCTCAGTCAGGTTCCCGGGGCACAGTATTCCACAATCTAAACAGATGTCATGTTCCCAGGCCACAGGGATCCAGAATCAAACCTCAGTCATATTGCCAGGCCATAGGGTACCACCATCAAACCTCAGTCATATTCCCAGGCCTAAGGTTTCCAGAATCAAACCGATTTCATGTTTCCAGGCAACAGGGTACCAGAATCCAAACCGATGTCATGTTCCCAGGGCACAGGATTCCACACTGTAACATCAGTCATGTTCCCAGGCCAATGGTTTCCAGAATCAAACCTAAGTCATATTCCCCGGCCACATGGTTCCAGAATCAAACCTCAGTCGTGTTCCCAGGACACAGGGTTCCAGAATAAAACCTCAGTCATTTTCCCTGAACACAGGTTTCAGAAATCAAATCCCAGTCATGTTCCCAGGCCACAGGGTTCCAGAATCAATCCTCAGTTATGTTCCCAGGCTACAGGGTTCCAGAATAAAACGTCAGTCATGTTCCCAGTCCACAGGGTTCCAGAACCAAGGCTCAGTCACGTTCCCAGGGCACAGTATTCCACAGTCTAAACAGATGTCATGTTCCCAGGCCTCAGGGTTCCAGAATCCACCCATGTCATGTTCCCAGGCCAGAGGGTTCCAGAATCAATCCTCAGTTATGCTCCCAGGCTACAAGGTTCCAGAATAAAACCTCAGTCATGTTCCTAGTCCACAGGGTTCCAGAATCCACCGTTTTCATGTGCCCAGGCCACAGGGTTCCAGAATGAATCCTCAGTTATGGTCCCAGGCTACAGGGTTCCAGAATAAAACCTCAGTCATGTTCCCAGTCCACAGGGTTCCAGAACCAAGGCTCAGTCAGTCTCCCGGGGCACAGTATTCCACAATCTAAACAGATGTCATGTTCCCAGGCCACAGGTTTCCAGAATCATGCCTCAGTCATGTCCCCAGGCCACAGGCATCCAGAATCAAACCTCAGTCATGTTGCCAGGCCATAGGGTACCACAATCAAACCTCAGTCATATTCCCAGACCTCAGGTTTACAGAATCAAACCGATTTCATGTTCCCAGGCAACAGGGTACCAGAATCCAAACCGATGTCATGTTCCCAGGCCACAGGATTCCACATTCTAACATCAGTCATGTTCCCAGGCCAATGGTTTCCAGAATCAAACCTCAGTCATATTCCCAGGCCACATGGTTCCAGAATCAAACCTCAGTCGTGTTCCCAGGACACAGGGTTCCAGAATAAAACCTCAGTCATGTTCCCTGGACACAGGTTTCAGAAATCAAATCCCAGTCATGTTCCCAGGCCACAGGGTTCCACAATTAAACCTCAGTCATATTCCCAGGCCAGAGGGTTCCACAATCAAACCTCAGTCCTGTTGCCAGGACACGGTTCCACCATCAAGCCTCAGTCATGTTCCCAGGCCAGAGTGTTCCACCATCAAACCTCAGTCATGATCCCAGGCCACATGTTTCCACAATGAAACCTCAGTCATTTTCCCAGGACAAAGTTTTCCAGAATCAAACCTCAGTCATATTCCCAGGACACATGGTTCCAGAATCAACCTGAGCCATGTTCGAAGGCCACAGGTTTCAACAATCAAACCTCAGTCATGTTCCCAGAGAAGAGGCTTCCAGAAACAAACCTCAGTCATGTTCCCAAGCCACAGGGTTGCAGAGTCAAACCTCAGTCTTGTTCCCAGGACACAGGTGTCCAGAATGAAACCGCAGTCATGTTCCCAGGGAACAGGCTTCAGAAACAAACCTCAGTCATGTTCCCAGGCCACAGGGTTCCAGAATCAAACTTCAGTCTTGTTCCCAGGACACAGGTTTCCAGAATCAACCAGATATCATGTTCCCTGGCCACAGTCTTCCAGAATCAATCCTCAGTCATGTTGCCAGGCCACAGGTTTCCACCATCAAACCTCAGACATGTTCCCAGGCCACAGGGTACCAGAGTCAAACCGTTCGCAGGTTCCCAGGCCACAGAGTTCCAGAATCCACCGATGTCATGTTCCCAGGCCACAGGGTTCCAGAATCAATCCTCAGTTATGTTCCCAGTCCACAGGGTTCCTGAACCAAGGCTCAGTCAGATTCCCGGGACACAGTATTCCACAATCTAAACAGATGTCATGTTCCAAGGCCTCAGGTTTCCAGAATCCACCCATGTCATGTTCCTGGGTTCCAAAGTGAATCCTCAGTTATGTTCCCAGGCTACAGGGTTCCAGAATAAAATCTCAGTCATATTCCCAGTCCACAGGTTTCCAGAACCAAGGCTCAGTCAAGTTCCCAGGCCACAGTATTCCACAATCTAAAAAGATTTCATGGTCCCAGGCCTCAGGGTTCCAGAATCCACCCATGTCATGTTCCCAGGACACAGGGTTCCAGAATAAAACGTCAGTCAAGTTCCCAGTCCACAGGGTTCCAGAACCAAGGCTCAGTCAGGTTCCCGGGGCACATTATTCCACAATCTAAATAGATGTCATGTTCCCAGGCCACAGGGATCCAGAATCAAACCTCAGTCATATTGCCAGGCCATAGGGTACCACCATCAAACCTCAGTCATATTCCCAGGCCTAAGGTTTCCAGAATCAAACCGATTTCATGTTTCCAGGCAACAGGGTACCAGAATCCAAACCGATGTCATGTTCCCAGGGCACAGGATTCCACACTCTAACATCAGTCATGTTCCCAGGCCAATGGTTTCCAGAATCAAACCAAAGTCATATTCCCAGGCCACATGGTTCCAGAATCAAACCTCAGTCGTGTTCCCATTAACCAGGGTTCCAGAATAAACCCTCAGTCATTTTCCCTGGACACAGGTTTCAGAAATCAAATCCCAGTCATATTCCCAGGCCACAGGGTTGCAGAATCAATCCTCAGTTATGTTCCCAGGCTACAGGGTTCCAGAATAAAACGTCAGTCATGTTCCCAGTCCACAGGGTTCCAGAACCAAGGCTCAGTCACGTTCCCAGGGCACAGTATTCCACAGTCTAAACAGATGTCATGTTCCCAGGCCTCAGGGTTCCAGAATCCACCCATGTCATGTACCCAGGCCACAGGGTTCCAGAATCAATCCTCAGTTATGTTCCCAGGCTACAAGGTTCCAGAATAAAACCTCAGTCATGTTCCTAGTCCACAGGGTTCCAGAATCCACCGTTGTCATGTGCCCAGGCCACAGGGTTCCAGAATCAATACTCAGTTATGGTCCCAGACTACAGGGTTCCAGAATAAAACCTCAGTCATGTTCCCAGTCCACAGGGTTCCAGAACCAAGGCTCAGTCAGTTTCCCGGTGCACAGTATTCCACAATCTAAACAGATGTCAGGTTCCCAGGCCACAGGTTTCCAGAATCATGACTCCGTCATGTTCTCAGGCCACAGGCATCCAGAATCAAACCTCAGTCATGTTGTCAGGCCGTAGGGTACCACAATCAAACCTCAGTCATATTCCCAGACCTCAGGTTACAGAATCAAACCGATTTCATGTTCCCAGGCAACAGGGTACCAGAATCCAAACCGATGTCATGTTCCCAGGCCACAGGATTCCACATTCTAACATCAGTCATGTTCCCAGGCCAATGGTTTCCAGAATCAAACCTCACTCATATTCCCAGGCCACATGGTTCCAGAATCAAACCTCAGTCGTGTTCCCAGGACACAGGGTTCCAGAATAAAACCTCAGTCATGTTCCCTGGACACAGGTTTCAGAAATCAAATCCCAGTCATGTTCCCAGGCCACAGGGTTCCACAATTAAACCTCAGTCATATTCCCAGGCCAGAGGGTTCCACAATCAAACCTCAGTCCTTTGGAAAGGACACGGTTCCACCATCAAGCCTCAGTCATGTTCCCAGGCCAGAGTGTTCCACAATCAAACCTAAGTCATCTTGCCAAGCCACAGGGTTCCACTATCAAACCTCAGGCATATTGCCAGGCCACAGGGTTCCACCATCAAGCCTCACTCATGTTCCCAAGCCTGAGGGTTCCACTATCAAACCTCAATCATGTGGCCAGGCCACAGGAATCAACCATGAAACCTCAGTCATGTTCCCAGTAAACAGGGTTCCAGAATCAAACCAATGTCATGTTCCCATGCCACGGGGTTCCAGTATCAGGCCTCAGTCATGGTCCCCGTGCACAGGGTTCCAAATCAAACCTCAGTCATGTTGCCAGTCCACAGGTTTCTGCCATCAAACCTCAGTCATGTTCCCAGTTAACAGGGCTCCAGAATCATGCCTCAGTCATTTTGCCAGGCCAGAGTGTTCCACCATCAAACCTCAGTCATGATCCCAGGCCACATGTTTCCACAATGAAACCTCAGTCATTTTCCCAGGACAAAGGTTTCCAGAATCAAACCTCAGTCATATTCCCAGGACACATGGTTCCAGAATCAACCTGAGTCATGTTCGAAGGCCACAGGTTTCAACAATCAAACCTCAGTCATGTTCCCAGGACACAGGTGTCCAGAATCAAACCTCAGTCATGTTCCCAGAGAAGAGGCTTCCAGAAACAAACCTCAGTCATGTTCCCAAGCCACAGGGTTGCAGAATCAAACCTCAGTCTTGTTCCCAGGACACAGGTGTCCAGAATCAAACCGCAGTCATGTTCCCAGGGAACTGGCTTCCAGAAACAAACCTCAGTCATGTTCCCAGGCCACAGGGTTCCAGAATCAAACTTCAGTCTTGTTCCCAGGACACAGGTTTCCAGAATCAACCAGATATCATGTTCCCTGGCCACAGTCTTCCAGAATCAATCCTCAGTCATGTTGCCAGGCCACAGGTTTCCACCATCAAACCTCAGACATGTTCCCAGGCCACAGGGTACCAGAGTCAAACCGTTCGCAGGTTCCCAGGCCACAGAGTTCCAGAATCCACCAATGTCATGTTCCCAGGCCACAGGCTTCCAGAATCAATTCTCAGTTATGTTCCCAGGCTACAGGGTTCCAGAATAAAATCTCAGTCATGTTCCCAGTCCACAGGGTTCCAGAACCAAGGCTCAGTCAGGTTCCCGGGCCACAGTATTCCACAATCTAAACAGATGTCATGTTCCAAGGCCTCAGGTTTCCACAATCCACCCATGTCATGTTCCTGGGCCACAGGGTTCCAAAGTGAATCCTCAGTTATGTTCCCAGGCTACAGGGTTCCAGAATAAAACCTCAGTCATATTCCCAGTCCACAGGTTTCCAGAGCCAAGGCTCAGTCAAGTTCCCAGGCCACAGTATTCCACAATCTAAACAGATTTCATGGTCCCAGGCCTCAGGGTTCCAGAATCCACCCATGTCATGTTCCCAGGACACAGGGTTCCAGAATAAAACGTCAGTCAAGTTCCCAGTCCACAGGGTTCCAGAACCAAGGCTCAGTCAGGTTCTCGGGGCACAGTATTCCACAATCTAAACAGATGTCATGTTCCCAGGCCACAGGGATCCAGAATCAAACCTCAGTCATATTGCCAGGCCATAGGGTACCACCATCAAACCTCAGTCATATTCCCAGGCCTAAGGTTTCCAGAATCAAACCGATTTCATGTTTCCAGGCAACAGGGTACCAGAATCCAAACCGATGTCATGTTCCCAGGCCACAGGATTCCACACTCTAACATCAGTCATGTTCCCAGGCCAATGGTTTCCAGAATCAAACCTAAGTCATATTCCCCGGCCACATGGTTCCAGAATCAAACCTCAGTCGTGTTCCCAGGACACAGGGTTCCAGAATAAAACCTCAGTCATTTTCCCTGGACACAGGTTTCAGAAATCAAATCCCAGTCATGTTCCCAGGCCACAGGGTTCCAGAATCAATCCTCAGTTATGTTCCCAGGCTACAGGGTTCCAGAATAAAACGTCAGTCATGTTCCCAGTCCACAGGGTTCCAGAACCAAGGCTCAGTCACGTTCCCAGGGCACAGTATTCCACAATCTAAACAGATGTCATGTTCCCAGGCCTCAGGGTTCCAGAATCCACCAATGTCATGTTCCCAGGCCACAGGGTTCCAGAATCAATCCTCAGTTATGTTCCCAGGCTACAAGGTTCCAAAATAAAACCTCAGTCATGTTCCTAGTCCACAGGGTTCCAGAATCCACCGTTGTCATGTGCCCAGGCCACAGGGTTCCAGAATCAATCCTCAGTTATGGCCCCAGGCTACAGGGTTCCAGAATAAAACCTCAGTCATGTTCCCAGTCCACAGGGTTCCAGAACCAAGGCTCAGTCAGGTTCCCGGGGCACAGTATTCCACAATCTAAACAGATGTTATGTTCCCAGGCCACAGGTTTCCAGAATCATGCCTCAGTCATGTTCCCAGGCCACAGGCATCCAAAATCAAACCTCAGTCATGTTGCCAGGCCGTAGGGTACCACAATCAAACCTCAGTCATATTCCCAGACCTCAGGTTAACAGAATCAAACCGATTTCATGTTCCCAGGCAACAGGGTACCAGAATCCAAACCGATGTCATGTTCCCAGGCCACAGGATTCCACATTCTAACATCAGTCATGTTCCCAGGCCAATGGTTTCCAGAATCAAACCTCAGTCATATTCCCAGGCCACATGGTTACAGAATCAAACCTCAGTCGTGTTCCCAGGACACAGGGTTCCAGAATAAAACCTCAGTCATGTTCCCTGGACACAGGTTTCAGAAATCAAATCCCAGTCATGTTCCCAGGCCACAGGGTTCCACAATTAAACCTCAGTCATAATCCCAGGCCAGAGGGTTACACAATCAAACCTCAGTCCTGTTGCCAGGCCACGGTTCCACCATCAAGCCTCACTCATGTTCCCAAGCCTGAGGGTTCCACTATCAAACCTCAATCATGTTGCCAGGCCACAGGATTCAACCATGAAACCTCAGTCATGTTCCCAGTAAACAGGGCTCCAGAATCAAACCAATGTCATGTTCCCATGCCACGGGGTTCCAGTATCAGGCCTCAGTCATGGTCCCCGTGCACAGGGTTCCAAATCAAACGTCAGTCATGTTGCCAGTCCACAGGTTTCTGCCATCAAACCTCAGTCATGTTCCCAGTAAACAGGTCTCCAGAATCAAGCCTCAGTCATTTTGCCAGGCCAGAGTGTTCCACCATCCAACCTCAGTCATGATCCCAGGCCACATGTTTCCACAATAAAACCTCAGTCATTTTCCCAGGACAAAGGTTTCCAGAATCAAACCTCAGTCATATTCCCAGGACACATGGTTCCAGAATCAACCTGAGTCATGTTCGAAGGCCACAGGTTTAAACAATCAAACCTCAGTCATGTTCCCAGGACACAGGTGTCCAGAATCAAACCTCAGTCATGTTCCCAGAGAACAGGCTTCCAGAAACAAACCTCAGTCAAGTTCCCAGGCATCAGGGTTCCAGAATCAAACCTCAGTCTTGTTCCCAGGACACAGGTTTCCAGAATCAACCCATGTTATATTCCCAGGCCACAGGGTTCCAGAATCAATCCTCAGTTATGTTCCCAGGCTACAGGGTTCCAGAATAAAACCTCAGTCATGTTCCTAGTGCACAGTGTTCCAAAACCAAGGCTCAGTGAGGTTCCCGGGCCAAAGTATTCCACAATCTAAACAGATGTCATATTTCCAGGCCACAGGTGTCCAGAATCACGCCTCAGTCATTTTCCCAGGCCACAGAGATCCAGAATCAAACCTCAGTTATGTTGCCAGGCCACATGGCTCCAGAATAAAAACTCAGTCGTTTTCCCTGGCCACAGTCTTCCAGAATCAAACCTCAATCATGTTGCCAGGCCAAAGGTTTTCACCATCAAACCACAGACATGTTCCCAGGCCACAGGGTACCAGAGTCAAACCGTTCGCAGGTTCCCAGGTCACAGGTTTCCAGAATCAATCTTCAGTTATGTTCCCAATCTACAGGGTTCCTGAACCAAGGCTCAGTCAGGTTCCCGGGGCACAGTATTCCACAATCTAAACAGATGTCATGTTCCCAGGCCTCAGGGTTCCAGAATCCACCCATGTCCTGTTCCCAGGACACAGTGGTCCAGAATAAAACCTCAGTCATCTTCCCTGGACACAGGTTTCAGAAATAAAATCCCAGTCATGTTCCCAGGCCACAGGGTTCCACAATTAAACCTCAGTCATATTCCCAGGCCAGAGGGTTCCACCATCAAACCTCAGTCCTGTTGCCAGGCCTCGGTTCCACCATCAAGCCTCACTCATGTTCCCAAGCCTGAGGGTTCCACTATCAAACCTCAATCATGTTGCCAGGACACAGGGTTCAACCATCAATCCTCCGTCATGTTCCAAGTAAACAGGGCTCCAGAATCAAACCAATGTCATGTTTCCACGGCACGGGGTTCCAGTATCAGGCCTCAGTTATGGTCCCCGTGCACAGGGTTCCACAATCAAACCTCAGTCATGTTGCCAATCCACAGGTTTCTGCCATCCGACCTCAGTCAAGTTCCCAGGCCCCAGGGTTCCAGAATCAAGCCTCAGTCATTTTGCCAGGCCACATGGTTACAGAATCAAACCTCAGTCGTGTTCCCAGGACACAGGGTTCCAGAATAAAACCTCAGTCATGTTTCCAGGACACAGGTGTCCAGAATCAAACCTCAGTCATATTCCAAGGGAACAGGCTTCCAGAAACAAACCTCAGTCATGTTCCCAGGCAACAGGGTTCCAGAATCAAACCTCAGTCTTGTGCCCAGGACACAGGTTTCCAGAATCAACCCGATATCATGTTCCCTGGCCACAGTCTTTCAGAATCAAACCTCAGTCATGTTGCCAGGCCACAGGTTTCCACCATCTAACCTCAGACATGTTCCCAGGCCACAGGGTTCCAGAGTCAAACCGTTCGCAGGTTCCCAGGCCACAGTGTTCCAGAATCCACCGATGTCATGTTCCTGGGCCACAGGGTTCCAGAATCAATCCTCAGTTATGTTCCCAGGCTACGGGTTTCCAGAATAAATCCTCAGTCATGTTCCCAGGCCACAGGGTTCCACAATTAAACCTCAGTCATATTCCCAGGCCAGAGGGTTCCACAATCAAACCTCAGTCCTGTTGCCAGGCCACGGTTCCACCATCAAGCCTCAGTCATGTTCCCAGGCCAGAGTGTTCCACAATCAAACCTAAGTCATCTTGCCAAGCCACAGGGTTCCACCATCAAACCTCAGGCATATTGCCAAGCCACAGGGTTCCACCATCAAGCCTCACTCATGTTCCCAAGCCTGAGGGTTCCACTATCAAACCTCAATCATGTTGCCAGGCCAAAGGGTTCAACCATCAAACCTCAGTCATGTTCCCAGTAAACAGGGCTCCAGAATCAAACCAATGTCATGTTCCCATGCCACGGGGTTCCAGTATCAGGCATCAGTCATGGTCCCCGTGCACAGGGTTCCAAATCAAACCTCAGTCATGTTGCCAGTCCACAGGTTTCTGCCATCATACATCAGTCATGTTCCCAGGAAACAGGGCTCCAGAATCAAGCCTCAGTCATTTTGCCAGGCCAGAGTGTTCCACCATCAAACCTCAGGCATGATCCCAGGCCACATGTTTCCACAATGAAACCTCAGTCATTTTCCCAAGCCAAAGGTTTCCAGAATCAAACCTCAGTCATATTCCCAGGACACATGGTTCCAGAATCAACCTGAGTCATGTTCGAAGGCCAAAGGTTTCAACAATCAAACCTCAGTCATGTTCCCAGGACACAGGTGTCCAGAATCAAACCTCAGTCATGTTCCCAGAGAACAGGCTTCCAGAAACAAACCTCAGTCATGTTCCCAAGCCACAGGGTTGCAGACTCAAACCTCAGTCTTGTTCCCAGGACACAGGTGTCCAGAATCAAACCGCAGTCATGTTCCCAGGGAACAGGCTTCCAGAAACAAACCTCAGTCAAGTTCCCAGGCATCAGGGTTCCAGAATCAAACCTCAGTCTTGTTCCAAGGACACAGGTTTCCAGAATCAACCCATGTTATGTTCCCAGGCCACAGGGTACCAGAGTCAAACCGTTCGCAGGTTCCCAGGTCACAGGGTTCCAGAATCAATCGTCAGTTATGTTCCCAGTCTACAGGGTTCCAGAACCAAGGCTCAGTCAGGTTCCCGGGGCACAGTATTCCACAATCTAAACAGATGTCATGTTCCCAGGCCTCAGTGTTCCAGAATCCACCCATGTCCTGTTCCCAGGACACAGTGGTCCAGAATAAAACCTCAGTCATCTTCCCTGGACACAGGTTTCAGAAATCAAATCCCAGTCATGTTCCCAGGCCACAGGGTTCCACAATTAAACCTCAGTCATGTTCCCAGGCCAGAGTGGTCCACAATCAAACCTAAGTCAACTTGCCAAGCCACAGGGTTCCACCATCAAACCTCAGGCATGTTGCCCGGCCACAGGGTTCCATCATCAAGCCTCACTCATGTTCCCAAGCCTGAGGGTTCCACTATCAAACCTCAATCATGTTGCCAGGACACAGGGTTCAACCATCAATCCTCAGTCATGTTCCAAGTAAACAGGGCTCCAGAATCAAACCAATGTCAAGTTCCCACGCCACGGGGTTCCAGTATCAGGCCTCAGTCATGTTCCCCGTGCACAGGGTGCCACAATCAAACTCAGTCATGTTGCCAGGCCACAGGTTTCTGCCATCACACCTCAGTCAAGTTGCCAGGCCACAGGGTTCCAGAATCAAGCCTCAGTCATTTTGCGAGGCCAGAGTGTTCCACCATTAAACCTCAGTCATGATCCCCGGCCACATGTTTCCACAATGAAACCTCAGTCATTTTCCCAGGACAAAGGCTTCCAGAATCAAACCTCAGTCATATTCCCAGGACACATGGTTCCAGAATCAAACCTGAGTCATGTTCGCAAGCCACGGGTTTCAACAATCAAACCTCAGTCATGTTTCCAGGACACAGGTGTCCAGAATCAAACCTCCGTCATATTCCAAGGGGACAGGCTTCCAAAAACAAACGTCAGTCATGTTCCCAGGCAACAGGGTTCCAAAATCAAACCTCAGTTTTGTTCCCAGGACACAGGTTTCCAGAATCAACCCGATATCATGTTCCCTGGCCACAGTCTTTCAGAATCAAACCTCAGTCATGTTGGCAGGCCACAGGTTTCCACCATCAAACCTCAGACATGTAACCAGGCCACAGGGTTCCAGAGTCAAACCGTCCGCAGGTTCCCAGGCCACAGTGTTCCAGAATCCACCGATGTCATGTTCCCAGGCCACAGGCTTCCAGAATCAATCCTCAGTTATGTTCCCAGGCGACAGGGTTCCAGAATAAAACCTCAGTCATGTTCCCAGTCCACAGGGTTCCAGAACCAAGGCTCAGTCAGGTTCCCGGGCCACAGTATTCCACAATCTAAACAGATGTCATGTTCCAAGGCCTCAGGTTTCCAGAATCCACCCATGTCATGTTCCTGGGCCACAGGGTTCCAAAGTGAAACCTCAGTTATGTTCCAAGTCTACACGGCTCCAGAATAAAACCTCAGTCATATTCCCAGTCCACAGGTTTCCAGAACCAAGGCTCAGTCAAGTTCCCAGGCCACAGTATTCCACAATCTAAACAGATTTCATATTCCCAGGCCTCAGGGTTCCAGAATCCACCCATGTCATGTTAACAGGACACAGGGTTCCAGAATAAAACCTCAGTCATGTTCCCAGTCCACAGGGGTCCAGAACCAAGGCTCACTCAGGTTCCCGGGGCACAGTATTCCACAATCTAAACAGATGTCATGTTCCCAGGCCACAGGGATCCAGAATCAAACCTCAGTCATGTTGCCAGTCCATAGGGTACCACCATCAAACCTCAGTCATATTCCCAGGCCTAAGGTTTCCAGAATCAAACCGATTTCATGTTTCCAGGCAACAGGGTACCAGAATCCAAACCGATGTCATGTTCCCAGGGCACAGGATTCCACACTCTAACATCAGTCATGTTCCCTGGCCAATGGTTTTCAGAATCAAACCTAAGTCATATTCCCAGGCCACGTGGTTCCAGAATCAAACCTCAGTCGTGTTCCCAGGACACAGGGTTCCAGAATCAAACCTCAGTCATTTTCCCTGGACACAGGTTTCAGAAATCAAATCCCAGTCATGTTCCCAGGCCACAGGGTTCCAGAATCAAACCTCAGTCATATTCCCAGGACACATGGTTCCAGAGTCAAGCCTGAGTCATGTTCGCAGGCCACAGGTTTCAACAATCAAACCTCAGTCATGTTTCCAGGACACAGGTGTCCAGAATCAAACCTCAGTCATATTCCAAGGGAACAGGCTTCCAGAAACAAACCTCAGTCATGTTCCCAGGCAACAGGGTTCCAGAATCAAACCTCAGTCTTGTTCCCAGGACACAGGTTTCCAGAATCAACCCGATATCATGTTCCCTGGCCACAGTCTTTCAGAATCAAACCTCAGTCATGTTGCCAGGCCACAGGTTTCCACCATCTAACCTCAGACATGTTCCCAGGCCACAGGGTTCCAGAGTCAAACCGTTCGCAGTTTCCCAGGCCACAGTGTTCCAGAATCCACCGATGTCATGTTCCCAGGCTACAGGGTTCCAGAATCAATCCTCAGTTATGTTCCCAGGCTACAGGTTTCCAGAATAGAACCTCAGTCATGTTCCCAGTCCACAGCGTTCCAGAACCAAGGCTCAGTCAGGTTCCCGGGCCACAGTATTCCACAATCTAAACAGATGTCATGTTCCAAGGCCTCAGGTTTCCAGAATCCACCCATGTCATTATCTGGGCCACAGGGTTCCAAAGTGAATCCTCAGTTATGTTCCCATGCTACACGGCTCCAGAATAAAACCTCAGTCATATTCCCATTCCACAGGTTTCCAGAACCAAGGCTCAGTCAAGTTCCCAGGCCACAGTATTGCACAATCTAAACAGATTTCATGTTCCCAGGCCTCAGGGTTCCAGAATCCACCCATGTCATGTTCCCAGGACACAGGGTTCCAGAATAAAACCTCAGTCATGTTCCCAGTCCACAGGGTTCCAGAACCAAGGCTCAGTCAGGTTCCCGGGGCACAGTATTCCACAATCTAAACAGATGTCATGTTCCCAGGACTCAGGGTTCCAGAATCCACCCATGTCATGTTCCCAGGCCACAGGGTTCCAGAATCAATCCTCAGTTATGTTCCCAGGCTACAAGGTTCCAGAATATAACCTCAGTCATGTTCCTAGTCCACAGGGTTCCAGAATCCACCGTTGACATGTGCCCAGGCCACAGGGTTCCAGAATCAATCCTCAGTTATGGTCCCAGGCTACAGGGTTCCAGAATAAAACCTCAGTCATGTTCCCAGTCCACAGGGTTCCAGAACCAACGCTCAGTCAGTTTCCCGGTGCACAGTATTCCACAATCTAAACAGATGTCATGTTCCCAGGCCACAGGTTTCCAGAATCATGCCTCAGTCATGTTCCCAGGCCACAGGCATCCAGAATCAAACCTCAGTCATGTTGCCAGGCCATTGGGTACCACAATCAAACCTCAGTCATATTCCCAGACCTCAGGTTTACAGAATCAAACCGATTTCATGTTCCCAGGCAACTGGGTACCAGAATCCAAACCGATGTCATGTTCCCAGGCCACAGGATTCCACATTCTAACATCAGTCATGTTCCCAGGCCAATGGTTTCCAGAATCAAACCTCAGTCATATTCCCAGGCCACATGGTTCCAGAATCAAACCTCAGTCGTGTTCCAAGGACACAGGGTTCCAGAATAAAACCTCAGTCATGTTCCCTGGACACAAGTTTCAGAAATCAAATCCCAGTCATGTTCCCAGGCCACAAGGTTCCACAATTAAACCTCAGTCATATTCCCAGGCCAGAGGGGTCCACAATCAAACCTCAGTCCTGTTGCCAGGACACGGTTCCACCATCAAGCCTCAGTCATATTCCCAGGCTAGAGTGTTCCACAATCAAACCTAAGTCATCTTGCCAAGCCACAGGGTTCCACCATCAAACCTCAGGCATATTGCCAGGCCACAGTGTTCCACCATCAAACCTCAGTCATGTTCCCAGTAAACAGTGCTCCAGAATCAAACCAATGTCATGTTCCCACGCCACGGGGTTCCAGTATCAGGCCTCAGTCATGGTCCCCGTGCACAGCGTTACACAATCAAACCTCAGTCATGTTGCCAGTCCACAGGTTTCTGCCATCCAACCTCAGTCAAGTTCCCAGGCCCCAGGGTTCCAGAATCAAGCCACAGTCATTATGCCAGGCCAGAGTGTTCCACCATCAAACCTCATTCATGATCCCAGGCCACATGTTTCCACAATGAAACCTCAGTCATTTTCCCAGGACAAAGGTTTCCAGAACCATACCTCAGTCATATTCCCAGGACACATGGTTCCAGAAACAAATCTGAGTCATGTTCGCAGGCCACAGGTTTCAACAATCAAACCTCAGTCATGTTCCCAGGACACAGGTGTCCAGAATCAAACCTCAGTCATGTTCCCAGGGAACAGGCTTCCAGAAACAAACCTCAGTCATGTTCCCAGTCCACAGGGTTCAAGAATCAAACCTCAGTCTTGTTCCCAGGACACAGGTGTCCAGAATCAAACCTCAGTCATGTTCCCAGGGAACTGGCTTCCAGAAACAAACCTCAGTCATGTTCCCAAGCCACAGGGTTCCAGAATCAAACCTCAGTCTTTTTCCCAGGACACAGGTTTCCAGAATCAACCCGATATCATGTTCCCTGGCCACAGTCTTCCAGAATCAAACCTCAATCATGTTGCCAGGCCACAGGATTTCACCATCAAACCTCAGACATGTTCCCAGGCCACAGGGTACCAGAGTCAAACCGTTCGCAGGTTCCCAGGTCACAGGGTTCCAGAATCAATCGTCAGTTATGTTCCCAGTCTACAGAGTTCCAGAACCAAGGCTCAGTCAGGTTCCCGGGGCACAGTATTCCACAATCTTAACAGATGTCATGTTCCCAGGCCTCAGGGTTCCAGAATCCACCCATGTCATGTTCCTAGGACACAGTGGTCCAGAATAAAACCTCAGTCATCTTCCCTGGACACAGGTTTCAGAAATAAAATCCCAGTCATGTTCCCAGGCCACAGGGTTCCACAATTAAACCTCAGTCATATTCCCAGGCCAGAGGGTTCCCCAATCAAACCTCAGTCCTGTCGCCAGGCCACAGTTCCACCATGAAGCCTCAGTCATGTTCCCTGGCCAGAGTGTTCCACAATCAAACCTAAGTCATCTTGCCAAGCCACAAGTTCCACCATCAAACCTCAGGCATGTTGCCCGGCCACAGGGTTCCATCATCAAGCCTCACTCATGTTCCCAAGCCTGAGGGTTCCACTATCAAACCTCAATCATGTTGCCAGGCACAGGGTTCAACCATCAATCCTCAGTCATGTTCCAAGTAAACAGGGCTCCAGAATCAAACCAATGTCATGTTCCCACGCCACGGGGTTCCAGTATCAGGCCTCAGTCATGGTCCCCGTGCACAGGGTTCCAAATCAAACCTCAGTCATGTTGCCAGTCCACAGGTTTCTGCCATCAAACCTCAGTCATGTTCCCAGTAAACAGGGCTCCAGAATCAAGCCTCAGTCATTTTGCCAAGCCAGAGTGTTCCACCATCAAACGTCAGTCATGATCCCAGGCCACATGTTTCCACAATGAAACCTCAGTCATTTTCCCAGGACAAAGGTTTCCAGAATCAAACCTCAGTCATATTCCCAGGACACATGGTTCCAGAATCAACCTGAGTCATGTTCGAAGGCCAAAGGTTACAACAATCAAACCTCAGTCATGTTCCCAGGACACAGGTGTCCAGAATCAAACCTCAGTCATGTTCCCAGAGAACAGGCTTCCAGAAACAAACCTCAGTACTGTTCCCAAGCCACAGGGTTGCAGACTCAAACCTCAGTCTTGTTCCCAGGACACAGGTGTCCAGAATCAAACCGCAGTCATGTTCCCAGGGAACTGGCTTCCAGAAACAAACCTCAGTCAAGTTCCCAGGCATCAGGGTTCCAGAATCAAACCTCAGTCTTGTTCCCAGGACACAGGTTTCCAGAATCAACCCATGTTATGTTCCCAGGCCACAGGGTTCCAGAATCAATCCTCAGTTATATTCCCAGGCTACAGGGTTCCAGAATAAAACCTCAGTCATGTTCCTAGTGCACAGTGTTCCAGAACCAAGGCTCAGTCAGGTTCCCGGGTAAAGTATTCCACAATCTAAACAGATGTCATGTTTCCAGGCAACAGGTCTCCAGAATCACGCCTCAGTCATTTTCCCAGGCCACAGAGATCCAGAATCAAACCTCAGTCATGTTGCCAGGCCTCAGATTTCCGGAATCAAAACGATTTCGTGTTCCCAGGCAACAGGGTACCAGAATCCAAACCGATGTCATGTTCCCAGGCCTCAGGATTGCACACTCTAACATCAGTCATGTTCCCAGGCCAATGGTTTCCAGAATCAAACCTCACTCATATTCCCAGGCCACATGGTTCCAGAATAAAAACTCAGTCGTGTTCCGAAGACACAGGTTTCCAGAATAAAACCTCAGTCATGTTCCCTGGACACAGGTTTCAGAAATAAAATCCCAGTCATGTTCCCAGGCCACAGGGTTCCACAATTAAACCTCAGTCATATTCCCAGGCCAGAGCGTTCCACAATCAAACCTCAGTCCTGTTGCCAGGCCACGGTTCCACCTTGAAGCCTCAGTCATGTTCCCAGCGCAGAGTGTTCCACAATCAAACCTAAGTCATATTGCCAGGGCACAGGGTTCCACCATCAAGCCTCACTCATATTCCCAAGCCTGAGGGTTCCACTATCAAACCTCAATCATGTTGCCAGGCCAAAGGGTTCAACCATCAAACCTCAGTCATGTTCCCAGTAAACAGGGCTCCAGAATCAAACCAATGTCATGTTCCCACGCCACGGGGTTCCAGTATCAGGCCTCAGTCATGGTCCCCGTGCACAGGGTTCCAGAATCAAACCTCAGTCTTGTTCCCAGGACACAGGTGTCCAGAATCAAACCTCAGTCATGTTCCCAGGGAACTGGCTTCCAGAAACAAACCTCAGTCATGTTCCCAAGCCACAGGGTTCCAGAATCAAACCTCAGTCTTGTTCCCAGGACACAGGTTTCCAGAATCAACCCGATATCATGTTCCCTGGCCACAGTCTTCCAGAATCAAACCTCAATCATGTTGCCAGGCCACAGGTTTTCACCATCAAACCTCAGACATGTTCCCAGGCCACAGGGTACCAGAGTCAAACCGTTCGCATGTTCCCAGGTCACAGGGTTCCAGAATCAATCGTCAGTTATATTCCCAGTCTACAGGGCTCCAGAACCAAGGCTCAGTCAGGTTCGGGGGCACAGTATTCCACAATCTAAACAGATGTCATGTTCCCAGGCCTCAGGGTTCCAGAATCCACCCATGTCATGTTCCCAGGACACAGTGGTCCAGAATAAAACCTCAGTCATCTTCCCTGGACACAGGTTTCAGAAATAAAATCCCAGTCATGTTCCCAGGCCACAGGGTTCCAGAATCAAACCTCAGTCTTGTTCCCAGGACACAGGTGTCCAGAATCAAACCTCAGTCATGTTCCCAGGGAACTGGCTTCCAGAAACAAACCTCAGTCATGTTCCCAAGCCACAGGGTTCAAGAATCAAACCTCAGTCTTGTTCCCAGGACACAGGTTTCCAGAATCAACCCGATATCATGTTCCCTGGCCACAGTCTTCCAGAATCAAACCTCAATCATGTTGCCAAGCCACAGGGTTCCAGAATCAAACCTCAGACATGTTCCCAGGCCACAGGGTACCAGAGTCAAACCGTTCGCAGGTTCCCAGGTCACAGGGTCCCAGAATAAATCGTCATTTATGTTCCCAGTCTACAGGGTTCCAGAACCAAGGCTCAGTCAGGTTCCCGGGGCAGAGTATTCCACAATCTAAACAGATGTCATGTTCCCAGGCCTCAGGGTTCCAGAATCCACCCATGTCATGTTCCCAGGCCACAGGGTTCCAGAATCAATCCTCAGTTATGTTCCCAGGCTACAAGGTTCCAGAATAAAACCTCAGTCATGTTCCTAGTGCACAGGGTTCCAGAATCCACCGTTGTCATGTGCCCAGGCCACAGGGTTCCAGAATCAATCCTCAGTTATGGTCCCAGGCTACAGGGTTCCAGAATAAAACCTCAGTCATGTTCCCAGTCCACAGGGTTCCAGAACCAAGGCTCAGTCAGGTTCCCAGGGCACAGTATTCCACAATCTAAACAGATATCATGTTCCCAGGCCACAGTTTTCCAGAATCATGCCTCAGTCATGTTCCCAGGCCACAGGCATCCAGAATCAAACCTCAGTCATGTTGCCAGGCCATTGGGTACCACAATCAAACCTCAATCATATTTCCAGACCTCAGGTTTACAGAATCAAACCGATTTCATGTTCCCAGGCAACAGGGTACCAGAATCCAAACCGATGTCATGTTCCCAGGCCACAGGATTCCACATTCTAACATCAGTCATGTTCCCTGGCCAATGGTTTCCAGAATCAAACCTAAGTCATATTCCCAGGCCACGTGGTTCTAGAATCAAACCTCAGTCGTGTTCCCAGGACACAGGGTTCCAGAATAAAACCTCAGTCATTTTCCCTGGACACAGGTTTCAGACATCAAATCCCAGTAATGTTCCCAGGCCACAAGGTTCCAGAATCAAACCTCAGTCATATTCCCAGGACACATGGTTCCAGAATCAAACCTGAGTCATGTTCGCAGGCCACAGGTTTCAACAATCAAACCTCAGTCATGTTTCCAGGACACAGGTGTCCAGAATCAAACCTCAGTAATATTCCAAGGGAACAGGCTTCCAGAAACAAACGTCAGTCATGTTCCCAGGCAACAGGGTTCCAGAATCAAACCTCAGTCTTGTTCCCAGGACACAGGTTTCCAGAATCAACCCGATATCATGTTCCCTGGCCACAGTCTTTCAGAATCAAACCTCAGTCATGTTGCCAGGCCACAGGTTTCCACCATCAAACCTCAAACATGTTCCCAGGCCACAGGGTTCCAGAGTCAAACCGTTCGCAGGTTCCCAGGCCACAGTGTTGCAGAATCCACCGATGTCATGTTCCCAGGCCACAGGCTTCCAGAATCAATCCTCAGTTATGTTCCCAGGCTACAGGGTTCCAGAATAAAACCTCAGTCATGTTCCCAGTCCACAGGGGTCCAGAACCAAGGCTCAGTCAGGTTCCCGGGGCACAGTATTCCACAATCTAAACAGATGTCATGTTCCCAGGCCACAGGGATCCACAATCAAACCTCAGTCATATTCCCAGGCCTAAGGTGTCCAGAATCAAACCGATTTCATGTTTCCAGGCAACAGGGTACCAGAATCCAAACCGATGTCATGTTCCCAGGGCACAGGATTCCACACTCTAACATCAGTCATGTTCCCAGGCCAATGGTTTCCAGAATCAAACCTAAGTCATATTCCCAGGCCACGTGGTTCCAGAATCAAACCTCAGTCGTGTTCCCAGGACACAGGGTTCCAGAATAAAACCTCAGTCATTTTCCCTGGACACAGTTTTCAGAAATCAAATCCCAGTCATGTTCCCAGGCCACAGGGTTCCAGAATCAAACCTCAGTCATATTCCCAGGACACATGGTTCCAGAATCAAACCTGAGTCATGTTCGCAGGCCACAGGTTTCAACAATCAAACCTCAGTCATGTTTCCAGGACACAGGTGTCCAGAATCAAACCTCAGTCATATTCCAAGGTAACAGGCTTCAGAAACAAACCTCAGTCAAGTTCCCAGGCATCAGGGTTCCAGAATCAAACCTCAGTCGTATTCCCAGGACACAGGGTTCCAGAATAAAACCTCAGTCATTTTCCCTGGACACAGGTTTCAGAAATCAAATCCCAGTCATGTTCCCAGGCCACAGGGTTCCAGAATCAATCCTCAGTTATGTTCCCAGGCTACAGGGTTCCAGAAGAAAACGTCAGTCATGTTCCCAGGGCACAGAGTTCCAGAACCAAGGCTCAGTCACGTTCCCAGGGCACAGTATTCCACAATCTAAACAGATGTCATGTTCCCAGGCCTCAGGGTTCCAGAATCAATCCTCAGTTATGTTCCCAGGCTACAAGGTTCCAGAATAAAACCTCAGTCATGTTCCTAGTCCACAGGGTTCCAGAATCCACCGTTGTCATGTGCCCAGGCCACAGGGTTCCAGAATCAATCCTCAATTATTGTCCCAGGCTACAGGGTTCCAGAATAAAAGCTCAGTCATGTTCCCAGTCCACAGGGTTCCAGAACCAACGCTCAGTCAGGTTCCCGGGGCACAGTATTCCACAATCTAAACAGATGTCATGTTCCCAGGCCACAGGTTTCCAGAATCATGCCTCAGTCATGTTCCCAGGCCACAGGCATCCAGAATCAAACCTCAGTCATGTTGCCAGGCCATAGGGTACCACAATCAAACCTCAGTCATATTCCCAGACTTCAGGTTTACAGAATCAAACCGATTTCATGTTCCCAGGCAACAGGGTACCAGAATCCAAACCGATGTCATGTTCCCAGGCCACAGGATTCCACATTCTAACATCAGTCATGTTCCCAGGGCCAATGGTTTCCAGAATCAAACCTCAGTCATATTCCCAGGCCACATGGTTACAGAATCAAACCTCAGTCGTCTTCCCACGACACAGGGTTCCAGAATAAAACCTCAGTCATGTGCCCTGGACACTGGTTTCAGAAATCAAATCCCAGTCATGTTCCCAGGCCACAGGGTTCCACAATTAAACCTCAGTCATATTCCCAGGCCAGAGGGTTCCACAATCAAACCTCAGTCCTGTTGCCAGGCCACGGTTCCACCATCAAGCCTCAGTCATGTTCCCAGGCCAGAGTGTTCCACAATCAAACCTAAGTCATCTTGCCAAGCCACAGGGTTCCACCATCAAACCTCAGGCATATTGCCAGGCCACAGGGTTCCACCATCAAGCCTCACTCATGTTCCCAAGCCTGAGGGTTCCACTATCAAACCTCAATCATGTTGCCAGGCCACAGGATTCAACCATGAAACCTCAGTCAGGTTCCCAGTAAACAGGGCTCCAGAATCAAACCAATGTCATGTTCCCATGCCACGGGGTTCCAGTATAAGGTCTCAGTCATGGTCCCCGTGCACAGGGTTCCAAATCAAACCTCAGTCATGTTGCCAGTCCACACGTTTCTGCCATCAAACCTCAGTCATGTTCCCAGTAAACAGGGCTCCAGAATCAAGCCTCAGTCATTTTGCCAGGCCAGAGTGTTCCACCATCAAACGTCAGTCATGATCCCAGGCCACATGTTTCCACAATGAAACCTCAGTCATTTTCCCAGGACAAAGGTTTCCAGAATCAAACCTCAGTCATATTCCCAGGACACATGGTTCCAGAATCAACCTGAGTCGTGTTCGAAGGCCACAGGTTTCAACAATCAAACCTCAGTCATGTTCCCAGGACACAGGTGTCCAGAATCAAACCTCAGTCATGTTCCCAGAGAACAGGCTTCCAGAAACAAACCTCAGTCATGTTCCCAAGCCACAGGGTTGCAGAATCAAACCTCAGTCTTGTTCCCAGGACACAGGTGTCCAGAATCAAACCGCAGTCATGTTCCCAGGGAACAGGCTTCCAGAAACAAACCTCAGTCAAGTTCCCAGGCATCAGGGTTCCAGAATCAATTCTCAGTCTTGTTCCCAGGACACAGGTTTCCAGAATCAACCCGATATCATGTTCCCTGGCCACAGTCTTCCAGAGTCTATCCTCAGTCATGTTACCAGGCCACAGGTTACCACCATCAAACCTCAGACATGTTCCCAGGCCACAGGGTACCAGAGTCAAACCGTTCGCAGGTTCCCAGGCCACAGAGTTCCAGAATCCACAGATGTCATGCTGCCAGTCCACAGGGTTCCAGAACCAAGGCTCAGTCACGTTCCCAGGGCACAGTATTCCACAATCTAAACAGATGTAATGTTCCCAGGCCTCAGGGTTCCAGAATCCACCCATGTCATGTTCCCAGGCCACTGGGTTCCATAATCAATCCTCAGTTATGTTCCCAGGCTACAAGGTTCCAGAATAAAACCTCATTCATGTTCCTAGTCCACAGGGTTCCAGAATCCACCGTTGTCATGTGCCCAGGCCACAGGGTTCCAGAATCAATCCTCAGTTATGGTCCCAGGCTACAGGGTTCCAGAATAAAACCTCAGTCATGTTCCCAGTCCACAGGGTTCCAGAACCAAGGCTCAGTCAGGTTCCCGGGGCACAGTATTCCACAATCTAAACAGATGTCATGTTCCCAGGCCACAGGTTTCCAGAATCACGCCTCAGTCATGTTCCCAGGCCACAGGGATCCAGAATCAAACCTCAGTCATGTTGCCAGGCCATAGGTTACCACAATCAAACCTCAGTCATATTCCTAGACCTCAGGTTTACAGAATCAAACCGATTTCATGTTCCCAGGCAACAGGGTACCAGAATCCAAACCGATGTCATGTTCCCAGGCCACAGGATTCCACATTCTAACATCAGTCATATTCCCAGGCCAATGGTTTCCAGAATCAAACCTCAGTCATATTCCCAGGCCACATGGTTACAGAATCAAACCTCAGTCGTGTTCCCAGGACACAGGGTTCCAGAATCAAACCTCAGTCCTGTTCCCAGGACACAGGGTTCCAGAATCAACCCGATATCATGTTCCCTGGCTACAGTCTTCCAGAGTCAATCCTCAGTCATGTTGCCAGGCCACAGGTTTCCACCATCAAACCTCAGACATGTTCCCAGGCCACAGTGTACCAGAGTCAAACCGTTCGCAGGTTCCCAGGCCACAGAGTTCCAGAATCCACCGATGTCATGCGGCCAGGCCACAGGGTTCCAGAATCAATCTTCAGTTATGTTCGCAGGCTACAGGGTTCCAGAATCAAGGCTCAGTCAGGTACCCGGGGCACAGTATTCCACAATCTAAACAGATGTCATGTTCCCAGGCCTCAGGGTTCCAGAATCCACCCATGTCATGTTCACAGGCCACAGGGTTCCAGAATCAATCCTCAGTCATGTTCCCAGTCCACAGGGTTCCAGAACCAAAGCTCAGTCAGGTTCCCGGGTCACAGTATTCCACAATCTAAACAGATGTCTTGTTCCCAGGCCTCAGGGTTCCAGAATCCACCCATGTTATGTTCCCAGGCAACAGGGTTCCAGAATCAATCCTCAGTTATGTTCCCAGGCCACAGGTCTCCAGAATCACACCTCAGTCATTTTCCCAGGCCACAGAGATCCAGAATCAAACCTCAGTCATGTTGCCAGGCCTCAGATTTCCGGAATCAAACCGATTTCGTGTTCCCAGGCAACAGGGTACCAGAATCCAAACCGATGTCATGTCCCCAGGCCTCAGGATTGCAAACTCTAACATCAGTCATGTTCCCAGGCCGATGGTTTCCAGAATCAAACCTCACTCATATTCCCAGGCCACATGGTGCCAGAATAAAAACTCAGTCGTGTTCCCAAGACACAGGTTTCCAGAATAAAACCTCAGTCATGTTCCCTGGACACAGGTTTCAGAAATCAAATCCCAGTCATGTTCCCAGGCCACAGGGTTCCACAATTAAACCTCAGTCATATTCCCAGGCCAGAGGGTTCCACAATCAAACCTCTGTCTTGTTGCCAGGCCACGGTTCCACCATCAAGCCTCAGTCATGTTCCCAGCCCAGAGTGTTCCACAATCAAACCTAAGTCATATTGCCAGGCCACAGGGTTCCACCATTAAGCCTCACTCATGTTGCGAGGCCAAAGGGTTCAAACATCAAACCTCAGTCATGTTCCCAGTAAACAGGGCTCCAGAATCAAACCAATGTCATTTTCCCACGCCACGGGGTTCCAGTATCAAGCCTCAGTCATGGTCCAGGTGCACAGGGTTCCACAATCAAACCTCAGTCATGTTGCCAGTCCACAGGGTTCCAGAATCAAGCCTTAGTCATTTTCCCAAGCCACAGGTTTCCAGAATCAAACCTCAGTCATATTCCCAGGACACATGGTTCCAGAATCAAACCTCAGTCATGTTGCCAGGGAACAGGCTTCCAGAAACAAACCTCAGTCCTGTTCCCAGGCCACAGGGTTCCAGAATCAAACCTCAGTCTTGTTCCCAGGACACAGGTGTCCAGAATCAAAACTCAGTCATGTTCCCAGGGAACAGGCTTCCAGAAACGAACATCAGTCATGTTCCCAGGCCACAGGGTTCCAGAATCAAACCTCAGTCTTGTTCCCAGGACATAGGTTTCCAAAATCAAACCGATATCATGTTCCCTGGCCAGAGTCTTCAAGAATCAAAACTCAATCATGTTGCCAGGCCACAGGTTTTCGCCATCAAACCTCAGACATGTTCCCAGGCCACAGAGTACCAGAGTCAAACCGTTCGCAGGGTCCCAGGTCACAGGGTACCAGAATCAATCGTCAGTTATGTTCCCAGTCTACAGGGTTCCAGAATAAAACCTCAGTCACGTTCCCAGTCCACAGGGTTCCAGAACGAAGGCCCAGTCAGGTTCCGGGGGCACAGTATTCCACAATCTAAACCGATGTCATGTTCCCAGGCCACAGCTTTCCAGAATCACGCCTCAGTCATGTTCCCAGGCCACAGGGATCCAGAATCAAACCTCAGTCATATTGCCAGGCCATAGGGTAGCACCATCAAACCTCAGTCATATTCCCAGGCCTCAGGTTTCCAGAATCAAACCGATTTCATGTTCCCAGGCAACAGGGTACCAGAATCCAAACCTCAGTCATGTTCCCAGGCCACAGGATTCCACACTCTAACATCAGTCATCTTCCTAGGCCACAGGGAACCAGAATCAAACCTCAGTCATGTTGCCAGGCCATAGGGTACCACCATCAAACCTCAGTCATATTCCCAGGCCTCAGATTTCCAGAATCAAACCGATTTCATGTTGCCATGCAACAGGGTACCAGAATCCAAACTGATGTCATGTTCCCAGGCCACAGGATTCCACACTCTAACATCAGTCATGTTCCCAGGCCAATGGTTTCCAGAATCAAACCTCAGTCATATTCCCAGGCCACATGGTTCTAGAATCAAACCTCAGTCGTGTTCCCAGGACACAGGGTTCCAGAATAAAACCTCAGTAATGTTCCCTGGACACAGGTTTCAGAAATCAAATCCCAGTCATGTTCCCAGGCCACAGGGCTCCACAATTAAACCTCAGTCATGTTCCCAGGCCAGAGTGTTCCACAATCAAACCTAAGTAATCTTGCCAAGCCACAGAGTTCCACCATCAAACCTCAGGCATGTTGCCAGGCCACAGGGTTCCACCATCAAGCCTCACTCATGTTCCCAAGCCTGAGGGTTCCACTGTCAAACCTCAATCATGTTGCCAGGCCACAGGGTTCAACCATCAAACCTCAGTCATGTTGCCAGTAAACAGGGCTCCAGAATCAAGCCTCAGTCATTTTGCCAGGCCAGAGTGTTCCACCATCAAACCTCAGTCATAATCCCAGGCCACATGTTTCCACAATGAAAGCTCACTCATTTTCCCAGGACAAAGGTTTCCAGAATCAAACCTCAGTCATATTCCCAGAACACATGTTTCCAGAATCAACCTGAGTCATGTTCGCAGGCCACAGGTTTCAACAATCAAACCTCAGTCATGTTCCCAGGACACAGGTGTTCAGAATCAAACCTCAGTCATGTTCCCAGAGAACAGGCTTCCAGAAACAAACCTCAGTCATGTTCCCAAGACACAGGGTTCCAGAATCAAACCTCAGTATTGTTCCCAGGACACAGGTTTCCAGAATCAACCCGATATCATGTTCCCTGGCCACAGTCTTCCAGAATCAAACCTCAGTCATGTTGCCAGGCCACAGGTTTCCACCATCAAAGCTCAGACATATTCCCAGGCCACAGGGTTCCAGAGTCAAACCTTTCTCATGTTCCCAGGCCACAGGGTTCCAGAATCCACCGATGTCATGTTCCCTGGCCACAGGGTTCCAGAATCAATCCTCAGTTATGTTCCCAGGCTACAGGGTCCCAGAATAAAACCTCAGTCATGTTCCCAGTCGACAGGGTTCCAGAACAAAGGCTCAGTCAGGTTCCCGTTGCACAGTATTCCACAATGTAAACAGATGTCATGTTCCCAGGCCTCAGGGTTCCAGAATCCACCCATGCCATGTTCCCAGGCCACAGGGTTCCAGAATCAAACCTCAGTCATGTTCCCAGTCCACAGGGTTTCAGAAACAAGGCTCAGTCAGGTTCCCGGGGCACAGTATTCCACAATCTAAACAGATGTCATGTTCCCAGGCCACAGGTTTCCAGAATCACGCCTCAGTCATGTTCCCAGGCCACAGGGATCCAGAATCAAACCTCAGTCATGTTGCCAGGCCATAGGGTACCACCATCAAACCTCAGTCATATTCCCAGGCCTCAGGTTTCCAGAATCAAAGCGATTTCATGTTCCCAGGCAACAGGGTACCAGAATCCAAACCGATGTCATGTTCCCAGGCCACAGGATTCCAAACTGTAACATCAGTCATGTTCCCAGGCCAATGGTTTCCAGAATCAAACCTCAGTCATATTCCCAGGCCACATGGTTTCAGAATCAAACCTGAGTCGTGTTCCCAGGACACAGGGTTCCAGAATAAAAACTCAGTCATGTTCCCTGGACACAGGTTTCAGAAATCAAATCCGAGTCATATTCCCAGGCCACAGGGTTCCACAATTAAACCTCAGTCATATTCCCAGGCCAGAGGGTTCCACAATCAAACCTCAGTCCTCTTGCCAGGCCACGGTTCCACCATCAAGCGTCAGTCATGTTCCCAGGACAGAGTGTTCCACAATCAAATCTAATTCATCTTGCAGAGCCACAATGTTCCACCATGAAGCCTCACTCATGTTCCCAAGCCTGAGGGTTCCACTATCAAACCTCAATCATTTTGCCAGGCCACAGGGTTCAACCATCAATCCTCAGTCATGTTCCCAGTAAACAAGGCTCCAGAATCAAACCAATGTCATGTTCCCACCCCACGGGGTTCCAGTATCAGGCCTCAGTCATGGTCCCCGTGCACAGGATTCCACAATCAAACCTCAGTAATGTTGCCAGTCCACAGGTTTCTGACATCAAACCAGAGTCAAGTTTCCAGGCCACAGCGTTCCAGAATCAAGCCTCAGTCATTTTGCCAGGCCAGAGTGTTCCACCATCAAACCTCAGTCATGATCCCAGGCCACATGTTTCCACAATGAAAGCTCAGTCATTTTCCCAGGCCAAAGGTTTCCAGAATCAAACCTCAGTCATATTCCCAGGACACATGGTTCCAGAATCAAACCTGAGTCATGTCCGCAGGCCACAGGTTTCAACAATCAAACCTCAGTCATGTTCCCAGGACACAGGTGTCCAGAATCAAACCTCAGTCATGTTCCCAGGGAACAGGCTTCCAGAAACAAACCTCAGTCATGTTCCCAGGCCACAGGGTTCCAGAGTCAAACCGTTCGCAGGTTCCCAGGCCACAGGGTTCCAGAATCCACCGATGTCATGCTGCCAGGCCACAGGGTTAAAGAATCAATCCTCAGTTATGTTCCCAGGCTACAGGGTTCCAGAATAAAACCTCAGTCATGTTCCCAGTCCACAGGGTTCCAAAAACAAGGCTCAGTCAGGTTCCCGGGGCACAGTATTCCATAATCTAAACAGATGTCATGTTCCCTGGCCTCAGGGTTCCAGAATCCACCCATGTCATGTTCCCAGGCCACAGGGTTCCAGAATCAATCCTCAGGTATGTTCCCAGGTTACAGGGTTCCAGAATAAAACCTCAGTCATGTTCCCAGTCCACAGGGTTCCAGAACGAAGGCTCAGTCAGGTTACCGGGGCACAATATTCCACAATCTAAACAAATGTCATGTTCCCAGGCCTCAGGGTTCCAGAATCCACTCATGTTATGTTCCCAGGCCACAGGGTTCCAGAATCAATCCTCAGTTATGTTCCCAAGCTACAGGGATCCAGAATAAAACGTTAGTCATGTTCCCAGTCAACAGGTTTCCAGAACCAAGGCTCAGTAAGATTCCCGGGGCAGAGTATTCCACAATCTAAACAGATGTCATGTTCCCAGGCCACAGGTTTAAAGAATCAGGCCTCAGTCATTTTCCCAGGCCACATGGTTCCTGAATCAAAACTCAGTCGTGTTCCCAGGACACAGGGTTCCAGATTAAAACCTCAGTCATGTTCCCTGGACACAGGTTTCAGAAATCAAATCCCAGTCATGTTCCCAGGCCACAGGGTTCCAGAAACAAGGCTCAGTCCGGTTTCCGGGGCACAGTATTCCACAATCTAAACAGATGTCATGTTCCCAGGCCACAGGTTTCCAGAATCACGCCTCAGTCATGTTCCCAGGCCACAGGGATCCAGAATCAAACCTCAGTCATGTTGCCAGGCCATAGGGTACCACCATCAAACCTCAGTCATATTCCCAGGCCACATGGTTCCAGAAACAAACCTCAGTCATGTTCCCAGGACACAGGGTTCCAGAATAAAAACTCAGTCATGTTCCCTGGACACAGGTTTCAGAAATCAAATCCGAGTCATATTCCCAGGCCACAGGGTTCCACAATTAAACCTCAGTCATATTCCCAGGCCAGAGGGTTCCACAATCAAACCTCAGTCCTCTTGCCAGGCCACGGTTCCACCATCAAGCGTCAGTCATGTTCCCAGAACAGAGTGTTCCACAATCAAATCTAATTCATCTTGCAGAGCCACAGGGTTCCACCATGAAGCCTCACTCATGTTCCCAAGCCTGAGGGTTCCACTATCAAACCTCAATCATTTTGCCAGGCCACAGGGTTCAACCATCAATCCTCAGTCATGTCCCCAGTAAACAAGGCTCCAGAATCAAACCAATGTCATGTTCCCACCCCACGGGGTTCCAGTATCAGGCCTTAGTCATGGTCCCCGTGCACAGGGTTCCACAAACAAACTCAGTAATGTTGCCAGTCCACAGGTTTCTGACATCAAACCAGAGTCAAGTTTCCAGGCCACAGCGTTCCAGAATCAAGCCTCAGTCATTTTGCCAGGCCAGAGTGTTCCACCATCAAACCTCAGTCATGATCCCAAGCCACATGTTTCCACAATGCAACCTCAGTCATTTTCCCAGGCCAAAGGTTTCCAGAATCAAACCTCAGTCATATTCCCAGGACACATGGTTCCAGAATCAAACCTGAGTCATGTCCGCAGGCCACAGGTTTCAACAATCAAACCTCAGTCATGTTCCCAGGAAACAGGTGTCCAGAATCAAATCTCAGTCATGTTCCCAGGGAACAGGCTTCCAGAAACAAACCTCAGTCATGTTCCCAGGCCACAGGGTTCCAGAGTCAAACCGTTCGCAGGTTCCCAGGCCACAGGGTTCCAGAATCCACCGATGTCATGCTGCCACGCCACAGGGTTAAATAATCAATCCTCAGTTATGTTACCAGGCTACAGGGTTCCAGAATAAAACCTCAGTCATGTTCCCAGTCCACAGGGTTCCAAAACCAAGGCTCAGTCAGGTTCCCGGGTCACAATATTCCACAATCTAAACAGATGTCATGTTCCCAGGCCTCAGTGTTTGAGAATCCACTCATGTTATGTTCCCAGGCCACAGGGTTCCAGAATCAATCCTCAGTTATGTTCCCAGGCTACAGGGATCCAGAATAAAACGTTAGTCATGTTGCTAGTCAACAGGTTTCCAGAACCAAGGCTCAGTAAGATTCCCGGGGCAGAGTATTCCACAATCTAAACAGATGTCATGTTCCCAGGCCACAGGTTTAAAGAATCAGGCCTCAGTCATTTTCCCAGGCCACATGGTTCCAGAATCAAAACTCAGTCGTGTTCCCAGGACACAGGGTTCCAGATTAAAACCTCAGTCATGTTCCCTGGACACAGGTTTCAGAAATCAAATCCCAGTCATGTTCCCAGGCCACAGGGTTCCACAATTAAACCTCAGTCATATTCCCAGGCCAGAGGGTTCCACAATCAAACCTCAGTCCTGTTGCCAGGCCACGGTTCCACCATCAAGCCTCAGTCATGTTCCCAGGCCAGAGTGTTCCACAATCAAACCTAAGTCATCTTGCCAAGCCACAGGGTTCCACCATCAAACCTCAGGCATGTTTCCAGGCCACAGGTTTCCACCATCTAGCCTCACTCACGTTCCCAAGCCTGAGGGTTCCACTATCAAACCTCAATCATGTTGCCAGGCCACACGGTTCAACCATCAATCCTCAGTCATATTCCCAGTAAACTGGGCTCCAGAATCAAACCAATGCTATGTTCCCACGCCATGGGGTTCCAGAATCAGGCCTCAGTCATGGTCCCCGTGCACAGGGTTCCACAATCAAACCTCAGTCATGTTGCCAGTCCACAGGTTTCTGCCATCCAACCTCAGTCAAGTTCCCAGGCCACAGGGTTCCAGAATCAAGCCTCAGGCATTTTGCCAGGCCAGAGTGTTCCACCATCAAACCTCAGTCATGATCCCAGGCCACATGTTTCCACAATGAAACCTCAGTCATTTTCCCAGGCCAAAGGTTTCCAGAATCAAACCTCAGTCATATTCCCAGGACACGTGGTTCCAGAATGAAACCTGAGTCATGTTCGCAGGGCACAGGTTTCAACAATCAAACCTCAGTCATGTTCCCAAGACACAGGTGTCCAGAATCAAACCTCAGTCATGTTCCCCGTGAACAGGCTTCCAGAAACAAACCTCAGTCATGTTCCCAGGCCACAGGTTTCCAGAATCAAACCTCAGGCTTGTTCCCAGGACACAGGTTTCCAGAATCAACCCGATATCATGTTCCCTGGCCACAGTCTTCCAGAATCAAACCTCAGTCATGTTGCCAGGCCACAGGTTTCCACCATCAAAGCTCAGACATATTCCCAGGCCACCGGGTTCCAGACTCAAACCGTTCTCATGTTCCCAGGCCACAGGGTTCCAGAATCCACCGATGTCATGACCCCAGGCCACAGGCTTCCAGAATCAATCCTCAATTATGTTCCCAGGCTACAGGGTTCCAGAATAAAACCTCAGTCATGTTCCCAGTCCACAGGGTTCCAGAACCAAGGCTCAGTCAGGTTCCCGGGACACAGTATTCCACAATCTAAACAGATGTCATGTTCCGAGGCCACAGATTCCCAGAATCACGCCTCAGTCATGTTCCCAGACCACAGGGATTCAGAATCAAGCCTCAGTCATTTTGCCAGGCCAGAGTGTTCAACCATCAAACCTCAGTCATGATCACAGGTCACATGTTTCCACAATGAAACCTCAGTCATTTTCCCAGGCCAAAGGTTTCCAGATTCAAACCTCAGTCATATTCCCAGGACACGTGGTTCCAGAATCAAACCTGAGCCATGTTCACAGGGCACAGGTTTCAACAATCAAACCTCAGTCATGTTCCCAGGACACAGGTGTCCAGAATCAAACCTCAGTCATGTTGCCAGGCCACAGGTTTCCACCATCAAAGCTCAGACATATTCCCAGGCCACAGGGTTCCAGAGTCAAACCGTTCTCATGTTCCCAGGCCACAGGGTTCCAGAATCCACCGATGTCATGTTCCCTGGCCACAGGGTTCCAGAATCAATCCTCAGTTATGTTCCCAGGCTACAGGGTCCCAGAATAAAACCTCAGTCATGTTCCCAGTCGACAGGGTTCCAGAACAAAGGCTCAGTCAGGTTCCCGTTGCACAGTATTCCACAATGTAAACAGATGTCATGTTCCCAGGCCTCAGGGTTCCAGAATCCACCCATGTCATGTTCCCAGGCCACAGGGTTCCAGAATCAAACCTCAGTCATGTTCCCAGTCCACAGGGTTCCAGAAACAAGGCTCAGTCAGGTTCCCGGGGCACAGTATTCCACAATCTAAACAGATGTCATGTTCCCAGGCCACAGGTTTCCAGAATCACGCCTCAGTCATGTTCCCAGGCCACAGGGATCCAGAATCAAACCTCAGTCATGTTGCCAGGCCATAGGGTACCACCATCAAACCTCAGTCATATTCCCAGGCCACATGGTTCCAGAATCAAACCTCAGTCATGTTCCCAGGACACAGGGTTCCAGAATAAAAACTCAGTCATGTTCCCTGGACACAGGTTTCAGAAATCAAATCCGAGTCATATTCCCAGGCCACAGGGTTCCACAATTAAACCTCAGTCATATTCCCAGGCCAGAGGGTTCCACAATCAAACCTCAGTCCTCTTGCCAGGCCACGGTTCCACCATCAAGCGTCAGTCATGTTCCCAGGACAGAGTGTTCCACAATCAAATCTAATTCATCTTGCAGAGCCACAGGGTTCCACCATGAAGCCTCACTCATGTTCCCAAGCCTGAGGGTTCCACTATCAAACCTCAATCATTTTGCCAGGCCACAGGGTTCAACCATCAATCCTCAGTCATGTTCCCAGTAAACAAGGCTCCAGAATCAAACCAATGTCATGTTCCCACCCCACGGGGTTCCAGTATCAGGCCTCAGTCATGGTCCCCGTGCACAGGGTTCCACAATCAAACCTCAGTAATGTTGCCAGTCCACAGGTTTCTGACATCAAACCAGAGTCAAGTTTCCAGGCCACAGCGTTCCAGAATCAAACCTCAGTCATATTCCCAGGACACATGGTTCCAGAATCAAACCGGAGTCATGTCCGCAGGCCACAGGTTTCAACAATCAAACCTCAGTCATGTTCCCAGGACACAGGTGTCCAGAATAAAACCTCAGTCATGTTCCCAGGGAACAGGCTTCCAGAAACAAACCTCAGTCATGTTCCCAGGCCACAGGGTTCCAGAGTCAAACCGTTCGCAGGTTCCCAGGCCACAGGTTTCCAGAATCCACCGATGTCATGCTGCCAGGCCACAGGGTTCCAGAATCAACCCTCAGTTATATTCCCAGGCTACAGGGTTCCAGAATAAAACCTCAGTCATGATTCCAGTCCACAGGGTTCCAGAACCAAGGCTCAGTCAGGTTCCCGGGGCAGAGTATTCCACAATCTAAACAGATGTCATGTTCCCAGGCCTCAGGGTTCCAGAATCCACCCATGTTATGTTTCCAGGCCACAGGGTTCCAGAATCAATCCTCAGTTATGTTCCCAGGCCACAGGGTACCACCATCAAACCTCAGTCATATTTCCAGGCCTCAGGTTTCCAGAATCAAACCGATTTCATGTTCCCAGACAACAGGGTACCAGAATCCAATCCGATGTCATGTTCCCAGGCCACAGGATTCCACACTATAACATCAGTCATCTTCCCAGGCCAATGGTTTCAAGAATCAAACCTCAGTCATATTCCCAGGCCACATGGTTCCAGAATCAAACCTCAGTCGTGTTCCCAGGACACAGGGTTCCAGAATAAAACCTCAGTCATGTTCCCTGGACACAGGTTTCAGAAATCAAATCCCAGTCATGTTCCCAGGCCACAGGGTTCCACAATTAAACCTCAGTCATATTCCCAGGCCAGAGGGTTCCACAATCAAACCTTAGTCCTGTTGCCAGGCCACAGTTCCACCATCAAGCCTCAGTCATGTTCCCAGGCCAGAGTGTTCCACAATCAAACCTAAGACACCTTGCAAGCCACAGGGTTCCACCATCAAACCTCAGGCATGTTGCCAGGCCACAGGTTTCCACCATCAAACCTCAGACATGTTCCCAGGCCACAGGGTTCAGGAGTCAAACCGTTCGCAGGTTCCCAGGTCACAGGGTTCCAGAATCCACCGATGTCATGTTCCCAGTCCACAGGGTTCCAGAACCAAGGCTCAGTCAGGTTCCCGGGGCACAGTATTCCACAATCTAAACAGATGTCATGTTCCCAGGCCACAGGATTCCACACTCTAACATCAGTCATGTTCCCAGGCGAATGGTTTCCAGAATCAAACCTCACTCATATTCCCAGGCCACATGGTTCCAGAATCAAACCTCAGTCGTCTTCCCAGGACACAGGGTTCCAGAATAAAACCTCAGTCATGTTCCCTGGACACAGGTTTCAGAAATCAAATCCCAGTCATGTTCCCAAGCCACAGGGTTCCACAATTAAACCTCAGTCATATTCCCAGGCCAGAGGGTTCCACAATCAAACCTCAGTCCTGTTGCCAGGCCACAGTTCCACCATCAAGCCTCAGTCATGTTCCCAGGCCAGAGTGTTCCACAATCAAACCTAAGTCACCTTGCCAAGCCACAGGTTTCCACCATCAAACCTCAGACATGTTCCCAGGCCACAGGGTTCCAGAGTCAAACCGTTCGCAGGTTCCCAGGTCACAGGGTTCCAGAATCCACCGATGTCATGTTCCCAGTCCACAGGGTTCCAGAACCAAGGCTCAGTCAGTTTCCCGGGGCACAGTATTCCACAATCTAAACAGATGTCATGTTCCCAGGCCACAGGTTTCCAGAATCACGCCTCAGTCATGTTCCCAGGCCACAGGGATCCAGAATCAAACCTCAGTCATATTGACAGGCCATAGGGTACCACCATCAAATGTCAGTCATATTCCCAGGCCTCAGGTTTCCAGAATCAAACCGATTTCATGTTCCCAGGCAACAGGGTACCAGAATCCAATCCGATGTCATGTTCCCAGGCCACAGGATTCCACA
Source organism: Balaenoptera physalus (assembly GCF_965194825.1). NCBI lineage: Eukaryota > Metazoa > Chordata > Mammalia > Artiodactyla > Balaenopteridae > Balaenoptera > Balaenoptera physalus. Next base: position 1,855,550 of record NW_028126464.1, read on the forward strand.
CTCTAACATCAGTCACCTTCCCAGGCCAATGGATTCCAGAATCAAACCTCAGTCATATTCCCAGGCCACATGGTTCCAGAATCAAACCTCAGTCGTGTTCCCAGGACACAGGGTTCCAGAATAAAACCTCAGTCATGTTCCCAGGACAGAGGTTTCAGAAATCAAATCCCAGTCATGTTCCCAGGCCACAGGGTTCCACAATTAAACCTCAGTCATATTCCCAGGCCAGAGGGTTCCACAATCAAACCTCAGTCCTGTTGCCAGGCCACGGTTCCACCATCAAGCCTCAGTCATGTTCCCAGGAATGAGTGTTCCACAATCAAACCTAAGTCACCTTGCCAAGCCACAGGTTTCCACCATCAAACCTCAGACATATTCCCAGGCCACACGGTTCCAGAGTCAAACCATTCTCATGTTCCCAGGCCACAGGGTTCCAGAATCCACCCATGTCATGTTCCCAGGCCACAGGGTTCCAGAATCAACCCTCAGTTATATTCCCAGGCTACAGGGTTCCAGAATAAAACCTCAGTCATGATTCCAGTCCACAGGGTTCCAGAACCAAGGCTCAGTCAGGTTCCCGGGGCACAGTATTCCACAATCTAAACAGATGTCATGTTCCCAGGCCTCAGGATTCCAGAATCCACCCATGTTATGTTCCCAGGCCACAGGGTTCCAGAATCAATCCTCAGTCATATTCCCAGGCCTCAGGTCTCCAGAATCAAACCGATTTCATGTTCCCAGACAACAGGGTACCAGAATCCAATCCGATGTCATGTTCCCAGGCCACAGGATTCCACACTCTAACATCAGTCATCTTCCCAGGCCAATGGTTTCAAGAATCAAACCTCAGTCATATTCCCAGGCCACATGGTTCCAGAATCAAACCTCAGTCGTGTTCCCAGGACACAGGGTTCCAGAATAAAACCTCAGTCATGTTCCCAGGACACAGGTTTCAGAAATCAAATCCCAGTCATGTTCCCAGGCCACAGGGTTCCACAATTAAACCTCAGTCATATTCCCAGGCCAGAGGGTTCCACAATCAAACCTCAGTCCTGTTGCCAGGCCACAGTTCCACCATCAAGCCTCAGTCATGTTCCCAGGAATGAGTGTTCCACAATCAAACCTAAGTCACCTTGCCAAGCCACAGGTTTCCACCATCAAACCTCAGGCATGTTGTCAGGCCACAGGGTTCCACCGTCAAGCCTCACTCCTGTTCCCAAGCCTGAGGGTTCCACTATCAAACCTCAATCATGTTGCCAGGCCACAGGGTTCAACCATCAATCCTCAGTCATGTTCCCAGTAAACAGGGCTCCAGAATCAAACCAATGCTATGTTCCCATGCCACGGGGTTCCAGTATCAGGCCTCAGTCATGGTCCCCATGCACAGGGTTCCACAATCAAACCTCAGTCATGTTGCCAGTCCACAGGTTTCTGCCATCCAACCTCAGTCAAGTTCCCAGGCCACAGGGTTCCAGAATCAAGCCTCAGTCATTTTGCCAGGCCAGAGTGTTCCACCATCAAACCTCAGTCATGATCCCAGGCCACATGTTTCCACAATGAAACCTCAGTCATTTTCCCAGGCCAAAGGTTTCCAGAATCAAACCTCAGTCATATTCCCAGGACACGTGGTTCCAGAATCAAACCTGAGTCATGTTCGCAGGGCACAGGTTTCAACAATCAAACCTCAGTCATGTTCCCAGGACACAGGTGTCCAGCATCAAACCTCAGTCATGTTCCCAGGGAACAGGCTTCCAGAAACACACCTGAGTCATGTTCGCAGGGCACAGGTTTCCAGAATCAAACCTCAGGCTTGTTCCCAGGACACAGGTTTCCAGAATCAACCCGATATCATGTTCCCTGGCCACAGTCTTCCAGAATCAAAGCTCAGTCATGTTGCCAGGCCACAGGTTTCCACCATCAAAGCTCAGACATATTCCCAGGCCACACGGTTCCAGAGTCAAACCATTCTCATGTTCCCAGGCCACAGGGTTCCAGAATCCACGCATGTCATGTTCCCAGGCCACAGGGTTCCAGAATCAACCCTCAGTTATATTCCCAGGCTACAGGGTTCCAGAATAAAACCTCAGTCATGATTCCAGTCCACAGGGTTCCAGAACCAAGGCTCAGTCAGTTTCCCGGGGCACAGTATTCCACAATCTAAACAGATGTCATGTTCCCAGGCCTCAGGGTTCCAGAATCCACCCATGTTATGTTCCCAGGCCACAGGGTTCCAGAATCAATCCTCAGTTATGTTCCCAGGCCACAGGGTACCACCATCAAACCTCAGTCATATTCCCAGGCCTCAGGTTTCCAGAATCAAAGCGATTTCATGTTCCCAGAAAACAGGGTACCAGAATCCAATCCGATGTCATGTTCCCAGGCCACAGGATTCCACACTCTAACATCAGTCATCTTCCCAGGCAAATGGTTTCAAGAATCAAACCTCAGTCATATTCCCAGGCCACATGGTTCCAGAAACAAACCTCAGTCGTGTTCCCAGGACACAGGGTTCCAGAATAAAACCTCAGTCATGTTCCCTGGACACAGGTTTCAGAAATCAAATCCCAGTCATGTTCCCAGGCCACAGGGTTCCACAATTAAACCTCAGTCATATTCCCAGGCCAGAGGGTTCCACAATCAAACCTTAGTCCTGTTGCCAGGCCACAGTTCCACCATCAACCCTCAGTCATGTTCCCAGGCCAGAGTGTTCCACAATCAAACCTAAGACACCTTGCAAGCCACAGGGTTCCACCATCAAACCTCAGGCATGTTGCCAGGCCACAGGTTTCCACCATCAAACCTCAGACATGTTCCCAGGCCACAGGGTTCAGGAGTCAAACCGTTCGCAGGTTCCCAGGTAACAGGGTTCCAGAATCCACCGATGTCATGTTCCCAGTCCACAGGGTTCCAGAACCAAGGCTCAGTCAGGTTCCCGGGGCACAGTATTCCACAATCTAAACAGATGTCATGTTCCCAGGCCACAGGATTCCACACTCTAACCTCAGTCATGTTCCCAGGCGAATGGTTTCCAGAATCAAACCTCACTCATATTCCCAGGCCACATGGTTCCAGAATCAAACCTCAGTCGTCTTCCCAGGACACAGGGTTCTAGAATAAAACCTCAGTCATGTTCCCTGGACACAGGTTTCAGAAATGAAAGCCCAGTCATGTTCCCAGGCCACAGGGTTCCACAATTAAACCTCAGTCATATTCCCAGGCCAGAGGGTTCCACAATCAAACCTCAGTCCTGTTGCCAGGCCACAGTTCCACCATCAAGCCTCAGTCATGTTCCCAGGCCAGAGTGTTCCACAATCAAACCTAAGTCACCTTGCCAAGCCACAGGTTTCCACCATCAATCCTCAGACATGTTCTCAGGCCACAGGGTTCCAGAGTCAAACCGTTCGCAGGTTCCCAGGTCACAGGGTTCCAGAATCCACCGATATCATGTTCCCAGTCCACAGGGTTCCAGAACCAAGGCTCAGTCAGTTTCCCGGGGCACAGTATTCCACAATCTAAACAGATGTCATGTTCCCAGGCCACAGGTTTCCAGAATCACGCCTCAGTCATGTTCCCAGGCCACAGGGATCCAGAATCAAACCTCAGTCATATTGACAGGCCATAGGGTACCACCATCAAACGTCAGTCATATTCCCAGGCCTCAGGTTTCCAGAATCAAACCGATTTCATGTTCCCAGGCAACAGGGTACCAGAATCCAATACGATGTCATGTTCCCAGGACACAGGATTCCACACTGTACCATCAGTCACCTTCCCAGGCCAATGGTTTCCAGAATCAAACCTCAGTCATATTCCCAGGCCACATGGTTCCAGAATCAAACCTCAGTCGTGTTCCCAGGACACAGGGTTCCAGAATAAAACCTCAGTCATGTTCCCAGGACACAGGTTTCAGAAATCAAATCCCAGTCATGTTCCCAGGCCACAGGGTTCCACAATGAAACCTCAGTCATATTCCCAGGCCAGAAGGTTCCACAATCAAACCTCAGTCCTGTTGCCAGGCCACCGTTCCACCATCAAGCCTCAGTCATGTTCCCAGGAACGAGTGTTCCACAATCAAACCTAAGTCACCTTGCCAAGCCACAGGTTTCCACCATCAAACCTCAGGCATGTTGCCAGGCCACAGGGTTCCACCATCAAGCCTCACTCCTGTTCCCAAGCCTGAGGGTTCCACTATCAAACCTCAATCATGTTGCCAGGCCACAGGGTTCAACCATCAATCCTCAGTCATGTTCCCAGTAAACAGGGCTCCAGAATCAAACCAATGCTATGTTCCCATGCCACGGGGTTCCAGTATCAGGCCTCAGTCATGGTCCCCATGCACAGGGTTCCACAATCAAACCTCTGTCATGTTGCCAGTCCACAGGTTTCTGCCATCCAACCTCAGTCAAGTTCCCAGGCCACAGGGTTCCAAAATCAAGCCTCAGTCATTTTGCCAGGCCAGAGTGTTCCACCATCAAACCTCAGTCATGTTCCCAGGCCACATGTTTCCACAATGAAACCTCAGTCATTTTCCCAGGCCAAAGGTTTCCAGAATCAAACCTCAGTCATATTCCCAGGACACGTGGTTCCAGAATCAAACCTGAGCCATGTTCGCAGGGCACAGGTTTCAACAATCAAACCTCAGTCATGTTCCCAGGACACAGGTGTCCAGAATCAAACCTCAGTCATGTTCCCCGTGAACAGGCTTCCAGAAACAAACCTCAGTCATGTTCCCAGGCCACAGGGTTCCAGAATCAAACCTCAGGCTTGTTCCCAGGACACAGGTTTCCAGAATCAACCCGATATCATGTTCCCTGGCCACAGTCTTCCAGAATCAAACCTCAGTCATGTTGCCAGGCCACAGGTTTCCACCATCAAAGCTCAGACATATTCCCAGGCCACCGGGTTCCAGACTCAAACCGTTCTCATGTTCCCAGGCCACAGGGTTCCAGAATCCACCGATGTCATGATCCCAGGCCACAGGGTTCCAGAATCAATCCTCAATTATGTTCCCAGGCTACAGGGTTCCAGAATAAAAGCTCAGTCATGTTCCCAGTCCACAGGGTTCCAGAACCAAGGCTCAGTCAGGTTCCCGGGACACAGTATTCCACAATCTAAACAGATGTCATGTTCCGAGGCCACAGTTTCCCAGAATCACGCCTCAGTCATGTTCCCAGACCACAGGGATCCAGAATCAAGCCTCAGTCATTTTGCCAGGCCAGAGTGTTCAACCATCAAACCTCAGTCATGATCACAGGTCACATGTTTCCACAATGAAACCTCAGTCATTTTCCCAGGCCAAAGGTTTCCAGATTCAAACCTCAGTCATATTCCCAGGACACGTGGTTCCAGAATCAAACCTGAGCCATGTTCGCAGGGCACAGGTTTCAACAATCAAACCTCAGTCATGTTCCCAGGACACAGGTGTCCAGAATCAAACCTCAGTCATGTTGCCAGGCCACAGGTTTCCACCATCAAAGCTCAGACATATTCCCAGGCCACAGGGTTCCAGAGTCAAACCGTTCTCATGTTCCCAGGCCACAGGGTTCCAGAATCCACCGATGTCATGTTCCCTGGCCACAGGGTTCCAGAATCAATCCTCAGTTATGTTCCCAGGCTACAGGGTCCCAGAATAAAACCTCAGTCATGTTCCCAGTCGACAGGGTTCCAGAACAAAGGCTCAGTCAGGTTCCCGTTGCACAGTATTCCACAATGTAAACAGATGTCATGTTCCCAGGCCTCAGGGTTCCAGAATCCACCCATGTCATGTTCCCAGGCCACAGGGTTCCAGAATCAAACCTCAGTCATGTTCCCAGTCCACAGGGTTCCAGAAACAAGGCTCAGTCAGGTTCCCGGGGCACAGTATTCCACAATCTAAACAGATGTCATGTTCCCAGGCCACAGGTTTCCAGAATCACGCCTCAGTCATATTCCCAGGACACAGGTGTCCAGCATCAAACCTCAGTCATGTTCCCAGGGAACAGGCTTCCAGAAACACACCTGAGTCATGTTCGCAGGGCACAGGTTTCCAGAATCAAACCTCAGGCTTGTTCCCAGGACACAGGTTTCCAGAATCAACCCGATATCATGTTCCCTGGCCACAGTCTTCCAGAATCAAAGCTCAGTCATGTTGCCAGGCCACAGGTTTCCACCATCAAAGCTCAGACATATTCCCAGGCCACACGGTTCCAGAGTCAAACCATTCTCATGTTCCCAGGCCACAGGGTTCCAGAATCCACCCATGTCATGTTCCCAGGCCACAGGGTTCCAGAATCAACCCTCAGTTATATTCCCAGGCCAAAGGTTTCCAGAATCAAACCTCAGTCATATTCCCAGGACACATGGTTCCAGAATCAAACCTGAGTCATGTCCGCAGGCCACAGGTTTCAACAATCAAACCTCAGTCATGTTCCCAGGACACAGGTGTCCAGAATCAAACCTCAGTCATGTTCCCAGGGAACAGGCTTCCAGAAACAAACCTCAGTCATGTTCCCAGGCCACAGGGTTCCAGAGTCAAACCGTTCGCAGGTTCCCAGGCCACAGGGTTCCAGAATCCACCGATGTCATGCTGCCAGGCCACAGGGTTAAAGAATCAATCCTCAGTTATGTTCCCAGGCTACAGGGTTCCAGAATAAAACCTCAGTCATGTTCCCAGTCCACAGGGTTCCAAAAACAAGGCTCAGTCAGGTTCCCGGGGCACAGTATTCCATAATCTAAACAGATGTCATGTTCCCTGGCCTCAGGGTTCCAGAATCCACCCATGTCATGTTCCCAGGCCACAGGGTTCCAGAATCAATCCTCAGGTATGTTCCCAGGTTACAGGGTTCCAGAATAAAACCTCAGTCATGTTCCCAGTCCACAGGGTTCCAGAACGAAGGCTCAGTCAGGTTACCGGGGCACAATATTCCACAATCTAAACAAATGTCATGTTCCCAGGCCTCAGGGTTCCAGAATCCACTCATGTTATGTTCCCAGGCCACAGGGTTCCAGAATCAATCCTCAGTTATGTTCCCAAGCTACAGGGATCCAGAATAAAACGTTAGTCATGTTCCCAGTCAACAGGTTTCCAGAACCAAGGCTCAGTAAGATTCCCGGGGCAGAGTATTCCACAATCTAAACAGATGTCATGTTCCCAGGCCACAGGTTTAAAGAATCAGGCCTCAGTCATTTTCCCAGGCCACATGGTTCCTGAATCAAAACTCAGTCGTGTTCCCAGGACACAGGGTTCCAGATTAAAACCTCAGTCATGTTCCCTGGACACAGGTTTCAGAAATCAAATCCCAGTCATGTTCCCAGGCCACAGGGTTCCAGAAACAAGGCTCAGTCCGGTTTCCGGGGCACAGTATTCCACAATCTAAACAGATGTCATGTTCCCAGGCCACAGGTTTCCAGAATCACGCCTCAGTCATGTTCCCAGGCCACAGGGATCCAGAATCAAACCTCAGTCATGTTGCCAGGCCATAGGGTACCACCATCAAACCTCAGTCATATTCCCAGGCCACATGGTTCCAGAAACAAACCTCAGTCATGTTCCCAGGACACAGGGTTCCAGAATAAAAACTCAGTCATGTTCCCTGGACACAGGTTTCAGAAATCAAATCCGAGTCATATTCCCAGGCCACAGGGTTCCACAATTAAACCTCAGTCATATTCCCAGGCCAGAGGGTTCCACAATCAAACCTCAGTCCTCTTGCCAGGCCACGGTTCCACCATCAAGCGTCAGTCATGTTCCCAGAACAGAGTGTTCCACAATCAAATCTAATTCATCTTGCAGAGCCACAGGGTTCCACCATGAAGCCTCACTCATGTTCCCAAGCCTGAGGGTTCCACTATCAAACCTCAATCATTTTGCCAGGCCACAGGGTTCAACCATCAATCCTCAGTCATGTCCCCAGTAAACAAGGCTCCAGAATCAAACCAATGTCATGTTCCCACCCCACGGGGTTCCAGTATCAGGCCTTAGTCATGGTCCCCGTGCACAGGGTTCCACAAACAAACTCAGTAATGTTGCCAGTCCACAGGTTTCTGACATCAAACCAGAGTCAAGTTTCCAGGCCACAGCGTTCCAGAATCAAGCCTCAGTCATTTTGCCAGGCCAGAGTGTTCCACCATCAAACCTCAGTCATGATCCCAAGCCACATGTTTCCACAATGCAACCTCAGTCATTTTCCCAGGCCAAAGGTTTCCAGAATCAAACCTCAGTCATATTCCCAGGACACATGGTTCCAGAATCAAACCTGAGTCATGTCCGCAGGCCACAGGTTTCAACAATCAAACCTCAGTCATGTTCCCAGGAAACAGGTGTCCAGAATCAAATCTCAGTCATGTTCCCAGGGAACAGGCTTCCAGAAACAAACCTCAGTCATGTTCCCAGGCCACAGGGTTCCAGAGTCAAACCGTTCGCAGGTTCCCAGGCCACAGGGTTCCAGAATACACCGATGTCATGCTGCCACGCCACAGGGTTAAATAATCAATCCTCAGTTATGTTACCAGGCTACAGGGTTCCAGAATAAAACCTCAGTCATGTTCCCAGTCCACAGGGTTCCAAAACCAAGGCTCAGTCAGGTTCCCGGGTCACAATATTCCACAATCTAAACAGATGTCATGTTCCCAGGCCTCAGTGTTTGAGAATCCACTCATGTTATGTTCCCAGGCCACAGGGTTCCAGAATCAATCCTCAGTTATGTTCCCAGGCTACAGGGATCCAGAATAAAACGTTAGTCATGTTGCTAGTCAACAGGTTTCCAGAACCAAGGCTCAGTAAGATTCCCGGGGCAGAGTATTCCACAATCTAAACAGATGTCATGTTCCCAGGCCACAGGTTTAAAGAATCAGGCCTCAGTCATTTTCCCAGGCCACATGGTTCCAGAATCAAAACTCAGTCGTGTTCCCAGGACACAGGGTTCCAGATTAAAACCTCAGTCATGTTCCCTGGACACAGGTTTCAGAAATCAAATCCCAGTCATGTTCCCAGGCCACAGGGTTCCACAATTAAACCTCAGTCATATTCCCAGGCCAGAGGGTTCCACAATCAAACCTCAGTCCTGTTGCCAGGCCACGGTTCCACCATCAAGCCTCAGTCATGTTCCCAGGCCAGAGTGTTCCACAATCAAACCTAAGTCATCTTGCCAAGCCACAGGGTTCCACCATCAAACCTCAGGCATGTTTCCAGGCCACAGGTTTCCACCATCTAGCCTCACTCACGTTCCCAAGCCTGAGGGTTCCACTATCAAACCTCAATCATGTTGCCAGGCCACACGGTTCAACCATCAATCCTCAGTCATATTCCCAGTAAACTGGGCTCCAGAATCAAACCAATGCTATGTTCCCACGCCATGGGGTTCCAGAATCAGGCCTCAGTCATGGTCCCCGTGCACAGGGTTCCACAATCAAACCTCAGTCATGTTGCCAGTCCACAGGTTTCTGCCATCCAACCTCAGTCAAGTTCCCAGGCCACAGGGTTCCAGAATCAAGCCTCAGGCATTTTGCCAGGCCAGAGTGTTCCACCATCAAACCTCAGTCATGATCCCAGGCCACATGTTTCCACAATGAAACCTCAGTCATTTTCCCAGGCCAAAGGTTTCCAGAATCAAACTTCAGTCATATTCCCAGGACACGTGGTTCCAGAATGAAACCTGAGTCATGTTCGCAGGGCACAGGTTTCAACAATCAAACCTCAGTCATGTTCCCAAGACACAGGTGTCCAGAATCAAACCTCAGTCATGTTCCCCGTGAACAGGCTTCCAGAAACAAACCTCAGTCATGTTCCCAGGCCACAGGGTTCCAGAATCAAACCTCAGGCTTGTTCCCAGGACACAGGTTTCCAGAATCAACCCGATATCATGTTCCCTGGCCACAGTCTTCCAGAATCAAACCTCAGTCATGTTGCCAGGCCACAGGTTTCCACCATCAAAGCTCAGACATATTCCCAGGCCACCGGGTTCCAGACTCAAACCGTTCTCATGTTCCCAGGCCACAGGGTTCCAGAATCCACCGATGTCATGACCCCAGGCCACAGGCTTCCAGAATCAATCCTCAATTATGTTCCCAGGCTACAGGGTTCCAGAATAAAACCTCAGTCATGTTCCCAGTCCACAGGGTTCCAGAACCAAGGCTCAGTCAGGTTCCCGGGACACAGTATTCCACAATCTAAACAGATGTCATGTTCCGAGGCCACAGATTCCCAGAATCACGCCTCAGTCATGTTCCCAGACCACAGGGATTCAGAATCAAGCCTCAGTCATTTTGCCAGGCCAGAGTGTTCAACCATCAAACCTCAGTCATGATCACAGGTCACATGTTTCCACAATGAAACCTCAGTCATTTTCCCAGGCCAAAGGTTTCCAGATTCAAACCTCAGTCATATTCCCAGGACACGTGGTTCCAGAATCAAACCTGAGCCATGTTCACAGGGCACAGGTTTCAACAATCAAACCTCAGTCATGTTCCCAGGACACAGGTGTCCAGAATCAAACCTCAGTCATGTTGCCAGGCCACAGGTTTCCACCATCAAAGCTCAGACATATTCCCAGGCCACAGGGTTCCAGAGTCAAACCGTTCTCATGTTCCCAGGCCACAGGGTTCCAGAATCCACCGATGTCATGTTCCCTGGCCACAGGGTTCCAGAATCAATCCTCAGTTATGTTCCCAGGCTACAGGGTCCCAGAATAAAACCTCAGTCATGTTCCCAGTCGACAGGGTTCCAGAACAAAGGCTCAGTCAGGTTCCCGTTGCACAGTATTCCACAATGTAAACAGATGTCATGTTCCCAGGCCTCAGGGTTCCAGAATCCACCCATGTCATGTTCCCAGGCCACAGGGTTCCAGAATCAAACCTCAGTCATGTTCCCAGTCCACAGGGTTCCAGAAACAAGGCTCAGTCAGGTTCCCGGGGCACAGTATTCCACAATCTAAACAGATGTCATGTTCCCAGGCCACAGGTTTCCAGAATCACGCCTCAGTCATGTTCCCAGGCCACAGGGATCCAGAATCAAACCTCAGTCATGTTGCCAGGCCATAGGGTACCACCATCAAACCTCAGTCATATTCCCAGGCCACATGGTTCCAGAATCAAACCTCAGTCATGTTCCCAGGACACAGGGTTCCAGAATAAAAACTCAGTCATGTTCCCTGGACACAGGTTTCAGAAATCAAATCCGAGTCATATTCCCAGGCCACAGGGTTCCACAATTAAACCTCAGTCATATTCCCAGGCCAGAGGGTTCCACAATCAAACCTCAGTCCTCTTGCCAGGCCACGGTTCCACCATCAAGCGTCAGTCATGTTCCCAGGACAGAGTGTTCCACAATCAAATCTAATTCATCTTGCAGAGCCACAGGGTTCCACCATGAAGCCTCACTCATGTTCCCAAGCCTGAGGGTTCCACTATCAAACCTCAATCATTTTGCCAGGCCACAGGGTTCAACCATCAATCCTCAGTCATGTTCCCAGTAAACAAGGCTCCAGAATCAAACCAATGTCATGTTCCCACCCCACGGGGTTCCAGTATCAGGCCTCAGTCATGGTCCCCGTGCACAGGGTTCCACAATCAAACCTCAGTAATGTTGCCAGTCCACAGGTTTCTGACATCAAACCAGAGTCAAGTTTCCAGGCCACAGCGTTCCAGAATCAAACCTCAGTCATATTCCCAGGACACATGGTTCCAGAATCAAACCGGAGTCATGTCCGCAGGCCACAGGTTTCAACAATCAAACCTCAGTCATGTTCCCAGGACACAGGTGTCCAGAATAAAACCTCAGTCATGTTCCCAGGGAACAGGCTTCCAGAAACAAACCTCAGTCATGTTCCCAGGCCACAGGGTTCCAGAGTCAAACCGTTCGCAGGTTCCCAGGCCACAGGTTTCCAGAATCCACCGATGTCATGCTGCCAGGCCACAGGGTTCCAGAATCAACCCTCAGTTATATTCCCAGGCTACAGGGTTCCAGAATAAAACCTCAGTCATGATTCCAGTCCACAGGGTTCCAGAACCAAGGCTCAGTCAGGTTCCCGGGGCAGAGTATTCCACAATCTAAACAGATGTCATGTTCCCAGGCCTCAGGGTTCCAGAATCCACCCATGTTATGTTTCCAGGCCACAGGGTTCCAGAATCAATCCTCAGTTATGTTCCCAGGCCACAGGGTACCACCATCAAACCTCAGTCATATTTCCAGGCCTCAGGTTTCCAGAATCAAACCGATTTCATGTTCCCAGACAACAGGGTACCAGAATCCAATCCGATGTCATGTTCCCAGGCCACAGGATTCCACACTATAACATCAGTCATCTTCCCAGGCCAATGGTTTCAAGAATCAAACCTCAGTCATATTCCCAGGCCACATGGTTCCAGAATCAAACCTCAGTCGTGTTCCCAGGACACAGGGTTCCAGAATAAAACCTCAGTCATGTTCCCTGGACACAGGTTTCAGAAATCAAATCCCAGTCATGTTCCCAGGCCACAGGGTTCCACAATTAAACCTCAGTCATATTCCCAGGCCAGAGGGTTCCACAATCAAACCTTAGTCCTGTTGCCAGGCCACAGTTCCACCATCAAGCCTCAGTCATGTTCCCAGGCCAGAGTGTTCCACAATCAAACCTAAGACACCTTGCAAGCCACAGGGTTCCACCATCAAACCTCAGGCATGTTGCCAGGCCACAGGTTTCCACCATCAAACCTCAGACATGTTCCCAGGCCACAGGGTTCAGGAGTCAAACCGTTCGCAGGTTCCCAGGTCACAGGGTTCCAGAATCCACCGATGTCATGTTCCCAGTCCACAGGGTTCCAGAACCAAGGCTCAGTCAGGTTCCCGGGGCACAGTATTCCACAATCTAAACAGATGTCATGTTCCCAGGCCACAGGATTCCACACTCTAACATCAGTCATGTTCCCAGGCGAATGGTTTCCAGAATCAAACCTCACTCATATTCCCAGGCCACATGGTTCCAGAATCAAACCTCAGTCGTCTTCCCAGGACACAGGGTTCCAGAATAAAACCTCAGTCATGTTCCCTGGACACAGGTTTCAGAAATCAAATCCCAGTCATGTTCCCAAGCCACAGGGTTCCACAATTAAACCTCAGTCATATTCCCAGGCCAGAGGGTTCCACAATCAAACCTCAGTCCTGTTGCCAGGCCACAGTTCCACCATCAAGCCTCAGTCATGTTCCCAGGCCAGAGTGTTCCACAATCAAACCTAAGTCACCTTGCCAAGCCACAGGTTTCCACCATCAAACCTCAGACATGTTCCCAGGCCACAGGGTTCCAGAGTCAAACCGTTCGCAGGTTCCCAGGTCACAGGGTTCCAGAATCCACCGATGTCATGTTCCCAGTCCACAGGGTTCCAGAACCAAGGCTCAGTCAGTTTCCCGGGGCACAGTATTCCACAATCTAAACAGATGTCATGTTCCCAGGCCACAGGTTTCCAGAATCACGCCTCAGTCATGTTCCCAGGCCACAGGGATCCAGAATCAAACCTCAGTCATATTGACAGGCCATAGGGTACCACCATCAAATGTCAGTCATATTCCCAGGCCTCAGGTTTCCAGAATCAAACCGATTTCATGTTCCCAGGCAACAGGGTACCAGAATCCAATCCGATGTCATGTTCCCAGGCCACAGGATTCCACACTCTAACATCAGTCACCTTCCCAGGCCAATGGATTCCAGAATCAAACCTCAGTCATATTCCCAGGCCACATGGTTCCAGAATCAAACCTCAGTCGTGTTCCCAGGACACAGGGTTCCAGAATAAAACCTCAGTCATGTTCCCAGGACAGAGGTTTCAGAAATCAAATCCCAGTCATGTTCCCAGGCCACAGGGTTCCACAATTAAACCTCAGTCATATTCCCAGGCCAGAGGGTTCCACAATCAAACCTCAGTCCTGTTGCCAGGCCACGGTTCCACCATCAAGCCTCAGTCATGTTCCCAGGAATGAGTGTTCCACAATCAAACCTAAGTCACCTTGCCAAGCCACAGGTTTCCACCATCAAACCTCAGACATATTCCCAGGCCACACGGTTCCAGAGTCAAACCATTCTCATGTTCCCAGGCCACAGGGTTCCAGAATCCACCCATGTCATGTTCCCAGGCCACAGGGTTCCAGAATCAACCCTCAGTTATATTCCCAGGCTACAGGGTTCCAGAATAAAACCTCAGTCATGATTCCAGTCCACAGGGTTCCAGAACCAAGGCTCAGTCAGGTTCCCGGGGCACAGTATTCCACAATCTAAACAGATGTCATGTTCCCAGGCCTCAGGATTCCAGAATCCACCCATGTTATGTTCCCAGGCCACAGGGTTCCAGAATCAATCCTCAGTCATATTCCCAGGCCTCAGGTCTCCAGAATCAAACCGATTTCATGTTCCCAGACAACAGGGTACCAGAATCCAATCCGATGTCATGTTCCCAGGCCACAGGATTCCACACTCTAACATCAGTCATCTTCCCAGGCCAATGGTTTCAAGAATCAAACCTCAGTCATATTCCCAGGCCACATGGTTCCAGAATCAAACCTCAGTCGTGTTCCCAGGACACAGGGTTCCAGAATAAAACCTCAGTCATGTTCCCAGGACACAGGTTTCAGAAATCAAATCCCAGTCATGTTCCCAGGCCACAGGGTTCCACAATTAAACCTCAGTCATATTCCCAGGCCAGAGGGTTCCACAATCAAACCTCAGTCCTGTTGCCAGGCCACAGTTCCACCATCAAGCCTCAGTCATGTTCCCAGGAATGAGTGTTCCACAATCAAACCTAAGTCACCTTGCCAAGCCACAGGTTTCCACCATCAAACCTCAGGCATGTTGTCAGGCCACAGGGTTCCACCGTCAAGCCTCACTCCTGTTCCCAAGCCTGAGGGTTCCACTATCAAACCTCAATCATGTTGCCAGGCCACAGGGTTCAACCATCAATCCTCAGTCATGTTCCCAGTAAACAGGGCTCCAGAATCAAACCAATGCTATGTTCCCATGCCACGGGGTTCCAGTATCAGGCCTCAGTCATGGTCCCCATGCACAGGGTTCCACAATCAAACCTCAGTCATGTTGCCAGTCCACAGGTTTCTGCCATCCAACCTCAGTCAAGTTCCCAGGCCACAGGGTTCCAGAATCAAGCCTCAGTCATTTTGCCAGGCCAGAGTGTTCCACCATCAAACCTCAGTCATGATCCCAGGCCACATGTTTCCACAATGAAACCTCAGTCATTTTCCCAGGCCAAAGGTTTCCAGAATCAAACCTCAGTCATATTCCCAGGACACGTGGTTCCAGAATCAAACCTGAGTCATGTTCGCAGGGCACAGGTTTCAACAATCAAACCTCAGTCATGTTCCCAGGACACAGGTGTCCAGCATCAAACCTCAGTCATGTTCCCAGGGAACAGGCTTCCAGAAACACACCTGAGTCATGTTCGCAGGGCACAGGTTTCCAGAATCAAACCTCAGGCTTGTTCCCAGGACACAGGTTTCCAGAATCAACCCGATATCATGTTCCCTGGCCACAGTCTTCCAGAATCAAAGCTCAGTCATGTTGCCAGGCCACAGGTTTCCACCATCAAAGCTCAGACATATTCCCAGGCCACACGGTTCCAGAGTCAAACCATTCTCATGTTCCCAGGCCACAGGGTTCCAGAATCCACGCATGTCATGTTCCCAGGCCACAGGGTTCCAGAATCAACCCTCAGTTATATTCCCAGGCTACAGGGTTCCAGAATAAAACCTCAGTCATGATTCCAGTCCACAGGGTTCCAGAACCAAGGCTCAGTCAGTTTCCCGGGGCACAGTATTCCACAATCTAAACAGATGTCATGTTCCCAGGCCTCAGGGTTCCAGAATCCACCCATGTTATGTTCCCAGGCCACAGGGTTCCAGAATCAATCCTCAGTTATGTTCCCAGGCCACAGGGTACCACCATCAAACCTCAGTCATATTCCCAGGCCTCAGGTTTCCAGAATCAAAGCGATTTCATGTTCCCAGAAAACAGGGTACCAGAATCCAATCCGATGTCATGTTCCCAGGCCACAGGATTCCACACTCTAACATCAGTCATCTTCCCAGGCAAATGGTTTCAAGAATCAAACCTCAGTCATATTCCCAGGCCACATGGTTCCAGAAACAAACCTCAGTCGTGTTCCCAGGACACAGGGTTCCAGAATAAAACCTCAGTCATGTTCCCTGGACACAGGTTTCAGAAATCAAATCCCAGTCATGTTCCCAGGCCACAGGGTTCCACAATTAAACCTCAGTCATATTCCCAGGCCAGAGGGTTCCACAATCAAACCTTAGTCCTGTTGCCAGGCCACAGTTCCACCATCAACCCTCAGTCATGTTCCCAGGCCAGAGTGTTCCACAATCAAACCTAAGACACCTTGCAAGCCACAGGGTTCCACCATCAAACCTCAGGCATGTTGCCAGGCCACAGGTTTCCACCATCAAACCTCAGACATGTTCCCAGGCCACAGGGTTCAGGAGTCAAACCGTTCGCAGGTTCCCAGGTAACAGGGTTCCAGAATCCACCGATGTCATGTTCCCAGTCCACAGGGTTCCAGAACCAAGGCTCAGTCAGGTTCCCGGGGCACAGTATTCCACAATCTAAACAGATGTCATGTTCCCAGGCCACAGGATTCCACACTCTAACCTCAGTCATGTTCCCAGGCGAATGGTTTCCAGAATCAAACCTCACTCATATTCCCAGGCCACATGGTTCCAGAATCAAACCTCAGTCGTCTTCCCAGGACACAGGGTTCTAGAATAAAACCTCAGTCATGTTCCCTGGACACAGGTTTCAGAAATGAAAGCCCAGTCATGTTCCCAGGCCACAGGGTTCCACAATTAAACCTCAGTCATATTCCCAGGCCAGAGGGTTCCACAATCAAACCTCAGTCCTGTTGCCAGGCCACAGTTCCACCATCAAGCCTCAGTCATGTTCCCAGGCCAGAGTGTTCCACAATCAAACCTAAGTCACCTTGCCAAGCCACAGGTTTCCACCATCAATCCTCAGACATGTTCTCAGGCCACAGGGTTCCAGAGTCAAACCGTTCGCAGGTTCCCAGGTCACAGGGTTCCAGAATCCACCGATATCATGTTCCCAGTCCACAGGGTTCCAGAACCAAGGCTCAGTCAGTTTCCCGGGGCACAGTATTCCACAATCTAAACAGATGTCATGTTCCCAGGCCACAGGTTTCCAGAATCACGCCTCAGTCATGTTCCCAGGCCACAGGGATCCAGAATCAAACCTCAGTCATATTGACAGGCCATAGGGTACCACCATCAAACGTCAGTCATATTCCCAGGCCTCAGGTTTCCAGAATCAAACCGATTTCATGTTCCCAGGCAACAGGGTACCAGAATCCAATACGATGTCATGTTCCCAGGACACAGGATTCCACACTGTACCATCAGTCACCTTCCCAGGCCAATGGTTTCCAGAATCAAACCTCAGTCATATTCCCAGGCCACATGGTTCCAGAATCAAACCTCAGTCGTGTTCCCAGGACACAGGGTTCCAGAATAAAACCTCAGTCATGTTCCCAGGACACAGGTTTCAGAAATCAAATCCCAGTCATGTTCCCAGGCCACAGGGTTCCACAATGAAACCTCAGTCATATTCCCAGGCCAGAAGGTTCCACAATCAAACCTCAGTCCTGTTGCCAGGCCACCGTTCCACCATCAAGCCTCAGTCATGTTCCCAGGAACGAGTGTTCCACAATCAAACCTAAGTCACCTTGCCAAGCCACAGGTTTCCACCATCAAACCTCAGGCATGTTGCCAGGCCACAGGGTTCCACCATCAAGCCTCACTCCTGTTCCCAAGCCTGAGGGTTCCACTATCAAACCTCAATCATGTTGCCAGGCCACAGGGTTCAACCATCAATCCTCAGTCATGTTCCCAGTAAACAGGGCTCCAGAATCAAACCAATGCTATGTTCCCATGCCACGGGGTTCCAGTATCAGGCCTCAGTCATGGTCCCCATGCACAGGGTTCCACAATCAAACCTCTGTCATGTTGCCAGTCCACAGGTTTCTGCCATCCAACCTCAGTCAAGTTCCCAGGCCACAGGGTTCCAAAATCAAGCCTCAGTCATTTTGCCAGGCCAGAGTGTTCCACCATCAAACCTCAGTCATGTTCCCAGGCCACATGTTTCCACAATGAAACCTCAGTCATTTTCCCAGGCCAAAGGTTTCCAGAATCAAACCTCAGTCATATTCCCAGGACACGTGGTTCCAGAATCAAACCTGAGCCATGTTCGCAGGGCACAGGTTTCAACAATCAAACCTCAGTCATGTTCCCAGGACACAGGTGTCCAGAATCAAACCTCAGTCATGTTCCCCGTGAACAGGCTTCCAGAAACAAACCTCAGTCATGTTCCCAGGCCACAGGGTTCCAGAATCAAACCTCAGGCTTGTTCCCAGGACACAGGTTTCCAGAATCAACCCGATATCATGTTCCCTGGCCACAGTCTTCCAGAATCAAACCTCAGTCATGTTGCCAGGCCACAGGTTTCCACCATCAAAGCTCAGACATATTCCCAGGCCACCGGGTTCCAGACTCAAACCGTTCTCATGTTCCCAGGCCACAGGGTTCCAGAATCCACCGATGTCATGATCCCAGGCCACAGGGTTCCAGAATCAATCCTCAATTATGTTCCCAGGCTACAGGGTTCCAGAATAAAAGCTCAGTCATGTTCCCAGTCCACAGGGTTCCAGAACCAAGGCTCAGTCAGGTTCCCGGGACACAGTATTCCACAATCTAAACAGATGTCATGTTCCGAGGCCACAGTTTCCCAGAATCACGCCTCAGTCATGTTCCCAGACCACAGGGATCCAGAATCAAGCCTCAGTCATTTTGCCAGGCCAGAGTGTTCAACCATCAAACCTCAGTCATGATCACAGGTCACATGTTTCCACAATGAAACCTCAGTCATTTTCCCAGGCCAAAGGTTTCCAGATTCAAACCTCAGTCATATTCCCAGGACACGTGGTTCCAGAATCAAACCTGAGCCATGTTCGCAGGGCACAGGTTTCAACAATCAAACCTCAGTCATGTTCCCAGGACACAGGTGTCCAGAATCAAACCTCAGTCATGTTGCCAGGCCACAGGTTTCCACCATCAAAGCTCAGACATATTCCCAGGCCACAGGGTTCCAGAGTCAAACCGTTCTCATGTTCCCAGGCCACAGGGTTCCAGAATCCACCGATGTCATGTTCCCTGGCCACAGGGTTCCAGAATCAAACCTCAGTCATGTTCCCAGTCGACAGGGTTCCAGAACAAAGGCTCAGTCAGGTTCCCGTTGCACAGTATTCCACAATGTAAACAGATGTCATGTTCCCAGGCCTCAGGGTTCCAGAATCCACCCATGTCATGTTCCCAGGCCACAGGGTTCCAGAATCAAACCTCAGTCATGTTCCCAGTCCACAGGGTTCCAGAAACAAGGCTCAGTCAGGTTCCCGGGGCACAGTATTCCACAATCTAAACAGATGTCATGTTCCCAGGCCACAGGTTTCCAGAATCACGCCTCAGTCATGTTCCCAGGCCACAGGGATCCAGAATCAAACCTCAGTCATGTTGCCAGGCCATAGGGTACCACCATCAAACCTCAGTCATATTCCCAGGCCACATGGTTCCAGAATCAAACCTCAGTCATGTTCCCAGGACACAGCGTTCCAGAATAAAAACTCAGTCATGTTCCCTGGACACAGGTTTCAGAAATCAAATCCGAGTCATATTCCCAGGCCACAGGGTTCCACAATTAAACCTCAGTCATATTCCCAGGCCAGAGGGTTCCACAATCAAACCTCAGTCCTCTTGCCAGGCCACGGTTCCACCATCAAGCGTCAGTCATGTTCCCAGGACAGAGTGTTCCACAATCAAATCTAATTCATCTTGCAGAGCCACAGGGTTCCACCATGAAGCCTCACTCATGTTCCCAAGCCTGAGGGTTCCACTATCAAACCTCAATCATTTTGCCAGGCCACAGGGTTCAACCATCAATCCTCAGTCATGTTCCCAGTAAACAAGGCTCCAGAATCAAACCAATGTCATGTTCCCACCCCACGGGGTTCCAGTATCAGGCCTCAGTCATGGTCCCCGTGCACAGGGTTCCACAATCAAACCTCAGTAATGTTGCCAGTCCACAGGTTTCTGACATCAAACCAGAGTCAAGTTTCCAGGCCACAGCGTTCCAGAATCAAACCTCAGTCATATTCCCAGGACACATGGTTCCAGAATCAAACCGGAGTCATGTCCGCAGGCCACAGGTTTCAACAATCAAACCTCAGTCATGTTCCCAGGACACAGGTGTCCAGAATAAAACCTCAGTCATGTTCCCAGGGAACAGGCTTCCAGAAACAAACCTCAGTCATGTTCCCAGGCCACAGGGTTCCAGAGTCAAACCGTTCGCAGGTTCCCAGGCCACAGGTTTCCAGAATCCACCGATGTCATGCTGCCAGGCCACAGGGTTCCAGAATCAACCCTCAGTTATATTCCCAGGCTACAGGGTTCCAGAATAAAACCTCAGTCATGATTCCAGTCCACAGGGTTCCAGAACCAAGGCTCAGTCAGGTTCCCGGGGCAGAGTATTCCACAATCTAAACAGATGTCATGTTCCCAGGCCTCAGGGTTCCAGAATCCACCCATGTTATGTTTCCAGGCCACAGGGTTCCAGAATCAATCCTCAGTTATGTTCCCAGGCCACAGGGTACCACCATCAAACCTCAGTCATATTCCCAGGCCTCAGGTTTCCAGAATCAAACCGATTTCATGTTCCCAGAAAACAGGGTACCAGAATCCAATCCGATGTCATGTTCCCAGGCCACAGGATTCCACACTCTAACATCAGTCATCTTCCCAGGCCAATGGTTTCAAGAATCAAACCTCAGTCATATTCCCAGGCCACATGGTTCCAGAAACAAACCTCAGTCGTGTTCCCAGGACACAGGGTTCCAGAATAAAACCTCAGTCATGTTCCCTGGACACAGGTTTCAGAAATCAAATCCCAGTCATGTTCCCAGGCCACAGGGTTCCACAATTAAACCTCAGTCATATTCCCAGGCCAGAGGGTTCCACAATCAAACCTTAGTCCTGTTGCCAGGCCACAGTTCCACCATCAAGCCTCAGTCAAGTTCCCAGGCCAGAGTGTTCCACAATCAAACCTAAGACACCTTGCAAGCCACAGGGTTCCACCATCAAACCTCAGGCATGTTGCCAGGCCACAGGTTTCCACCATCAAACCTCAGACATGTTCCCAGGCCACAGTGTTCAGGAGTCAAACCGTTCGCAGGTTCCCAGGTAACAGGGTTCCAGAATCAACCGATGTCATGTTCCCAGTCCACAGGGTTCCAGAACCAAGGCTCAGTCAGGTTCCCGGGGCACAGTATTCCACAATCTAAACAGATGTCATGTTCCCAGGCCACAGGATTCCACACTCTAACCTCAGTCATGTTCCCAGGCGAATGGTTTCCAGAATCAAACCTCACTCATATTCTCAGGCCACATGGTTCCAGAATCAAACCTCAGTCGTCTTCCCAGGACACAGGGTTCTAGAATAAAACCTCAGTCATGTTCCCTGGACACAGGTTTCAGAAATGAAAGCCCAGTCATGTTCCCAGGCCACAGGGTTCCACAATTAAACCTCAGTCATATTCCCAGGCCAGAGGGTTCCACAATCAAACCTCAGTCCTGTTGCCAGGCCACAGTTCCACCATCAAACCTCAGTCATGTTCCCAGGCCAGAGTGTTCCACAATCAAACCTAAGTCACCTTGCCAAGCCACAGGTTTCCACCATCAATCCTCAGACATGTTCTCAGGCCACAGGGTTCCAGAGTCAAACCGTTCGCAGGTTCCCAGGTCACAGGGTTCCAGAATCCACCGATATCATGTTCCCAGTCCACAGGGTTCCAGAACCAAGGCTCAGTCAGTTTCCCGGGGCACAGTATTCCACAATCTAAACAGATGTCATGTTCCCAGGCCACAGGTTTCCAGAATCACGCCTCAGTCATGTTCCCAGGCCACAGGGATCCAGAATCAAACCTCAGTCATATTGACAGGCCATAGGGTACCACCATCAAACGTCAGTCATATTCCCAGGCCTCAGGTTTCCAGAATCAAACCGATTTCATGTTCCCCGGCAACAGGGTACCAGAATCCAATACGATGTCATGTTCCCAGGACACAGGATTCCACACTGTACCATCAGTCACCTTCCCAGGCCAATGGTTTCCAGAATCAAACCTCAGTCATATTCCCAGGCCACATGGTTCCAGAATCAAACCTCAGTCGTGTTCCCAGGACACAGGGTTCCAGAATAAAACCTCAGTCATGTTCCCAGGACAGAGGTTTCAGAAATCAAATCCCAGTCATGTTCCCAGGCCACAGGGTTCCACAATTAAACCTCAGTCATATTCCCAGGCCAGAGGGTTCCACAATCAAACCTCAGTCCTGTTGCCAGGCCACGGTTCCACCATCAAGCCTCAGTCATGTTCCCAGGAATGAGTGTTCCACAATCAAACCTAAGTCACCTTGCCAAGCCACAGGTTTCCACCATCAAACCTCAGACATATTCACAGGCCACACGGTTCCAGAGTCAAACCATTCTCATGTTCCCAGGCCACAGGGTTCCAGAATCCACCCATGTCATGTTCCCAGGCCACAGGGTTCCAGTATCAACCCTCAGTTATATTCCCAGGCTACAGGGTTCCAGAATAAAACCTCAGTCATGATTCCAGTCCACAGGGTTCCAGAACCAAGGCTCAGTCAGGTTCCCGGGGCACAGTATTCCACAATCTAAACAGATGTCATGTTCCCAGGCCTCAGGATTCCAGAATCCACCCATGTTATGTTCCCAGGCCACAGGGTTCCAGAATCAATCCTCAGTCATATTCCCAGGCCTCAGGTTTCCAGAATCAAACCGATTTCATGTTCCCAGACAACAGGGTACCAGAATCCAATCCGATGTCATGTTCCCAGGCCACAGGATTCCACACTCTAACATCAGTCATCTTCCCAGGCCAATGGTTTCAAGAATCAAACCTCAGTCATATTCCCAGGCCACATGGTTCCAGAATCAAACCTCAGTCGTGTTCCCAGGACACAGGGTTCCAGAATAAAACCTCAGTCATGTTCCCAGGACACAGGTTTCAGAAATCAAATCCCAGTCATGTTCCCAGGCCACAGGGTTCCACAATTAAACCTCAGTCATATTCCCAGGCCAGAGGGTTCCACAATCAAACCTCAGTCCTGTTGCCAGGCCACAGTTCCACCATCAAGCCTCAGTCATGTTCCCAGGAATGAGTGTTCCACAATCAAACCTAAGTCACCTTGCCAAGCCACAGGTTTCCACCATCAAACCTCAGGCATGTTGTCAGGCCACAGGGTTCCACCGTCAAGCCTCACTCCTGTTCCCAAGCCTGAGGGTTCCACTATCAAACCTCAATCATGTTGCCAGGCCACAGGGTTCAACCATCAATCCTCAGTCATGTTCCCAGTAAACAGGGCTCCAGAATCAAACCAATGCTATGTTCCCATGCCACGGGGTTCCAGTATCAGGCCTCAGTCATGGTCCCCATGCACAGGGTTCCACAATCAAACCTCAGTCATGTTGCCAGTCCACAGGTTTCTGCCATCCAACCTCAGTCAAGTTCCCAGGCCACAGGGTTCCAGAATCAAGCCTCAGTCATTTTGCCAGGCCAGAGTGTTCCACCATCAAACCTCAGTCATGATCCCAGGCCACATGTTTCCACAATGAAACCTCAGTCATTTTCCCAGGCCAAAGGTTTCCAGAATCAAACCTCAGTCATATTCCCAGGACACGTGGTTCCAGAATCAAACCTGAGTCATGTTCGCAGGGCACAGGTTTCAACAATCAAACCTCAGTCATGTTCCCAGGACACAGGTGTCCAGCATCAAACCTCAGTCATGTTCCCAGGGAACAGGCTTCCAGAAACACACCTGAGTCATGTTCGCAGGGCACAGGTTTCCAGAATCAAACCTCAGGCTTGTTCCCAGGACACAGGTTTCCAGAATCAACCCGATATCATGTTCCCTGGCCACAGTCTTCCAGAATCAAAGCTCAGTCATGTTGCCAGGCCACAGGTTTCCACCATCAAAGCTCAGACATATTCCCAGGCCACACGGTTCCAGAGTCAAACCATTCTCATGTTCCCAGGCCACAGGGTTCCAGAATCCACGCATGTCATGTTCCCAGGCCACAGGGTTCCAGAATCAACCCTCAGTTATATTCCCAGGCTACAGGGTTCCAGAATAAAACCTCAGTCATGATTCCAGTCCACAGGGTTCCAGAACCAAGGCTCAGTCAGGTTCCCGGGGCACAGTATTCCACAATCTAAACAGATGTCATGTTCCCAGGCCTCAGGGTTCCAGAATCCACCCATGTTATGTTCCCAGGCCACAGGGTTCCAGAATCAATCCTCAGTTATGTTCCCAGGCCACAGGGTACCACCATCAAACCTCAGTCATATTCCCAGGCCTCAGGTTTCCAGAATCAAACCGATTTCATGTTCCCAGAAAACAGGGTACCAGAATCCAATCCGATGTCATGTTCCCAGGCCACAGGATTCCACACTCTAACAACAGTCATCTTCCCAGGCCAATGGTTTCAAGAATCAAACCTCAGTCATATTCCCAGGCCACATGGTTCCAGAAACAAACCTCAGTCGTGTTCCCAGGACACAGGGTTCCAGAATAAAACCTCAGTCATGTTCCCTGGACACAGGTTTCAGAAATCAAATCCCAGTCATGTTCCCAGGCCACAGGGTTCCACAATTAAACCTCAGTCATATTCCCAGGCCAGAGGGTTCCACAATCAAACCTAAGACACCTTGCAAGCCACAGGGTTCCACCATCAAACCTCAGGCATGTTGCCAGGCCACAGGTTTCCACCATCAAACCTCAGACATGTTCCCAGGCCACAGGGTTCAGGAGTCAAACCGTTCGCAGGTTCCCAGGTAACAGGGTTCCAGAATCCACCGATGTCATGTTCCCAGTCCACAGGGTTCCAGAACCAAGGCTCAGTCAGGTTCCCGGGGCACAGTATTCCACAATCTAAACAGATGTCATGTTCCCAGGCCACAGGATTCCACACTCTAACCTCAGTCATGTTCCCAGGCGAATGGTTTCCAGAATCAAACCTCACTCATATTCCCAGGCCACATGGTTCCAGAATCAAACCTCAGTCGTCTTCCCAGGACACAGGGTTCTAGAATAAAACCTCAGTCATGTTCCCTGGACACAGGTTTCAGAAATGAAAGCCCAGTCATGTTCCCAGGCCACAGGGTTCCACAATTAAACCTCAGTCATATTCCCAGGCCAGAGGGTTCCACAATCAAACCTCAGTCCTGTTGCCAGGCCACAGTTCCACCATCAAGCCTCAGTCATGTTCCCAGGCCAGAGTGTTCCACAATCAAACCTAAGTCACCTTGCCAAGCCACAGGTTTCCACCATCAATCCTCAGACATGTTCTCAGGCCACAGGGTTCCAGAGTCAAACCGTTCGCAGGTTCCCAGGTCACAGGGTTCCAGAATCCACCGATATCATGTTCCCAGTCCACAGGGTTCCAGAACCAAGGCTCAGTCAGTTTCCCGGGGCACAGTATTCCACAATCTAAACAGATGTCATGTTCCCAGGCCACAGGTTTCCAGAATCACGCCTCAGTCATGTTCCCAGGCCACAGGGATCCAGAATCAAACCTCAGTCATATTGACAGGCCATAGGGTACCACCATCAAACGTCAGTCATATTCCCAGGCCTCAGGTTTCCAGGATCAAACCGATTTCATGTTCCCAGGCAACAGGGTACCAGAATCCAATACGATGTCATGTTCCCAGGACACAGGATTCCACACTGTACCATCAGTCACCTTCCCAGGCCAATGGTTTCCAGAATCAAACCTCAGTCATATTCCCAGGCCACATGGTTCCAGAATCAAACCTCAGTCGTGTTCCCAGGACACAGGGTTCCAGAATAAAACCTCAGTCATGTTCCCAGGACAGAGGTTTCAGAAATCAAATCCCAGTCATGTTCCCAGGCCACAGGGTTCCACAATTAAACCTCAGTCATATTCCCAGGCCAGAGGGTTCCACAATCAAACCTCAGTCCTGTTGCCAGGCCACGGTTCCACCATCAAGCCTCAGTCATGTTCCCAGGAATGAGTGTTCCACAATCAAACCTAAGTCACCTTGCCAAGCCACAGGTTTCCACCATCAAACCTCAGACATATTCCCAGGCCACACGGTTCCAGAGTCAAACCATTCTCATGTTCCCAGGCCACAGGGTTCCAGAATCCACCCATGTCATGTTCCCAGGCCACAGGGTTCCAGAATCAACCCTCAGTTATATTCCCAGGCTACAGGGTTCCAGAATAAAACCTCAGTCATGATTCCAGTCCACAGGGTTCCAGAACCAAGGCTCAGTCAGGTTCCCGGGGCACAGTATTCCACAATCTAAACAGATGTCATGTTCCCAGGCCTCAGGATTCCAGAATCCACCCATGTTATGTTCCCAGGCCACAGGGTTCCAGAATCAATCCTCAGTCATATTCCCAGGCCTCAGGTCTCCAGAATCAAACCGATTTCATGTTCCCAGACAACAGGGTACCAGAATCCAATCCGATGTCATGTTCCCAGGCCACAGGATTCCACACTCTAACATCAGTCATCTTCC
Source organism: Balaenoptera physalus (assembly GCF_965194825.1). Classification (NCBI taxonomy): domain Eukaryota; kingdom Metazoa; phylum Chordata; class Mammalia; order Artiodactyla; family Balaenopteridae; genus Balaenoptera; species Balaenoptera physalus. The sequence continues at coordinate 1,882,206 of NW_028126464.1, forward strand.
CAGGCCAATGGTTTCAAGAATCAAACCTCAGTCATATTCCCAGGCCACATGGTTCCAGAATCAAACCTCAGTCGTGTTCCCAGGACACAGGGTTCCAGAATAAAACCTCAGTCATGTTCCCAGGACACAGGTTTCAGAAATCAAATCCCAGTCATGTTCCCAGGCCACAGGGTTCCACAATTAAACCTCAGTCATATTCCCAGGCCAGAGGGTTCCACAATCAAACCTCAGTCCTGTTGCCAGGCCACAGTTCCACCATCAAGCCTCAGTCATGTTCCCAGGAATGAGTGTTCCACAATCAAACCTAAGTCACCTTGCCAAGCCACAGGTTTCCACCATCAAACCTCAGGCATGTTGTCAGGCCACAGGGTTCCACCGTCAAGCCTCACTCCTGTTCCCAAGCCTGAGGGTTCCACTATCAAACCTCAATCATGTTGCCAGGCCACAGGGTTCAACCATCAATCCTCAGTCATGTTCCCAGTAAACAGGACTCCAGAATCAAACCAATGCTATGTTCCCATGCCACGGGGTTCCAGTATCAGGCCTCAGTCATGGTCCCCATGCACAGGGTTCCACAATCAAACCTCAGTCATGTTGCCAGTCCACAGGTTTCTGCCATCCAACCTCAGTCAAGTTCCCAGGCCACAGGGTTCCAGAATCAAGCCTCAGTCATTTTGCCAGGCCAGAGTGTTCCACCATCAAACCTCAGTCATGATCCCAGGCCACATGTTTCCACAATGAAACCTCAGTCATTTTCCCAGGCCAAAGGTTTCCAGAATCAAACCTCAGTCATATTCCCAGGACACGTGGTTCCAGAATCAAACCTGAGTCATGTTCGCAGGGCACAGGTTTCAACAATCAAACCTCAGTCATGTTCCCAGGACACAGGTGTCCAGCATCAAACCTCAGTCATGTTCCCAGGGAACAGGCTTCCAGAAACACACCTGAGTCATGTTCGCAGGGCACAGGTTTCCAGAATCAAACCTCAGGCTTGTTCCCAGGACACAGGTTTCCAGAATCAACCCGATATCATGTTCCCTGGCCACAGTCTTCCAGAATCAAAGCTCAGTCATGTTGCCAGGCCACAGGTTTCCACCATCAAAGCTCAGACATATTCCCAGGCCACACGGTTCCAGAGTCAAACCATTCTCATGTTCCCAGGCCACAGGGTTCCAGAATCCACGCATGTCATGTTCCCAGGCCACAGGGTTCCAGAATCAACCCTCAGTTATATTCCCAGGCTACAGGGTTCCAGAATAAAACCTCAGTCATGATTCCAGTCCACAGGGTTCCAGAACCAAGGCTCAGTCAGGTTCCCGGGGCACAGTATTCCACAATCTAAACAGATGTCATGTTCCCAGGCCTCAGGGTTCCAGAATCCACCCATGTTATGTTCCCAGGCCACAGGGTTCCAGAATCAATCCTCAGTTATGTTCCCAGGCCACAGGGTACCACCATCAAACCTCAGTCATATTCCCAGGCCTCAGGTTTCCAGAATCAAAGCGATTTCATGTTCCCAGAAAACAGGGTACCAGAATCCAATCCGATGTCATGTTCCCAGGCCACAGGATTCCACACTCTAACATCAGTCATCTTCCCAGGCAAATGGTTTCAAGAATCAAACCTCAGTCATATTCCCAGGCCACATGGTTCCAGAAACAAACCTCAGTCGTGTTCCCAGGACACAGGGTTCCAGAATAAAACCTCAGTCATGTTCCCTGGACACAGGTTTCAGAAATCAAATCCCAGTCATGTTCCCAGGCCACAGGGTTCCACAATTAAACCTCAGTCATATTCCCAGGCCAGAGGGTTCCACAATCAAACCTTAGTCCTGTTGCCAGGCCACAGTTCCACCATCAACCCTCAGTCATGTTCCCAGGCCAGAGTGTTCCACAATCAAACCTAAGACACCTTGCAAGCCACAGGGTTCCACCATCAAACCTCAGGCATGTTGCCAGGCCACAGGTTTCCACCATCAAACCTCAGACATGTTCCCAGGCCACAGGGTTCAGGAGTCAAACCGTTCGCAGGTTCCCAGGTAACAGGGTTCCAGAATCCACCGATGTCATGTTCCCAGTCCACAGGGTTCCAGAACCAAGGCTCAGTCAGGTTCCCGGGGCACAGTATTCCACAATCTAAACAGATGTCATGTTCCCAGGCCACAGGATTCCACACTCTAACCTCAGTCATGTTCCCAGGCGAATGGTTTCCAGAATCAAACCTCACTCATATTCCCAGGCCACATGGTTCCAGAATCAAACCTCAGTCGTCTTCCCAGGACACAGGGTTCTAGAATAAAACCTCAGTCATGTTCCCTGGACACAGGTTTCAGAAATGAAAGCCCAGTCATGTTCCCAGGCCACAGGGTTCCACAATTAAACCTCAGTCATATTCCCAGGCCAGAGGGTTCCACAATCAAACCTCTGTCCTGTTGCTAGGCCACGGTTCCACCATCAAGCCTCAGTCATGTTCCCAGGAAAGACTGTTCCACAATCAAACCTAAGTCATCTTGCCAAGCCACAGGGTTCCACCATCAAGCCTCACTCATGTTGCCAGGCCACAGGGTTCCACCATCAAGCCTCACTCATGTTCCCAAGCCTGAGGGTTCCACTATCAAACCTCAGTCATGTTGCCAGGCCACAGGTTTCAACCATCAAACCTCAGTCATGTTCCCAGTAAACAGGGCTCCAGAATCAAACCAATGTCAAGTTCCCACGCCACGGGGTTCCAGTATCAGGCCTCAGTCATGTTCCCCGTGCACAGGGTGCCACAATCAAACTCAGTCATGTTGCCAGTCCACAGGTTTCTGCCATCACACCTCAGTCAAGTTGCCAGGCCACAGGGTTCCAGAATCAAGCCTCAGTCATTTTGCCAGGCCATAGTGTTCCACCATCAAACCTCAGTCATGATCCCAAGCCACATGTTTCCACAATGAAACATCAGTCATTTTCCCAGGCCAAAGGTTTCCAGAATCAAACCTCAGTCATATTCCCAGGCCACATGGTTCCAGAATCAAACCCCAGTCGTGTTCCCAGGACCCAGGGTTCCAGAATAAAACCTCAGTCATGTTCCCTGGACACAGGTTTCAGAAATCAAATCCCAGTCATATTCCCAGGCCACATGGTTCCAGAATCAAACCTCAGTTGTGTTCCCAGGACACAGGGTTCCAGAATAAAACCTCAGTCATGTTCCCTGGACACAGGTTTCAGAAATAAACTCCCAGTCATGTTCCCAGGCCACAGGGTTCCACAATTAAACCTCAGTCATATTCCCAGGCCAGAGGGTTCCACAATCAAACCTCAGTCCTGTTGCCAGGCCACAGTTCCACCATCAAGCCTCAGTCATGTTCCCAGGAATGAGTGTTCCACAATCAAACCTAAGTCACCTTGCCAAGCCACAGGTTTCCACCATCAAACCTCAGGCATGTTGTCAGGCCACAGGGTTCCACCGTCAAGCCTCACTCCTGTTCCCAAGCCTGAGGGTTCCACTATCAAACCTCAATCATGTTGCCAGGCCACAGGGTTCAACCATCAATCCTCAGTCATGTTCCCAGTAAACAGGGCTCCAGAATCAAACCAATGCTATGTTCCCATGCCACGGGGTTCCAGTATCAGGCCTCAGTCATGGTCCCCATGCACAGGGTTCCACAATCAAACCTCAGTCATGTTGCCAGTCCACAGGTTTCTGCCATCCAACCTCAGTCAAGTTCCCAGGCCACAGGGTTCCAGAATCAAGCCTCAGTCATTTTGCCAGGCCAGAGTGTTCCACCATCAAACCTCAGTCATGATCCCAGGCCACATGTTTCCACAATGAAACCTCAGTCATTTTCCCAGGCCAAAGGTTTCCAGAATCAAACCTCAGTCATATTCCCAGGACACGTGGTTCCAGAATCAAACCTGAGTCATGTTCGCAGGGCACAGGTTTCAACAATCAAACCTCAGTCATGTTCCCAGGACACAGGTGTCCAGCATCAAACCTCAGTCATGTTCCCAGGGAACAGGCTTCCAGAAACACACCTGAGTCATGTTCGCAGGGCACAGGTTTCCAGAATCAAACCTCAGGCTTGTTCCCAGGACACAGGTTTCCAGAATCAACCCGATATCATGTTCCCTGGCCACAGTCTTCCAGAATCAAAGCTCAGTCATGTTGCCAGGCCACAGGTTTCCACCATCAAAGCTCAGACATATTCCCAGGCCACACGGTTCCAGAGTCAAACCATTCTCATGTTCCCAGGCCACAGGGTTCCAGAATCCACGCATGTCATGTTCCCAGGCCACAGGGTTCCAGAATCAACCCTCAGTTATATTCCCAGGCTACAGGGTTCCAGAATAAAACCTCAGTCATGATTCCAGTCCACAGGGTTCCAGAACCAAGGCTCAGTCAGGTTCCCGGGGCACAGTATTCCACAATCTAAACAGATGTCATGATCCCAGGCCTCAGGGTTCCAGAATCCACCCATGTTATGTTCCCAGGCCACAGGGTTCCAGAATCAATCCTCAGTTATGTTCCCAGGCCACAGGGTACCACCATCAAACCTCAGTCATATTCCCAGGCCTCAGGTTTCCAGAATCAAACCGATTTCATGTTCCCAGAAAACAGGGTACCAGAATCCAATCCGATGTCATGTTCCCAGGCCACAGGATTCCACACTCTAACAACAGTCATCTTCCCAGGCCAATGGTTTCAAGAATCAAACCTCAGTCATATTCCCAGGCCACATGGTTCCAGAAACAAACCTCAGTCGTGTTCCCAGGACACAGGGTTCCAGAATAAAACCTCAGTCATGTTCCCTGGACACAGGTTTCAGAAATCAAATCCCAGTCATGTTCCCAGGCCACAGGGTTCCACAATTAAACCTCAGTCATATTCCCAGGCCAGAGGGTTCCACAATCAAACCTTAGTCCTGTTGCCAGGCCACAGTTCCACCATCAAGCCTCAGTCATGTTCCCAGGCCAGAGTGTTCCACAATCAAACCTAAGACACCTTGCAAGCCACAGGGTTCCACCATCAAACCTCAGGCATGTTGCCAGGCCACAGGTTTCCACCATCAAACCTCAGACATGTTCCCAGGCCACAGGGTTCAGGAGTCAAACCGTTCGCAGGTTCCCAGGTAACAGGGTTCCAGAATCCACCGATGTCATGATCCCAGTCCACAGGGTTCCAGAACCAAGGCTCAGTCAGGTTCCCGGGGCACAGTATTCCACAATCTAAACAGATGTCATGTTCCCAGGCCACAGGATTCCACACTCTAACCTCAGTCATGTTCCCAGGCGAATGGTTTCCAGAATCAAACCTCACTCATATTCCCAGGCCACATGGTTCCAGAATCAAACCTCAGTCGTCTTCCCAGGACACAGGGTTCTAGAATAAAACCTCAGTCATGTTCCCTGGACACAGGTTTCAGAAATGAAAGCCCAGTCATGTTCCCAGGCCACAGGGTTCCACAATTAAACCTCAGTCATATTCCCAGGCCAGAGGGTTCCACAATCAAACCTCAGTCCTGTTGCCAGGCCACAGTTCCACCATCAAGCCTCAGTCATGTTCCCAGGCCAGAGTGTTCCACAATCAAACCTAAGTCACCTTGCCAAGCCACAGGTTTCCACCATCAATCCTCAGACATGTTCTCAGGCCACAGGGTTCCAGAGTCAAACCGTTCGCAGGTTCCCAGGTCACAGGGTTCCAGAATCCACCGATATCATGTTCCCAGTCCACAGGGTTCCAGAACCAAGGCTCAGTCAGTTTCCCGGGGCACAGTATTCCACAATCTAAACAGATGTCATGTTCCCAGGCCACAGGTTTCCAGAATCACGCCTCAGTCATGTTCCCAGGCCACAGGGATCCAGAATCAAACCTCAGTCATATTGACAGGCCATAGGGTACCACCATCAAACGTCAGTCATATTCCCAGGCCTCAGGTTTCCAGGATCAAACCGATTTCATGTTCCCAGGCAACAGGGTACCAGAATCCAATACGATGTCATGTTCCCAGGACACAGGATTCCACACTGTACCATCAGTCACCTTCCCAGGCCAATGGTTTCCAGAATCAAACCTCAGTCATATTCCCAGGCCACATGGTTCCAGAATCAAACCTCAGTCGTGTTCCCAGGACACAGGGTTCCAGAATAAAACCTCAGTCATGTTCCCAGGACAGAGGTTTCAGAAATCAAATCCCAGTCATGTTCCCAGGCCACAGGGTTCCACAATTAAACCTCAGTCATATTCCCAGGCCAGAGGGTTCCACAATCAAACCTCAGTCCTGTTGCCAGGCCACGGTTCCACCATCAAGCCTCAGTCATGTTCCCAGGAATGAGTGTTCCACAATCAAACCTAAGTCACCTTGCCAAGCCACAGGTTTCCACCATCAAACCTCAGACATATTCCCAGGCCACACGGTTCCAGAGTCAAACCATTCTCATGTTCCCAGGCCACAGGGTTCCAGAATCCACCCATGTCATGTTCCCAGGCCACAGGGTTCCAGAATCAACCCTCAGTTATATTCCCAGGCTACAGGGTTCCAGAATAAAACCTCAGTCATGATTCCAGTCCACAGGGTTCCAGAACCAAGGCTCAGTCAGGTTCCCGGGGCACAGTATTCCACAATCTAAACAGATGTCATGTTCCCAGGCCTCAGGATTCCAGAATCCACCCATGTTATGTTCCCAGGCCACAGGGTTCCAGAATCAATCCTCAGTCATATTCCCAGGCCTCAGGTCTCCAGAATCAAACCGATTTCATGTTCCCAGACAACAGGGTACCAGAATCCAATCCGATGTCATGTTCCCAGGCCACAGGATTCCACACTCTAACATCAGTCATCTTCCCAGGCCAATGGTTTCAAGAATCAAACCTCAGTCATATTCCCAGGCCACATGGTTCCAGAATCAAACCTCAGTCGTGTTCCCAGGACACAGGGTTCCAGAATAAAACCTCAGTCATGTTTCCAGGACACAGGTTTCAGAAATCAAATCCCAGTCATGTTCCCAGGCCACAGGGTTCCACAATTAAACCTCAGTCATATTCCCAGGCCAGAGGGTTCCACAATCAAACCTCAGTCCTGTTGCCAGGCCACAGTTCCACCATCAAGCCTCAGTCATGTTCCCAGGAATGAGTGTTCCACAATCAAACCTAAGTCACCTTGCCAAGCCACAGGTTTCCACCATCAAACCTCAGGCATGTTGTCAGGCCACAGGGTTCCACCGTCAAGCCTCACTCCTGTTCCCAAGCCTGAGGGTTCCACTATCAAACCTCAATCATGTTGCCAGGCCACAGGGTTCAACCATCAATCCTCAGTCATGTTCCCAGTAAACAGGGCTCCAGAATCAAACCAATGCTATGTTCCCATGCCACGGGGTTCCAGTATCAGGCCTCAGTCATGGTCCCCATGCACAGGGTTCCACAATCAAACCTCAGTCATGTTGCCAGTCCACAGGTTTCTGCCATCCAACCTCAGTCAAGTTCCCAGGCCACAGGGTTCCAGAATCAAGCCTCAGTCATTTTGCCAGGCCAGAGTGTTCCACCATCAAACCTCAGTCATGATCCCAGGCCACATGTTTCCACAATGAAACCTCAGTCATTTTCCCAGGCCAAAGGTTTCCAGAATCAAACCTCAGTCATATTCCCAGGACACGTGGTTCCAGAATCAAACCTGAGTCATGTTCGCAGGGCACAGGTTTCAACAATCAAACCTCAGTCATGTTCCCAGGACACAGGTGTCCAGCATCAAACCTCAGTCATGTTCCCAGGGAACAGGCTTCCAGAAACACACCTGAGTCATGTTCGCAGGGCACAGGTTTCCAGAATCAAACCTCAGGCTTGTTCCCAGGACACAGGTTTCCAGAATCAACCCGATATCATGTTCCCTGGCCACAGTCTTCCAGAATCAAAGCTCAGTCATGTTGCCAGGCCACAGGTTTCCACCATCAAAGCTCAGACATATTCCCAGGCCACACGGTTCCAGAGTCAAACCATTCTCATGTTCCCAGGCCACAGGGTTCCAGAATCCACGCATGTCATGTTCCCAGGCCACAGGGTTCCAGAATCAACCCTCAGTTATATTCCCAGGCTACAGGGTTCCAGAATAAAACCTCAGTCATGATTCCAGTCCACAGGGTTCCAGAACCAAGGCTCAGTCAGGTTCCCGGGGCACAGTATTCCACAATCTAAACAGATGTCATGTTCCCAGGCCTCAGGGTTCCAGAATCCACCCATGTTATGTTCCCAGGCCACAGGGTTCCAGAATCAATCCTCAGTTATGTTCCCAGGCCACAGGGTACCACCATCAAACCTCAGTCATATTCCCAGGCCTCAGGTTTCCAGAATCAAACCGATTTCATGTTCCCAGAAAACAGGGTACCAGAATCCAATCCGATGTCATGTTCCCAGGCCACAGGATTCCACACTCTAACAACAGTCATCTTCCCAGGCCAATGGTTTCAAGAATCAAACCTCAGTCATATTCCCAGGCCACATGGTTCCAGAAACAAACCTCAGTCGTGTTCCCAGGACACAGGGTTCCAGAATAAAACCTCAGTCATGTTCCCTGGACACAGGTTTCAGAAATCAAATCCCAGTCATGTTCCCAGGCCACAGGGTTCCACAATTAAACCTCAGTCATATTCCCAGGCCAGAGGGTTCCACAATCAAACCTAAGACACCTTGCAAGCCACAGGGTTCCACCATCAAACCTCAGGCATGTTGCCAGGCCACAGGTTTCCACCATCAAACCTCAGACATGTTCCCAGGCCACAGGGTTCAGGAGTCAAACCGTTCGCAGGTTCCCAGGTAACAGGGTTCCAGAATCCACCGATGTCATGTTCCCAGTCCACAGGGTTCCAGAACCAAGGCTCAGTCAGGTTCCCGGGGCACAGTATTCCACAATCTAAACAGATGTCATGTTCCCAGGCCACAGGATTCCACACTCTAACCTCAGTCATGTTCCCAGGCGAATGGTTTCCAGAATCAAACCTCACTCATATTCCCAGGCCACATGGTTCCAGAATCAAACCTCAGTCGTCTTCCCAGGACACAGGGTTCTAGAATAAAACCTCAGTCATGTTCCCTGGACACAGGTTTCAGAAATGAAAGCCCAGTCATGTTCCCAGGCCACAGGGTTCCACAATTAAACCTCAGTCATATTCCCAGGCCAGAGGGTTCCACAATCAAACCTCAGTCCTGTTGCCAGGCCACAGTTCCACCATCAAGCCTCAGTCATGTTCCCAGGCCAGAGTGTTCCACAATCAAACCTAAGTCACCTTGCCAAGCCACAGGTTTCCACCATCAATCCTCAGACATGTTCTCAGGCCACAGGGTTCCAGAGTCAAACCGTTCGCAGGTTCCCAGGTCACAGGGTTCCAGAATCCACCGATATCATGTTCCCAGTCCACAGGGTTCCAGAACCAAGGCTCAGTCAGTTTCCCGGGGCACAGTATTCCACAATCTAAACAGATGTCATGTTCCCAGGCCACAGGTTTCCAGAATCACGCCTCAGTCATGTTCCCAGGCCACAGGGATCCAGAATCAAACCTCAGTCATATTGACAGGCCATAGGGTACCACCATCAAACGTCAGTCATATTCCCAGGCCTCAGGTTTCCAGAATCAAACCGATTTCATGTTCCCAGGCAACAGGGTACCAGAATCCAATACGATGTCATGTTCCCAGGACACAGGATTCCACACTGTACCATCAGTCACCTTCCCAGGCCAATGGTTTCCAGAATCAAACCTCAGTCATATTCCCAGGCCACATGGTTCCAGAATCAAACCTCAGTCGTGTTCCCAGGACACAGGGTTCCAGAATAAAACCTCAGTCATGTTCCCAGGACAGAGGTTTCAGAAATCAAATCCCAGTCATGTTCCCAGGCCACAGGGTTCCACAATTAAACCTCAGTCATATTCCCAGGCCAGAGGGTTCCACAATCAAACCTCAGTCCTGTTGCCAGGCCACGGTTCCACCATCAAGCCTCAGTCATGTTCCCAGGAATGAGTGTTCCACAATCAAACCTAAGTCACCTTGCCAAGCCACAGGTTTCCACCATCAAACCTCAGACATATTCACAGGCCACACGGTTCCAGAGTCAAACCATTCTCATGTTCCCAGGCCACAGGGTTCCAGAATCCACCCATGTCATGTTCCCAGGCCACAGGGTTCCAGAATCAACCCTCAGTTATATTCCCAGGCTACAGGGTTCCAGAATAAAACCTCAGTCATGATTCCAGTCCACAGGGTTCCAGAACCAAGGCTCAGTCAGGTTCCCGGGGCACAGTATTCCACAATCTAAACAGATGTCATGTTCCCAGGCCTCAGGATTCCAGAATCCACCCATGTTATGTTCCCAGGCCACAGGGTTCCAGAATCAATCCTCAGTCATATTCCCAGGCCTCAGGTCTCCAGAATCAAACCGATTTCATGTTCCCAGACAACAGGGTACCAGAATCCAATCCGATGTCATGTTCCCAGGCCACAGGATTCCACACTCTAACATCAGTCATCTTCCCAGGCCAATGGTTTCAAGAATCAAACCTCAGTCATATTCCCAGGCCACATGGTTCCAGAATCAAACCTCAGTCGTGTTCCCAGGACACAGGGTTCCAGAATAAAACCTCAGTCATGTTCCCAGGACACAGGTTTCAGAAATCAAATCCCAGTCATGTTCCCAGGCCACAGGGTTCCACAATTAAACCTCAGTCATATTCCCAGGCCAGAGGGTTCCACAATCAAACCTCAGTCCTGTTGCCAGGCCACAGTTCCACCATCAAGCCTCAGTCATGTTCCCAGGAATGAGTGTTCCACAATCAAACCTAAGTCACCTTGCCAAGCCACAGGTTTCCACCATCAAACCTCAGGCATGTTGTCAGGCCACAGGGTTCCACCGTCAAGCCTCACTCCTGTTCCCAAGCCTGAGGGTTCCACTATCAAACCTCAATCATGTTGCCAGGCCACAGGGTTCAACCATCAATCCTCAGTCATGTTCCCAGTAAACAGGGCTCCAGAATCAAACCAATGCTATGTTCCCATGCCACGGGGTTCCAGTATCAGGCCTCAGTCATGGTCCCCATGCACAGGGTTCCACAATCAAACCTCAGTCATGTTGCCAGTCCACAGGTTTCTGCCATCCAACCTCAGTCAAGTTCCCAGGCCACAGGGTTCCAGAATCAAGCCTCAGTCATTTTGCCAGGCCAGAGTGTTCCACCATCAAACCTCAGTCATGATCCCAGGCCACATGTTTCCACAATGAAACCTCAGTCATTTTCCCAGGCCAAAGGTTTCCAGAATCAAACCTCAGTCATATTCCCAGGACACGTGGTTCCAGAATCAAACCTGAGTCATGTTCGCAGGGCACAGGTTTCAACAATCAAACCTCAGTCATGTTCCCAGGACACAGGTGTCCAGCATCAAACCTCAGTCATGTTCCCAGGGAACAGGCTTCCAGAAACACACCTGAGTCATGTTCGCAGGGCACAGGTTTCCAGAATCAAACCTCAGGCTTGTTCCCAGGACACAGGTTTCCAGAATCAACCCGATATCATGTTCCCTGGCCACAGTCTTCCAGAATCAAAGCTCAGTCATGTTGCCAGGCCACAGGTTTCCACCATCAAAGCTCAGACATATTCCCAGGCCACACGGTTCCAGAGTCAAACCATTCTCATGTTCCCAGGCCACAGGGTTCCAGAATCCACGCATGTCATGTTCCCAGGCCACAGGGTTCCAGAATCAACCCTCAGTTATATTCCCAGGCTACAGGGTTCCAGAATAAAACCTCAGTCATGATTCCAGTCCACAGGGTTCCAGAACCAAGGCTCAGTCAGGTTCCCGGGGCACAGTATTCCACAATCTAAACAGATGTCATGTTCCCAGGCCTCAGGGTTCCAGAATCCACCCATGTTATGTTCCCAGGCCACAGGGTTCCAGAATCAATCCTCAGTTATGTTCCCAGGCCACAGGGTACCACCATCAAACCTCAGTCATATTCCCAGGCCTCAGGTTTCCAGAATCAAAGCGATTTCATGTTCCCAGAAAACAGGGTACCAGAATCCAATCCGATGTCATGTTCCCAGGCCACAGGATTCCACACTCTAACATCAGTCATCTTCCCAGGCAAATGGTTTCAAGAATCAAACCTCAGTCATATTCCCAGGCCACATGGTTCCAGAAACAAACCTCAGTCGTGTTCCCAGGACACAGGGTTCCAGAATAAAACCTCAGTCATGTTCCCTGGACACAGGTTTCAGAAATCAAATCCCAGTCATGTTCCCAGGCCACAGGGTTCCACAATTAAACCTCAGTCATATTCCCAGGCCAGAGGGTTCCACAATCAAACCTTAGTCCTGTTGCCAGGCCACAGTTCCACCATCAACCCTCAGTCATGTTCCCAGGCCAGAGTGTTCCACAATCAAACCTAAGACACCTTGCAAGCCACAGGGTTCCACCATCAAACCTCAGGCATGTTGCCAGGCCACAGGTTTCCACCATCAAACCTCAGACATGTTCCCAGGCCACAGGGTTCAGGAGTCAAACCGTTCGCAGGTTCCCAGGTAACAGGGTTCCAGAATCCACCGATGTCATGTTCCCAGTCCACAGGGTTCCAGAACCAAGGCTCAGTCAGGTTCCCGGGGCACAGTATTCCACAATCTAAACAGATGTCATGTTCCCAGGCCACAGGATTCCACACTCTAACCTCAGTCATGTTCCCAGGCGAATGGTTTCCAGAATCAAACCTCACTCATATTCCCAGGCCACATGGTTCCAGAATCAAACCTCAGTCGTCTTCCCAGGACACAGGGTTCTAGAATAAAACCTCAGTCATGTTCCCTGGACACAGGTTTCAGAAATGAAAGCCCAGTCATGTTCCCAGGCCACAGGGTTCCACAATTAAACCTCAGTCATATTCCCAGGCCAGAGGGTTCCACAATCAAACCTCTGTCCTGTTGCTAGGCCACGGTTCCACCATCAAGCCTCAGTCATGTTCCCAGGAAAGACTGTTCCACAATCAAACCTAAGTCATCTTGCCAAGCCACAGGGTCCCACCATCAAGCCTCACTCATGTTGCCAGGCCACAGGGTTCCACCATCAAGCCTCACTCATGTTCCCAAGCCTGAGGGTTCCACTATCAAACCTCAGTCATGTTGCCAGGCCACAGGTTTCAACCATCAAACCTCAGTCATGTTCCCAGTAAACAGGGCTCCAGAATCAAACCAATGTCAAGTTCCCACGCCACGGGGTTCCAGTATCAGGCCTCAGTCATGTTCCCCGTGCACAGGGTGCCACAATCAAACTCAGTCATGTTGCCAGTCCACAGGTTTCTGCCATCACACCTCAGTCAAGTTGCCAGGCCACAGGGTTCCAGAATCAAGCCTCAGTCATTTTGCCAGGCCATAGTGTTCCACCATCAAACCTCAGTCATGATCCCAAGCCACATGTTTCCACAATGAAACATCAGTCATTTTCCCAGGCCAAAGGTTTCCAGAATCAAACCTCAGTCATATTCCCAGGCCACATGGTTCCAGAATCAAACCCCAGTCGTGTTCCCAGGACCCAGGGTTCCAGAATAAAACCTCAGTCATGTTCCCTGGACACAGGTTTCAGAAATCAAATCCCAGTCATATTCCCAGGCCACATGGTTCCAGAATCAAACCTCAGTTGTGTTCCCAGGACACAGGGTTCCAGAATAAAACCTCAGTCATGTTCCCTGGACACAGGTTTCAGAAATAAACTCCCAGTCATGTTCCCAGGCCACAGGGTTCCACAATTAAACCTCAGTCATATTCCCAGGCCAGAGGGTTCCACAATCAAACCTCAGTCCTGTTGCCAGGCCACAGTTCCACCATCAAGCCTCAGTCATGTTCCCAGGAATGAGTGTTCCACAATCAAACCTAAGTCACCTTGCCAAGCCACAGGTTTCCACCATCAAACCTCAGGCATGTTGTCAGGCCACAGGGTTCCACCGTCAAGCCTCACTCCTGTTCCCAAGCCTGAGGGTTCCACTATCAAACCTCAATCATGTTGCCAGGCCACAGGGTTCAACCATCAATCCTCAGTCATGTTCCCAGTAAACAGGGCTCCAGAATCAAACCAATGCTATGTTCCCATGCCACGGGGTTCCAGTATCAGGCCTCAGTCATGGTCCCCATGCACAGGGTTCCACAATCAAACCTCAGTCATGTTGCCAGTCCACAGGTTTCTGCCATCCAACCTCAGTCAAGTTCCCAGGCCACAGGGTTCCAGAATCAAGCCTCAGTCATTTTGCCAGGCCAGAGTGTTCCACCATCAAACCTCAGTCATGATCCCAGGCCACATGTTTCCACAATGAAACCTCAGTCATTTTCCCAGGCCAAAGGTTTCCAGAATCAAACCTCAGTCATATTCCCAGGACACGTGGTTCCAGAATCAAACCTGAGTCATGTTCGCAGGGCACAGGTTTCAACAATCAAACCTCAGTCATGTTCCCAGGACACAGGTGTCCAGCATCAAACCTCAGTCATGTTCCCAGGGAACAGGCTTCCAGAAACACACCTGAGTCATGTTCGCAGGGCACAGGTTTCCAGAATCAAACCTCAGGCTTGTTCCCAGGACACAGGTTTCCAGAATCAACCCGATATCATGTTCCCTGGCCACAGTCTTCCAGAATCAAAGCTCAGTCATGTTGCCAGGCCACAGGTTTCCACCATCAAAGCTCAGACATATTCCCAGGCCACACGGTTCCAGAGTCAAACCATTCTCATGTTCCCAGGCCACAGGGTTCCAGAATCCACGCATGTCATGTTCCCAGGCCACAGGGTTCCAGAATCAACCCTCAGTTATATTCCCAGGCTACAGGGTTCCAGAATAAAACCTCAGTCATGATTCCAGTCCACAGGGTTCCAGAACCAAGGCTCAGTCAGGTTCCCGGGGCACAGTATTCCACAATCTAAACAGATGTCATGTTCCCAGGCCTCAGGGTTCCAGAATCCACCCATGTTATGTTCCCAGGCCACAGGGTTCCAGAATCAATCCTCAGTTATGTTCCCAGGCCACAGGGTACCACCATCAAACCTCAGTCATATTCCCAGGCCTCAGGTTTCCAGAATCAAACCGATTTCATGTTCCCAGAAAACAGGGTACCAGAATCCAATCCGATGTCATGTTCCCAGGCCACAGGATTCCACACTCTAACAACAGTCATCTTCCCAGGCCAATGGTTTCAAGAATCAAACCTCAGTCATATTCCCAGGCCACATGGTTCCAGAAACAAACCTCAGTCGTGTTCCCAGGACACAGGGTTCCAGAATAAAACCTCAGTCATGTTCCCTGGACACAGGTTTCAGAAATCAAATCCCAGTCATGTTCCCAGGCCACAGGGTTCCACAATTAAACCTCAGTCATATTCCCAGGCCAGAGGGTTCCACAATCAAACCTTAGTCCTGTTGCCAGGCCACAGTTCCACCATCAAGCCTCAGTCATGTTCCCAGGCCAGAGTGTTCCACAATCAAACCTAAGACACCTTGCAAGCCACAGGGTTCCACCATCAAACCTCAGGCATGTTGCCAGGCCACAGGTTTCCACCATCAAACCTCAGACATGTTCCCAGGCCACAGGGTTCAGGAGTCAAACCGTTCGCAGGTTCCCAGGTAACAGGGTTCCAGAATCCACCGATGTCATGTTCCCAGTCCACAGGGTTCCAGAACCAAGGCTCAGTCAGGTTCCCGGGGCACAGTATTCCACAATCTAAACAGATGTCATGTTCCCAGGCCACAGGATTCCACACTCTAACCTCAGTCATGTTCCCAGGCGAATGGTTTCCAGAATCAAACCTCACTCATATTCCCAGGCCACATGGTTCCAGAATCAAACCTCAGTCGTCTTCCCAGGACACAGGGTTCTAGAATAAAACCTCAGTCATGTTCCCTGGACACAGGTTTCAGAAATGAAAGCCCAGTCATGTTCCCAGGCCACAGGGTTCCACAATTAAACCTCAGTCATATTCCCAGGCCAGAGGGTTCCACAATCAAACCTCAGTCCTGTTGCCAGGCCACAGTTCCACCATCAAGCCTCAGTCATGTTCCCAGGCCAGAGTGTTCCACAATCAAACCTAAGTCACCTTGCCAAGCCACAGGTTTCCACCATCAATCCTCAGACATGTTCTCAGGCCACAGGGTTCCAGAGTCAAACCGTTCGCAGGTTCCCAGGTCACAGGGTTCCAGAATCCACCGATATCATGTTCCCAGTCCACAGGGTTCCAGAACCAAGGCTCAGTCAGTTTCCCGGGGCACAGTATTCCACAATCTAAACAGATGTCATGTTCCCAGGCCACAGGTTTCCAGAATCACGCCTCAGTCATGTTCCCAGGCCACAGGGATCCAGAATCAAACCTCAGTCATATTGACAGGCCATAGGGTACCACCATCAAACGTCAGTCATATTCCCAGGCCTCAGGTTTCCAGGATCAAACCGATTTCATGTTCCCAGGCAACAGGGTACCAGAATCCAATACGATGTCATGTTCCCAGGACACAGGATTCCACACTGTACCATCAGTCACCTTCCCAGGCCAATGGTTTCCAGAATCAAACCTCAGTCATATTCCCAGGCCACATGGTTCCAGAATCAAACCTCAGTCGTGTTCCCAGGACACAGGGTTCCAGAATAAAACCTCAGTCATGTTCCCAGGACAGAGGTTTCAGAAATCAAATCCCAGTCATGTTCCCAGGCCACAGGGTTCCACAATTAAACCTCAGTCATATTCCCAGGCCAGAGGGTTCCACAATCAAACCTCAGTCCTGTTGCCAGGCCACGGTTCCACCATCAAGCCTCAGTCATGTTCCCAGGAATGAGTGTTCCACAATCAAACCTAAGTCACCTTGCCAAGCCACAGGTTTCCACCATCAAACCTCAGACATATTCCCAGGCCACACGGTTCCAGAGTCAAACCATTCTCATGTTCCCAGGCCACAGGGTTCCAGAATCCACCCATGTCATGTTCCCAGGCCACAGGGTTCCAGAATCAACCCTCAGTTATATTCCCAGGCTACAGGGTTCCAGAATAAAACCTCAGTCATGATTCCAGTCCACAGGGTTCCAGAACCAAGGCTCAGTCAGGTTCCCGGGGCACAGTATTCCACAATCTAAACAGATGTCATGTTCCCAGGCCTCAGGATTCCAGAATCCACCCATGTTATGTTCCCAGGCCACAGGGTTCCAGAATCAATCCTCAGTCATATTCCCAGGCCTCAGGTCTCCAGAATCAAACCGATTTCATGTTCCCAGACAACAGGGTACCAGAATCCAATCCGATGTCATGTTCCCAGGCCACAGGATTCCACACTCTAACATCAGTCATCTTCCCAGGCCAATGGTTTCAAGAATCAAACCTCAGTCATATTCCCAGGCCACATGGTTCCAGAATCAAACCTCAGTCGTGTTCCCAGGACACAGGGTTCCAGAATAAAACCTCAGTCATGTTCCCAGGACACAGGTTTCAGAAATCAAATCCCAGTCATGTTCCCAGGCCACAGGGTTCCACAATTAAACCTCAGTCATATTCCCAGGCCAGAGGGTTCCACAATCAAACCTCAGTCCTGTTGCCAGGCCACAGTTCCACCATCAAGCCTCAGTCATGTTCCCAGGAATGAGTGTTCCACAATCAAACCTAAGTCACCTTGCCAAGCCACAGGTTTCCACCATCAAACCTCAGGCATGTTGTCAGGCCACAGGGTTCCACCGTCAAGCCTCACTCCTGTTCCCAAGCCTGAGGGTTCCACTATCAAACCTCAATCATGTTGCCAGGCCACAGGGTTCAACCATCAATCCTCAGTCATGTTCCCAGTAAACAGGGCTCCAGAATCAAACCAATGCTATGTTCCCATGCCACGGGGTTCCAGTATCAGGCCTCAGTCATGGTCCCCATGCACAGGGTTCCACAATCAAACCTCAGTCATGTTGCCAGTCCACAGGTTTCTGCCATCCAACCTCAGTCAAGTTCCCAGGCCACAGGGTTCCAGAATCAAGCCTCAGTCATTTTGCCAGGCCAGAGTGTTCCACCATCAAACCTCAGTCATGATCCCAGGCCACATGTTTCCACAATGAAACCTCAGTCATTTTCCCAGGCCAAAGGTTTCCAGAATCAAACCTCAGTCATATTCCCAGGACACGTGGTTCCAGAATCAAACCTGAGTCATGTTCGCAGGGCACAGGTTTCAACAATCAAACCTCAGTCATGTTCCCAGGACACAGGTGTCCAGCATCAAACCTCAGTCATGTTCCCAGGGAACAGGCTTCCAGAAACACACCTGAGTCATGTTCGCAGGGCACAGGTTTCCAGAATCAAACCTCAGGCTTGTTCCCAGGACACAGGTTTCCAGAATCAACCCGATATCATGTTCCCTGGCCACAGTCTTCCAGAATCAAAGCTCAGTCATGTTGCCAGGCCACAGGTTTCCACCATCAAAGCTCAGACATATTCCCAGGCCACACGGTTCCAGAGTCAAACCATTCTCATGTTCCCAGGCCACAGGGTTCCAGAATCCACGCATGTCATGTTCCCAGGCCACAGGGTTCCAGAATCAACCCTCAGTTATATTCCCAGGCTACAGGGTTCCAGAATAAAACCTCAGTCATGATTCCAGTCCACAGGGTTCCAGAACCAAGGCTCAGTCAGGTTCCCGGGGCACAGTATTCCACAATCTAAACAGATGTCATGTTCCCAGGCCTCAGGGTTCCAGAATCCACCCATGTTATGTTCCCAGGCCACAGGGTTCCAGAATCAATCCTCAGTTATGTTCCCGGGCCACAGGGTACCACCATCAAACCTCAGTCATATTCCCAGGCCTCAGGTTTCCAGAATCAAAGCGATTTCATGTTCCCAGAAAACAGGGTACCAGAATCCAATCCGATGTCATGTTCCCAGGCCACAGGATTCCACACTCTAACATCAGTCATCTTCCCAGGCAAATGGTTTCAAGAATCAAACCTCAGTCATATTCCCAGGCCACATGGTTCCAGAAACAAACCTCAGTCGTGTTCCCAGGACACAGGGTTCCAGAATAAAACCTCAGTCATGTTCCCTGGACACAGGTTTCAGAAATCAAATCCCAGTCATGTTCCCAGGCCACAGGGTTCCACAATTAAACCTCAGTCATATTCCCAGGCCAGAGGGTTCCACAATCAAACCTTAGTCCTGTTGCCAGGCCACAGTTCCACCATCAACCCTCAGTCATGTTCCCAGGCCAGAGTGTTCCACAATCAAACCTAAGACACCTTGCAAGCCACAGGGTTCCACCATCAAACCTCAGGCATGTTGCCAGGCCACAGGTTTCCACCATCAAACCTCAGACATGTTCCCAGGCCACAGGGTTCAGGAGTCAAACCGTTCGCAGGTTCCCAGGTAACAGGGTTCCAGAATCCACCGATGTCATGTTCCCAGTCCACAGGGTTCCAGAACCAAGGCTCAGTCAGGTTCCCGGGGCACAGTATTCCACAATCTAAACAGATGTCATGTTCCCAGGCCACAGGATTCCACACTCTAACCTCAGTCATGTTCCCAGGCGAATGGTTTCCAGAATCAAACCTCACTCATATTCCCAGGCCACATGGTTCCAGAATCAAACCTCAGTCGTCTTCCCAGGACACAGGGTTCTAGAATAAAACCTCAGTCATGTTCCCTGGACACAGGTTTCAGAAATGAAAGCCCAGTCATGTTCCCAGGCCACAGGGTTCCACAATTAAACCTCAGTCATATTCCCAGGCCAGAGGGTTCCACAATCAAACCTCAGTCCTGTTGCCAGGCCACAGTTCCACCATCAAGCCTCAGTCATGTTCCCAGGCCAGAGTGTTCCACAATCAAACCTAAGTCACCTTGCCAAGCCACAGGTTTCCACCATCAATCCTCAGACATGTTCTCAGGCCACAGGGTTCCAGAGTCAAACCGTTCGCAGGTTCCCAGGTCACAGGGTTCCAGAATCCACCGATATCATGTTCCCAGTCCACAGGGTTCCAGAACCAAGGCTCAGTCAGTTTCCCGGGGCACAGTATTCCACAATCTAAACAGATGTCATGTTCCCAGGCCACAGGTTTCCAGAATCACGCCTCAGTCATGTTCCCAGGCCACAGGGATCCAGAATCAAACCTCAGTCATATTGACAGGCCATAGGGTACCACCATCAAACGTCAGTCATATTCCCAGGCCTCAGGTTTCCAGAATCAAACCGATTTCATGTTCCCAGGCAACAGGGTACCAGAATCCAATACGATGTCATGTTCCCAGGACACAGGATTCCACACTGTACCATCAGTCACCTTCCCAGGCCAATGGTTTCCAGAATCAAACCTCAGTCATATTCCCAGGCCACATGGTTCCAGAATCAAACCTCAGTCGTGTTCCCAGGACACAGGGTTCCAGAATAAAACCTCAGTCATGTTCCCAGGACAGAGGTTTCAGAAATCAAATCCCAGTCATGTTCCCAGGCCACAGGGTTCCACAATTAAACCTCAGTCATATTCCCAGGCCAGAAGGTTCCACAATCAAACCTCAGTCCTGTTGCCAGGCCACCGTTCCACCATCAAGCCTCAGTCATGTTCCCAGGAACGAGTGTTCCACAATCAAACCTAAGTCACCTTGCCAAGCCACAGGTTTCCACCATCAAACCTCAGGCATGTTGCCAGGCCACAGGGTTCCACCATCAAGCCTCACTCCTGTTCCCAAGCCTGAGGGTTCCACTATCAAACCTCAATCATGTTGCCAGGCCACAGGGTTCAACCATCAATCCTCAGTCATGTTCCCAGTAAACAGGGCTCCAGAATCAAACCAATGCTATGTTCCCATGCCACGGGGTTCCAGTATCAGGCCTCAGTCATGGTCCCCATGCACAGGGTTCCACAATCAAACCTCAGTCATGTTGCCAGTCCACAGGTTTCTGCCATCCAACCTCAGTCAAGTTCCCAGGCCACAGGGTTCCAGAATCAAGCCTCAGTCATTTTGCCAGGCCAGAGTGTTCCACCATCAAACCTCAGTCATGATCCCAGGCCACATGTTTCCACAATGAAACCTCAGTCATTTTCCCAGGCCAAAGGTTTCCAGAATCAAACCTCAGTCATATTCCCAGGACACGTGGTTCCAGAATCAAACCTGAGTCATGTTCGCAGGGCACAGGTTTCAACAATCAAACCTCAGTCATGTTCCCAGGACACAGGTGTCCAGCATCAAACCTCAGTCATGTTCCCAGGGAACAGGCTTCCAGAAACACACCTGAGTCATGTTCGCAGGGCACAGGTTTCCAGAATCAAACCTCAGGCTTGTTCCCAGGACACAGGTTTCCAGAATCAACCCGATATCATGTTCCCTGGCCACAGTCTTCCAGAATCAAAGCTCAGTCATGTTGCCAGGCCACAGGTTTCCACCATCAAAGCTCAGACATATTCCCAGGCCACACGGTTCCAGAGTCAAACCATTCTCATGTTCCCAGGCCACAGGGTTCCAGAATCCACCCATGTCATGTTCCCAGGCCACAGGGTTCCAGAATCAACCCTCAGTTATATTCCCAGGCTACAGGGTTCCAGAATAAAACCTCAGTCATGATTCCAGTCCACAGGGTTCCAGAACCAAGGCTCAGTCAGGTTCCCGGGGCAGAGTATTCCACAATCAAAACAGATGTCATGTTCCCAGGCCAGAGGGTTCCACAATCAAACCTTAGTCCTGTTGCCAGGCCACAGTTCCACCATCAAGCCTCCGTCATGTTCCCAGGCCAGAGTGTTCCACAATCAAACCTAAGACACCTTGCAAGCCACAGGGTTCCACCATCAAACCTCAGGCATGTTGCCAGGCCACAGGTTTCCACCATAAAACCTCAGTCATGTTCCCAGGCCACAGGGATCCAGAATCAAACCTCAGTCATATTGACAGGCCTCAGGTTTCCAGAATCAAACCAATTTCATTTTCCCAGGCAACAGGGTACCAGAATCCAATCCGATGTCATGTTCCCAGGCCACAGGATTCCACACTCTAACATCAGTCACATTCCCAGGCCAATGGTTTCCAGAATCAAACCTCAGTCATATTCCCAGGCCACATGGTTCCAGAATCAAACCTCAGTCATATTCCCAGGCCAGAGGGTTCCACAATTAAACCTCAGTCCTG
Source organism: Balaenoptera physalus (assembly GCF_965194825.1). Classification (NCBI taxonomy): domain Eukaryota; kingdom Metazoa; phylum Chordata; class Mammalia; order Artiodactyla; family Balaenopteridae; genus Balaenoptera; species Balaenoptera physalus. Next base: position 1,904,314 of record NW_028126464.1, read on the forward strand.
TTGCCTGGCCACAGTTCCACCATCAAGCCTCACTCATATTCCCAAACCTGAGGGTTCCACTATCAAACCTAAATCATGTTGCCAGGCCAAAGGGTTCAACCATCAAACCTCAGTCATGTTCCCAGTAAACAGGGCTCCAGAATCAAACCAATGGCATGTTCCCACGCCACGGGGTTCCAGTATCAGGCCTCAGTCTTGGTCCCCGTGCACAGGGTTACACAATCAAACCTCAGTCATGTTGCCAGTCCACAGGTTTCTGCCATCCAACCTCAGTCAAGTTCCCAGGCCACAGGGTTCCAGAATCAAGCCTCAGTCATTTTGCCAGGCCAGACTGTTCCACCATCAAACCTCAGTCATGATCCAAGGCCACATGTTTCCACAATGAAACCTCAGTCATTTTCCCAGGCCAAAGGTTTCCAGAATCAAACCTCAGTCATATTCCCAGGACACATGGTTCCAGAATCCAATCTGAGTCATGTTCGCAGGCCACAGGTTTCAACAATCAAACCTCAGTCATGTTCCCAGGACACAGGTGTCCAGAATCAAACCTCAGTCATGTTCCCAGGGAACAGGCTTCCAGAAACAAACCTCAGTCCTGTTCCCAGGCCACAGGGTTCCAGAATCAACCCGATATCATGTTCCCTGGCCAGAGTCTTCAAGAATCAAACCTCAATCATGTTGCCAGGCCACAGGTTTTCAACATCAAACCTCAGACATGTTCCCAGGCCACAGGGTACCAGAGTCAAACCGTTCGCAGGTTCCCAGGTCACAGGGTTCCAGAATGAATCGACAGTTATTTTCCCAGTCTACAGGGTTCCAGAATAAAACCTCAGTCACGTTCCCAGTCCACAGGGTTCCAGAACGAAGGCTCAGTCAGGTTCCCGTGGCACAGTATTCCACAATCTAAACAGATGTCATGTTCCCAGGCCACAGCTTTCCAGAATCACGCCTCAGTCATGTTCCCAGGCCAAAGGGATCCAGAATCAAACCTCAGTCATATTGCCAGGCCATAGGGTAGCACCATCAAACCTCAGTCATATTCCCAGGCCTCAGGTTTCCAGAATCAAACCGATTTCATGTTCCCAGGCAACAGGGTACCAGAATACAATCCGATGTCATGTTCGCAGGCCACAGGATTCCACACTCTAACATCAGTCATGTTCCTAGGCCACAGGGAATCAAAATCAAACCTCAGTCATGTTGCCAGGCCATAGGGTACCACCATCAAATCTCAGTCATATTCCCAGGCCTCAGATTTCCAGAATCAAACCGATTTCATGTTGCCAGGCAACAGGGTACCAGAATCCAAACCGATGTCATGTTCCCAGGCCACAGAATTCCACACTCTAACATCAGTCATGTTCCCAGGCCAATGGTTTCCAGAATCAAACCTCAGTCATATTCCCAGGCCACATGGATCTAGAATCAAACCTCAGTCGTGTTCCCAGGACACAGGGTTCCAGAATAAAACCTCAGTCATATTCCCTGGACACAGGTTTCAGAAATCAAATCCCAGTCATGTTCCCAGGCCACAGGGTTCCACAATTAAACCTCAGTCATATTCCCAGGCCAGAGGGTTCCACAATCAAACCTCAGTCCTGTTGCCAGGCCACGGTTCCACCATCAAGCCTCAGTCATGTTCCCAGGCCAGAGTGTTCCACAATCAAACCTAAGTCACCTTGCCAAGCCACAGGGTTCCACCATCAAACCTCAGGCATGTTGCCAGGCCACAGGGTTCCACCATCAAGCCTCACTCATGTTCCCAAGCCTGAGGGTTCCACTGTCAAACCTCAATCATGTTGCCAGGCCACAGGGTTCAACCATCAAACCTCAGTCATGTTCCCAGTAAACAGGGCTCCAGAATCAAGCCTCAGTCATTTTTCCAGGCCAGAGTGTTCCACCATCAAACCTCAGTCATAATCCCAGGCCACATGTTTCCACAATGAAACCTCACTCATTTTTCCAGGACAAAGGTTTCCAGAATCAAACCTCAGTCATATTCCCAGGACACATGGTTCCAGAATCAACCTGAGTCATGTTCGCAAGCCACAGGTTTCAACAGTCAAACCTCAGTCATGTTCCCAGGACACAGGTGTCCAGAATCAAACCTCAGTCATGTTCCCAAGCCACAGGGTTGCAGAATCAAACCTCAGTATAGTTCCCAGGACACAGATGTCCAGAATCAAACCTCAGTCATGTTCCCAGTCCACAGGGTTTCAGAAACAAGGCTCAGTCAGGTTCCCGGGGCACAGGGTTCCAGAATCAAACCTCAGTCTTGTTCCCAGGACACAGGTTTCCAGAATCAACCCGATATCATGTTCCCTGGCCAAAGTCGTCCAGAATCAAACCTCAGTCATGTTGCCAGGCCACAGGTTTCCACCATCAAACCTCAGACATGTTCCCAGGCCACAGGGTACTAGAGTCAAACCGTTCGCAGGTTCCCAGGCCACAGCGTTCCAGAATGCACCGATGTCATGCTGCCAGGCCACAGGGTTCCAGAATCAATCCTCAGTTATGTTCGCAGGCTACAGGGTTTCAGAATAAAACCTCAGTCATGTTCCCAGTTCACAGGGTTCCAGAATCAAGGCTCATTCAGGTTCCCGGGGCACAGTATTCCACCATCTAAACAGATGTTATGTTCCCAGCCCTCAGGGTTCCAGTATCCACCGATGTCATGTTCACAGGCCACAGGGTTCAGAATCAATCCTCAGTTATGTTCCCAGTCTACAGGGATTCAGAATAAAACCTCAGTCGTGTTCCCAGGACACAGGTTTCAAAAATAAAATCCCAGTCATGTTCCAAGGCCACTGGGTTCCACAATTAAACCTCAGTCATATTCCCAGGCCAGAGGGTTCCACAATCAAACCTCAGTCCTCTTGCCAGGCCACGGTTCCACCATCAAGCGTCAGTCATGTTCCCAGGCCAGAGTGTTCCACAATCAAATCTAATTCATCTTGCAGAGCCACAGGGTTCCACCATCAAGCCTCACTCATGTTCCCAAGCCTGAAGGTTCCACTATCAAACCTCAATCATTTTGCCAGGCCACAGGGTTCAACCATCAATCCTCAGTCATTTTCCCAGTCAACAGGGCTCCAGAATCAAACCAATGTCATGTTCCCACCCCACGGGGTTCCAGTATCAGGCCTCAGTCATGGTCCCCGTGCACAGGGTTCCACAATCAAACCTCAGTAATGTTGCCAGTCCACAGGTTTCTGACATCAAACCAGAGTCAAGTTTCCAGGCCACAGCGTTCCAGAATCAAGCCTCAGTCATTTTGCCAGGCCAGAGTGTTCGACCATCAAACCTCAGTCATGATCCCAGGCCACATGTTTCCACAATGAAACCTCAGTCATTTTCCCAGGCCAAAGGTTTCCAGAATCAAACCTCAGTCATATTCCCAGGCCACATGGTTCCAGAAACAAACCTCAGTCGTGTTCCCAGGACACAGGGTTCCAGAATAAAACCTCAGTCATGTTCCCTGGACACAGGTTTCAGAAATCAAATCCCAGTCATGTTCCCAGGCCACAGGGTTCCACAATTAAACCTCAGTCATATTCCCAGGCCAGAGGGTTCCACAATCAAACCTTAGTCCTGTTGCCAGGCCACAGTTCCACCATCAACCCTCAGTCATGTTCCCAGGCCAGAGTGTTCCACAATCAAACCTAAGACACCTTGCAAGCCACAGGGTTCCACCATCAAACCTCAGGCATGTTGCCAGGCCACAGGTTTCCACCATCAAACCTCAGACATGTTCCCAGGCCACAGGGTTCAGGAGTCAAACCGTTCGCAGGTTCCCAGGTAACAGGGTTCCAGAATCCACCGATGTCATGTTCCCAGTCCACAGGGTTCCAGAACCAAGGCTCAGTCAGGTTCCCGGGGCACAGTATTCCACAATCTAAACAGATGTCATGTTCCCAGGCCACAGGATTCCACACTCTAACCTCAGTCATGTTCCCAGGCGAATGGTTTCCAGAATCAAACCTCACTCATATTCCCAGGCCACATGGTTCCAGAATCAAACCTCAGTCGTCTTCCCAGGACACAGGGTTCTAGAATAAAACCTCAGTCATGTTCCCTGGACACAGGTTTCAGAAATGAAAGCCCAGTCATGTTCCCAGGCCACAGGGTTCCACAATTAAACCTCAGTCATATTCCCAGGCCAGAGGGTTCCACAATCAAACCTCTGTCCTGTTGCTAGGCCACGGTTCCACCATCAAGCCTCAGTCATGTTCCCAGGAAAGACTGTTCCACAATCAAACCTAAGTCATCTTGCCAAGCCACAGGGTTCCACCATCAAGCCTCACTCATGTTGCCAGGCCACAGGGTTCCACCATCAAGCCTCACTCATGTTCCCAAGCCTGAGGGTTCCACTATCAAACCTCAGTCATGTTGCCAGGCCACAGGTTTCAACCATCAAACCTCAGTCATGTTCCCAGTAAACAGGGCTCCAGAATCAAACCAATGTCAAGTTCCCACGCCACGGGGTTCCAGTATCAGGCCTCAGTCATGTTCCCCGTGCACAGGGTGCCACAATCAAACTCAGTCATGTTGCCAGTCCACAGGTTTCTGCCATCACACCTCAGTCAAGTTGCCAGGCCACAGGGTTCCAGAATCAAGCCTCAGTCATTTTGCCAGGCCATAGTGTTCCACCATCAAACCTCAGTCATGATCCCAAGCCACATGTTTCCACAATGAAACATCAGTCATTTTCCCAGGCCAAAGGTTTCCAGAATCAAACCTCAGTCATATTCCCAGGCCACATGGTTCCAGAATCAAACCCCAGTCGTGTTCCCAGGACCCAGGGTTCCAGAATAAAACCTCAGTCATGTTCCCTGGACACAGGTTTCAGAAATCAAATCCCAGTCATATTCCCAGGCCACATGGTTCCAGAATCAAACCTCAGTTGTGTTCCCAGGACACAGGGTTCCAGAATAAAACCTCAGTCATGTTCCCTGGACACAGGTTTCAGAAATAAACTCCCAGTCATGTTCCCAGGCCACAGGGTTCCACAATTAAACCTCAGTCATATTCCCAGGCCAGAGGGTTCCACAATCAAACCTCAGTCCTGTTGCCAGGCCACAGTTCCACCATCAAGCCTCAGTCATGTTCCCAGGAATGAGTGTTCCACAATCAAACCTAAGTCACCTTGCCAAGCCACAGGTTTCCACCATCAAACCTCAGGCATGTTGTCAGGCCACAGGGTTCCACCGTCAAGCCTCACTCCTGTTCCCAAGCCTGAGGGTTCCACTATCAAACCTCAATCATGTTGCCAGGCCACAGGGTTCAACCATCAATCCTCAGTCATGTTCCCAGTAAACAGGGCTCCAGAATCAAACCAATGCTATGTTCCCATGCCACGGGGTTCCAGTATCAGGCCTCAGTCATGGTCCCCATGCACAGGGTTCCACAATCAAACCTCAGTCATGTTGCCAGTCCACAGGTTTCTGCCATCCAACCTCAGTCAAGTTCCCAGGCCACAGGGTTCCAGAATCAAGCCTCAGTCATTTTGCCAGGCCAGAGTGTTCCACCATCAAACCTCAGTCATGATCCCAGGCCACATGTTTCCACAATGAAACCTCAGTCATTTTCCCAGGCCAAAGGTTTCCAGAATCAAACCTCAGTCATATTCCCAGGACACGTGGTTCCAGAATCAAACCTGAGTCATGTTCGCAGGGCACAGGTTTCAACAATCAAACCTCAGTCATGTTCCCAGGACACAGGTGTCCAGCATCAAACCTCAGTCATGTTCCCAGGGAACAGGCTTCCAGAAACACACCTGAGTCATGTTCGCAGGGCACAGGTTTCCAGAATCAAACCTCAGGCTTGTTCCCAGGACACAGGTTTCCAGAATCAACCCGATATCATGTTCCCTGGCCAAAGTCGTCCAGAATCAAACCTCAGTCATGTTGCCAGGCCACAGGTTTCCACCATCAAACCTCAGACATGTTCCCAGGCCACAGGGTTCCAGAATGCACCGATGTCATGCTGCCAGGCCACAGGGTTCCAGAATCAATCCTCAGTTATGTTCGCAGGCTACAGGGTTTCAGAATAAAACCTCAGTCATGTTCCCAGTTCACAGGGTTCCAGAATCAAGGCTCATTCAGGTTCCCGGGGCACAGTATTCCACCATCTAAACAGATGTTATGTTCCCAGCCCTCAGGCTTCCAGTATCCACCGATGTCATGTTCACAGGCCACAGGGTTCAGAATCAATCCTCAGTTATGTTCCCAGTCTACAGGGATTCAGAATAAAACCTCAGTCGTGTTCCCAGGACACAGGTTTCAAAAATAAAATCCCAGTCATGTTCCAAGGCCACTGGGTTCCACAATTAAACCTCAGTCATATTCCCAGGCCAGAGGGTTCCACAATCAAACCTCTGTCCTGTTGCTAGGCCACGGTTCCACCATCAAGCCTCAGTCATGTTCCCAGGAAAGACTGTTCCACAATCAAACCTAAGTCATCTTGCCAAGCCACAGGGTTCCACCATCAAGCCTCACTCATGTTGCCAGGCCACAGGGTTCCACCATCAAGCCTCACTCATGTTCCCAAGCCTGAGGGTTCCACTATCAAACCTCAGTCATGTTGCCAGGCCACAGGTTTCAACCATCAAACCTCAGTCATGTTCCCAGTAAACAGGGCTCCAGAATCAAACCAATGTCAAGTTCCCACGCCACGGGGTTCCAGTATCAGGCCTCAGTCATGTTCCCCGTGCACAGGGTGCCACAATCAAACTCAGTCATGTTGCCAGTCCACAGGTTTCTGCCATCACACCTCAGTCAAGTTGCCAGGCCACAGGGTTCCAGAATCAAGCCTCAGTCATTTTGCCAGGCCATAGTGTTCCACCATCAAACCTCAGTCATGATCCCAAGCCACATGTTTCCACAATGAAACATCAGTCATTTTCCCAGGCCAAAGGTTTCCAGAATCAAACCTCAGTCATATTCCCAGGCCACATGGTTCCAGAATCAAACCCCAGTCGTGTTCCCAGGACCCAGGGTTCCAGAATAAAACCTCAGTCATGTTCCCTGGACACAGGTTTCAGAAATCAAATCCCAGTCATATTCCCAGGCCACATGGTTCCAGAATCAAACCTCAGTTGTGTTCCCAGGACACAGGGTTCCAGAATAAAACCTCAGTCATGTTCCCTGGACACAGGTTTCAGAAATAAACTCCCAGTCATGTTCCCAGGCCACAGGGTTCCACAATTAAACCTCAGTCATATTCCCAGGCCAGAGGGTTCCACAATCAAACCTCAGTCCTGTTGCCAGGCCACAGTTCCACCATCAAGCCTCAGTCATGTTCCCAGGAATGAGTGTTCCACAATCAAACCTAAGTCACCTTGCCAAGCCACAGGTTTCCACCATCAAACCTCAGGCATGTTGTCAGGCCACAGGGTTCCACCGTCAAGCCTCACTCCTGTTCCCAAGCCTGAGGGTTCCACTATCAAACCTCAATCATGTTGCCAGGCCACAGGGTTCAACCATCAATCCTCAGTCATGTTCCCAGTAAACAGGGCTCCAGAATCAAACCAATGCTATGTTCCCATGCCACGGGGTTCCAGTATCAGGCCTCAGTCATGGTCCCCATGCACAGGGTTCCACAATCAAACCTCAGTCATGTTGCCAGTCCACAGGTTTCTGCCATCCAACCTCAGTCAAGTTCCCAGGCCACAGGGTTCCAGAATCAAGCCTCAGTCATTTTGCCAGGCCAGAGTGTTCCACCATCAAACCTCAGTCATGATCCCAGGCCACATGTTTCCACAATGAAACCTCAGTCATTTTCCCAGGCCAAAGGTTTCCAGAATCAAACCTCAGTCATATTCCCAGGACACGTGGTTCCAGAATCAAACCTGAGTCATGTTCGCAGGGCACAGGTTTCAACAATCAAACCTCAGTCATGTTCCCAGGACACAGGTGTCCAGCATCAAACCTCAGTCATGTTCCCAGGGAACAGGCTTCCAGAAACACACCTGAGTCATGTTCGCAGGGCACAGGTTTCCAGAATCAAACCTCAGGCTTGTTCCCAGGACACAGGTTTCCAGAATCAACCCGATATCATGTTCCCTGGCCACAGTCTTCCAGAATCAAAGCTCAGTCATGTTGCCAGGCCACAGGTTTCCACCATCAAAGCTCAGACATATTCCCAGGCCACACGGTTCCAGAGTCAAACCATTCTCATGTTCCCAGGCCACAGGGTTCCAGAATCCACGCATGTCATGTTCCCAGGCCACAGGGTTCCAGAATCAACCCTCAGTTATATTCCCAGGCTACAGGGTTCCAGAATAAAACCTCAGTCATGATTCCAGTCCACAGGGTTCCAGAACCAAGGCTCAGTCAGGTTCCCGGGGCACAGTATTCCACAATCTAAACAGATGTCATGTTCCCAGGCCTCAGGGTTCCAGAATCCACCCATGTTATGTTCCCAGGCCACAGGGTTCCAGAATCAATCCTCAGTTATGTTCCCAGGCCACAGGGTACCACCATCAAACCTCAGTCATATTCCCAGGCCTCAGGTTTCCAGAATCAAACCGATTTCATGTTCCCAGAAAACAGGGTACCAGAATCCAATCCGATGTCATGTTCCCAGGCCACAGGATTCCACACTCTAACAACAGTCATCTTCCCAGGCCAATGGTTTCAAGAATCAAACCTCAGTCATATTCCCAGGCCACATGGTTCCAGAAACAAACCTCAGTCGTGTTCCCAGGACACAGGGTTCCAGAATAAAACCTCAGTCATGTTCCCTGGACACAGGTTTCAGAAATCAAATCCCAGTCATGTTCCCAGGCCACAGGGTTCCACAATTAAACCTCAGTCATATTCCCAGGCCAGAGGGTTCCACAATCAAACCTTAGTCCTGTTGCCAGGCCACAGTTCCACCATCAAGCCTCAGTCATGTTCCCAGGCCAGAGTGTTCCACAATCAAACCTAAGACACCTTGCAAGCCACAGGGTTCCACCATCAAACCTCAGGCATGTTGCCAGGCCACAGGTTTCCACCATCAAACCTCAGACATGTTCCCAGGCCACAGGGTTCAGGAGTCAAACCGTTCGCAGGTTCCCAGGTAACAGGGTTCCAGAATCCACCGATGTCATGTTCCCAGTCCACAGGGTTCCAGAACCAAGGCTCAGTCAGGTTCCCGGGGCACAGTATTCCACAATCTAAACAGATGTCATGTTCCCAGGCCACAGGATTCCACACTCTAACCTCAGTCATGTTCCCAGGCGAATGGTTTCCAGAATCAAACCTCACTCATATTCCCAGGCCACATGGTTCCAGAATCAAACCTCAGTCGTCTTCCCAGGACACAGGGTTCTAGAATAAAACCTCAGTCATGTTCCCTGGACACAGGTTTCAGAAATGAAAGCCCAGTCATGTTCCCAGGCCACAGGGTTCCACAATTAAACCTCAGTCATATTCCCAGGCCAGAGGGTTCCACAATCAAACCTCAGTCCTGTTGCCAGGCCACAGTTCCACCATCAAGCCTCAGTCATGTTCCCAGGCCAGAGTGTTCCACAATCAAACCTAAGTCACCTTGCCAAGCCACAGGTTTCCACCATCAATCCTCAGACATGTTCTCAGGCCACAGGGTTCCAGAGTCAAACCGTTCGCAGGTTCCCAGGTCACAGGGTTCCAGAATCCACCGATATCATGTTCCCAGTCCACAGGGTTCCAGAACCAAGGCTCAGTCAGTTTCCCGGGGCACAGTATTCCACAATCTAAACAGATGTCATGTTCCCAGGCCACAGGTTTCCAGAATCACGCCTCAGTCATGTTCCCAGGCCACAGGGATCCAGAATCAAACCTCAGTCATATTGACAGGCCATAGGGTACCACCATCAAACGTCAGTCATATTCCCAGGCCTCAGGTTTCCAGGATCAAACCGATTTCATGTTCCCAGGCAACAGGGTACCAGAATCCAATACGATGTCATGTTCCCAGGACACAGGATTCCACACTGTACCATCAGTCACCTTCCCAGGCCAATGGTTTCCAGAATCAAACCTCAGTCATATTCCCAGGCCACATGGTTCCAGAATCAAACCTCAGTCGTGTTCCCAGGACACAGGGTTCCAGAATAAAACCTCAGTCATGTTCCCAGGACAGAGGTTTCAGAAATCAAATCCCAGTCATGTTCCCAGGCCACAGGGTTCCACAATTAAACCTCAGTCATATTCCCAGGCCAGAGGGTTCCACAATCAAACCTCAGTCCTGTTGCCAGGCCACGGTTCCACCATCAAGCCTCAGTCATGTTCCCAGGAATGAGTGTTCCACAATCAAACCTAAGTCACCTTGCCAAGCCACATGTTTCCACCATCAAACCTCAGACATATTCCCAGGCCACACGGTTCCAGAGTCAAACCATTCTCATGTTCCCAGGCCACAGGGTTCCAGAATCCACCCATGTCATGTTCCCAGGCCACAGGGTTCCAGAATCAACCCTCAGTTATATTCCCAGGCTACAGGGTTCCAGAATAAAACCTCAGTCATGATTCCAGTCCACAGGGTTCCAGAACCAAGGCTCAGTCAGGTTCCCGGGGCACAGTATTCCACAATCTAAACAGATGTCATGTTCCCAGGCCTCAGGATTCCAGAATCCACCCATGTTATGTTCCCAGGCCACAGGGTTCCAGAATCAATCCTCAGTCATATTCCCAGGCCTCAGGTCTCCAGAATCAAACCGATTTCATGTTCCCAGACAACAGGGTACCAGAATCCAATCCGATGTCATGTTCCCAGGCCACAGGATTCCACACTCTAACATCAGTCATCTTCCCAGGCCAATGGTTTCAAGAATCAAACCTCAGTCATATTCCCAGGCCACATGGTTCCAGAATCAAACCTCAGTCGTGTTCCCAGGACACAGGGTTCCAGAATAAAACCTCAGTCATGTTCCCAGGACACAGGTTTCAGAAATCAAATCCCAGTCATGTTCCCAGGCCACAGGGTTCCACAATTAAACCTCAGTCATATTCCCAGGCCAGAGGGTTCCACAATCAAACCTCAGTCCTGTTGCCAGGCCACAGTTCCACCATCAAGCCTCAGTCATGTTCCCAGGAATGAGTGTTCCACAATCAAACCTAAGTCACCTTGCCAAGCCACAGGTTTCCACCATCAAACCTCAGGCATGTTGTCAGGCCACAGGGTTCCACCGTCAAGCCTCACTCCTGTTCCCAAGCCTGAGGGTTCCACTATCAAACCTCAATCATGTTGCCAGGCCACAGGGTTCAACCATCAATCCTCAGTCATGTTCCCAGTAAACAGGGCTCCAGAATCAAACCAATGCTATGTTCCCATGCCACGGGGTTCCAGTATCAGGCCTCAGTCATGGTCCCCATGCACAGGGTTCCACAATCAAACCTCAGTCATGTTGCCAGTCCACAGGTTTCTGCCATCCAACCTCAGTCAAGTTCCCAGGCCACAGGGTTCCAGAATCAAGCCTCAGTCATTTTGCCAGGCCAGAGTGTTCCACCATCAAACCTCAGTCATGATCCCAGGCCACATGTTTCCACAATGAAACCTCAGTCATTTTCCCAGGCCAAAGGTTTCCAGAATCAAACCTCAGTCATATTCCCAGGACACGTGGTTCCAGAATCAAACCTGAGTCATGTTCGCAGGGCACAGGTTTCAACAATCAAACCTCAGTCATGTTCCCAGGACACAGGTGTCCAGCATCAAACCTCAGTCATGTTCCCAGGGAACAGGCTTCCAGAAACACACCTGAGTCATGTTCGCAGGGCACAGGTTTCCAGAATCAAACCTCAGGCTTGTTCCCAGGACACAGGTTTCCAGAATCAACCCGATATCATGTTCCCTGGCCACAGTCTTCCAGAATCAAAGCTCAGTCATGTTGCCAGGCCACAGGTTTCCACCATCAAAGCTCAGACATATTCCCAGGCCACACGGTTCCAGAGTCAAACCATTCTCATGTTCCCAGGCCACAGGGTTCCAGAATCCACGCATGTCATGTTCCCAGGCCACAGGGTTCCAGAATCAACCCTCAGTTATATTCCCAGGCTACAGGGTTCCAGAATAAAACCTCAGTCATGATTCCAGTCCACAGGGTTCCAGAACCAAGGCTCAGTCAGGTTCCCGGGGCACAGTATTCCACAATCTAAACAGATGTCATGTTCCCAGGCCTCAGGGTTCCAGAATCCACCCATGTTATGTTCCCAGGCCACAGGGTTCCAGAATCAATCCTCAGTTATGTTCCCAGGCCACAGGGTACCACCATCAAACCTCAGTCATATTCCCAGGCCTCAGGTTTCCAGAATCAAACCGATTTCATGTTCCCAGAAAACAGGGTACCAGAATCCAATCCGATGTCATGTTCCCAGGCCACAGGATTCCACACTCTAACAACAGTCATCTTCCCAGGCCAATGGTTTCAAGAATCAAACCTCAGTCATATTCCCAGGCCACATGGTTCCAGAAACAAACCTCAGTCGTGTTCCCAGGACACAGGGTTCCAGAATAAAACCTCAGTCATGTTCCCTGGACACAGGTTTCAGAAATCAAATCCCAGTCATGTTCCCAGGCCACAGGGTTCCACAATTAAACCTCAGTCATATTCCCAGGCCAGAGGGTTCCACAATCAAACCTTAGTCCTGTTGCCAGGCCACAGTTCCACCATCAAGCCTCAGTCATGTTCCCAGGCCAGAGTGTTCCACAATCAAACCTAAGACACCTTGCAAGCCACAGGGTTCCACCATCAAACCTCAGGCATGTTGCCAGGCCACAGGTTTCCACCATCAAACCTCAGACATGTTCCCAGGCCACAGGGTTCAGGAGTCAAACCGTTCGCAGGTTCCCAGGTAACAGGGTTCCAGAATCCACCGATGTCATGTTCCCAGTCCACAGGGTTCCAGAACCAAGGCTCAGTCAGGTTCCCGGGGCACAGTATTCCACAATCTAAACAGATGTCATGTTCCCAGGCCACAGGATTCCACACTCTAACCTCAGTCATGTTCCCAGGCGAATGGTTTCCAGAATCAAACCTCACTCATATTCCCAGGCCACATGGTTCCAGAATCAAACCTCAGTCGTCTTCCCAGGACACAGGGTTCTAGAATAAAACCTCAGTCATGTTCCCTGGACACAGGTTTCAGAAATGAAAGCCCAGTCATGTTCCCAGGCCACAGGGTTCCACAATTAAACCTCAGTCATATTCCCAGGCCAGAGGGTTCCACAATCAAACCTCAGTCCTGTTGCCAGGCCACAGTTCCACCATCAAGCCTCAGTCATGTTCCCAGGCCAGAGTGTTCCACAATCAAACCTAAGTCACCTTGCCAAGCCACAGGTTTCCACCATCAATCCTCAGACATGTTCTCAGGCCACAGGGTTCCAGAGTCAAACCGTTCGCAGGTTCCCAGGTCACAGGGTTCCAGAATCCACCGATATCATGTTCCCAGTCCACAGGGTTCCAGAACCAAGGCTCAGTCAGTTTCCCGGGGCACAGTATTCCACAATCTAAACAGATGTCATGTTCCCAGGCCACAGGTTTCCAGAATCACGCCTCAGTCATGTTCCCAGGCCACAGGGATCCAGAATCAAACCTCAGTCATATTGACAGGCCATAGGGTACCACCATCAAACGTCAGTCATATTCCCAGGCCTCAGGTTTCCAGGATCAAACCGATTTCATGTTCCCAGGCAACAGGGTACCAGAATCCAATACGATGTCATGTTCCCAGGACACAGGATTCCACACTGTACCATCAGTCACCTTCCCAGGCCAATGGTTTCCAGAATCAAACCTCAGTCATATTCCCAGGCCACATGGTTCCAGAATCAAACCTCAGTCGTGTTCCCAGGACACAGGGTTCCAGAATAAAACCTCAGTCATGTTCCCAGGACAGAGGTTTCAGAAATCAAATCCCAGTCATGTTCCCAGGCCACAGGGTTCCACAATTAAACCTCAGTCATATTCCCAGGCCAGAGGGTTCCACAATCAAACCTCAGTCCTGTTGCCAGGCCACGGTTCCACCATCAAGCCTCAGTCATGTTCCCAGGAATGAGTGTTCCACAATCAAACCTAAGTCACCTTGCCAAGCCACATGTTTCCACCATCAAACCTCAGACATATTCCCAGGCCACACGGTTCCAGAGTCAAACCATTCTCATGTTCCCAGGCCACAGGGTTCCAGAATCCACCCATGTCATGTTCCCAGGCCACAGGGTTCCAGAATCAACCCTCAGTTATATTCCCAGGCTACAGGGTTCCAGAATAAAACCTCAGTCATGATTCCAGTCCACAGGGTTCCAGAACCAAGGCTCAGTCAGGTTCCCGGGGCACAGTATTCCACAATCTAAACAGATGTCATGTTCCCAGGCCTCAGGATTCCAGAATCCACCCATGTTATGTTCCCAGGCCACAGGGTTCCAGAATCAATCCTCAGTCATATTCCCAGGCCTCAGGTCTCCAGAATCAAACCGATTTCATGTTCCCAGACAACAGGGTACCAGAATCCAATCCGATGTCATGTTCCCAGGCCACAGGATTCCACACTCTAACATCAGTCATCTTCCCAGGCCAATGGTTTCAAGAATCAAACCTCAGTCATATTCCCAGGCCACATGGTTCCAGAATCAAACCTCAGTCGTGTTCCCAGGACACAGGGTTCCAGAATAAAACCTCAGTCATGTTCCCAGGACACAGGTTTCAGAAATCAAATCCCAGTCATGTTCCCAGGCCACAGGGTTCCACAATTAAACCTCAGTCATATTCCCAGGCCAGAGGGTTCCACAATCAAACCTCAGTCCTGTTGCCAGGCCACAGTTCCACCATCAAGCCTCAGTCATGTTCCCAGGAATGAGTGTTCCACAATCAAACCTAAGTCACCTTGCCAAGCCACAGGTTTCCACCATCAAACCTCAGGCATGTTGTCAGGCCACAGGGTTCCACCGTCAAGCCTCACTCCTGTTCCCAAGCCTGAGGGTTCCACTATCAAACCTCAATCATGTTGCCAGGCCACAGGGTTCAACCATCAATCCTCAGTCATGTTCCCAGTAAACAGGGCTCCAGAATCAAACCAATGCTATGTTCCCATGCCACGGGGTTCCAGTATCAGGCCTCAGTCATGGTCCCCATGCACAGGGTTCCACAATCAAACCTCAGTCATGTTGCCAGTCCACAGGTTTCTGCCATCCAACCTCAGTCAAGTTCCCAGGCCACAGGGTTCCAGAATCAAGCCTCAGTCATTTTGCCAGGCCAGAGTGTTCCACCATCAAACCTCAGTCATGATCCCAGGCCACATGTTTCCACAATGAAACCTCAGTCATTTTCCCAGGCCAAAGGTTTCCAGAATCAAACCTCAGTCATATTCCCAGGACACGTGGTTCCAGAATCAAACCTGAGTCATGTTCGCAGGGCACAGGTTTCAACAATCAAACCTCAGTCATGTTCCCAGGGAACAGGCTTCCAGAAACACACCTGAGTCATGTTCGCAGGGCACAGGTTTCCAGAATCAAACCTCAGGCTTGTTCCCAGGACACAGGTTTCCAGAATCAACCCGATATCATGTTCCCTGGCCACAGTCTTCCAGAATCAAAGCTCAGTCATGTTGCCAGGCCACAGGTTTCCACCATCAAAGCTCAGACATATTCCCAGGCCACACGGTTCCAGAGTCAAACCATTCTCATGTTCCCAGGCCACAGGGTTCCAGAATCCACGCATGTCATGTTCCCAGGCCACAGGGTTCCAGAATCAACCCTCAGTTATATTCCCAGGCTACAGGGTTCCAGAATAAAACCTCAGTCATGATTCCAGTCCACAGGGTTCCAGAACCAAGGCTCAGTCAGGTTCCCGGGGCACAGTATTCCACAATCTAAACAGATGTCATGTTCCCAGGCCTCAGGGTTCCAGAATCCACCCATGTTATGTTCCCAGGCCACAGGGTTCCAGAATCAATCCTCAGTTATGTTCCCGGGCCACAGGGTACCACCATCAAACCTCAGTCATATTCCCAGGCCTCAGGTTTCCAGAATCAAAGCGATTTCATGTTCCCAGAAAACAGGGTACCAGAATCCAATCCGATGTCATGTTCCCAGGCCACAGGATTCCACACTCTAACATCAGTCATCTTCCCAGGCAAATGGTTTCAAGAATCAAACCTCAGTCATATTCCCAGGCCACATGGTTCCAGAAACAAACCTCAGTCGTGTTCCCAGGACACAGGGTTCCAGAATAAAACCTCAGTCATGTTCCCTGGACACAGGTTTCAGAAATCAAATCCCAGTCATGTTCCCAGGCCACAGGGTTCCACAATTAAACCTCAGTCATATTCCCAGGCCAGAGGGTTCCACAATCAAACCTTAGTCCTGTTGCCAGGCCACAGTTCCACCATCAACCCTCAGTCATGTTCCCAGGCCAGAGTGTTCCACAATCAAACCTAAGACACCTTGCAAGCCACAGGGTTCCACCATCAAACCTCAGGCATGTTGCCAGGCCACAGGTTTCCACCATCAAACCTCAGACATGTTCCCAGGCCACAGGGTTCAGGAGTCAAACCGTTCGCAGGTTCCCAGGTAACAGGGTTCCAGAATCCACCGATGTCATGTTCCCAGTCCACAGGGTTCCAGAACCAAGGCTCAGTCAGGTTCCCGGGGCACAGTATTCCACAATCTAAACAGATGTCATGTTCCCAGGCCACAGGATTCCACACTCTAACCTCAGTCATGTTCCCAGGCGAATGGTTTCCAGAATCAAACCTCACTCATATTCCCAGGCCACATGGTTCCAGAATCAAACCTCAGTCGTCTTCCCAGGACACAGGGTTCTAGAATAAAACCTCAGTCATGTTCCCTGGACACAGGTTTCAGAAATGAAAGCCCAGTCATGTTCCCAGGCCACAGGGTTCCACAATTAAACCTCAGTCATATTCCCAGGCCAGAGGGTTCCACAATCAAACCTCAGTCCTGTTGCCAGGCCACAGTTCCACCATCAAGCCTCAGTCATGTTCCCAGGCCAGAGTGTTCCACAATCAAACCTAAGTCACCTTGCCAAGCCACAGGTTTCCACCATCAATCCTCAGACATGTTCTCAGGCCACAGGGTTCCAGAGTCAAACCGTTCGCAGGTTCCCAGGTCACAGGGTTCCAGAATCCACCGATATCATGTTCCCAGTCCACAGGGTTCCAGAACCAAGGCTCAGTCAGTTTCCTGGGGCACAGTATTCCACAATCTAAACAGATGTCATGTTCCCAGGCCACAGGTTTCCAGAATCACGCCTCAGTCATGTTCCCAGGCCACAGGGATCCAGAATCAAACCTCAGTCATATTGACAGGCCATAGGGTACCACCATCAAACGTCAGTCATATTCCCAGGCCTCAGGTTTCCAGAATCAAACCGATTTCATGTTCCCAGGCAACAGGGTACCAGAATCCAATACGATGTCATGTTCCCAGGACACAGGATTCCACACTGTACCATCAGTCACCTTCCCAGGCCAATGGTTTCCAGAATCAAACCTCAGTCATATTCCCAGGCCACATGGTTCCAGAATCAAACCTCAGTCGTGTTCCCAGGACACAGGGTTCCAGAATAAAACCTCAGTCATGTTCCCAGGACAGAGGTTTCAGAAATCAAATCCCAGTCATGTTCCCAGGCCACAGGGTTCCACAATTAAACCTCAGTCATATTCCCAGGCCAGAAGGTTCCACAATCAAACCTCAGTCCTGTTGCCAGGCCACCGTTCCACCATCAAGCCTCAGTCATGTTCCCAGGAACGAGTGTTCCACAATCAAACCTAAGTCACCTTGCCAAGCCACAGGTTTCCACCATCAAACCTCAGGCATGTTGCCAGGCCACAGGGTTCCACCATCAAGCCTCACTCCTGTTCCCAAGCCTGAGGGTTCCACTATCAAACCTCAATCATGTTGCCAGGCCACAGGGTTCAACCATCAATCCTCAGTCATGTTCCCAGTAAACAGGGCTCCAGAATCAAACCAATGCTATGTTCCCATGCCACGGGGTTCCAGTATCAGGCCTCAGTCATGGTCCCCATGCACAGGGTTCCACAATCAAACCTCAGTCATGTTGCCAGTCCACAGGTTTCTGCCATCCAACCTCAGTCAAGTTCCCAGGCCACAGGGTTCCAGAATCAAGCCTCAGTCATTTTGCCAGGCCAGAGTGTTCCACCATCAAACCTCAGTCATGATCCCAGGCCACATGTTTCCACAATGAAACCTCAGTCATTTTCCCAGGCCAAAGGTTTCCAGAATCAAACCTCAGTCATATTCCCAGGACACGTGGTTCCAGAATCAAACCTGAGTCATGTTCGCAGGGCACAGGTTTCAACAATCAAACCTCAGTCATGTTCCCAGGACACAGGTGTCCAGCATCAAACCTCAGTCATGTTCCCAGGGAACAGGCTTCCAGAAACACACCTGAGTCATGTTCGCAGGGCACAGGTTTCCAGAATCAAACCTCAGGCTTGTTCCCAGGACACAGGTTTCCAGAATCAACCCGATATCATGTTCCCTGGCCACAGTCTTCCAGAATCAAAGCTCAGTCATGTTGCCAGGCCACAGGTTTCCACCATCAAAGCTCAGACATATTCCCAGGCCACACGGTTCCAGAGTCAAACCATTCTCATGTTCCCAGGCCACAGGGTTCCAGAATCCACCCATGTCATGTTCCCAGGCCACAGGGTTCCAGAATCAACCCTCAGTTATATTCCCAGGCTACAGGGTTCCAGAATAAAACCTCAGTCATGATTCCAGTCCACAGGGTTCCAGAACCAAGGCTCAGTCAGGTTCCCGGGGCAGAGTATTCCACAATCAAAACAGATGTCATGTTCCCAGGCCAGAGGGTTCCACAATCAAACCTTAGTCCTGTTGCCAGGCCACAGTTCCACCATCAAGCCTCCGTCATGTTCCCAGGCCAGAGTGTTCCACAATCAAACCTAAGACACCTTGCAAGCCACAGGGTTCCACCATCAAACCTCAGGCATGTTGCCAGGCCACAGGTTTCCACCATAAAACCTCAGTCATGTTCCCAGGCCACAGGGATCCAGAATCAAACCTCAGTCATATTGACAGGCCTCAGGTTTCCAGAATCAAACCAATTTCATTTTCCCAGGCAACAGGGTACCAGAATCCAATCCGATGTCATGTTCCCAGGCCACAGGATTCCACACTCTAACATCAGTCACATTCCCAGGCCAATGGTTTCCAGA
Organism: Balaenoptera physalus; assembly: GCF_965194825.1. NCBI lineage: Eukaryota > Metazoa > Chordata > Mammalia > Artiodactyla > Balaenopteridae > Balaenoptera > Balaenoptera physalus. Next base: position 1,923,492 of record NW_028126464.1, read on the forward strand.
ATCAAACCTCAGTCATATTCCCAGGCCACATGGTTCCAGAATCAAACCTCAGTCATATTCCCAGGCCAGAGGGTTCCACAATTAAACCTCAGTCCTGTTGCCTGGCCACAGTTCCACCATCAAGCCTCACTCATATTCCCAAACCTGAGGGTTCCACTATCAAACCTAAATCATGTTGCCAGGCCAAAGGGTTCAACCATCAAACCTCAGTCATGTTCCCAGTAAACAGGGCTCCAGAATCAAACCAATGGCATGTTCCCACGCCACGGGGTTCCAGTATCAGGCCTCAGTCTTGGTCCCCGTGCACAGGGTTACACAATCAAACCTCAGTCATGTTGCCAGTCCACAGGTTTCTGCCATCCAACCTCAGTCAAGTTCCCAGGCCACAGGGTTCCAGAATCAAGCCTCAGTCATTTTGCCAGGCCAGACTGTTCCACCATCAAACCTCAGTCATGATCCAAGGCCACATGTTTCCACAATGAAACCTCAGTCATTTTCCCAGGCCAAAGGTTTCCAGAATCAAACCTCAGTCATATTCCCAGGACACATGGTTCCAGAATCCAATCTGAGTCATGTTCGCAGGCCACAGGTTTCAACAATCAAACCTCAGTCATGTTCCCAGGACACAGGTGTCCAGAATCAAACCTCAGTCATGTTCCCAGGGAACAGGCTTCCAGAAACAAACCTCAGTCCTGTTCCCAGGCCACAGGGTTCCAGAATCAACCCGATATCATGTTCCCTGGCCAGAGTCTTCAAGAATCAAACCTCAATCATGTTGCCAGGCCACAGGTTTTCAACATCAAACCTCAGACATGTTCCCAGGCCACAGGGTACCAGAGTCAAACCGTTCGCAGGTTCCCAGGTCACAGGGTTCCAGAATGAATCGACAGTTATTTTCCCAGTCTACAGGGTTCCAGAATAAAACCTCAGTCACGTTCCCAGTCCACAGGGTTCCAGAACGAAGGCTCAGTCAGGTTCCCGTGGCACAGTATTCCACAATCTAAACAGATGTCATGTTCCCAGGCCACAGCTTTCCAGAATCACGCCTCAGTCATGTTCCCAGGCCAAAGGGATCCAGAATCAAACCTCAGTCATATTGCCAGGCCATAGGGTAGCACCATCAAACCTCAGTCATATTCCCAGGCCTCAGGTTTCCAGAATCAAACCGATTTCATGTTCCCAGGCAACAGGGTACCAGAATACAATCCGATGTCATGTTCGCAGGCCACAGGATTCCACACTCTAACATCAGTCATGTTCCTAGGCCACAGGGAATCAAAATCAAACCTCAGTCATGTTGCCAGGCCATAGGGTACCACCATCAAATCTCAGTCATATTCCCAGGCCTCAGATTTCCAGAATCAAACCGATTTCATGTTGCCAGGCAACAGGGTACCAGAATCCAAACCGATGTCATGTTCCCAGGCCACAGAATTCCACACTCTAACATCAGTCATGTTCCCAGGCCAATGGTTTCCAGAATCAAACCTCAGTCATATTCCCAGGCCACATGGATCTAGAATCAAACCTCAGTCGTGTTCCCAGGACACAGGTTTCCAGAATAAAACCTCAGTCATATTCCCTGGACACAGGTTTCAGAAATCAAATCCCAGTCATGTTCCCAGGCCACAGGGTTCCACAATTAAACCTCAGTCATATTCCCAGGCCAGAGGGTTCCACAATCAAACCTCAGTCCTGTTGCCAGGCCACGGTTCCACCATCAAGCCTCAGTCATGTTCCCAGGCCAGAGTGTTCCACAATCAAACCTAAGTCACCTTGCCAAGCCACAGGGTTCCACCATCAAACCTCAGGCATGTTGCCAGGCCACAGGGTTCCACCATCAAGCCTCACTCATGTTCCCAAGCCTGAGGGTTCCACTGTCAAACCTCAATCATGTTGCCAGGCCACAGGGTTCAACCATCAAACCTCAGTCATGTTCCCAGTAAACAGGGCTCCAGAATCAAGCCTCAGTCATTTTTCCAGGCCAGAGTGTTCCACCATCAAACCTCAGTCATAATCCCAGGCCACATGTTTCCACAATGAAACCTCACTCATTTTTCCAGGACAAAGGTTTCCAGAATCAAACCTCAGTCATATTCCCAGGACACATGGTTCCAGAATCAACCTGAGTCATGTTCGCAAGCCACAGGTTTCAACAGTCAAACCTCAGTCATGTTCCCAGGACACAGGTGTCCAGAATCAAACCTCAGTCATGTTCCCAAGCCACAGGGTTGCAGAATCAAACCTCAGTATAGTTCCCAGGACACAGATGTCCAGAATCAAACCTCAGTCATGTTCCCAGTCCACAGGGTTTCAGAAACAAGGCTCAGTCAGGTTCCCGGGGCACAGGGTTCCAGAATCAAACCTCAGTCTTGTTCCCAGGACACAGGTTTCCAGAATCAACCCGATATCATGTTCCCTGGCCAAAGTCGTCCAGAATCAAACCTCAGTCATGTTGCCAGGCCACAGGTTTCCACCATCAAACCTCAGACATGTTCCCAGGCCACAGGGTACTAGAGTCAAACCGTTCGCAGGTTCCCAGGCCACAGAGTTCCAGAATCCACCGATGTCATGCTGCCAGGCCACAGGGTTCCAGAATCAATCCTCAGTTATGTTCGCAGGCTACAGGGTTTCAGAATAAAACCTCAGTCATGTTCCCAGTTCACAGGGTTCCAGAATCAAGGCTCATTCAGGTTCCCGGGGCACAGTATTCCACCATCTAAACAGATGTTATGCTCCCAGCCCTCAGGGTTCCAGAATCCACCGATGTCATGTTCCCAGGCCACAGGGTTCAGAATCAATCCTCAGTTATGTTCCCAGTCCACAGGGTTCCAGAACAAAGTCTCAGTCAGGTTCCCGGTGCAGAGTATTCCACAATCTAAATAGATGTCATGTTCCCAGGCCACAGGTTTACAGGATCACGCCTCAGTCATTTTCCCAGGCCTCAGGGATCCAGAATCAAACCTCAGTCATATTCTCAGGCCACATGGTTCCAGAATCAAAACTCAGTCGTGTTCCCAGGACACAGGGTTCCAGAATAAAACCTCAGTCATGTTCCCTGGACACAGGTTTCAGAAATAAAATCCCAGTCATGTTCCCAGGCCACAGGGTTCCACAATTAAACCTCAGTCATATTCCCCGGCCAGAGGGTTCCACAATCAAACCTCAGTACTGTTGCCAGGCCATAGGGAACCACCATCAAACCTCAGTCATATTCCCAGGCCTCAGGTTTCCAGAATCAAACCGATTTCATGTTCCCAGGCAACAGGGTTCCAGAATCAATCCTCAGTCAAGTTCCCAGTCCACAGGGTTCCAGAACCAATGCTCAGTCAGGTTTCCGGGGCACAGTATGCCACAATCTAAACAGATGTCATGTTCCGAGGCCACAGTTTCCCAGAATCACGCCTCAGTCATGTTCCCAGACCACAGCGATCCAGATTTAAACCTCAGTCTTGCTCCCAGGACACAGGTTTCCAAAATCAACCCGATATCTTGTTCCCTGGCCACAGTCTTCGAGAGTCAAACCTCAGTCATGTTTCCAGGCCACAGGTTTCCACCATCAAACCTCAGACATGTTCCCAGGCCACAGGGTTCAAGAGTCAAACCGTTCGCAGGTTCCCAGGCCACAGGGTTCTAGAATCCACCGATGTCATGCTGCCAGGCCACAGGGTTCCAGAATCAATCCTCAGTCATGTTCCCAGTCCACAGGGTTCCAGAACCAATGCTCAGTCAGGTTTCCGGGGCACAGTATGCCACAATCTAAACAGATGTCATGTTCCGCGGCCACAGTTTCCCAGAATCACGCCTCAGTCATGTTCCCAGACCACAGGGATCCAGATTTAAACCTCAGTCTTGTTCCCAGGACACAGGTTTCCAAAATCAACCCGATATCTTGTTCCCTGGCCACAGTCTTCCAGAGTCAAACCTCAGTCATGTTTCCAGGCCACAGGTTTCCACCATCAAACCTCAGACATGTTCCCAGGCCACAGGGTTCAAGAGTCAAACCGTTTGCAGGTTCCCAGGCCACAGGGTTCCAGAATCCACCGATGTCATGCTGCCAGGCCACAGGGTTCCAGAATCAATCCTCAGTCATGTTCCCAGTCCACAGGGTTCCAGAACCAAGTCTCAGTCAGGTTCCCGGTGCAGAGTATTCCACAATCTAAACAGATGTCATATTCCCAGGCCACAGGTTTACAGAATCATGCCTCAGTCATTTTCGCAGGCCACAGGGATCCAGAATCAAAACTCAGTCGTGTTCCCAGGACACAGGGTTCCAGAATAAAACCTCAGTCATGTTCCCTGGACACAGGATTCAGAAATAAAATCCCAGTCATGTTCCCAGGCCACAGGGTTCCACAATTAAACCTCAGTCATATTCCCCGGCCAGAGGGTTCCACAATCAAACCTCAGTACTGTTGCCAGGCCATAGGGAACCACCATCAAACCTCAGTCATATTCCCAGGCCTCAGGTTTCCAGAATCAAACCGATTTCATGTTCCCAGGCAACAGGGTACCAGAATACAATCCGATGTCATGTTCCCCGGCCACAGGATTCCACACTCTAACATCAGTCATGTTCCCAGTCCAATGGTTTCCAGAATCAAACCTCAGTCATATTCCCAGGCCACAGGGTTCCAGAATCAAACCTCAGTCGTGTTCCCAGGACACAGGGTTCCAGAATAAAACCTCAGTCATGTTCCCTGGACACAGGTTTCAGAAATCAAATCCCAGTCATGTTCCCAGGCCACAGGGTTCCACAATTAAACCTCAGTCATATTCCCAGGCCAGAGGGTTCCACAATCAAACCTCAGTCCTGTTGCCTGGCCACAGTTCCACCATCAAGCCTCAGTCATGTTCCCAGGCCAGAGTGTTCCACAATCAAACCTAATTCATCTTGTCAAGCCACAAGTTTCCACCATCAAACCTCAGTCATGTTGCCATTCCACTGGTTTCTGCCATCCAACCTCAGTCAAGTTCCCAGGCCACAGGGTTCCAGAATCAAGCCTCAGTCATTTTGCCAAGCCAGAGTGTTCCACCATCAAACCTCAGTCATGATCCAAGGCCACATGTTTCCACAATGAAACATCAGTCATTTTCCCAGGCCAAAGGTTTCCAGAATCAAACCTCAGTCATATTCCCAGGACACGTGGTTCCAGAATCAAACCTGAGTCATGTTCGCAGGGCACAGGTTTCAACAATCAAACCTCAGTAATGTTTCCAGGACACAGGTGTCCAGAATCAAACCTCAGTCATGTTCCCAGGGAACAGGCTTCCAGAAACAAACCTCAGTCCTGTTCCCAGGCCACAGGGTTCCAGAATCAACCCGATATCATGTTCCCTGGCCAGAGTCTTCAAGAATCAAACCTCAATCATGTTGCCAGGCCACAGGTTTTCAACATCAAACGTCAGACATGTTCCCAGGCCACAGGGTACCAGAGTCAAACCGTTCGCAGGTTCCCAGGTCACAGGGTTCCAGAATCAATCGACAGTTATTTTCCCAGTCTACAGGGTTCCAGAATAAAACCTCAGTCAAGTTCCCAGTCCACAGGGTTCCAGAACGAAGGCGCAGTCAGGTTCCCGTGGCACAGTATTCCACAATCTAAACAGATGTCATGTTCCCAGGCCACAGCTTTCCAGAATCACGCCTCAGTCATGTTCCCAGGCCAAAGGGATCCAGAATCAAACCTCAGTCATATTGCCAGGCCATAGGGTAGCACCATCAAACCTCAGTCATATTCCCAGGCCTCAGGTTTCCAGAATCAAACCGATTTCATGTTCCCAGGCAACAGGGTACCAGAATCCAAACCTCAGTCATGTTCGCAGGCCACAGGATTCCACACTCTAACATCAGTCATGTTCCTAGGCCACAGGGAATCAGAATCAAACCTCAGTCATGTTGCCAGGCCATAGGGTACCACCATCAAATCTCAGTCATATTCCCAGGCCTCAGATTTCCAGAATCAAACCGATTTCATGTTGCCAGGCAACAGGGTACCAGAATACAAACCGATGACATGTTCCCACGACACAGAATTCCACACTCTAACATCAGTCATGTTCCCAGGCCAATGGTTTCCAGAATCAAACTTCAGTCATATTCCCAGGCCACATGGATCTAGAATCAAACCTCAGTCGTGTTCCCAGGACACAGGGTTCCAGAATAAAACCTCAGTCATATTCCCTGGACACAGGTTTCAGAAATCAAATCCCAGTCATGTTCCCAGGCCACAGGGTTCCACAATTAAACCTCAGTCATATTCCCAGGCCAGAGGGTTCCACAATCAAACCTCAGTCCTGTTGCCAGGCCACGGTTCCACCATCAAGCCTCAGTCATGTTCCCAGGGAACAGGCTTCCAGAAACAAACCTCAGTCATGTTCCCAAGGCACAGGGTTCCAGAATCAAACCTCAGTTGTGTTCCCAGGACACAGGGTTCCAGAATAAAACCTCAGTCATGTTCCCTGGACACAGGTTTCAGAAATAAAATCCCAGTCATGTTCTCAGGCCACAGGGTTCCACAATTAAACCTCAGTCATATTCACAGGACAGAGGGTTCCACAATCAAACCTCACTCCTGTTGCCAGGCCACGGTTCCACCATCAAGCGTCAGTCATGTTCCCAGGACAGAGTGTTCCACAATCAAATCTAATTCATCTTGCAGAGCCACAGGGTTCCACCATCTAGCCTCACTCATGTTCCCAAGCCTGAGGGTTCCACTATCAAACCTCAGTCATATTCCCAGGCCAGAGGGTTCCACAATCAAACCTCAGTCCTGTGGCCAGGCCACGGTTCCACCATCAAGCGTCAGTCATGTTCCCAGGACAGAGTGTTCCACAATCAAATCTAATTCATCTTGCAGAGCCACAGGGTTCCACCATCAAGCCTCACTCATGTTCCCAAGCCTGAGGGTTCCACTATCAAACCTCAGTCATGTTGCCAGTCCACAGGTTTCTGCCATCCAACCTCAGTCAAGTTCCCAGGCCACAGGGTTCCGGAATCAAGCCTCAGTTATTTTGCCAGGCCAGAGTGTTCCACGATCAAACCTCAGTCATAATCCTAGGCCACATGTTTCCACAATGAAACCTCAGTCATTTTCCCAGGCCAAAGGATTCCAGAATCAAACCTCAGTCATATTCCCAGGACACGTGGTTCCAGAAATAAACCTGAGTCATGTTCGCAGGGCACAGGTTTCAACAATCAAACCTCAGTCATGTTCCCAAGACACAGGTGTCCAGAATCAAACCGCAGTCATGTTCCCAGGGAACAGGCTTCCAGAAACAAACCTCAGTCATGTTCCCAGGCCACAGGGTTCCAGAATCAAACCTCAGTCTTGTTCCCAGGACACAGGTTTCCAGAATCAACCCGATATCATGTTCCCTGGCCACAGTCTTCCAGAATCAAACCTCAGTCATGTTGCCAGGCCACAGGTTTCCACCATCAAAGCTCAGACATATTCCCAGGCCACAGGGTTCCAGACTAAAACCGTTCTCATGTTCCCAGGCCACAGGGTTCCAGAATCCACCGATGTCATGTTCCCAGGCCACAGGGTTCCAGAATCAATCATCAGTTATGTTCCCAGGCTACAGGGTTCCAGAATAAAACTTCAGTCATGTTCCCAGTCCACAGGTTTCCAGAACCAAGGCTCAGTCAGTTTCCCGGGCCACAGTATTCCACAATCTAAACAGATGTCATGTGCCCAGGCCTCAGGGTTCCAGAATCCACCCATGTCATGTTCCCAGGCCACAGGGTTCCAGAATCAATCCTCAGTCAAGTTCCCAGTCCACAGGGTTCCAGAACCAAGGCTCAGTTAGGTTTCCGGGGCACTGTATTCCACAATCTAAACAGATGTCATGTTCCGAGGCCACAGTTTCCCAGAATCACGCCTCAGTCATGTTCCCAGACCACAGGGATCCAGATTCAAACCTCAGTCTTGTTCCCAGGACACAGGTTTCCAAAATCAACCCGATATCTTGTTCCCTGGCCACAGTCTTCCAGAATCAAACCTCAGTCATGTTTCCAGGCCACAGGTTTCCACCATCAAACCTCAGACATGTTCCCAGGCCACAGGGTTCAAGAGTCAAACCGTTCGCAGTTTCCCAGGCCACAGGGTTCCAGAATCCACCGATGTCATGCTGCCAGGCCACAGGGTTCCAGAATCAATCCTCAGTCATGTTCCCAGTCCACAGGGTTCCAGAACAAAGTCTCAGTCAGGTTCCCGATGCAGAGTATTCCACAATCTAAATAGATGTCATGTTCCCAGGCCACAGGTTTACAGAATCACGCCTCAGTCATTTTCCCAGGCCACAGGGATCCAGAATCAAACCTCAGTCATATTCTCAGGCCACATGGTTCCAGAATCAAAACTCAGTCGTGTTCCCAGGACACAGGGTTCCAGAAGAAAACCTCAGTCATGTTCCCTGGACACAGGTTTCAGAAATAAAATCCCAGTCATGTTCCCAGGCCACAGGGTTCCACAATTAAACCTCAGTCATATTCCCCGGCCAGAGGGTTCCACAATCAAACCTCAGTACTGTTGCCAGGCCATAGGGTACCACCATCAAACCTCAGTCATATTCCCAGGCCTCAGGTTTCCAGAATCAAACCGATTTCATGTTCCCAGGCACCAGGGTACCAGAATACAATCCGATGTCATGTTCCCAGGCCACAGGATTCTACACTCTAACATCAGTCATGTTCCCAGGCCAATGGTTTCCAGAATCAAACCTCAGTCATATTCCCAGGCCACAGGGTTCCATAATCAAACCTCAGTCATGTTCCCAGGCCACAGGGTTCCAGAATCAATCCTCAGTTATGTTCCCAGGCTACAGGTTTCCAGAATAAAACCTCAGTCATTTTCCCAGTCCACAGGGTTCCAGAATCAAGGCTCATTCAGGTTCCCGGGGCACAGTATTCCACCATCTAAACAGATGTTATGTTCCCAGCCCTCAGGGTTCCAGAATCCACCGATGTCATGTTCCCAGGCCACAGGGTTCAGAATCAATCCTCAGTTATGTTCCCAGTCTACAGGGTTTCAGAATAAAACCTCAGTCGTGTTCCCAGGACACAGGTTTCAAAAATAAAATCCCAGTCATGTTCCAAGGCCACTGGGTTCCACAATTAAACCTCAGTCATATTCCCAGGCCAGAGGGTTCCACAATCAAACCTCAGTCCTCTTGCCAGACCACGGTTCCACCATCAAGCGTCAGTCATTTTCCCAGGCCAGAGTGTTCCACAATCAAATCTAATTCATCTTGCATAGCCACAGGGTTCCACCATCAAGCCTCACTCATGTTCCCAAGCCTGAGGGTTCCACTATCAAACCTCAATCATTTTGCCAGGCCACAGGGTTCAACCATCAATCCTCAGTCATGTTCCCAGTCAACAGGGCTCCAGAATCAAACCAATGTCATGTTCCCACCCCACGGGGTTCCAGTATCAGGCCTCAGTCATGGTCCCCGTGCACAGGGTTCCACAATCAAACCTCAGTAAAGTTGCCAGTCCACAGGTTTCTGACATCAAACCAGAGTCAAGTTTCCAGGCCACAGCGTTCCAGAATCAAGCCTCAGTCATTTTGCCAGGCCAGAGTGTTCGACCATCAAACCTCAGTCATGATCCCAGGCCACATGTTTCCACAATGAAACCTCAGTCATTTTCCCAGGCCAAAGGTTTCCAGAATCAAACCTCAGTCATATTCCCAGGACACGTGGTTCCAGAATCAAACCTGAGTCATGTTCGCAGGGCACAGGATTCAACAATCAAACCTCCGTCATGTTCCCAAGACACAGGTGTCCAGAATCAAACCTCAGTCATGTTCCCAGGGAACAGGCTTCCAGAAACAAACCTCAGTCATGTTCCCAGGCCACAGGGTTCCAGAACCAAGTCTCAGACAGGTTCCCGGTGCAGAGTATTCCACAATCTAAACAGATGTCATGTTCCCAGGCCACAGGTTTACAGAATCACGCCTCAGTCATTTTCCCAGGCCATAGGGATCCAGAATCAAACCTCAGTCATATTCCCAGGCCACATGTTTCCAGAATCAAAACTCAGTCGTGTTCCCAGGACACAGCGTTCCAGAATAAAACCTCAGTCATGTTCCCTGGACACAGTTTTCAGAAATCAAATCCCAGTCATGTTCCCAGGCCACAGGGTTCCACAATTAAACCTCAGTCATATTCCCCGGCCAGAGGGTTCCACAATCAAACCTCAGTACTGTTGCCAGGCCATAGGGTACCACCATCAAACCTCAGTCATATTCCCAGGCCTCAGGTTTCCAGAATCAAACCGATTTCATGTTCCCAGGCAACAGGGTACCAGAATACAATCCTATGTCATGTTCCCAGGCCACAGGATTCCACACTCTAACATCAGTCATGTTCCCAGCCCAATGGTTTCCAGAATCAAACCTCAGTCATATTCCCAGGCCACAGGGTTCCAGAATCAAACCTCAGTCGTGTTCCCAGGACACAGGGTTCCAGAATAAAACCTCAGTCATGTTCCCTGGACACAGGTTTCAGAAATAAAATCCCAGTCATGTTCTCAGGCCACAGGGTTCCACAATTAAACCTCAGTCATATTCACAGGACAGAGGGTTCCACAATCAAACCTCACTCCTGTTGCCAGGCCACGGTTCCACCATCAAGCGTCAGTCATGTTCCCAGGACAGAGTGTTCCACAATCAAATCTAATTCATCTTGCAGAGCCACTGGGTTCCACCATCAAGCCTCACTCATGTTCCCAAGCCTGAGGGTTCCACTATCAAACCTCAGTCATGTTGCCAGTCCACAGGTTTCTGCCATCCAACCTCAGTCAAGTTCCCAGGCCACAGGGTTCCGGAATCAAGCCTCAGTTATTTTGCCAGGCCAGAGTGTTCCACGATCAAACCTCAGTCATAATCCTAGGCCACATGTTTCCACAATGAAACCTCAGTCATTTTCCCAGGCCAAAGGATTCCAGAATCAAACCTCAGTCATATTCCCAGGACACGTGGTTCCAGAAATAAACCTGAGTCATGTTCGCAGGGCACAGGTTTCAACAATCAAACCTCAGTCATGTTCCCAAGACACAGGTGTCCAGAATCAAACCGCAGTCATGTTCCCAGGGAACAGGCTTCCAGAAACAAACCTCAGTCATGTTCCCAGGCCACAGGGTTCCAGAATCAAACCTCAGTCTTGTTCCCAGGACACAGGTTTCCAGAATCAACCCGATATCATGTTCCCTGGCCACAGTCTTCCAGAATCAAACCTCAGTCATGTTGCCAGGCCACAGGTTTCCACCATCAAAGCTCAGACATATTCCCAGGCCACAGGGTTCCAAACTAAAACCGTTCTCATGTTCCCAGGCCACAGGGTTCCAGAATCCACCGATGTCATGTTCCCAGGCCACAGGGTTCCAGAATCAATCATCAGTTATGTTCCCAGGCTACAGGGTTCCAGAATAAAACTTCAGTCATGTTCCCAGTCCACAGGTTTCCAGAACCAAGGCTCAGTCAGTTTCCCGGGCAACAGTATTCCACAATCTAAACAGATGTCATGTGCCCAGGCCTCAGGGTTCCAGAATCCACCCATGTCATGTTCCCAGGCCACAGGTTTCCACAATCAATCCTCAGTTATGTTCCCAGGCTACAGGGTTCCAGAATAAAACCTCAGTCATATTCCCAGTCCACGGGGTTCCAGAACCAAGACTCAGTCAGTTTCCCGGGCCACAGTATTCCACAATCTAAACAGATGTCATGTTCCCAGGCCTCAGGGTTCCAGAATCCACCCATGTCATGTTCCCAGGCCACAGGGTTCCAGAATCAATCCTCAGTCAAGTTCCCAGTCCACAGGGTTCCAGAACCAAGGCTCAGTCAGGTTTCCGGGGCACTGTATTCCAAAATCTAAACAGATGTCATGTTCCAAGGCCACAGTTTCCCAGAATCACGCCTCAGTCATGTTCCCAGACCACAGGGATCCAGATTCAAACCTCAGTCTTGTTCCCAGGACACAGGTTTCCAAAATCAACCCGATATCTTGTTCCCTGGCCACAGTCTTCCAGAATCAAACCTCAGTCATGTTTCCAGGCCACAGGTTTCCACCATCAAACCTCAGACATGTTCCTAGGCCACAGGGTTCAAGAGTCAAACCGTTCGCAGTTTCCCAGGCCACAGGGTTCCAAAATCCACCGATGTCATGCTGCCAGGCCACAGGGTTCCAGAATCAATCCTCAGTCATGTTCCCAGTCCACAGGGTTCCAGAACAAAGTCTCAGTCAGGTTCCCGGTACAGAGTATTCCACAATCTAAATAGATGTCATGTTCCCAGGCCACAGGTTTACAGAATCACGCCTCAGTCATTTTCCCAGGCCACAGGGATCCAGAATCAAACCTCAGTCATATTCTCAGGCCACATGGTTCCAGAATCAAAACTCAGTCGTGTTCTCAGGACACAGGGTTCCAGAATAAAACCTCAGTCATGTTCCCTGGACACAGGTTTCAGAAATAAAATCCCAGTCATGTTCTCAGGCCACAGGGTTCCACAATTAAACCTCAGTCATATTCACAGGACAGAGGGTTCCACAATCAAACCTCACTCCTGTTGCCAGGCCACGGTTCCACCATCAAGCGTCAGTCATGTTCCCAGGACAGAGTGTTCCACAATCAAATCTAATTCATCTTGCAGAGCCACAGGGTTCCACCATCAAGCCTCACTCATGTTCCCAAGCCTGAGGGTTCCACTATCAAACCTCAGTCATGTTGCCAGTCCACAGGTTTCTGCCATCCAACCTCAGTCAAGTTCCCAGGCCACAGGGTTCCGGAATCAAGCCTCAGTTATTTTGCCAGGCCAGAGTGTTCCACGATCAAACCTCAGTCATAATCCTAGGCCACATGTTTCCACAATGAAACCTCAGTCATTTTCCCAGGCCAAAGGATTCCAGAATCAAACCTCAGTCATATTCCCAGGACACTTGGTTCCAGAAATAAACCTGAGTCATGTTCGCAGGGCACAGGTTTCAACAATCAAACCTCAGTCATGTTCCCAAGACACAGGTGTCCAGAATCAAACCGCAGTCATGTTCCCAGGGAACAGGCTTCCAGAAGCAAACCTCAGTCATGTTCCCAGGCCACAGGGTTCCAGAATCAAACCTCAGTCTTGTTCCCAGGACACAGGTTTCCAGAATCAACCCGATATCATGTTCCCTGGCCACAGTCTTCCAGAATCAAACCTCAGTCATGTTGCCAGGCCACAGGTTTCCACCATCAAAGCTCAGACATATTCCCAGGCCACAGGGTTCCAAACTAAAACCGTTCTCATGTTCCCAGGCCACAGGGTTCCAGAATCCACCGATGTCATGTTCCCAGGCCACAGGGTTCCAGAATCAATCATCAGTTATGTTCCCAGGCTACAGGGTTCCAGAATAAAACTTCAGTCATGTTCCCAGTCCACAGGTTTCCAGAACCAAGGCTCAGTCAGTTTCCCGGGCAACAGTATTCCACAATCTAAACAGATGTCATGTGCCCAGGCCTCAGGGTTCCAGAATCCACCCATGTCATGTTCCCAGGCCACAGGTTTCCACAATCAATCCTCAGTTATGTTCCCAGGCTACAGGGTTCCAGAATAAAACCTCAGTCATATTCCCAGTCCACGGGGTTCCAGAACCAAGACTCAGTCAGTTTCCCGGGCCACAGTATTCCACAATCTAAACAGATGTCATGTTCCCAGGCCTCAGGGTTCCAGAATCCACCCATGTCATGTTCCCAGGCCACAGGGTTCCAGAATCAATCCTCAGTCAAGTTCCCAGTCCACAGGGTTCCAGAACCAAGGCTCAGTCAGGTTTCCGGGGCACTGTATTCCAAAATCTAAACAGATGTCATGTTCCAAGGCCACAGTTTCCCAGAATCACGCCTCAGTCATATTCCCAGACCACAGGGATCCAGATTCAAACCTCAGTCTTGTTCCCAGGACACAGGTTTCCAAAATCAACCCGATATCTTGTTCCCTGGCCACAGTCTTCCAGAATCAAACCTCAGTCATGTTTCCAGGCCACAGGTTTCCACCATCAAACCTCAGACATGTTCCTAGGCCACAGGGTTCAAGAGTCAAACCGTTCGCAGTTTCCCAGGCCACAGGGTTCCAAAATCCACCGATGTCATGCTGCCAGGCCACAGGGTTCCAGAATCAATCCTCAGTCATGTTCCCAGTCCACAGGGTTCCAGAACAAAGTCTCAGTCAGGTTCCCGGTACAGAGTATTCCACAATCTAAATAGATGTCATGTTCCCAGGCCACAGGTTTACAGAATCACGCCTCAGTCATTTTCCCAGGCCACAGGGATCCAGAATCAAACCTCAGTCATATTCTCAGGCCACATGGTTCCAGAATCAAAACTCAGTCGTGTTCCCAGGACACAGGGTTCCAGAATAAAACCTCAGTCATGTTCCCTGGACACAGGTTTCAGAAATAAATTCCCAGTCATGTTCCCAGGCCACAGGGTTCCACAATTAAACCTCAGTCATATTCCCCGGCCAGAGGGTTCCACAATCAAACCTCAGTACTGTTGCCAGGCCATAGGGTACCACCATCAAACCTCAGTCATATTCCCAGGCCTCAGGTTTCCAGAATCAAACCGATTTCATGTTCCCAGGCAACAGGGTACCAGAATACAATCCGATGTCATGTTCCCAGGCCACAGGATTCTACACTCTAACATCAGTCATGTTCCCAGGCCAATGGTTTCCAGAATCAAACCTCAGTCATATTCCCAGGCCACAGGGTTCCATAATCAAACCTCAGTCATGTTCCCAGGCCACAGGGTTCCAGAATCAATCCTCAGTTATGTTCCCAGGCTATAGGTTTCCAGAATAAAACCTCAGTCCTGTTCCCAGGCCACAGGGTTCCAGAATCAAGCTTCAGTCTTGTTCGCAGGACACAGGTGTCCAGAATCAAACCTCAGTCATGTTCCCAGGGAACAGGCTTCCAGAAACAAACCTCAGTCATGTTCCCAGGCCACAGGGTTCCAGAATCAACCCGATATCATGTTCCCTGGCCAGAGTCTTCAAGAATCAAACCTCAATCATGTTGCCAGGCCACAGGTTTTCACCATCAAACCTCAGACATGTTCCCAGGCCACAGGGTACCAGAGTCAAACCGTTCGCAGGTTCCCAGGTCACAGGGTTCCAGAATGAATCGACAGTTATTTTCCCAGTCTACAGGGTTCCAGAATAAAACCTCAGTCACGTTCCCAGTCCACGTGGTTCCAGAACGAAGGCTCTGTCAGGTTCCCGTGGCTCAGTATTCCACAATCTAAACAGATGTCATGTTCCCAGGCCACAGCTTTCCAGAATCACGCCTCAGTCATGTTCCCAGGCCAAAGGGATCCAGAATCAAACCTCAGTCATATTGCCAGGCCATAGGGTAGCACCATCAAACCTCAGTCATATTCCCAGGCCTCAGGTTTCCAGAATCAAACCGATTTCATGTTCCCAGGCAACAGGGTACCAGAATCCAAACCTCAGTCATGTTCCCAGGCCACAGGATTCCACACTCTAACATCAGTCATGTTCCTAGGCCACAGGGAATCAGAATCAAACCTTAGTCATGTTGCCAGGCCATAGGGTACCACCATCAAATCTCAGTCATATTCCCAGGCCTCAGATTTCCAGAATCAAACCGATTTCATGTTGCCAGGCAACAGGGTACCAGAATCCAAACCGATGTCATGTTCCCAGGCCACAGAATTCCACACTCTAACATCAGTCATGTTCCCAGGCCAATGGTTTCCAGAATCAAACCTCAGTCATATTCCCAGGCCACATGGATCTAGAATCAAACCTCAGTCGTGTTCCCAGGACACAGGGTTCCAGAATAAAACCTCAGTCATGTTCCCTGGACACAGGTTTCAGAAATCAAATCCCAGTCATGTTCCCAGGCCACAGGGTTCCACAATTAAACCTCAGTCATATTCCCAGGCCAGAGGGTTCCACAATCAAACCTCAGTCCTGTTGCCAGGCCACGGTTCCACCATCAAGCCTCAGTCATGTTCCCAGGCCAGAGTGTTCCACAATCAAACCTAAGTCATCTTGCCAAGCCACAGGGTTCCACCATCAAACCTCAGGCATATTGCCAGGCCACAGGTTTCCACCATCAAGCCTCACTCATGTTCCCAAGCCTGAGGGTTCCACTATCAAACCTCAATCATGTTGCCAGGCCACAGGATACAACCATGAAACCTCAGTCATGTTCCCAGTAAACAGGACTCCAGAATGAAACCAATGTCATGTTCCCATGCCACGGGGTTCCAGTATCAGGCCTCAGTCATTGTCCCCGTGCACAGGGTTCCACTATCAAACCTCAATCATGTTGCCAGGCCACAGGTTTCAACCATCAAACCTCAGTCATGTTCCCAGTAAACAGGGCTCCAGAATCAAGCCTCAGTCATTTTGCCAGGCCAGAGTTTTGCACCATCAAACCTCAGTCATAATCCCAGGCCACATGATCCAAAATGAAACCTCAGGCATTTTCCCAGGCCAAAGGTTTCCAGAATCAAACCTCAGTCATATTCCCAGGACACATGGTTCCAGAATCAACCTGAGGCATGTTCGCAGGCCACAGGTTTCAACAATCAAACCTCAGTCAGTTTCCCGGGCCACAGTGCTCCACAATCTAAACTGATGCCATGTTCCCAGGTCACAGGTTTCCAGAATCACGCCTCAGTTATTTTCCCAGGCCACAGGGATCCAGAATCAAACCTCAGTCATGTTGCCAGGCCATAGGGTACCACCATCAAACCTCAATCATATTCCCAGGCCTCAGGTTTCCAGAATCAAACCGATTTCGTGTTCCCAGTCAACAGGGTAGCAGAATCCAAACCGATGTCATGTTCCCAGGCCCCATGATTGCACACTCTAACATCAATCATGTTCCCAGGCCAGTGGTTTCCAGAATCAAACCTGAGCCATGTTCGCAGGCCTCAGGTTTCAACAATAAAACCTCAGTCATGTTCCCCGGCCACAGGGATCCAGAATCAAACCTCAGTCTTGTTCCCAGGACACAGGTTTCCAGAATCAACCCGATATCATGTTCCCTGGCCACAGTCTTCCAGAATCAAACCTCAGTCCTGTTGCCTGGCCACAGTTCCACCATCAAGCCTCAGTCATGTTCCCAGGCCAGAGTGTTCCACAATCAAACCTAATTCATCTTGTCAAGCCACAGGTTTCCACCATCAAACCTCAGTCATGTTCCCAGTCCACAGGTTTCTGCCATCCAACCTCAGTCAAGTTCCCAAGCCACAGGGTTCCAGAATCAAGCCTCAGTTATGTTCCCAGGCTACAGGGTTCCAGAATAAAACCTCAATCATGTTCCCAGTCCACAGGGTTCCAGAACCAAGGCTCAGTCAGGTTCCCGGGCCACAGTATTCCACAATCTAAACAGATGTCATGTTCCCAGGCCTCAGGGTTCCAGAATCCACCCATGTCATGTTCCCAGGCCACAGGGTTCCAGAATCAATCCTCAGTCAAGTTCCCAGTCCACAGGGTTCCAGAACCAATGCTCAGTCAGGTTTCCGGGGCACAGTATGCCACAATTTAAACAGATGTCATGTTCCGAGGCCACAGTTTCCCAGAATCACGCCTCAGTCATGTTCCCAGACCACAGGGATCCAGATTTAAACCTCAGTCTTGTTCCCAGGACACAGGTTTCCAAAATCAACCCGATATCTTGTTCCCTGGCCACAGTCTTCCAGAGTCAAACCTCAGTCATGTTTCCAGGCCACAGGTTTCCACCATCAAACCTCAGACATGTTCCCAGGCCACAGGGTTCAAGAGTCAAACCGTTCGCAGGTTCCCAGGCCACAGGGTTCCAGAATCCACCGATGTCATGCTGCCAGGCCACAGGGTTCCAGAATCAATCCTCAGTCATGTTCCCAGTCCACAGGGTTCCAGAACCAAGTCTCAGTCAGGTTCCCGGTGCAGAGTATTCCACAATCTAAACAGATGTCATATTCCCAGGCCACAGGTTTAAAGAATCATGCCTCAGTCATTTTCGCAGGCCACAGGGATCCAGAATCAAAACTCAGTCGTGTTCCCAGGACACAGGGTTCCAGAATAAAACCTCAGTCATGTTCCCTGGACACAGGTTTCAGAAATAAAATCCCAGTCATGTTCCCAGGCCACAGGGTTCCACAATTAAACCTCAGTCATATTCCCCGGCCAGAGGGTTCCACAATCAAACCTCAGTACTGTTGCCAGGCCATAGGGAACCACAATCAAACCTCAGTCATATTCCCAGGCCTCAGGTTTCCAGAATCAAACCGATTTCATGTTCCCAGGCAACAGGGTACCAGAATACAATCCGATGTCATGTTCCCCGGCCACAGGATTCCACACTCTAACATCAGTCATGATCCCAGTCCAATGGTTTCCAGAATCAAACCTCAGTCATATTCCCAGGACACAGGGTTCCAGAATCAAGCCTCAGTCATTTTGCCAAGCCAGAGTGTTCCACCATCAAACCTCAGTCATGATCCAAGGCCACATGTTTCCACAATGAAACATCAGTCATTTTCCCAGGCCAAAGGTTTCCAGAATCAAACCTCAGTCATATTCCCAGGACACGTGGTTCCAGAATCAAACCTGAGTCATGTTCGCAGGGCACAGGTTTCAACAATCAAACCTCAGTCATGTTCCCAGGGAACAGGCTTCCAGAAACAAACCTCAGTCATGTTCCCAGGCCACAGGGTTCCAGAATCAAACCTCAGTCTTGTTCCCAGGACACAGGTTTCCAGAATCAACCCGATATCATGTTCCCTGGCCACAGTCTTCCAGAATCAAACCTCAGTCATGTTGCCAGGCCACAGGTTTCCACCATCAAAGCTCAGACATATTCCCAGGCCACAGGGTTGCAGACTCAAACCGTTCTCATGTTCCCAGGTCACAGGGTTCCAGAATCCACCGATGTCATGTTCCCAGGACACAGGGTTCCAGAATCAATCCTCAGTCAGGTTTCCGGGGCACAGTATTCCACAATCTAAACAGATGTCATGTTCCGAGGCCACAGTTTCCCAGAATCACGCCTCAGTCATGTTCCCAGACCACAGGGATCCAGATTTAAAACTCAGTCTTGTTCCCAGGACACAGGTTTCCAAAATCAACCCGATATCTTGTTCCCTGGCCACAGTCTTCCAGAGTCAAACCTCAGTCATGTTTCCAGGCCACAGGTTTCTACCATCAAACCTCAGACATGTTCCCAGGCCACAGGGTTCAAGAGTCAAACCGTTCGCAGGTTCCCAGGCCACAGGGTTCCAGAATCCACCGATGTCATGCTGCCAGGCCACAGGGTTCCAGAATCAATCCTCAGTCATGTTCCCAGTCCACAGGGTTCCAGAACCAAGGCTCAGTCAGGTTCCCGGGCCACAGTTTTCCACAATCTAAACAGATGTCATGTTCCCAGGCCTCAGGGTTCCAGAATCCACCCATGTCATGTTCCCAGGCCACAGGGTTCCAGAAACAAACCTCAGTCATGTTCCCAGGCAACAGGGTTCCAGAATCAAACCTCAGTCTTGTTCCCAGGACACAGGTTTCCAGATTCAACCCGATATCATGTTCCCTGGCCACAGTCTTCCAGAATCAAACCTCAGTCATGTTGCCAGGTCACAGGTTTCCACCATCAAAGCTCAGACATATTCCCAGGCCACAGGGTTCCGGACACAAACCGTTCTTATGTTCCCATGCCACAGGTTTCCAGAATCCACCGATGTCATGTTCCCATGCCAAAGGGTTCCACAATCAATCCTCAGTTATGTTCCCAGGCTACAGGGTTCCAGAATAAAACCTCAATCATGTTCCCAGTCCACAGGGTTCCAGAACCAAGGCTCAGTCAGGTTCCCGGGCCAAAGTATTCCACCATCTAAACAGATGTCATGTTCCCAGGCCTCAGGGTTCCAGAATCCACCCATGTCATGTTCCCAGGGCACAGGGTTCCAGAATCAATCCTCAGTCATGTTCCCAGTCCACAGGGTTCCAGAACAAATGCTCAGTCAGGTTTCCGGGGCACAGTATTCCACAATCTAAACAGATGTCATGTTCCGAGGCCACAGTTTCCCAGAATCACGCCTCAGTCATGTTCCCAGACCACAGGGATCCAGATTTAAACCTCAGTCTTGTTCCCAGGACACAGGTTTCCAAAATCAACCCGATATCTTGTTCCCTGGCCACAGTCTTCCAGAGTCAAACCTCAGTCATGTTTCCAGGCCACAGGTTTCTACCATCAAACCTCAGACATGTTCCCAGGCCACAGGGTTCAAGAGTCAAACCGTTCGCAGGTTCCCAGGCCACAGGGTTCCAGAATCCACCGATGTCATGCTGCCAGGCCACAGGGTTCCAGAATCAATCCTCAGTCATGTTCCCAGTCCACAGGGTTCCAGAACCAAGGCTCAGTCAGGTCCCCGGGCCACAGTTTTCCACAATCTAAACAGATGTCATGTTCCCAGGCCTCAGGGTTCCAGAATCCACCCATGTCATGTTCCCAGGCCACAGGGTTCCAGAAACAAACCTCAGTCATGTTCCCAGGCAACAGGGTTCCAGAATCAAACCTCAGTCTTGTTCCCAGGACACAGGTTTCCAGAATCAACCCGATATCATGTTCCCTGGCCACAGTCTTCCAGAATCAAACCTCAGTCATGTTGCCAGGTCACAGGTTTCCACCATCAAAGCTCAGACATATTCCCAGGCCACAGGGTTCCGGACACAAACCGTTCTTATGTTCCCATGCCACAGGTTTCCAGAATCCACCGATGTCATGTTCCCATGCCAAAGGGTTCCACAATCAATCCTCAGTTATGTTCCCAGGCTACAGGGTTCCAGAATAAAACCTCAATCATGTTCCCAGTCCACAGGGTTCCAGAACCAAGGCTCAGTCAGGTTCCCGGGCCAAAGTATTCCACCATCTAAACAGATGTCATGTTCCCAGGCCTCAGGGTTCCAGAATCCACCCATGTCATGTTCCCAGGGCACAGGGTTCCAGAATCAATCCTCAGTCATGTTCCCAGTCCACAGGGTTCTAGAACAAATGCTCAGTCAGGTTTCCGGGGCACAGTATTCCACAATCTAAACAGATGTCATGTTCCGAGGCCACAGTTTCCCAGAATCACGCCTCAGTCATGTTCCCAGACCACAGGGATCCAGATTCAAACCTCAGTCTTGTTGCCAGGACACAGGTTTCCAAAATCAACCCGATATCTTGTTCCCTGGCCACAGTCTTCCAGAATCAAACCTCAGTCATGTTTCCAGGCCACAGATTTCCACCATCAAACCTCAGACATGTTCCCAGGCCACAGGGTTCAAGAGTCATACCGTACGCAGGTTCCCAGGCCACAGGGTTCCAGAATCCACCGATGTCATGCTGCCAGGCCACAGGGTTCCAGAATCAATCCTCAGTCATGTTCCCAGTTCACAGGGTTCCAGAACCAAGTCTCAGTCAGGTTCCCGGTGCAGAGTATTCCACAATCTAAATAGATGTCATGTTCCCAGGCCACAGGTTTACAGAATCACGCCTCAGTCATTTTCCCAGGCCACAGGGATCCAGAATCAAACCTCAGTCATATTCCCAGGCCACATGGTTCCAGAATCAAAACTCAGTCGTGTTCCCAGGACACAGGGTTCCAGAATAAAACCTCTGTCATGTTCCCTGGACACAGGTTTCAGAAATCAAATCCCAGTCATGTTCCCAGGCCACAGGGTTCCACAATTAAACCTCAGTCATATTCCCCGGCCAGAGGGTTCCACAATCAAACCTCAGTACTGTTGCCAGGCCATAGGGTACCACCATCAAACCTCAGTCATATTCCCAGGCCTCAGGTTTCCAGAATCAAACCGATTTCATGTTCCCAGGCAACAGGGTACCAGAATACAATCCGATGTCATGTTCCCAGGCCACAGGATTCCACACTCTAACATCAGTCATGTTCCCAGGCCAATGGTTTCCAGAATCAAACCTCAGTCATATTCCCAGGCCACAGGGTTCCAGAATCAAACCTCAGTCGTGTTCCCAGGACACAGGGTTCCAGAATAAAACCTCAGTCATGTTCCCTGGACACAGGTTTCAGAAATCAAATCCCAGTCATGTTCCCAGGCCACAGGGTTCCACAATTAAACCTCAGTCATATTCCCAGGCCAGAGGGTTCCACAATCAAACCTCAGTCCTGTTGCCTGGCCACAGTTCCACCATCAAGCCTCAGTCATGTTCCCAGGCCAGAGTGTTCCACAATCAAACCTAATTCATCTTGTCAAGCCACAGGTTTCCACCATCAAACCTCAGTCATGTTGCCAGTCTACAGGTTTCTGCCATCCAACCTCAGTCAAGTTCCCAGGCCACAGGGTTCCAGAATCAAGCCTCAGTCATTTTGCCAAGCCAGAGTGTTCCACCATCAAACCTCAGTCATTATCGCAGGCCACATTTTTCCACAATGAAACCTCAGTCATTTTCCCAGGCCAAAGGTTTCCAGAATCAAACCTCAGTCATATTCCCAGGACACGTGGTTCCAAAATCAAACCTGAGTCATGTTCGCAGGGCACAGGTTTCAACAATCAAACCTCAGTCATGTTCCCAAGACACAGGTGTCCAGCATCAAACCTCAGTCATGTTCCCAGGGAACAGGCTTCCAGAAACAAACCTCAGTCATGTTCCCAGGCCACAGGGTTCCAGAATCAACCTCAGGCTTGTTCCCAGGACACAGGTTTCCAGAATCAACCCGATATCATGTTCCCTGGCCACAGTCTTCCAGAATCAAACCTCAGTCATGTTGCCAGTCCACAGGTTTCTGCCATACAACCTCAGTCAAGTTCCCAGGCCACAGGGTTCCAGAATCAAGCCTCAGTCATTTTGCCAGGCCAGAGTGTTCCACCATCAAACCTCAGTCCTGTTGCCAGGCCACGGTTCCACCATCAAGACTCAGTCATGTTCCCAGGCCAGAGTGTTCCACAATGAAACCTAAGTCACCTTGCAAAGCCACAGGGTTCCACCATCAAACCTCAGGCATGTTGCCAGGCCACAGGGTTCCACCATCAAGCCTCACTCATGTTCCTAAGACTGAGGGTTCCACTATCAAACCTCAATCATATTGCCAGGCCACAGGTTTCTACCATCCAACCTCAGTCAAGTTCCCAGGCCACAGGGTTCCAGAATCAAGCCTCAGTCATTTTGCCAGGCCAAAGGTTTCCAGAATCAAACCTCAGTCATAATCCCATGACACATGGTTCCAGAATCAAACCTGAGTCATGTTAACAGGCCACAGTTTTCAAGAATCAAACCTCAGACATATTCCCAGGCCACAGGGTTCCAGAATCAAACCTCAGTCTTGTTCCCAGGACACAGGGTTCCAGAACCAAGGCTAAGTCAGGTTCCCGGGGCACAGTATTCCACAATCTAAACAGATGTCATGTTCCCAGGCCAAAGGTCTCCAGAATCACGCCGCAGTCATGTTCCCACGCCACAGGGATCCAGAATCAAACATCAGTCATGTTGCCAGGACATAGGGTACCACCATCAAACCTCAGTCATATTCCCAGGCCACAGGTTTCCAGATTCAAACCGATTTCATGTTCCCAGGCAACAGGGTACCAGAATCCAAACCGATGTCATGTTCCCAGGCCACAGGATTCCACACTCTAACATCAGTCATGTTCCCAGGCCAATGGATTCCAGAATCAAACCTCAGTCATATTCCTAGGCCACATGGTTCCAGAGTCAAACCTCAGTCGTGTTCCCAGGAGACAGGGTTCCAGAATAAAACCTCAGTCATGTTCTCTGGACACAGGTTTCAGAAATAAAATCCCAGTCATGTTCCCAGACCACAGGGTTCCACAATTAAACCTCAGTCATATTACCAGGCCAGAGGGTTCCACAATCAAACCTCAGTCCTGTTGCAAGGCCACGGTTCCACCATCAAGCCTCAGTCATGTTCCCAGGCCAGAGTGGTCCACAATCAAACCTAAGTCATCTTGCCAAGCCACAGGTTTCCACCATCAACCCTCAGGCATGTTGCCAGGCCACAGGGGTCCAGAACCAAGGCTCAGTCAGCTTCCCGAGGCACAGTATTCCACAATCTAAACAGACATCATTATTCCAGGGAACAGGGTTCCAGAATCAACCCTCAGTCTTGTTCGCAGGACACAGGATTCCAGAATCAACCCAATATCATGTTCCCTGGCCATAGTCTACCAGAAATAAACCTCACTCATGTTGCCAGGCCACAGGTTTACACCATCAAACCTCAGATATGTTGCCAGGCCACAGGGCTCCAGAGTCAATCCTCAGTTATGTTCCCAGGTTACAGAGTTCCAGAATAAAACCTCAGTCATGTTCCCAGTCCACAGGGTTCCAGAATCAAACCTCAGTCATTTTCCCAGGACAAAGGTTTCCAGAATCAAACCTCAGTCATATTCCCAGGACACATGGTTCCAGTATCAACCTGAGTCATTTTCGAAGGCCACAGGTTTCAACAATCAAACCTCAGTCATGTTCCCAGGACACAGGTGTCCAGAATCAAACCTCAGTCATGTTCCCAGAGAATAGGCTTCCAGAAACAAACCTCAATCATGTTCCCAGGACACATGTTTCCACAATGAAACCTCAGTCATTTTCCCAGGCCAAAGGTTTCCAGAATCAAACCTCAGTCATATTCCCAGGACACGTGGTTCCAGAATCAAACCTGAGTCATGTTCGCAGGGCACAGGATTCAACAATCAAATCTCAGTCATGTTCCCAAGACACAGGTGTCCAGAATCAAACCTCAGTCATGTTCCCGGGCCACAGGGTTCCAGAACCAAGTCTCAGACAGGTTCCCGGTGCAGAGTATTCCACAATCCAAACAGATGTCATGTTCCCAGGCCACAGGTTTACAGAATCACGCCTCAGTCATTTTCCCAGGCCAAAGGGATCCAGAATCAAACCTCAGTCATATTCCCAGGCCACATAGTTCCAGAATCAAACTCAGTTGTGTTCCCAGGACACAGCGTTCCAGAATAAAACCTCAGTCATGTTCCCTGGACACAGGTTTCAGAAATAAAATCCCAGTCATGTTCCCAGGCCACAGGGTTCCACAATTAAACCTCAGTCATATTTTCCGGCCAGAGGGTTCCACAATCAAACCTCAGTACTGTTGCCAGGCCATAGGGTACCACCATCAAACCTCAGTCATATTCCCAGGCCTCAGGTTTCCAGAATCAAACCGATTTCATGTTCCCAGGCAACAGGGTACCACAATACAATCCTATGTCATGTTCCCAGGCCACAGGATTCCACACTCTAACATCAGTCATGTTCCCAGCCCAATGGTTTCCAGAATCAAACCTCAGTCATATTCCCAGGCCACAGGGTTCCAGAATCAAACCTCAGTCGTGTTCCCAGGACACAGGGTTCCAGAATAAAACCTCAGTCATGTTCCCTGGACACAGGTTTCAGAAATAAAATCACAGTCATGTTCTCAGGCCACAGGGTTCCACAATTAAACCTCAGTCATATTCCCAGGACAGAGGGTCCCACCATCAAACCTCAGTCCTGTTGCCAGGCCACGGTTCCACCATCAAGCGTCAGTCATGTTCCCAGGACAGAGTGTTCCACAATCAAATCTAATTCATCTTGCAGAGCCATAGGGTTCCACCATCAAGCCTCACTCATGTTCCCAAGCCTGAGGGTCCCACTATCAAACCTCAGTCATGTTGCCAGTCCACAGGTTTCTGCCATCCAACCTCAGTCAAGTTCCCAGGCCACAGGGTTCCGGAATCAAGCCTCAGTCATTTTGCCAGACCAGAGTGTTCCACGATCAAACCTCAGTCATAATCACAGGCCACATGTTTCCACAATGAAACCTCAGTCATTTTCCCAGGCCAAAGGATTCCAGAATCAAACCTCAGTCATATTCCCAGGACACGTGGTTCCAGAAATAAACCTGAGTCATGTTCGCAGGGCACAGGTTTCAACAATCAAACCTCAGTCATGTTCCCAAGACACAGGTGTCCAGAATCAAACCGCAGTCATGTTCCCAGGGAACAGGCTTCCAGAAACAAACCTCAGTCATGTTCCCAGGCCACAGGGTTCCAGAATCAAACCTCAGTCTTGTTCCCAGGACACAGGTTTCCAGAATCAACCCGATATCATGTTCCCTGGCCACAGTCTTCCAGAATCAAACCTCAGTCATGTTGCCATGCCACAGGTTTCCACCATCAAAGCTCAGACATATTCCCAGGCCACAGGGTTCCAGACTAAAACCGTTCTCAGGTTCCCAGGCCGCAGGGTTCCAGAATCCACCGATGTCATGTTCCCAGGCCACAGGGTTCCAGAATCAATCATCAGTTATGTTCCCAGTCTACAGGGTTCCAGAATAAAACCTCAGTCATGTTCCCAGTCCACGGGGTTCCAGAACCAAGACTCAGTCAGTTTCCCGGGCCACAGTATTCCACAATCTAAACAGATGTCATGTGCCCAGGCCTCAGGGTTCCAGAATCCACCCATGTCATGTTCCCAGGCCACAGGGTTCCAGAATCAAACCTCAGTCAAGTTCCCAGTCCACAGGGTTCCAGAACCAAGGCTCAGTCAGGTTTCCGAGGCACTGTATTCCACAATCTAAACAGATGTCATGTTCCGAGGCCACAGTTTCCCAGAATCACGCCTCAGTCATGTTCCCAGACCACAGGGATCCAGATTTAAACCTCAGTCTTGTTCCCAGGACACAGGTTTCCAAAATCAACCCGATATCTTGTTCCCTGACCACAGTCTTCCAGAATCAAACCTCAGTCATGTTTCCAGGCCACAGGTTTCCACCATCAAACCTCAGACATGTTCCCAGGCCACAGGGTTCAAGAGTCAAACCGTTCGCAGTTTCCCAGGCCACAGGGTTCCAGAATCCACCGATGTCATGCTGCCAGGCCACAGCGTTCCAGAATCAATCCTCAGTCATGTTCCCAGTCCACAGGGTTCCAGAACAAAGTCTCAGTCAGGTTCCCGGTGCAGAGTATTCCACAATCTAAATAGATGTCATGTTCCCAGACCACAGGTTTACAGAATCACGCTTCAGTCATTTTCCCAGGCCACAGGGATCCAGAATCATACCTCAGTCATATTCTCAGGCCATATGGTTCCAGAATCAAAACTCAGTCGTGTTCCCAGGACACAGGGTTCCAGAATAAAACCTCAGTCATGTTCCCTGGACACAGGTTTCAGAAATAAAATCCCAGTCATGTTCCCAGGCCACAGGGTTCCACAATTAAACCTCAGTCATATTCCCCGGCCAGAGGGTTCCACAATCAAACCTCAGTACTGTTGCCAGGCCATAGGGTACCACCATCAAACCTCAGTCATATCCCCAGGCCTCAGGTTTCCAGAATCAAACCGATTTCATGTTCCCAGGCAACAGGGTACCAGAATACAATCCGATGTCATGTTCATAGGCCACAGGATTCTACACTCTAACATCAGTCATGTTCCCAGGCCAATGGTTTCCAGAATCAAACCTCAGTCATATTCCCAGGCCACATGGATCTAGAATCAAACCTCAGTCGTGTTCCCAGGACACAGGGCTCCAAAATAAAACCTCAGTCGTGTTCCCAGGACACAGGGCTCCAAAATAAAACCTCAGTCATGTTCCCTGGACACAGGTTTCAGAAATCAAATCCCAGTCATGTTCCCAGGCCAAAGGGTTCCACAATTAAACCTCAGTCATATTCCCAGGCCAGAGGGTTCCACAATCAAACCTCAGTCCTGTTGCCAGGCCACGGTTCCACCATCAAGCCTCAGTCATTTTCCCAGGCCAGAGTGTTCCACAATCAAACCTAAGACACCTTGCCAAGCCACAGGGTTCCACCATCAAACCTCAGGCATGTTGCCAGGCCACAGGGTTCCACCATCAAGCCTCACTCATGTTCCCAAGCCTAAGGGTTCCACTGTCAAACCTCAATCATGTTGCCAGGCCACAGGGTTCAACCATCAAACCTCAGTCATGTTCCCAGTAAACAGGGCTCCAGAATCAAGCCTCAGTCATTTTGCCAGGCCAGAGTGTTCCACCATCAAACCTCAGTCATAATCCCAGGCCACATGTTTCCACAATGAAACCTCACTCATTTTCCCAGGACAAAGGTTTCCAGAATCAAACCTCAGTCATATTCCCAGGACACATGGTTCCAGAATCAACCTGAGTCATGTTCGCAGGCCACAGGTTTCAACAATCAAACCTCAGTCATGTTCCCAGGACACAGGTGTCCAGAATCAAACCTCAGTCATGTTCCCAGAGAACAGGCTTTCAGAAACAAACCTCAGTCATGTTCCCAAGCCACAGGGTTGCAGAATCAAACCTCAGTATTGTTCCCAGGACACAGATGTCCAGAATCAAAACTCCGTCATGTTCCCAGGGAACAGGCTTCCAGAAACAAACCTCAGTCATGTCCCAGGCCACAGGGTTCCAGAATCAAACCTCAGTCTTGTTCCCAGGACACAGGTTTCCAGAATCAACCCGATATCATATTCCCTGGCCACAGTCGTCCAGAATCAAACCTCAGTCATGTTGCCAGGCCACAGGTTTCCACCATCAAACCTCAGACATGTTCCCAGGCCACAGGGTACTAGAGTCAAACCGTTGGCAGGTTCCCAGGCCACAGAGTTCCAGAATCCACCGATGTCATGCTGCCAGGCCACAGGGTTCCAGAATCAATCCTCAGTTATGTTCGCAGGCTACAGGGTTTCAGATTAAAACCTCAGTCATGTTCCCAGTTCACAGGGTTCCAGAATCAAGGCTCATTCAGGTTCCCGGGGCACAGTATTCCACCATCTAAACAGATGTTATGTTCCTAGCCCTCAGGGTTCCAGAATCCACCGATGTCATGTTCCCAGGCCACAGGGTTCCAGAATCAATTCTCAGTTATGTTCCCAGTCTACAGGGTTCCAGAATCAAACCTCAGTCATGTTCCCAGGGCACAGGGATCCAGAATCAAACCTCAGTCATGTTGCCAGGACATAGGGTACCACCATCAAACCTCAGTCATATTCCCAGGCCACAGGTTTCCAGAATCAAACCGATTTCATGTTCCCAGGCAACAGGGTACCAGAATCCAAACCGATGTCATGTTCCCAGGCCACAGGATTCCACACTCTAACATCAGTCATGTTCCCAGGCCAATGCTTTCCAGAATCAAACCTCTGTCATATTCCCAGGCCACATGGTTCCAGAATCAAACCTCAGTCGTGCTCCCAGGACACAGGGTTCCAGAATAAAACCTCAGTCATATTCCCTGGACACAGGTTTCAGAAATAAAATCCCAGTCATGTTCCCAGTCCACAGGGTTCCACAATTAAACCTCAGTCATATTCCCAGGCCAGAGGGTTCCACAATCAAACCTCAGTCCTGTTGCCAAGCTACAGGGTTCCACCATCAAACCTCAGGCATATTTCCAGAACACAGGGTTCCACCATCAAACCTCAGTTATGTTCCTAGGCCAGAGTGTTCCACAATCAAACCTAAGTCATCTTGCCAAGCTACAGGGTTCCACCATCAAACCTCAGGCATATTTCCAGAACACAGGGTTCCACCATCAAGCCTCACTCATGTTCCCAAGCCTGAGGGTTCCACTATCAAACCTCAATCATGTTGCCAGGCCACAGGGTTCAACCATCAAACCTCAGTCATGTTCCCAGTAAACAGGGCTCCAGAATCCAACCAATGTCATGTTCCCACGCCACGGGGTTCCAGTATCAGGCCTCAGTCATGGTCCCCGTGCACAGGGTTCCAAATCAAACCTCAGTCATGTTACCAGTCCACAGGATTCTGCCATCCAACCTCAGTCAAGTTCCCAGGCCACAGGGTTCCAGAATCAAGCCTCAGTCATTTTGCCAGGCCAGAGTGTACCACCATCAAGCCTCACTCATGTTCCCAGGCCTGAGGGTTCCACTGTCAAACCTCAATCATTTTCCCGGGCCACAGGGTTCAACAATCAATCCTCAGTCATTTTCCCAGTAAACAGGGCTCGAGAATCAAACCAATGTCATGTTCCCACGCCACGGGGTTCCAGTATCAGGCCTCAGTCATGGTCCCCGTGAAAAGGGTTCCACTATCAATACTCAATCATGTTGCCAGGCCACAGGTTTCCACCATTAAACCTCAGACATGTTCCCAGGCCACAGGGTTCCAGAGTCAAACCATTCGCAGTTTCCCAGGCCACAGAGTTCCAGAATCCACCGATGTCATGCTGCCAGGCCACAGGGTTCCAGAATCAATCCTCAGTTATGTTCCCAGGCTAAAGGGTTCCAGAATAAAACCTCAGTCATGTTCCCAGGGCACAGAATTCCAGAATCCACCGATGTCATGCTGCCAGGCCACAGGGTTCCAGAATCAATCCTCAGTTATGTTCCCAGGCTACAGGGTTCCAGAATAAAACCTCAGTCATATTCCCAGTCCACAGGGTTCCAGAACCAAGGCTCAGTCAGGTTCCCGGGGCACAGTATTCCACAATTTAAACAGATGTCATGTTCCCAGGCCTCAGGGTTCCAGAATCCACCTTTGTCATATTCCCAGGACACAGCGTTCCAGAATCAATCCTCAGGTATGATCCCAGGCTACAGGGATCCAGAATAAAACCTCAGTCATGTTCCTAGTCCACAGGGTTCCAGAACCAAGGCTCAGTCAGGTTCCCGGGGCACAGTATTCCACAATATAAACAGATGTCATGTTCCCAGGCCACAGGTTTCCAGAATCACGCCTCAGTCATGTTCCCAGGCCACAGGGATCCAGAATCAAACCTCAGTCATGTTGCCAGGCCATACGGTACCACCATCAAACCTCAGTCATATTCCCAGGCCTCAGGTTTACAGAATCAAACCGATTTCATATTCCCAGGCAACAGGGTACCAGAATGCAAACCTCAGTCATCTTCCCAGGCCACAGGATTCCACACTCTAACATCAGTCATGTTCCCAAGCCACAGGGAACCAGAATCAAACCTCAGTCATGTTGCCAGGCCACAGGGTTCAACCATCAAACCTCAGTCATGTTCCCGGTAAACAGGGCTCCAGAATCAAGCCTCAGTCATTTTGCCAGGCCAGAGTGTTCCACCATCAAACCTCATTCATGATCGCAGGCCACATGTTTCCACAATGAAACCTCACTCATTTTCCCAGGACAAAGGTTTCCAGAATCAAACCTCAGTCATATTCCCAGGACACATGGTTCCAGAATCAACCTGAGTCATGTTCGCAGGCCACAGGTTTCCAGAATCAAACCTCAGTCATATTCCCAGGACACATGGTTCCAGAATCAACCTGAGTCATGTTCGCAGGCCATAGGTTTCAACAATCAAAACTCAGTCATGTTCCCAGAGCACAGGTGTCCAGAATCAAACCTCAGTCATGTTCCCAGAGAACAGGCTTCCAGAAACAAACCTCAGTCATGTTCCCAAGCCACAGGGTTCCAGAATCAAACCTCATTCTTGTTCCCAGGACGGAGGTGTCCAGAATCAAACCTCAGTCATGTTCCCAGGGCACAGGTGTCCAGAATCAAACCTCAGTCATGCTCCCAGAGAACAGGCTTCCAGAAACAAACCTCAGTCATGTTCCCAGGCCACAGGGATCCAGAATCAAACCTCAGTCATGTTGCCAGGACATAGGGTACCACCATCAAACCTCAGTCATATTCCCAGGCCACAGGTTTCCAGAATCAAACCGATTTCATGTTCCCAGGCAACAGGGTACCAGAATCCAAACCGATGTCATGTTCCCAGGCCACAGGATTCCACACTCTAACATCAGTCATGTTCCCAGGCCAATGCTTTCCAGAATCAAACCTCAGTCATATTCCCAGGCCACATGGTTCCAGAATCAAACCTCAGTCGTGCTCCCAGGACACAGGGTTCCAGAATAAAACCTCAGTCACATTCCCTGGACACAGGTTTCAGAAATAAAATCCCAGTCATGTTCCCAGTCCACAGGGTTCCACAATTAAACCTCAGTCATATTCCCAGGCCAGAGGGTTCCACAATCAAACCTCAGTCCTGTTGCCAGGGCACGGTTCCACCATCAAGCCTCAGTCATGTTCCTAGGCCAGAGTGTTCCACAATCAAACCTAAGTCATCTTGCCAAGCTACAGGGTTCCACCATCAAACCTCAGGCATATTTCCAGAACACAGGGTTCCACCATCAAGCCTCACTCATGTTCCCAAGCCTGAGGGTTCCACTATCAAACCTCAATCATGTTGCCAGGCCACAGGGTTCAACCATCAAACCTCAGTCATGTTCCCAGTAAACAGGGCTCCAGAATCCAACCAATGTCATGTTCCCACGCCACGGGGTTCCAGTATCAGGCCTCAGTCATGGTCCCCGTGCACAGGGTTCCAAATCAAACCTCAGTCATGTTACCAGTCCACAGGATTCTGCCATCCAACCTCAGTCAAGTTCCCAGGCCACAGGGTTCCAGAATCAAGCCTCAGTCATTTTGCCAGGCCAGAGTGTACCATCATCAAGCCTCACTCATGTTCCCAGGCCTGAGGGTTCCACTGTCAAACCTCAATCATTTTCCCGGGCCACAGGGTTCAACAATCAATCCTCAGTCATTTTCCCAGTAAACAGGGCTCGAGAATCAAACCAATGTCATGTTCCCACGCCACGGGGTTCCAGTATCAGGCCTCAGTCATGGTCCCCGTGAAAAGGGTTCCACTATCAATCCTCAATCATGTTGCCAGGCCACAGGTTTCCACCATTAAACCTCAGACATGTTCCCAGGCCACAGGGTTCCAGAGTCAAACCATTCGCAGGTTCCCAGGCCACAGAGTTCCAGAATCCACCGATGTCATGCTGCCAGGGCACAGGGTTCCAGAATCAATCCTCAGTTATGTTCCCAGGCTAAAGGGTTCCAGAATAAAACCTCAGTCATGTTCCCAGGCCACAGAATTCCAGAATCCACCGATGTCATGCTGCCAGGCCACAGGGTTCCAGAATCAATCCTCAGTTATGTTCCCAGGCAACAGGGTTCCAGAATAAAACCTCAGTCATATTCCCAGTCCACAGGGTTCCAGAACCAAGGCTCAGTCAGGTTCCCGGGGCACAGTATTCCACAATTTAAACAGATGTCATGTTCCCAGGCCTCAGGGTTCCAGAATCCACCTTTGTCATATTCCCAGGACACAGCGTTCCAGAATCAATCCTCAGGTATGTTCCCAGGCTACAGGGATCCAGAATAAAACCTCAGTCATGTTCCTAGTCCACAGGGTTCCTGAACCAAGGCTCAGTCAGGTTCCCGGGGCACAGTATTCCACAATATAAACAGATGTCATGTTCCCAGGCCACAGGTTTCCAGAATTACGCCTCAGTCATGTTCCCAGGCCACAGGGATCCAGAATCAAACCTCAGTCATGTTGCCAGGCCATAGAGTACCACCATCAAACCTCAGTCATATTCCCAGGCCTCAGGTTTACAGAATCAAACCGATTTCATGTTCCCAGGCAACAGGGTACCAGAATGCAAACCTCAGTCATGTTCCAAGGCCACAGGATTCCACACTCTAACATCAGTCATTTTCCCAGGCCAATGGTTTCCAGAATCAAACCTCAGTCATATTCCCAGGCCACATGGTTCTAGAATCAAACCTCAGTCGTGTTCCCAGGACACAGGGTTCCAGAATAAAACCTCAGTCATGTTCCCTGGACACAGGTTTCAGAAATCAAATCCCAGGCATGTTCCCAGGCCACAGGGTTCCACAATTAAACCTCAGTCATATTCCCAGGCCAGAGGGTTCCACACTCAAACCTGAGTCCTGTTGCCAGGCCACGGTTCCACCATCAAGCCTCAGTCATGTTCCCAGGCCAGAGTGTTCCACAATCAAACCTAAGTCACCTTGCCAAGCCACAGGGTTACACCATCAAAACTCAGGCATGTTGCCAGGCCACAGGGTTCCACCATCAAGCCTCACTCATGTTCCCAAGCCTGAGGATTCCACTGTCAAACCTCAATCATGTTGCCGGGCAACAGGGTTCAACCATTAATCCTCAGTCATATTCCCAGTAAACAGGGCTCGAGAATCAAACCAATGTCATGTTCCCACGCCACGGGGTTCCAGTATCAGGCCTCAATCATGGTCCCAGTGCACAGGGTTCCACTCTCAAACCTCAATCATGTTGCCAGGCCACAGGGTTCAACCATCAAACCTCAGTCATGTTCCCAGTAAACAAGGCTCCAGAATCAAACTAATGTCATGTTCCCACGCCAAGGGGTTCCAGTATAAGACCTCAGTCATGGTCCCCGTGCACAGGGTTCCAAATCAAACCTCAGTCATTTTGCCAGTCCACAGGTTTCTGCCATCCAACCTCAGTCAAGTTACCAGGCCACAGGGTTCTAGAATCAAACCTCAGTCATATTCCCAGGACACATGGTTCCAGAATCAAACCTGAATCATGTTCGCAGGACACAGGTTTCAACAATCGAACCTCAGTCTTGTTCCCAGGACACAGGTTTCCAAAATCAACCCGATATCATGTTCCCTGGCCACAGTCTTCCAGAATCAAACCTCAGTCATGTTGCCAGGCCACAGGTTTCCACCATCAAACCTCAGACATGTTCCCAGGCCACAGGGTTCCAGAGTCAAACCGTTCGCAGGTTCCCAGGCCACAGAGTTCCAGAATCCACCGATGTCATGCTGCCAGGCCACAGGGTTCCAGAATCAATCCTCAGTTATTTTCCCAGGCTACAGGCTTCCAGAATAAAATCTCTGTCATGTTGCCAATCCACAGGGTTCCAGAACCAAGGCTCAGTCAGGTTCCCGGGGCACAGTATTCCACAATCTACACAGATGTCATGTTCCCAGGCCTCAGGGTTCCAGAATCCACCCATGTCATGTTCCCAGGCCACAGGGTTCCAGAATCAATCCTCAGTTATGTTCCCAAGCTACAGCGTTCCAGAATAAAACCTCAGTCATGTTCCCAGTCCACATGGTTCCAGAACCAAGGCTCAGTCAGTTTCCCTGGGCACAGTATTCCACAATCTAAATAGATGTCATGTTCCCAGGCCTCAGGGTTCCAGAATCCACCCATGTTATGTTCCCAGGCCACAGGGTGCCAGAATCAATCCTCAGTTAGGTTCCCAGGCTACAGGGTTCCAGAATAAAACCTCAGTGATGTTCCCAGTCCACATGGTTCCAGAACCAAGGCTCAGTCAGTTTCCCTGGGCACAGTATTCCACAATCTAAACAGATGTCATGTTCCCAGGCCACAGATTTCCAGAATCACGCCTCAGTCATATTCCCAGGCCACAGGGATGCAGAATCAAACCTCAGTCATGTTGCCAGGCCATAGGGTACCACCATCAAACTTCAGTCATATTTCCAGGCCTCAGGTTTCCAAAATCAAACCGACTTCATGTTCCCAGCCAACAGGGTACCAGAATCCAAACCTCAGTCAAGTTCCCAGGCCACAGGATTCCACACTCTAACATTAGTCCTGTTCCCAGGCCACAGGGAACCAGAATCAAACCTCAGTCATGTTGCCAGGCCATAGGGTACCACCATCAAACCTCAGTCATATTCCCAGGCCTCAGGTTTCCAGAATCAAACCGATTTCATGTTCCCAGGCAACAGGGTAGCAGAATCCAATCGGATGTCATGTTCCCAGGCCACAGGATTCCACACTCTAACCTCAGTCATATTCCCAGGCCACATGGTTCCAGAATCAAACCTCAGTCATGTTTCCAGGACACAGGGTTCCAGAATAAAACCTCAGTCATGTTCCCTGGACACAGGTTTCAGAAATCAAATCCCAGTCATGTTCCCAGGCCACAGGGTTCCACAAATAAACCTCAGTCACATTCCCAGGCCAGAGGGTTCCACAATCAAACCTCAGTCCTGTTGCCAGGCCACGGTTCTACCATCAAGCCTCAGTCATGTTCCCAAGCCAGAGTGTTCCACAATCAAACCTAAGTCATCTTGCCAAGCCACAGGGTTCCACCATCAAACCTCAGGCATGTTGCCAGGCCAAACGGTTCCACCATCAAGCCTCACTCAAGTTCCCAAGCCAGAAGGTTCCACTAGCAAACCTCAATCATGT
This sequence comes from Balaenoptera physalus, assembly GCF_965194825.1. Lineage (NCBI taxonomy): Eukaryota > Metazoa > Chordata > Mammalia > Artiodactyla > Balaenopteridae > Balaenoptera > Balaenoptera physalus. The sequence goes on from NW_028126464.1 coordinate 1,959,524, forward strand.
TGCCAGGACACATGGTTCAACCATCAATCTTCAGTCATGTTCCCAGTAAACAGGGCTCCAGAATCAAACCAATGCTATGTTCCCACGCCACGGGGTTCCAGTATCAGACCTCAGTCATGTTCCCAGTAAACAGGGCTCCAGAATCAAGCCTCAGTCATTTTGCCAGACCAGAGTATTCCACCATCAAACCTCAGTCATGATCCCAGGCCACATGTTTCCACTATGAAACCTCAGTCATTTTCCCAGGCCAAAGGTTTCCAGAATCAAACCTCAGTCATATTCCCAGGACACATGGTTCCAGAATCAACCTGAGTCATGTTCGCAGGCCACAGGTTTCAACAATCAAACCTCAGTCATGTTCCCAGGACACAGGTGTCTAGAATCAAACCTCATTCATGTTCCCAGGGAACAGGCTTCCAGAAAGAAACCTCAGTCATGTTCCCAGGACACAGGTTTCCAGAATCAAAACTCAGTCTTGTTCCCAGGGAACAGGCTTCCAGAAACAAACCTCAGTCATTTTGCCAGGCCAGAGTGTTCCACCATCAAACCTCAGTCATGATCCCTGGCCACATGTTTCCACAATGAAACTCAGTCATTTTCCCAGGACAAAGGTTTCCAGAATCAAACCTCAGTCATATTCCCAGGACACATGGTTCCAGAATCAACCTGAGTCATGTTCGCAGGCCACAGGTTTCAACAATCAAACCTCAGTCATTTTCCCAGGACACAGGTGTCCAGAATCAAACCTCAGTCATGTTGCCAGAGAAGGGGCTTCCAGAAACAAACCTCAGTCATGTTCCCAAGCCACGGGGTTCCAGAATCAAACCTCAGTCTTGTTCCCAGGACACAGGTGTCCAGAATCAAACCTCAGTCATGATCCCAGGGAACAGGCTTCCAGAAACAAACCTCAGTCATGTTCCCAGAGAACAGGCTTCCAGAAACAAACCTCAGTCATTTTCCCAGGTCAAAGGTTTCCAGAATCAAACCTCAGTCATATTCCCAGGACACATGGTTCCAGAATAAACCTGAGTCATGTTCGCAGGCCACAGGTTTCAACAGTCAAACCTCAGTCATGTTCCCAGGGAACAGGTGTCCAGAATCAAACCTCAGTCATGTTCCCAGAGAACAGGCTTCCAGAAACAAACCTCACTCATGTTCCCAAGCCACAGGGTTCCAGAATCAAACCTCATTCTTGTTCCCAGGACACAGGTGTCCAGAATCAAACCTCAGTCATGTTCCCAGGGCACAGGTGTCCAGAATCAAACCTCAGTCATGTTCCCAGAGGACAGGCTTCCAGAAACTAACCTCAGTCATGTTCCCAGGCCACAGGGATCCAGAATCAAACCTCAGTCATGTTGCCAGGCCATACGTTACCACCATCAAACCTCAGTCATATTCCCAGACCACAGGTTTCCAGAATCAAACCGATTTCATGTTCCCAGGCAACAGGGTACCAGAATCCAAACCGATGTCATTTTCCCAGGCCACAGGATTCCACACTCTAACATCAGTCATGTTCCCAGGCCAATGGTTTCCAGAATCAAACCTCAGTCATATTCCCAGGCCACATGGTTCCAGAATCAAACCTCAGTCGTGCTCCCAGGACACAGGGTTCCAGAATAAAACCTCAGTCATGTTCCCTGGACACAGGTTTCAGAAATAAAATCCCAGTCATGTTCCCAGTCCACAGGGTTCCACAATTAAACCTCAGTCATATTCCCAGGCCAGAAGGTCCCACAATCAAACCTAAGTCACCTTGCCAAGCCACAGGGCTCCACCATCAAAACTCAGGCATGTTGCCAGGCCACAGGGTTCCACCATCAAGCCTCACTCATGTTCCCAAGCCTGAGGGTTCCACTGTCAAACCTCAATCATGTTGCCGGGCCACAGGGTTCAACCATCAATCCTCAGTCATATTCCCAGTAAACAGGGCTCGAGAATCAAACCAATGTCATGTTCCCACGCCATGGGGTTCCAGTATCAGGCCTCAATCATGGTCCCCGTGCACAGGGTTCCACTATGAAACCTCAATCATGTTGCCGGGCCACAGGGTTCAACCATCAATCCTCAGTCATATTCCCAGTAAACAGGGCTCCAGAATCAAACTAATGTCATTTTCCCACGCCAAGGGGTTCCAGTATAAGGCCTCAGTCATGGTCCCCGTGCACAGGGTTCCAAATCAAACCTCAGTCATTTTGCCAGTCCACAGGTTTCTGCCATCCAACCTCAGTCAAGTTCCCAGGCCACAGGGTTCTAGAATCAAGCCTCAGTCATGTTGCCAGGCCACAGGGTACCACCATCAAACCTCAGTCATGATCCCAGGCCACAAGTTTCCACAATGAAACCTCAATCATTTTCCCAGGCCAAAGGTTTCCAGAATCAAACCTCAGTCATATTCCCAGGACACATGGTTCCAGAATCAAACCTGAGTCATGTTCGCAGGCCACAGGTTTCCAAAATCAACCCGATATCATGTTCCCTGGCCACAGTCTTCCAGAATCAAACCTCAGTCATGTTGCCAGGCCACAGGTTTCCACCATCAAACCTCAGACATGTTCCCCGGCCACAGGGTTCCAGAGTCAAACCGTTCGCAGGTTCCCAGGCCACAGAGTTCCAGAATCCACCGATGTCATGCTGCCAGGCCACAGGGTTCCAGAATCAATCCTCAGTTATTTTCCCAGGCTACAGGGTTACAGAATAAAATCTCTGTCATGTTGCCAGTCCACAGGGTTCCAGAACCAAGGCTCAGTCAGGTTCCCGGGGCACAGTATTCCACAATCTACACAGATGTCATGTTCCCAGGCCTCAGGGTTCCAGAATCCACCCATGTCATGTTCCCAGGCCACAGGGTTCCAGAATCAATCCTCAGTTATGTTGCCAGGCCAAAGGTTTCCACCATCAAACCTCAGACATGTTCCCAGGCCACAGGGTACCGGATTCAAACCGTTCGCAGGTTCCCAGGTAACAGAATTCCATAATCCACCGATGTCATGCTACCAGGCCACAGGGTTCAAGAATCAAACCTCAGTTATGTTCGCAGGCTGCAGGGTTCCAGAATAAAACCTCAGTCATTTTCCCAGTCCACAGTGTTCCAGAACCAAGGCTCAGTCAGGTTCCCGGGGCACAGTATTCCACAATCTAAACAGATGTCATGTTCCAGGCCACAGTTTTCCAGAATCACGCCTCAGTAATGTTGCCACGCCATAGGGTACCACCATCAAACCTTAGTCATATTCCCAGGCCTCAGGTTTCCAGAATCAAACCGATTTCATGTTCCCAGGCAACAGGGTACCAGTATCCAAACCTAAGTCATGTTCCCAGGGCACAGGATTCCACACTCTAACATCAGTCATGTTCCCTGGACAATGGTCTCCAGAATCAAACCTCAGTCATATTCCCAGGCCATATGGTTCCAGAATCAAACCTCAGTCGTGTTCCCAGGACACAGGGTTCCAGAATAAAACCTCAGTCATGTTCCCTGGACACAGGTTTCAGAAAAAAAAATCCCAGTCATGTTCCCAGGTCACAGGGTTCCACAATGAAACCTCAGTCATTTTCCCAAGACACAGTTTTCCAGAATCAAACCTCAGTCATATTCCCAGGACACATGGTTCCAGAATCAACCTGAGTCATGTTCGCAGGCCACAGGTTTCAACAATCAAACCTCAGTCTTGTTCCCAGGACACAGGTGTCCAGAATCAAACCTCAGTCATGTTCCCAGAGAACAGGCTTCCAGAAACAAACCTCAGTCATGTTCCCAGGCCACTGGGACAAAGAATCAAACCTCAGTCTTGTTCCCAGGACACAGGTTTCCAGAATCAACCCGATTTCATGTTCCCAAGCAACAGGGTACAAGAATCCAAACCTCAGTCATGTTCCCAGGCCACAGGATTCCACACTCTAACATCAGTCATGTTCCCAGGCCAATGGTTTCCCGAATCAAACCTCAGTCATATTCCAAGGCCACATGGTTCCAGAATCAAACCTCAGTCGTGTTCCCAGGACACAGGGTTCCAGAATAAAACCTTAGTCATGTTCCCTGGACACAGGTTCCAGAAATCAAATCCCATTCATGTTCCCAGGCCACAGGGTTCCACAATGAAACCTCAGTCATATTCCCAGGCCAGAGGGTTCCACAATCAAACCTCAGTCCTGTTGCCAGGCCACGGCTCCACCATCAAGCCTCACTCATGTTCCCAAGCCTGAGGGTTCCATTATCAAACCTCAATCATGTTTCCAGGTCACAGGGTTCAACCTTCAAACCTCAGTCATGTTCCCAGTAAACAGGGCTCCAGAATCAAACCAATGTCATGTTCCCACACCACGGGTTTCCAGTAACAGGCCTCAGTCATGTTCCCCATGCACAGAGTTCCAAATCAAACCTCAGTCATGTTGCCAGGCTACAGGTTTCTGCCATCCAACCTCAGTCAAGTTCCCAGGCCACAGGGTTCCAAAATCAAGCCACAGTCATTTGGCAGGCCAGAGTTTTCCACCATCAAACCTCAGGCATGATCCCAGGCCACATGTTTCCACAATGAAACCTCAGTCATTTTCCCAGGCCAAAGTTTTCCAGAATCAAACCTCAGTCATATTCCCAGGACACGAGGTTCCAGAATCAACCTGAGTCATGTTCGCAGGCCACAGGTTTCAGCAATCAAACCTCAGTCGTGTTCCCAGGACACAGGTGTCCAGAATCAAACCTCACTCATGTTCCCAGGGAACAGGCTTCCAGAAACAAACCTCAGTCATGTTCCCAGGCCACAGGGTTCCAGAATCAAACCTCAGTCTTGTTCCCAGGGCAGAGGTGTCCAGAATCAAACCTCAGTCATGTTCCCAGGGAACAGGCTTCCAGAAACAAACCTCAGTCATGTTCCCTGGCCACAGGGTTCCAGAATCAAACCTCAGTCTTGTTCCCAGGACACAGGTTTCCAGAATCAACCCGATATCATGTTCCCTGGCAACAGTCTTCCAGAATCAACCCTCAGTCATGTTGCCAGGCCACAGGTTTCCACCATCAAACCTCAGACATTTTCCCAGGCGATAGGTTTCCACAGTCAAACCGTTCGCAGATTCCCAGGTCACAGGGTTGCAGAATCCACCGATGTCATGTTCCCAGGCCACAGGGTTCCAGAATCAATCCTCAGTTATGTTCCCAGGCTACAGGGTTCCAGAATAAAACCTCAGTCATGTTCCCAGTCCACAGGGTTCCAGAACCAAGGCTCAGTCAGGTTCCCGGGGCACAGTATTCCTCAATCTAAACAGATGTCATGTTCCCAGGCCACAGGGTTCCAGAATCTATCCTCATTTATGTTCCCAGGCTACAGGGTTCCAGAATAAAACCTCAGTCATGTTCCTAGTCCACAGGGTTCCAGAACCAAAGCTCAGTCAGGTTCCCGGGGCACAGTATTCCACAATCTAAACAGATGTCATGTTCCCAGGCCACAGGTTTCCAGAATCACGCCTCAGTCATGTTCCCAGGCCACAGGGACCCAGAATCAAACCTCAGTTATGTTGCCAGGCCATAGGGTACCACCATCAAAACTCAGTCGTATTCCCAGGCCTCAGGTTTACAGAATCAAATCGATTTCATGTTCCCAGGCAACAGGGTACCAGAATCCAAACCTCAGTCATGTTCCCAGGCCACAGGATTCCACACTCTAACATCAGTCATGTTCCCAGGGCACAGGGAACCAGAATAAAACCTCAGTCATGTTGACAGGCCATAGGGTACCACAATCAAACCTCAGTCATATTCCCAGGACTCAGGTTTCCAGAATCAAACAGATTTCATGTTCCCAGGCAACAGGGTACCAGAATCCAAACCGAAGTCATGTTCCCAGGCCACAGGATTCCACACTCTAACATCAGTCATGTTCCCAGGCCAATGGTTTCCAGAATCAAACCTCAGTCATATTCCCAGGCCTCATGGTTCCAGAATCAAACCTTAGTCGTGTTCCCAGGACACAGGGTTCCAGAATAAAACCTCAGTCATGTTCCCTGGACACAGGTTTCAGAGATAAAATCCCAGTCATGTTTCCAGGCCACAGTGTTCCACAATTAACCCTCAGTCATATTCCCAGGCCAGAGGGTTCCACCATCAAACCTCAGGCATGTTGCCAGGCCACAAGGTTCCACCATCAAGCCTCACTCATGTTCCCAAGCCTGAGGGTTCCACTGTCAAACCTCAATCATGTTGCCAGGCCACAGGGTTCCACCATCATACCTCAGTCATGTTCCCAGTAAACAGGGCTCCAGAATCAAGCCTCAGTCATTTTGCCAGGCCAGAGTGTTCCACCATCAAACCTCAGTCATGATCCCAGGCCACATGTTTCCACAATGAAACCTCAGTCATTTTCCCAGGACAAAGGTTTCCAGAATCAAACCTCAGTCATATTCCCAGGACACATGGTTCCAGAATCAACCTGAGTCATGTTCGCAGGCCACAGGTTTCCAGAATCAAACCTCAGTCTTGTTCCCAGGACACAGGTGTCCAGAATCAAACCTCAGTCATGTTCCCAGGGAACAGGCTTCCAGAAACAAACCTCAGTCATGTTCCCAGGCCACAGGGTTCTAGAATCAAACCTCAGTCTTGTTCCCAGGACACAGGTTTCCAAAATCAACCCGGTATCATGTTCCCTGGCCACTGTCTTCCAGAATCAAACCTCAGTCATGTTGCCAGGCCACAGGTTTCCACCATCAAACCTCAGACATGTTCCCAGGCCACAGGGTACCGGAGTCAAACCGTTCTCAGTTTCCCAGGTCACAGGATTCCAGAATCCACCGATGTCATGCTACCAGGCCACAGGGTTCCAGAATCAAACCTCAGTCATGTTGCCAGCCCTCATTTTACAGAATCAAACCGATTTCATTTTCCGAGGCAACAGGGTACCAGAATCCAAACCTCACTCATGTTCCCAGGCCACAGGATTCCACACTCTAACATCAGTCATGTTCCCAGGCCAATGGTTTCCAGAATCAAAGCTCAATCATATTCCCAGACCACATGGTTCTAGAATCAAACCTCAGTCGTGTTCCCAGGACACAGGGTTCCAGAATAAAACCTCAGTCATGTTCCCTGGACACAGGTTCAGAAATAAAATCCCAGTCATGTTCCCAGGCCACAGGGTTCCACAATTAAACCTCAATCATATTCCCAGGCTAGAGGGTTCCACAATCAAACCTCAGTCCTGTTGCCAGGCCACGGTTCCACAATCAAGCCTCATTTATGTTCCCAGGCAAGAGTGTTCCACAATCAAACCAAAGTCACCTTGCCAAGCCACAGGGTTCCACCATCAAACCTCAGGCATGTTGCCAGGCCACAGGGTTCCCCCATAAAGCCTCACTCATGTTCCCAGGCCTGAGGGATCCACTGTCAAACCTCAGTCATGTTGCCGGGGCACAGGGTTCAACCATCAATCCTCAGTCATATTCCCAGTAAAGAGGGCTCGAGAATCAAACCAATGTCATGTTCCCACGCCACGGGGTTCCAGTATCAGGCCTCAATCATGGTCCCCGTGCACAGGGTTCCACTATCAAACCTCAATCATGTTGCCAGGCCACAGGTTTCCACCTTCAAACCTCAGACATGTTAACAGGCCACAGGGTACCAGAGTCAAACCGTTCGCAGGTTCCCAGGTCACAGGGTACCAGAATCCACCCGATATCATGTTCCCTGTCCACAGTCTTCCAGAATCAAACCTCAGTCATGTTGCCATGCCACAGGTTTCTACCATCAAACCTCAGACATGTTAACAGGCCACAGGGTACCAGAGTCAAACCGTTCGCAGGTTCCCAGGTCACAGGGTTCCAGAATCCACCGATGTCATTCTCCAAGGCCACAGGGTTCCAGAATCAATCCTCAGTTATGTTCGCAGGGTACAGGGTTCCAGAATAAAACCTCAGTCATGTTCCCAGGGAACAGGCTTCCAGAAACAAACCTCAGTCATGTTCCCAGGACACAGGGTTCCAGAATCAAACTTAAGTCTTGTTCCCAGGACACAGGTTTCCAGAATCAACACGATATCATGTTCCCTGGCCACAGTCTTTCAAAATCAAACATCAGTCATGTTTCCAGGCCACAGGTTTCCAGAATCAAACCTCAGTCATGTTGCCAGGCTATAGGGTTCAACCATCAAACCTCATTCATGTTCCCAGTAAACAGGGCTTCAGAATCAAACCAATGTCATGTTCCCACGCCACGGGGTTCCAGTATCAGGCCTCAGTCATTGTCCCCGTGCACAGGGTTCCACAATCAAACCTCAGTCATGTTGCCAGTCCACAGGTTTCTGCCATCCAACCTCAATCGAGTTCCCAGGCCACAGGGTTCCAGAATCAAGCCTCAGTCATTTTGCCAGGCCAGAGTGTTCCACCATCAAACCTCAGTCATGATCCCAGGCCACGTTTCCACAATGAAACCTCAGTCACTTTCCCAGGCCCAAGGTTTCCAGAATCAAACCTCCGTCATATTCCAAGGACACATGGTTCCAGAATCAACCTGAGTTATGTTCGCAGGCCACGGGTTTCAACAGTGAAACCTCAGTCATGTTACCAGGACACAGGTGTCCAGAATCAAACCTCAGTCATGTTCCCAGGGAACAGGCTTCCAGAAACAAACCTCAGTCATGTTCCCAAGCCACAGGGTTCCAGAATCAAACCTCAGTCTTGTTCCCAGGACACAGGGTTCCAGAATAAAACCTCAGTCATGTTCCCAGTCCCCAGGGTTCCAGAACCAAGGCTCAGTCAGGTACCCGGGGCACAGTATTCCACAATCTAAACAGATATCATGTTCCCAGGCCACAGGTTTCCAGAATCACGCCTCAGTCATGTTCCCAGGGCACAGGGATCCAGAGTCAAACCTCAGTCATGTTGCCAGGCCATAGCGTACAACCATCACACCTCAGTCATATTCTCAGGCCTCAGGTTTCCAAAATCAAACCGATTTCATGTTCCCAGGCCACAGGATTCCACACTCTAACATCAGTCATGTTCCCAGGACAATGGTGTCCAGAATCAAACCTCAGTCATATTCCCAGGCCACATGGTTCCAGAATCAAACTTCAGTCGTGTGCCCAGGACACAGGTTTCCAGAATAAAACCTCAGTCATGTTCCCTGGACACAGGTTTCAGATATAAAATCCCAGTCATGTTCCCAGGCCACAGGGTTCCACAATTAAAACTCAGTCATATTCCCAGGCCAGAGGGTTCCACAATCAAACCTCAGTACTGTTGCCTGTCCACGGTTCCACCATCAAGCCCCAGTCATGTTCCCAGGCCAGAGTGTTCCACAATCAAACCTAAGTCACCTTTCCAAGAAACAGGGTTCCACCATCAAGCCTCAATCATATTCCCAAGCCTGAGGGTTCCACTATCAAACCTCAGTCATGTTGCCAGGCCATAGGGTACCACCATCAAAACTCAGTCATATTCCGAGGCCTCAGGTTTACAGAATCAAACCGATTTCATATTCCCAGGCAACAGGGTACCAGAATCCAAACCTCAGTCATGTTCCCAGGCCACAGGATTCCACACTCTAACATCAGTCATGTTCCCAGGCCACAGGGAACCAGAATCAAACCTCAGTCATGTTGCCAGGCCATAGGGTACCACCATCAAACCTCAGTCATATTCCCATGCCTCAGGTTTCCAGAATCAAAACGATTTCATATTCCCAGGCAACAGGTTACCAGAATCCAAACAGATGTCATGTTCCCAGGCCACAGGATTCCACACTCTAACATCAGTCATGTTCCCAGGCCAATGGTTTGCAGAATCAAACCTCAGTCATATTCCCAGGCCACATGGTTCTAGAATCAAACCTTAGTCGTGTTCCCAGGACCCAGGGTTCCAGAATAAAACCTCAGTCATGTTCCCTGGACACAGGTTTCATAAATAAGATCCCAGTCATGTTCCCAGGCCACAGGGTTCCACAATTAAACCTCAGTCATATTCCCAGGCCAGAGGGTTCCACAATCAAACCTCAGTCCTGTTGCCAGGCCACGGTTCCAGCATCAAGCCTCAGTCATGTTCCCAGGCCAGAGTGTTCCACAATCAAACCTAAGTCACCTTGCCAAGCCACAGGGTTCCACCATCAAATCTCAGGCATGTTGCCAGGCCACAGGTTCCACCATCAAGCCTCACTCATGTTCCCAAGCCTGAGGGTTCCAGTATAAAACCTCAATCATGTTGCCGGGCCACAGGGTTCATCCATCAATCCTCAGTTATGTTCCCAAGCCACAGGGTTCCAGAATCAAAGCTCAGTCTTGTTCCCAGTGAACAGGCTTCGAGAAACAAACCTCAGTCATGTTCCCAGCCCACAGGTTTCCAGAATCAAACCTCAGTCTTTTTCCCAGGACACAGGTTTGCAAAATCAACCCGATATTATGTTCCCTGGCCACAGTCTTCCAGAATCAAACCTCAGTCATGTTGCTAGGCCACAGGTTTCAACCATCAAACCTCAGTCATGTTCCCAGTAAACAGGGCTCCAGAATCAAGCCTCAGTCATTTTGCCAGGCCAGTGTTCCACCATCAAACCTCAGTCATGATCCCAGGCCACATGTTTCGACAATGAAACCTCAATCATGTTCGCAGGCCACAGGTTTCCAGAATCAAACCTCAGTCATGTTCCCAGGACACAGGTGTCCAGAATCAAACCTCAGTCATGTTCCCAGGACACAGGGTTCCAGAATCAAAACTCAGTCTTGTTCCCAGGGAACAGGCTTCCAGAAACAAACCTCAGTCATGTTCCCAGGCCACAGGGTTCCAGAATCAAACCTCAGTCTTGTTCCCAGGACACAGGTTTCCAGAATCAACACGATATCTTGTTCCCTGGACACAGTCTTCCTTAATCAAACCTGAGTCATGTTCGCAGGCCACAGGTTTCCACCATCAAACCTCAGAAATGTTCCCAGGCCACAGGGTTCCAGAGTTAAACCGTTCGCAGGTTCCCAGGCCACAGTGTTCCAGAATCCACCGATGTCATGTTCCCAAGCCACAGGGTTCCAGAATCAATCCTCAGTCATGTTCCCAGGCTACAGGGTTCCAGAATAAAACCTCAGTCATGTTCCCTGGACACAGGTTTCAGAAATAAAATCCCAGTCATGTTCCCAGGCCTCAGGGTTCACCATCAATCCTCAGTCATGCTCCCAGTAAACAGGGCTCCAAAATCAAACCAATATCATGTTCCCACGCCACGGGGTTCCAGTATCAGCCCTCAGTCATGGTCCCCGTGCACAGGATTCCAAATCAAACCTCAGTCATGTTGCCAGGCCACAGGTTTCCACCATCAAACTTCAGACATGTTCCCAGGCCACAGGGTTCCAGAATCAAATCGTTCGCAGGTTCCCAGGCCATAGGGTTCCAGAATCCACCGATGTCATGCTCCCAGGCCACATGTTTCCAGAATCAATCCTCAGTTATGTTTGCAAGCTACTGGGTTCCAGAATAAAACCTCAGTCATGTTCCCAGTCCACAGGGTTCCAGAACCTAATCTCAGTCAGGTTCCCGGGGCACAGTATTCCACAATCTAAACAGATGTCATGTTCCCAGGCCTCAGGGTTCCAGAATCCACCCATGTCATGTTCCCAGGCCAAAGGGTTCCAGAATCATTCCTCAGTTATGTTCCCAGGCTACAGGGTTCCAGAATAAAACCTCAGTCATGTTCCCAGTCCACAGGGTTCCTGAACCAAGGCTCAGTCAGGTTCCCGGGGCACAGTATTCCACAATCTAAACAGATGTCATGTTCCCAGGTCTCAGGGTTCCAGAATCCAACCATGTCATGTTCCCAGGACACAGGGATCCAGAATCAATCCTCAGTTATGTTCCCAGGCGACAGGGTTCCAGAATAAAACCTCAGTCATGTTCCCAGTCCACAGGGTTCCAGAAGCAAGGCTCAGTCAGCTTCCCGGTCCACAGTATTCCACAATCTAAACATATGTCATGTTCCCAGGCCCCAGGGTCCCAGAATCAAACCTCAGGCTTGTTCCCAGGTCACAAGTTTCAAGAGTCAACCCGATATCATGTTCCTTGGCCACAGTCTTCCAGAATCAAACCTCAGTCATGTTGCCAGGCCACAAGTTTCCACCATCAAACCTCAGACATGGTCCCAGGCCACACGGTTCCAGAGTCAAACCGTTCGCAGGTTCCCAGGCCACAGGGTTCCAGAATCCACCGATGTCATGTTCCCAGGCCTCAGGGTTCCAGAATCCACCCATGTCATGTTCCCAGGCTACAGGGTTCCAGAATAAAACCTCAGTCATGTTCCCATTCCACAGGGTTCGAGAACCAAGGCTCAGTCAGGTTCCCTGGGCACAGTATTCCACAATCTAAACAGATGTCATGTTATCAGGACACAGGTTTCCAGAATCACGCCTCAGTCATGTTCCCAGGCCACAGGGATCCAGAATCAAACCTCAGTCATGTTGCCAGGCAATAGGGTACCACCATCAAACCTCAGTCATATTCCCAGTCCTCAGGTTTCCAGAATCAAACCGATTTCATGTTCCCAGGCAACAGGGTACCAGAATCCAAACCGATGTCATGTTCCCAGGCCACAGGATTCCACACTCTAACATCAGTCATATTCCCAGGCCACATGGCTCTAGAATCAAACCTCAGTCGTGTTCCCTGGACACAGGGTTCCAGAATAAAACCTCAGTCATGTTCCCTGGACACAGGTTTCAGAAATCAAATCCCAGTCATGTTCCCAGGCCACAGGGTTCCACAATTAAACCTCACTCATGTTCCAAGCCTGAGGGTTCCACTATCAAACCTCAATCATGTTGCCAGGCCGCAGGGTTCAACCATCAATCCTCAGTAATATTCCCAGTAAACAGGGCTCGAGAATCAAACCAATGTCATGTTCCCACGCCACGGGGTTCCAGTATCAGGCCTCAGTCATGGTCCCCGTGCACAGGGTTCCACAATCAAACCTCAGTCATGTTGCCAGTCCACAGGTTTCTGCCATCCAACCTCAGTCAAGTTCCCAGGCCACATGGTTCCAGAATCAAGCCTCAGTCATTTTGCCAGGCCAGAGTGTTCCACCATCAAACCTCAGTCATGATCCCAGGCCACATGTTTCCACAATGAAACCTCAGTCATTTTCCCAGGCCAAAGGTTTCCAGAATCAAACCTCAGTCATATTCCCAGGACACGTGGTTCCAGAATCAAACCTGAGTCATGTTCGCAGGCCATAGGTTTCAACAATCAAACCTCAGTCACGTTTGCAGGACACAGGTGTCCAGAATCACACCTTAGTCATGTTCCCAGGGAACAGGCTTCCAGAAACAAACCTCAGTCATGTTCCCAGGCAACAGGGTTCCAAAATCAACCCGATATCATGTTCCATGGCCACACTTTCAGAATCAAACCTCAGTCATGTTGCCAGGGCACAGGTTTCTACCATCAAACCTCAGACATGTTCCCAGGCCACAGGGTTCCAGTGTCAAATCGTTCGCAGGTTCCCAGGCCACAGTGTTCCAGAATCCACCTATTTCATGTTCCCAGTCCACAGGGTTCCAGAAACAAGGCTCAGTCAGGTTCCCGGGCCACAGTATTCCACAATATAAACAAAAGTCATGTTCCCAGGCCTCAGGGTTCCAGAATCCACCCATGTCATGTTCCCAGGCCACAGGGTTCCAGAATCAATCCTCAGTTATGTTCCCAGGCTACAGGGCTCCAGAATAAAACCTCAGTCATGTTCCCAGGCCACAGGGTTCCAGAATCAAACCTCAGTCTAGTTTCCAGGACACAGGGTTACAGAATCAACCCAATATCATGTTCCCTGGCCACAGTCTTCAAGAATCAAACCTCAGTCATGTTGCCAGGCCACAGGTTTCCACCATCAAACCTCACACATGTTCCCAGGCCACACGCTTCCAGAGTGAAACCGTTCGCAGTTTCCCAGGCCTCAGGGTTCCAGAATCCACCGATGTCATGCTCCCAGGCCACAGGGTTCCAGAATCAATCCTCAGTTATGTTCGCAGGCTACAGGGTTCCAGAATAAATCCTCAGTCAAATTCCCAGTCAACAGGGTTCCAGAACCAAGGCTCAGTCAGGTTCCCGGGGCACAGTATTCCACAATCTAAACAGATGTCATGTGCCCAGGCCTCAGGGTTCCAGAATCCAACCATGTAATGTTCCCAGGCCACAGGGTTCCAGAATCAATCCTCAGTTATGTTCCCAGGCTACAGGGTTCCAGAATAAAACCTCAGTCATGTTCCCAGGCCACAGGTTTCCAGAACCAAGGCTCAGTCAGGGTCCCGGGGCAGAGTATTACACAATGTAAACCGATGTCATGTTCCCAGGCCACAGGTTTCAAGAATCACGCCTCAGTCATGTTCCCAGGCCACAGGGATCCAGAATCAAACCTCAGTCATGTTGCCAGGCCATAGGGTACCACCATCAACCTGAGTCATATTCCCAGGCCCCAGGTTTCCAGAATCAAACCGATTTCATGTTCCCAGGCAACAGCGTACCAGAATCCAAACCGATGTCATGTTCCCAGGCCACAGATTTCCACACTCTAACATCAGTTATGTTCCCATGCCAATGGTTTCCAGAATCAAACCTCAGTCATATTCCCAGGCCCCATGGTTCCAGAATCAAACCTCAGTCATGTTCCAAGGACACAGGGTTCCAGAATCAAAGCTCAGTCATGTTGCCAGGCCATAGGGTACCACCATCAAACCTCAGTCATATTCCCAGTCCTCAGGTTACCAGAATCAAACCGATTTCATGTTCCCAGGCAACAGGGTACCAGAATCCAAACCGATGTCATGTTCCCAGGCCACAGGATTCCACACTCTAACATCAGTCATATTCCCAGGCCACATGGCTCTAGAATCAAACCTCAGTCGTGTTCCCTGGACACAGGGTTCCAGAATAAAACCTCAGTCATGTTCCCTGGACACAGGTTTCAGAAATCAAATCCCAGTCATGTTCCCAGGCCACAGGGTTCCACAATTAAACCTCACTCATGTTCCAAGCCTGAGGGTTCCACTATCAAACCTCAATCATGTTGCCAGGCCGCAGGGTTCAACCATCAATCCTCAGTAATATTCCCAGTAAACAGGGCTCGAGAATCAAACCAATGTCATGTTCCCACGCCACGGGGTTCCAGTATCAGGCCTCAGTCATGGTCCCCGTGCACAGGGTTCCACAATCAAACCTCAGTCATGTTGCCAGTCCACAGGTTTCTGCCATCCAACCTCAGTCAAGTTCCCAGGCCACAGGGTTCCAGAATCAAGCCTCAGTCATTTTGCCAGGCCAGAGTGTTCCACCATCAAACCTCAGTCATGATCCCAGGCCACATGTTTCCACAATGAAACCTCAGTCATTTTCCCAGGCCAAAGGTTTCCAGAATCAAACCTCAGTCATATTCCCAGGACACGTGGTTCCAGAATCAAACCTGAGTCATGTTCGCAGGCCATAGGTTTCAACAATCAAACCTCAGTCATGTTCCCAGGACACAGGTGTCCAGAATCAAACCTCAGTCATGTTCCCAGGGAACAGGTTTCCAGAAACAAACCTCAGTCATGTTTCCAGGCAACAGGGTTCCAGAATCAACCCGATATCATGTTCCCTGGCCACACTTTCAGAATCAAACCTCAGTCATGTTGCCAGGGCACAGGTTTCTACCATCAAACCTCAGACATGTTCCCAGGCCACAGGGTTCCAGTGTCAAATCGCTCGCAGGTTCCCAGGCCACAGTGTTCCAGAATCCACCTATTTCATGTTCCCAGTCCACAGGGTTCCAGAAACAAGGCTCAGTCAGGTTCCCGGGCCACAGTATTCCACAATCTAAACAAATGTCATGTTCCCAGGCCTCAGGATTCCAGAATCCACCCATGTCATGTTCCCAGGCCACAGGGTTCCAGAATCAATCCTCAGTTATGTTCCCAGGCTACAGGGCTCCAGAATAAAACCTCAGTCATGTTCCCAGGCCACAGGGTTCCAGAATCAAACCTCAGTCTAGTTTCCAGGACACAGGGTTACAGAATCAACCCAATATCATGTTCCCTGGCCACAGTCTTCAAGAATCAAACCTCAGTCATGTTGCCAGGCCACAGGTTTCCACCATCAAACCTCACACATGTTCCCAGGCCACACGCTTCCAGAGTCAAACCGTTCGCAGTTTCCCAGGCCTCAGGGTTCCAGAATCCACCGATGTCATGCTCCCAGGCCTCAGGGTTCCAGAATCAATCCTCAGTTATGTTCGCAGGCTACAGGGTTCCAGAATAAATCCACAGTCAATTTCCCAGTCCACAGGGTTCCAGAACCAAGGCTCAGTCAGGTTCCCGGGGCACAGTATTCCACAATCTAAACAGATGTCATGTTCCCAGGTCTCAGGGTTCCAGAATCCAACCATGTCATGTTCCCAGGACAGAGGGTTCCAGAATCAATCCTCACTTATGTTCCCAGGCGAAAGGGTTCCAGAATAAAACCTCAGTCATGTTCCCAGTCCACAGGGTTCCAGAACCAAGGCTCAGTCAGGTTCCCGGGCCACAGTATTCCGCAATCTAAACAGATGTCATGTTCCCAGGCCTCAGGGTCCCAGAATCCACCGATGTCATATTCCCAAGCCACAGGGTTTCAGAATCAATCCTCATTTATGTTCCCAGGCTACAGGGTTCCAGAATAAAACCTCAGTTATGTTCCTAGTCCACAGGGATCCAGAATCAAACCTCAGTCATGTTGCTAGGCCATACGGTACCACCGTCAAACCTGAGTCATATTCCCAGGCCTCAGGTTTCCAGAATCAAACCGATTTCATGTTCCCAGGCAACAGCGTACCAGAATCCAAACCGATGTCATGTTCCCAGGCCACAGAATTCCACAGTCTAACATCAGTTATGTTCCCAGGCCAATGGTTTCCAGAATCAAACCTCCGTCATATTCCCAGGCCAAATGGTTCTAGAATCAAACCTCAGTCATGTTCCAAGGACACAGGGTTCCAGAATAAATCCTCAGACATGTTCCCTGGACACAGGTTTCAGAAATAAAATCCCAGTCATGTTCCCAGGCCACAGGGTTCCACAATCAAACCTCAGTTCTGTTGCCAGACCAGGGTTCCACCGTCAAGCCTCAGTCATGTTCCCAGGGAACAGGCTTCCAGAAACAAACCTCAGTCATGTTCCCAAGGCACAGGGTTCCAGAATAAAACCTCAGTCATGTTCCCTGGACACAGGTTTCAGAAATAAAATCCCAGTCATGTTCCCAGGCCACAGGGTTCCACAATTAAACCTCAGTCATATTCCCAGGCCAGAGGGTTCCACAATCAAACCTCAGGTCTGTTGCCAGACCACGGTTCCACCATCAAGCCTCAGTCATGTTCCCAGGGAACAGGCTTCCAGAAACAAACCTCAGTCATGTTCCCAAGGCACAGGGTTCCAGAATCAAACCTCAGTCTTGTTCCCAGGACACAGGTTGCCAGAATCAACCCGATATCATGTTCCCTAGCCACAGTCTTCCAGAATCAAACCTCAGTCCTGTTGCCAGGCCACAGGTTTCCACCATCAAACCTCAGGCATGTTCCCAGGCCACAGGGTTCCAGAATCCACCGATGTCATGTTCCCAGGCCACAGGATTCCACACTCTAACATCAGTCATCTTCCCAGGCCAATGGTTTCCAGAATCAAACCTCAGTCATATTCCCAGGCCACATGGTTCCAGAATAAAACCTCAGTCATGTTCCCTGGACACAGGTTTCAGAAATAAACTCCCAGTCATGTTCCCAGGCCACAGGGTTCCACAATTAAACCTCAGTCATATTCCCAGGCCAGAGGGTTCCACAATCAAACCTCTGTCCTGTTGCTAGGCCACGGTTCCACCATCAAGCCTCAGTCATGGTCCCAGGAAAGACTGTTCCACAATCAAACCTAAGTCATCTTGCCAAGCCACAGGGTTCCACCATCAAGCCTCACTCATGTTGCCAGGCCACAGGGTTCCACCATCAAGCCTCACTCATGTTCCCAAGCCTGAGGGTTCCACTATCAAACCTCAATCATGTTGCCAGGCCACAGGTTTCAACCATCAAACCTCAGTCATGTTCCCAGTAAATAGGGCTCCAGAATCAAACCAATGTCAAGTTCCCACGCCACGGGGTTCCAGTATCAGGCCTCAGTCATGTTCCCCGTGCACAGGGTGCCACAATCAAACTCAGTCATGTTGCCAGTCCACAGGTTTCTGCCATCACACCTCAGTCAAGTTGCCAGGCCACAGGGTTCCAGAATCAAGCCTCAGTCATTTTGCCAGGCCATAGTGTTCCACCATCAAACCTCAGTCATGATCCCAAGCCACATGTTTCCACAATGAAACCTCAGTCATTTTCCCAGGCCAAAGGTTTCCAGAATCAAACCTCAGTCATATTCCCAGGACACATGGTTCCAGAATCAAACCTGAGTCATGTTCGCAGGCCACAGGTTTCAGCAATCAACCTCAGTCATGTTCCCAGGACACAGGTGTCCAGAATCAAACCTCAGTCATGTTCCCAGGGAACAGGTTTCCAGAAACAAACCTCAGTCATGTTCCCAAGGCACAGGGTTCCAGAATCAAACCTCAGTCTTGTTCCCAGGACACAGGTTTCCAGAATCAACCCGATATCATGTTCCCTAGCCTCAGTCTTCCAGAATCAAACCTCAGTCATGTTGCCAGGCCACAGGTTTCCACCATCAAACCTCAGGCATGTTCCCAGGCCACAGGGTTCCAGAATCAAACCGTTCTCATGTTCCCAGGCCACAGGGTTCCAGAATCCACCGTTGTCATTTTCCCAGACCACAAGATTCCAGAATCAATCCTCCATTATGTTCCCAGGCTACAGGGTTCCAGAATAAAACCTCAGTCATGTTCCCAGTCCACAGGGTTCCAGAACAGAGGCTCAGTCAGGTTCCCGGGGCACAGTATTCCACAATCTAAACAGATGTCATGTTCCCAGGCCTCAGGGTTCCAGAATCCACCGATGTCATGTTCCCAGGCCACAGGGTTCCAGAATCAATCCTCAGTTATGTTCCCAGGCTACAGGGTTCCAGAATAAAACCTCAGTCATGTTCCCAGTCCACAGGGTTCCAGAACCAAGGCTCAGTCAGGTTCCCGGGGCACAGTATTCCACAATCTAAATAGATGTCATGTTCCCAGGCCACAGTGTTCCAGAATCACGCCTCAGTCATGTTCCCAGGCCACAGGGATCCAGAATCAAACTTCAGTCATGTTGCCAGGCCATAGGGTACCACCATCAAACCTCAGTCATATTCCCAGGCCACAGGTTTCCAGAATCAAACCGATTTCATGTTCCCAGGCAACAGGGTACCGGAATCCAAACCGATGTCATGTTCCCAGGCCACAGGATTCCACACTCTAACATCAGTCATCTTCCCAGGCCAATGGTTTCCAGAATCAAACCTCAGTCATATTCCCAGGCCACATGGTTCCAGAATCAAACCTCAGTTGTGTTCCCAGGACACAGGGTTCCAGAATAAAACCTCAGTCATGTTCCCTGGACACAGGTTTCAGAAATAAAATCCCAGTCATGTTCCCAGGCCACAGGGTTCCACAATTAAACCTCAGTCATATTCCCAGGCCAGAGGGTTCCACAATCAAACCTCAGGTCTGTTGCCAGACCACGGTTCCACCATCAAGCCTCAGTCATGTTCCCAGGGAACAGGCTTCCAGAAACAAACCTCAGTCATGTTCCCAAGGCACAGGGTTCCAGAATCAAACCTCAGTCTTGTTCCCAGGACACAGGTTGCCAGAATCAACCCGATATCATGTTCCCTAGCCACAGTCTTCCAGAATCAAACCTCAGTCCTGTTGCCAGGCCACAGGTTTCCACCATCAAACCTCAGGCATGTTCCCAGGCCACAGGGTTCCAGAATCCACCGATGTCATGTTCCCAGGCCACAGGATTCCACACTCTAACATCAGTCATCTTCCCAGGCCAATGGTTTCCAGAATCAAACCTCAGTCATATTCCCAGGCCACATGGTTCCAGAATAAAACCTCAGTCATGTTCCCTGGACACAGGTTTCAGAAATAAACTCCCAGTCATGTTCCCAGGCCACAGGGTTCCACAATTAAACCTCAGTCATATTCCCAGGCCAGAGGGTTCCACAATCAAACCTCTGTCCTGTTGCTAGGCCACGGTTCCACCATCAAGCCTCAGTCATGGTCCCAGGAAAGACTGTTCCACAATCAAACCTAAGTCATCTTGCCAAGCCACAGGGTTCCACCATCAAGCCTCACTCATGTTGCCAGGCCACAGGGTTCCACCATCAAGCCTCACTCATGTTCCCAAGCCTGAGGGTTCCACTATCAAACCTCAATCATGTTGCCAGGCCACAGGTTTCAACCATCAAACCTCAGTCATGTTCCCAGTAAATAGGGCTCCAGAATCAAACCAATGTCAAGTTCCCACGCCACGGGGTTCCAGTATCAGGCCTCAGTCATGTTCCCCGTGCACAGGGTGCCACAATCAAACTCAGTCATGTTGCCAGTCCACAGGTTTCTGCCATCACACCTCAGTCAAGTTGCCAGGCCACAGGGTTCCAGAATCAAGCCTCAGTCATTTTGCCAGGCCATAGTGTTCCACCATCAAACCTCAGTCATGATCCCAAGCCACATGTTTCCACAATGAAACCTCAGTCATTTTCCCAGGCCAAAGGTTTCCAGAATCAAACCTCAGTCATATTCCCAGGACACATGGTTCCAGAATCAAACCTGAGTCAGGTTCGCAGGCCACAGGTTTCAGCAATCAAACCTCAGTAATGTTCCCAGGACACAGGTTTCCAGAATCAAACCTCAGTCATGTTCCCAGGGAACAGGTTTCCAGAAACAAAACTCAGTCATGTTCCCAAGGCACAGGGTTCCAGAATCAAACCTCAGTCTTGTTCCCAGGACACAGGTTTCCAGAATCTACCCGATATCATGTTCCCTAGCCACAGTCTTCCAGAATCAAACCTCAGTCATGTTGCCAGGCCACAGGTTTCCACCATCAAACCTCAGGCATGTTCCCAGGCCACAGGGTTCCAGAATCAAACCGTTCTCATGTTCCCAGGCCACAGGGTTCCAGAATCCACCGTTGTCATTTTCCCAGGCCACAAGATTCCAGAATCAATCCTCAGTTATGTTCCCAGGCTACAGGGTTCCAGAGTAAAACCTCAGTCATGTTCCCAGTCCACAGGGTTCCAGAACCGAGGCTCAGTCAGGTTCCCGGGGCACAGTATTCCACAATCTAAACAGATGTCATGTTCCCAGGCCTCAGGGTTCCAGAATCCACCGATGTCATGTTCCCAGGCCACAGGGTTCCAGAATCAATCCTCAGTTATGTTCCCAGGCTACAGGGTTCCAGAATAAAACCTCAGTCATGCTCCCAGTCCACAGGGTTCCAGAACCAAGGCTCAGTCAGGTTCCCGGGGCACAGTATTCCACAATCTAAATAGATGTCATGTTCCCAGGCCACAGTGTTCCAGAATCACGCCTCAGTCATGTTCCCAGGCCACAGGGATCCAGAATCAAACTTCACTCATGTTGCCAGGCCATAGGGTACCACCATCAAACCTCAGTCATATTCCCAGGCCACAGGTTTCCAGAATCAAACCGATTTCATGTTCCCAGGCAACAGGGTACCGGAATCCAAACCGATGTCATGTTCCCAGGGAACATGATTCCACACTCTAACATCAGTCATCTTCCCAGGCCAATGGTTTCCAGAATCAAACCTCAGTCATATTCCCAGGCCACATGGTTCCAGAATCAAACCTCAGTTGTGTTCCCAGGACACAGGGTTCCAGAATAAAACCTCAGTCATGTTCCCTGCACACAGGTTTCAGAAATAAAATCCCAGTCATGTTCCCAGGCCACAGGGTTCAACAATTAAACCTCAGTCATATTCCCAGGCCAGAGGGTTCCACAATCAAACCTCATTACTGTTGCCAGACCAGGGTTCCACCGTCAAGCCTCAGTCATGTTCCCAGGGAACAGGCTTCCAGAAACAAACCTCAGTCATGTTCCCAAGGCACAGGGTTCCAGAATCAAACCTCAGTCTTGTTCCCAGGACACAGGTTGCCAGAATCAACCCGATATCATGTTCCCTAGCCACAGTCTTCCAGAATCAAACCTCAGTCCTGTTGCCAGGCCACAGGTTTCCACCATCAAACCTCAGGCATGTTCCCAGGCCACAGGGTTCCAGAATCCACCGATGTCATGTTCCCAGGCCACAGGATTCCACACTCTAACATAAGTCATCTTCCCAGGCCAATGGTTTCCAGAATCAAACCTCAGTCATATTCCCAGGCCACATGGTTCCAGAATAAAACCTCAGTCATGTTCCCTGGACACAGGTTTCAGAAATAAACTCCCAGTCATGTTCCCAGGCCACAGGGTTCCACAATTAAACCTCAGTCATATTCCCAGGCCAGAGGGTTCCACAATCAAACCTCTGTCCTGTTGCTAGGCCACGGTTCCACCATCAAGCCTCAGTCATGTTCCCAGGAAAGACTGTTCCACAATCAAACCTAAGTCATCTTGCCAAGCCACAGGGTTCCACCATCAAGCCTCACTCATGTTGCCAGGCCACAGGGATCCACCATCAAGCCTCACTCATGTTCCCAAGCCTGAGGGTTCCACTATCAAACCTCAATCATGTTGCCAGGCCACAGGTTTCAACCATCAAACCTCAGTCATGTTCCCAGTAAACAGGGCTCCAGAATCAAACCAATGTCAAGTTCCCACGACACGGGGTTCCAGTATCAGGCCTCAGTCATGTTCCCCGTGCACAGGGTGCCACAATCAAACTCAGTCATGTTGCCAGTCCACAGGTTTCTGCCATCACACCTCAGTCAAGTTGCCAGGCCACAGGGTTCCAGATTCAAGCCTCAGTCATTTTGCCAGGCCATAGTGTTCCACCATCAAACCTCAGTCATGATCCCAAGCCACATGTTTCCACAATGAAACCTCAGTCATTTTCCCAGGCCAAAGGTTTCCAGAATCAAACCTCAGTCATATTCCCAGGACACATGGTTCCAGAATCAAACCTGAGTCATGTTCGCAGGCCACAGGTTTCAGCAATCAACCTCAGTCATGTTCCCAGGACACAGGTGTCCAGAATCAAACCTCAGTCATGTTCCCAGGGAACAGGTTTCCAGAAACAAACCTCAGTCATGTTCCCAAGGCACAGGGTTCCAGAATCAAACCTCAGTCTTGTTCCCAGGACACAGGTTTCCAGAATCAACCCGATATCATGTTCCCTAGCCACAGTCTTCCAGAATCAAACCTCAGTCATGTTACCAGGCCACAGGTTTCCACCATCAAACCTCAGGCATGTTCCCAGGCCACAGGGTTCCAGAATCAAACCGTTCTCATGTTCCCAGGCCACAGGGTTCCAGAATCCACCGTTGTCATTTTCCCAGACCACAAGATTCCAGAATCAATCCTCCATTATGTTCCCAGGCTACAGGGTTCCAGAATAAAACCTCAGTCATGTTCCCAGTCCACAGGGTTCCAGAACCGAGGCTCAGTCAGGTTCCCGGGGCACAGTATTCCACAATCTAAACAGATGTCATGTTCCCAGGCCTCAGGGTTCCAGAATCCACCGAGGTCATGTTCCCAGGCCACAGGGTTCCAGAATCAATCCTCAGTTATGTTCCCAGGCTACAGGGTTCCAGAATAAAACCTCAGTCATGTTCCCAGTCCACAGGGTTCCAGAACCAAGGCTCAGTCAGGTTCCCGGGGCACAGTATTCCACAATCTAAATAGATGTCATGTTCCCAGGCCACAGTGTTCCAGAATCACGCCTCAGTCATGTTCCCAGGCCTCAGGGATCCAGAATCAAACTTCAGTCATGTTGCCAGGCCATAGGGTACCACCATCAAACCTCAGTCATATTCCCAGGCCACAGGTTTCCAGAATCAAACCGATTTCATGTTCCCAGGCAACAGGGTACCGGAATCCAAACCGATGTCATGTTCCCAGGCCACAGGATTCCACACTCTAACATCAGTCATCTTCCCAGGCCAATGGTTTCCAGAATCAAACCTCATTCATATTCCCAGGCCACATGGTTCCAGAATCAAACCTCAGTTGTGTTCCCAGGACACAGGGTTCCAGAATAAAACCTCAGTCATGTTCCCTGGACACAGGTTTCAGAAATAAAATCCCAGTCATGTTCCCAGGCCACAGGGTTCCACAATTAAACCTCAGTCATATTCCCAGGCCAGAGGGTTCCACAATCAAACCTCAGGTCTGTTGCCAGACCACGGTTCCACCATCAAGCCTCAGTCATGTTCCCAGGGAACAGGCTTCCAGAAACAAACCTCAGTCATGTTCCCAAGGCACAGGGTTCCAGAATCAAACCTCAGTCTTGTTCCCAGGACACAGGTTGCCAGAATCAACCCGATATCATGTTCCCTAGCCACAGTCTTCCAGAATCAAACCTCAGTCCTGTTGCCAGGCCACAGGTTTCCACCATCAAACCTCAGGCATGTTCCCAGGCCACAGGGTTCCAGAATCCACCGATGTCATGTTCCCAGGCCACAGGATTCCACACTCTAACATCAGTCATCTTCCCAGGCCAATGGTTTCCAGAATGAAACCTCAGTCATATTCCCAGGCCACATGGTTCCAGAATAAAACCTCAGTCATGTTCCCTGGACACAGGTTTCAGAAATAAACTCCCAGTCATGTTCCCAGGCCCCAGGGTTCCACAATTAAACTTCAGTCATATTCCCAGGCCAGAGGGTTCCACAATCAAACCTCTGTCCTCTTGCTAGGCCACGGTTCCACCATCAAGCCTCAGTCATGTTCCCAGGAAAGACTGTTCCACAATCAAACCTAAGTCATCTTGCCAAGCCACAGGGTTCCACCATCAAGCCTCACTCATGTTGCCAGGTACAGGGTTCCACCATCAAGCCTCACTCATGTTCCCAAGCCTGAGGGTTCCACTATCAAACCTCAATCATGTTGCCAGGCCACAGGTGTCAACCATCAAACCTCAGTCATGTTCCCAGTAAACAGGGCTCCAGAATCAAACCAATGTCAAGTTCCCACGCCACGGGGTTCCAGTATCAGGCCTCAGTCATGTTCCCCGTGCACAGGGTGCCACAATCAAACTCAGTCATGTTGCCAGTCCACAGGTTTCTGCCATCACACCTCAGTCAAGTTGCCAGGCCACAGGGTTCCAGAATCAAGCCTCAGTCATTTTGGCAGGCCATAGTGTTCCACCATCAAATCTCAGTCATGATCCCAAGCCACATGTTTCCACAATGAAACCTCAGTCATTTTCCCAGGCCAAAGGTTTCCAGAATCAAACCTCAGTCATATTCCCGGGACACATGGTTCCAGAATCAAACCTGAGTCATGTTCGCAGGCCACAGGTTTCAGCAATCAAACCTCAGTCATGTTCCCAGGACACAGGTGTCCAGAATCAAACCTCAGTCATGTTCCCAGGGAACAGGTTTCCAGAAACAAAACTCAGTCATGTTCCCAAGGCACAAGGTTACAGAATCAAACCTCAGTCTTGTTCCCAGGACACAGGTTTCCAGAATGAACCCGATATCATGTTCCCTAGCCACAGTCTTCCAGAATCAAACCTCAGTCATGTTCGCAGGCCACAGGTTTCAGCAATCAATCCTCAGTCATGTTCCCAGGACACAGGTGTCCAGAATCAAACCTCAGTCATATTCCCAGGCTACATGGTTCCAGAATCAAACCTCAGTTGTGTTCCCAGGACAAAGGGTTCCAGAATAAAACCTCAGTCATGTTCCCTGGACACAGGTTTCAGAAATAAAATCCCAGTCATGTTCCCAGGCCACAGGGTTCCACAATTAAACCTCAGTCATATTCCCAGGCCAGAGGGTTCCACAATCAAACCTCAGTTCTGTTGCCAGACCACGGTTCCACCATCAAGCCTCAGTCATGTTCCCAGGGAACAGGCTTCCAGAAACAAACCTCAGTCATGTTCCCAAGGCACAGGGTTCCAGAATCAAACCTCAGTCTTGTTCCCAGGACACAGGTTGCCAGAATCAACCCGATATCATGTTCCCTAGCCTCAGTCTTCCAGAATCAAACCTCAGTCCTGTTGCCAGGCCACAGGTTTCCACCATCAAACCTCAGGCATGTTCCCAGGCCACAGGGTTCCAGAATCCACCGATGTCATGTTCCCAGGCCACAGGATTCCACACTCTAACATCAGTCATCTTCCCAGGCCAATGGTTTCCAGAATCAAACCTCAGTCATATTCCCAGGCCACATGGTTCCAGAATAAAACCTCAGTCATGTTCCCTGGACACAGGTTTCAGAAATAAACTCCCAGTCATGTTCCCAGGCCACAGGGTTCCACAATTAAACCTCAGTCATATTCCCAGGCCAGAGGGTTCCACAATCAAACCTCTGTCCTGTTGCTAGGCCACGGTTCCACCATCAAGCCTCAGTCATGTTCCTAGGAAAGACTGTTCCACAATCAAACCTAAGTCATCTTGCCAAGCCACAGGGTTCCACCATCAAGCCTCACTCATGTTGCCAGGCCACAGGGTTCCACCATCAAGCCTCACTCATGTTCCCAAGCCTGAGGGTTCCACTATCAAACCTCAATCATGTTGCCAGGCCACAGGTTTCAACCATCAAACCTCAGTCATGTTCCCAGTAAACAGGGCTCCAGAATCAAACCAATGTCAAGTTCCCACGCCACGGGGTTCCAGTATCAGGCCTCACTCATGTTCCCCGTGCACAGGGTGCCACAATCAAACTCAGTCATGTTGCCAGTCCACAGGTTTCTGCCATCACACCTCAGTCAAGTTGCCAGGCCACAGGGTTCCAGAATCAAGCCTCAGTCATTTTGCCAGGCCATAGTGTTCCACCATCAAACCTCAGTCATGATCCCAAGCCACATGTTTCCACAATGAAACCTCAGTCATTTTCCCAGGCCAAAGGTTTCCAGAATCAAACCTCAGTCATATTCCCAGGACACATGGTTCCAGAATCAAACCTGAGTCAGGTTCGCAGGCCACAGGTTTCAGCAATCAAACCTCAGTCATGTTCCCAGGACACAGGTGTCCAGAATCAAACCTCAGTCATGTTCCCAGGGAACAGGTTTCCAGAAACAAACCTCAGTCATGTTCCCAAGGCACAGGGTTCCAGAATCAAACCTCAGTCTTGTTCCCAGGACACAGGTTTCCAGAATCAACCAGATATCATGTTCCCTAGCCACAGTCTTCCAGAATCAAACCTCAGTCATGTTGCCAGGCCACAGGTTTCCACCATCAAACCTCAGGCATGTTCCCAGGCCACAGGGTTCCAGAATCAAACCGTTCTCATGTTCCCAGGCCACAGGGTTCCAGAATCCACCGTTGTCATTTTCCCAGGCCACAAGATTCCAGAATCAATCCTCAGTTATGTTCCCAGGCTACAGGGTTCCAGAATAAAACCTCAGTCATGTTCCCAGTCCACAGGGTTCCAGAACCGAGGCTCAGTCAGGTTTCCGGGGCACAGTATTCCACAATCTAAGCAGATGTCATGTTCCCAGGCCTCAGGGTTCCAGAATCCACCGATGTCATGTTCCCAGGCCACAGGGTTCCAGAATCAATCCTCAGTTATGTTCCCAGGCTACAGGGTTCCAGAATAAAACCTCAGTCATGTTCCCAGTCCACAGGGTTCCAGAACCAAGGCTCAGTCAGGTTCCCGGGGCACAGTATTCCACAATCTAAATAGATGTCATGTTCCCAGGCCACAGTGTTCCAGAATCACGCCTCAGTCATGTTCCCAGGCCACAGGGATCCAGAATCAAACTTCAGTCATGTTGCCAGGCCATAGGGTACCACCATCAAACCTCAGTCATATTCCCAGTCCACAGGTTTCCAGAATCAAAACGATTTCATGTTCCCAGGCAATAGGGTACCGGAATCCAAACCGATGTCATGTTCCCAGGCCACAGGATTCCACACTCTAACATCAGTCATCTTCCCAGGCCAATGGTTTCCAGAATCAAACCTCAGTCATATTCCCAGGCCACATGGTTCCAGAATCAAACCTCAGTTGTGTTCCCAGGACACAGGGTTCCAGAATAAAACCTCAGTCATGTTCCCTGGACACAGGTTTCAGAAATAAAATCCCAGTCATGTTCCCAGGCCACAGGGTTCCACAATTAAACCTCAGTCATATTCCCAGGCCAGAGGGTTCCACAATCAAACCTCAGGTCTGTTGCCAGACCACGGTTCCACCATCAAGCCTCAGTCATGTTCCCAGGGAACAGGCTTCCAGAAACAAACCTCAGTCATGTTCCCAAGGCACAGGGTTCCAGAATCAAACCTCAGTCTTGTTCCCAGGACACAGGTTGCCAGAATCAACCCGATATCATGTTC
The DNA here is from genome assembly GCF_965194825.1 of Balaenoptera physalus. NCBI lineage: Eukaryota > Metazoa > Chordata > Mammalia > Artiodactyla > Balaenopteridae > Balaenoptera > Balaenoptera physalus. The sequence goes on from NW_028126464.1 coordinate 1,987,864, forward strand.
CCTAGCCACAGTCTTCCAGAATCAAACCTCAGTCCTGTTGCCAGGCCACAGGTTTCCACCATCAAACCTCAGGCATGTTCCCAGGCCACAGGGTTCCAGAATCCACCGATGTCATGTTCCCAGGCCACAGGATTCCACACTCTAACATCAGTCATCTTCCCAGGCCAATGGTTTCCAGAATGAAACCTCAGTCATATTCCCAGGCCACATGGTTCCAGAATAAAACCTCAGTCATGTTCCCTGGACACAGGTTTCAGAAATAAACTCCCAGTCATGTTCCCAGGCCCCAGGGTTCCACAATTAAACTTCAGTCATATTCCCAGGCCAGAGGGTTCCACAATCAAACCTCTGTCCTCTTGCTAGGCCACGGTTCCACCATCAAGCCTCAGTCATGTTCCCAGGAAAGACTGTTCCACAATCAAACCTAAGTCATCTTGCCAAGCCACAGGGTTCCACCATCAAGCCTCACTCATGTTGCCAGGTACAGGGTTCCACCATCAAGCCTCACTCATGTTCCCAAGCCTGAGGGTTCCACTATCAAACCTCAATCATGTTGCCAGGCCACAGGTGTCAACCATCAAACCTCAGTCATGTTCCCAGTAAACAGGGCTCCAGAATCAAACCAATGTCAAGTTCCCACGCCACGGGGTTCCAGTATCAGGCCTCAGTCATGTTCCCCGTGCACAGGGTGCCACAATCAAACTCAGTCATGTTGCCAGTCCACAGGTTTCTGCCATCACACCTCAGTCAAGTTGCCAGGCCACAGGGTTCCAGAATCAAGCCTCAGTCATTTTGGCAGGCCATAGTGTTCCACCATCAAATCTCAGTCATGATCCCAAGCCACATGTTTCCACAATGAAACCTCAGTCATTTTCCCAGGCCAAAGGTTTCCAGAATCAAACCTCAGTCATATTCCCGGGACACATGGTTCCAGAATCAAACCTGAGTCATGTTCGCAGGCCACAGGTTTCAGCAATCAAACCTCAGTCATGTTCCCAGGACACAGGTGTCCAGAATCAAACCTCAGTCATGTTCCCAGGGAACAGGTTTCCAGAAACAAAACTCAGTCATGTTCCCAAGGCACAAGGTTACAGAATCAAACCTCAGTCTTGTTCCCAGGACACAGGTTTCCAGAATGAACCCGATATCATGTTCCCTAGCCACAGTCTTCCAGAATCAAACCTCAGTCATGTTCGCAGGCCACAGGTTTCAGCAATCAATCCTCAGTCATGTTCCCAGGACACAGGTGTCCAGAATCAAACCTCAGTCATGTTCCCAGGGAACAGGTTTCCAGAAACAAACCTCAATCTTGTTCCCAAGGCACAGGGTTCCAGAATCAAACCTCAGTCTTGTTCCCAGGACACAGGTTGCCAGAATCAACCCGATATCATGTTCCCTAGCCACAGTCTTCCAGAATCAAACCTCAGTCATGTTGCCAGGCCACAGGTTTCCACCATCAAACCTCAGGCATGTTCCCAGGCCACAGGGTTCCAGAATCAAACCGTTCTCATGTTCCCAGGCCACAGGGTTCCAGAATCCACCGTTGTCATTTTCCCAGGCCACAAGATTCCAGAATCAATCCTCAGTTATGTTCCCAGGCTACAGGGTTCCAGAATAAAACCTCAGTCATGTTCCCAGTCCACAGGGTTCCAGAACCGAGGCTCAGTCAGGTTCCCGGGGCACAGTATTCCTCAATCTTAACAGATGTCATGTTCCCAGGGCTCAGGGTTCCAGAATCCACCGATGTCATGTTCCCAGGCCACAGGGTTCCAGAATCAATCCTCAGTTATGTTCCCAGGCTACAGGGTTCCAGAATAAAACCTCAGTCATGTTCCCAGTCCACAGGGTTCCAGAACCAAGGCTCAGTCAGGTTCCCGGGGCACAGTATTCCACAATCTAAATAGATGTCATGTTCCCAGGCCACAGTGTTCCAGAATCACGCCTCAGTCATGTTCCCAGGCCACAGGGATCCAGAATCAAACTTCAGTCATGTTGCCAGGCCATAGGGTACCACCATCAAACCTCAGTCATATTCCCAGGCCACAGGTTTCCAGAATCAAACCGATTTCATGTTCCCAGGCAACAGGGTACCGGAATCCAAACCGATGTCATGTTCCCAGGCCACAGGATTCCACACTCTAACATCAGTCATCTTCCCAGGCCAATGGTTTCCAGAATCAAACCTCAGTCATATTCCCAGGCTACATGGTTCCAGAATCAAACCTCAGTTGTGTTCCCAGGACACAGGGTTCCAGAATAAAACCTCAGTCATGTTCCCTGGACACAGGTTTCAGAAATAAAATCCCAGTCATGTTCCCAGGCCACAGGGTTCCACAATTAAACCTCAGTCATATTCCCAGGCCAGAGGGTTCCACAATCAAACCTCAGTTCTGTTGCCAGACCACGGTTCCACCATCAAGCCTCAGTCATGTTCCCAGGGAACAGGCTTCCAGAAACAAACCTCAGTCATGTTCCCAAGGCACAGGGTTCCAGAATCAAACCTCAGTCTTGTTCCCAGGACACAGGTTGCCAGAATCAACCCGATATCATGTTCCCTAGCCTCAGTCTTCCAGAATCAAACCTCAGTCCTGTTGCCAGGCCACAGGTTTCCACCATCAAACCTCAGGCATGTTCCCAGGCCACAGGGTTCCAGAATCCACCGATGTCATGTTCCCAGGCCACAGGATTCCACACTCTAACATCAGTCATCTTCCCAGGCCAATGGTTTCCAGAATCAAACCTCAGTCATATTCCCAGGCCACATGGTTCCAGAATAAAACCTCAGTCATGTTCCCTGGACACAGGTTTCAGAAATAAACTCCCAGTCATGTTCCCAGGCCACAGGGTTCCACAATTAAACCTCAGTCATATTCCCAGGCCAGAGGGTTCCACAATCAAACCTCTGTCCTGTTGCTAGGCCACGGTTCCACCATCAAGCCTCAGTCATGTTCCTAGGAAAGACTGTTCCACAATCAAACCTAAGTCATCTTGCCAAGCCACAGGGTTCCACCATCAAGCCTCACTCATGTTGCCAGGCCACAGGGTTCCACCATCAAGCCTCACTCATGTTCCCAAGCCTGAGGGTTCCACTATCAAACCTCAATCATGTTGCCAGGCCACAGGTTTCAACCATCAAACCTCAGTCATGTTCCCAGTAAATAGGGCTCCAGAATCAAACCAATGTCAAGTTCCCACGCCACGGGGTTCCAGTATCAGGCCTCAGTCATGTTCCCCGTGCACAGGGTGCCACAATCAAACTCAGTCATGTTGCCAGTCCACAGGTTTCTGCCATCACACCTCAGTCAAGTTGCCAGGCCACAGGGTTCCAGAATCAAGCCTCAGTCATTTTGCCAGGCCATAGTGTTCCACCATCAAACCTCAGTCATGATCCCAAGCCACATGTTTCCACAATGAAACCTCAGTCATTTTCCCAGGCCAAAGGTTTCCAGAATCAAACCTCAGTCATATTCCCAGGACACATGGTTCCAGAATCAAACCTGAGTCAGGTTCGCAGGCCACAGGTTTCAGCAATCAAACCTCAGTCATGTTCCCAGGACACAGGTGTCCAGAATCAAACCTCAGTCATGTTCCCAGGGAACAGGTTTCCAGAAACAAACCTCAGTCATGTTCCCAAGGCACAGGGTTCCAGAATCAAACCTCAGTCTTGTTCCCAGGACACAGGTTTCCAGAATCAACCAGATATCATGTTCCCTAGCCACAGTCTTCCAGAATCAAACCTCAGTCATGTTGCCAGGCCACAGGTTTCCACCATCAAACCTCAGGCATGTTCCCAGGCCACAGGGTTCCAGAATCAAACCGTTCTCATGTTCCCAGGCCACAGGGTTCCAGAATCCACCGTTGTCATTTTCCCAGGCCACAAGATTCCAGAATCAATCCTCAGTTATGTTCCCAGGCTACAGGGTTCCAGAATAAAACCTCAGTCATGTTCCCAGTCCACAGGGTTCCAGAACCGAGGCTCAGTCAGGTTTCCGGGGCACAGTATTCCACAATCTAAGCAGATGTCATGTTCCCAGGCCTCAGGGTTCCAGAATCCACCGATGTCATGTTCCCAGGCCACAGGGTTCCAGAATCAATCCTCAGTTATGTTCCCAGGCTACAGGGTTCCAGAATAAAACCTCAGTCATGTTCCCAGTCCACAGGGTTCCAGAACCAAGGCTCAGTCAGGTTCCCGGGGCACAGTATTCCACAATCTAAATAGATGTCATGTTCCCAGGCCACAGTGTTCCAGAATCACGCCTCAGTCATGTTCCCAGGCCACAGGGATCCAGAATCAAACTTCAGTCATGTTGCCAGGCCATAGGGTACCACCATCAAACCTCAGTCATATTCCCAGTCCACAGGTTTCCAGAATCAAAACGATTTCATGTTCCCAGGCAATAGGGTACCGGAATCCAAACCGATGTCATGTTCCCAGGCCACAGGATTCCACACTCTAACATCAGTCATCTTCCCAGGCCAATGGTTTCCAGAATCAAACCTCAGTCATATTCCCAGGCCACATGGTTCCAGAATCAAACCTCAGTTGTGTTCCCAGGACACAGGGTTCCAGAATAAAACCTCAGTCATGTTCCCTGGACACAGGTTTCAGAAATAAAATCCCAGTCATGTTCCCAGGCCACAGGGTTCCACAATTCAACCTCAGTCATATTCCCAGGCCAGAGGGTTCCACACTCAAACCTCAGTTCTGTTGCCAGACCACGGTTCCACCATCAAGCCTCAGTCATGTTCCCAGGGAACAGGCTTCCAGAAACAAACCTCAGTCATGTTCCCAAGGCACAGGGTTCCAGAATCAAACCTCAGTCTTGTTCCCAGGACACAGGTTGCCAGAATCAACCCGATATCATGTTCCCTAGCCACAGTCTTCCAGAATCAAACCTCAGTCCTGTTGCCAGGCCACAGGTTTCCACCATCAAACCTCAGGCATGTTCCCAGGCCACAGGGTTCCAGAATCCACCGATGTCATGTTCCCAGGCCACAGGATTCCACACTATAACATCAGTCATCTTCCCAGGCCAATGGTTTCCAGAATCAAACCTCAGTCATATTCCGAGGCCACATGGTTCCAGAATAAAACCTCAGTCATGTTCCCTGGACACAGGTTTCAGAAATAAACTCCCAGTCATGTTCCCAGGCCACAGGGTTCCACAATTAAACTTCAGTCATATTCCCAGGCCAGAGGGTTCCACAATCAAACCTCTGTCCTCTTGCTAGGCCACGGTTCCACCATCAAGCCTCAGTCATGTTCCCAGGAAAGACTGTTCCACAATCAAACCTAAGTCATCTTGCCAAGCCACAGGGTTCCACCATCAAGCCTCACTCATGTTGCCAGGTACAGGGTTCCACCATCAAGCCTCACTCATGTTCCCAAGCCTGAGGGTTCCACTATCAAACCTCAATCATGTTGCCAGGCCACAGGTGTCAACCATCAAACCTCAGTCATGTTCCCAGTAAACAGGGCTCCAGAATCAAACCAATGTCAAGTTCCCACGCCACGGGGTTCCAGTATCAGGCCTCAGTCATGTTCCCCGTGCACAGGGTGCCACAATCAAACTCAGTCATGTTGCCAGTCCACAGGTTTCTGCCATCACACCTCAGTCAAGTTGCCAGGCCACAGGGTTCCAGAATCAAGCCTCAGTCATTTTGCCAGGCCATAGTGTTCCACCATCAAATCTCAGTCATGATCCCAAGCCACATGTTTCCACAATGAAACCTCAGTCATTTTCCCAGGCCAAAGGTTTCCAGAATCAAACCTCAGTCATATTCCCGGGACACATGGTTCCAGAATCAAACCTGAGTCATGTTCGCAGGCCACAGGTTTCAGCAATCAAACCTCAGTCATGTTCCCAGGAAACAGGTGTCCAGAATCAAACCTCAGTCATGTTCCCAGGGAACAGGTTTCCAGAAACAAAACTCAGTCATGTTCCCAAGGCACAAGGTTACAGAATCAAACCTCAGTCTTGTTCCCAGGACACAGGTTTCCAGAATGAACCCGATATCATGTTCCCTAGCCACAGTCTTCCAGAATCAAACCTCAGTCCTGTTGCCAGGCCACAGGTTTCCACCATCAAACCTCAGTCATGTTGCCAGGCAACAGGTTTCCACCATCAAACCTCAGGCATGTTCCCAAGCCACAGGGTTCCAGAATCAAACCGTTCTCATGTTCCCAGGCCACAGGGTCCCAGAATCCACCGTTGTCATTTTCCCAGGCCACAAGATTCCAGAATCAATCCTCAGTTATGTTCCCAGGCTACAGGGTTCCAGAATAAAACCTCAGTCATGTTCCCAGTTCACAGGGTTCCAGAACCGAGGCTCAGTCAGGTTCCCGGGGCACAGTATTTCACAATCTAAACAAATGTCATGTTCCCAGGCCACAGGGTTCCAGAATCACGCCTCAGTCATGTTCCCAGGCCACAGGGATCCAGAATCAAACCGATTTCATGTTCCCAGGCAACAGGGTACCGGAATCCAAACCGATGTCATGTTCCCAGGCCACAGGATTCCACACTCTAACATCAGTCATCTTCCCAGGCCAATGGTTTCCAGAATCAAACCTCAGTCATATTCCCAGGCTACATGGTTCCAGAATCAAACCTCAGTTGTGTTCCCAGGACACAGCGTTCCAGAATAAAACCTCAGTCATGTTCCCTGGACACAGGTTTCAGAAATAAAATCCCAGTCATGTTCCCAGGCCACAGGGTTCCACAATTAAATCTCAGTCATATTCCCAGGCAAGAGGGTTCCACAATCAAACCTCTGTTCTGTTGCCAGAACACGGTTCCACCATCAAGCCTCAGTCATGTTCCCAGGGAACAGGCTTCCAGAAACAAACCTCAGTCATGTTCCCAAGGCACAGGGTTCCAGAATCAAACCTCAGTCTTGTTCCCAGGACACAGGTTGGCAGAATCAACCCGATATCATGTTCCCTAGCCTCAGTCTTCCAGAATCAAACCTCAGTCCTGTTGCCAGGCCACAGGTCTCCACCATCAAACCTCAGGCATGTTCCCAGGCCACAGGGTTCCAGAATCCACCGATGTCATGTTCCCAGGCCACAGGATTCCACACTCTAACATCAGTCATCTTCCCAGGCCAATGGTTTCCAGAATCAAACCTCAGTCATATTCCCAGGCCACATGGTTCCAGAATCAAACCTCAGTTGTGTTCCCAGGACACAGGGTTCCAGAATAAAACCTCAGTCATGTTCCCTGGACACAGGTTTCAGAAATAAAATCCCAGTCATGTTCCCAGGCCACAGGGTTCCACAATTAAACCTCAGTCATATTCCCAGGCCAGAGGGTTCCACAATCAAACCTCAGGTCTGTTGCCAGACCACGGTTCCACCATCAAGCCTCAGTCATGTTCCCAGGGAACAGGCTTCCAGAAACAAACCTCAGTCATGTTCCCAAGGCACAGGGTTCCAGAATCAAACCTCAGTCTTGTTCCCAGGACACAGGTTGCCAGAATCAACCCGATATCATGTTCCCTAGCCACAGTCTTCCAGAATCAAACCTCAGTCCTGTTGCCAGGCCACAGGTTTCCACCATCAAACCTCAGGCATGTTCCCAGGCCACAGGGTTCCAGAATCCACCGATGTCATGTTCCCAGGCCACAGGATTCCACACTCTAACATCAGTCATCTTCCCAGGCCAATGGTTTCCAGAATGAAACCTCAGTCATATTCCCAGGCCACATGGTTCCAGAATAAAACCTCAGTCATGTTCCCTGGACACAGGTTTCAGAAATAAACTCCCAGTCATGTTCCCAGGCCCCAGGGTTCCACAATTAAACTTCAGTCATATTCCCAGGCCAGAGGGTTCCACAATCAAACCTCTGTCCTCTTGCTAGGCCACGGTTCCACCATCAAGCCTCAGTCATGTTCCCAGGAAAGACTGTTCCACAATCAAACCTAAGTCATCTTGCCAAGCCACAGGGTTCCACCATCAAGCCTCACTCATGTTGCCAGGTACAGGGTTCCACCATCAAGCCTCACTCATGTTCCCAAGCCTGAGGGTTCCACTATCAAACCTCAATCATGTTGCCAGGCCACAGGTGTCAACCATCAAACCTCAGTCATGTTCCCAGTAAACAGGGCTCCAGAATCAAACCAATGTCAAGTTCCCACGCCACGGGGTTCCAGTATCAGGCCTCAGTCATGTTCCCCGTGCACAGGGTGCCACAATCAAACTCAGTCATGTTGCCAGTCCACAGGTTTCTGCCATCACACCTCAGTCAAGTTGCCAGGCCACAGGGTTCCAGAATCAAGCCTCAGTCATTTTGGCAGGCCATAGTGTTCCACCATCAAATCTCAGTCATGATCCCAAGCCACATGTTTCCACAATGAAACCTCAGTCATTTTCCCAGGCCAAAGGTTTCCAGAATCAAACCTCAGTCATATTCCCGGGACACATGGTTCCAGAATCAAACCTGAGTCATGTTCGCAGGCCACAGGTTTCAGCAATCAAACCTCAGTCATGTTCCCAGGACACAGGTGTCCAGAATCAAACCTCAGTCATGTTCCCAGGGAACAGGTTTCCAGAAACAAAACTCAGTCATGTTCCCAAGGCACAAGGTTACAGAATCAAACCTCAGTCTTGTTCCCAGGACACAGGTTTCCAGAATGAACCCGATATCATGTTCCCTAGCCACAGTCTTCCAGAATCAAACCTCAGTCATGTTCGCAGGCCACAGGTTTCAGCAATCAATCCTCAGTCATGTTCCCAGGACACAGGTGTCCAGAATCAAACCTCAGTCATGTTCCCAGGGAACAGGTTTCCAGAAACAAACCTCAATCTTGTTCCCAAGGCACAGGGTTCCAGAATCAAACCTCAGTCTTGTTCCCAGGACACAGGTTGCCAGAATCAACCCGATATCATGTTCCCTAGCCACAGTCTTCCAGAATCAAACCTCAGTCATGTTGCCAGGCCACAGGTTTCCACCATCAAACCTCAGGCATGTTCCCAGGCCACAGGGTTCCAGAATCAAACCGTTCTCATGTTCCCAGGCCACAGGGTTCCAGAATCCACCGTTGTCATTTTCCCAGGCCACAAGATTCCAGAATCAATCCTCAGTTATGTTCCCAGGCTACAGGGTTCCAGAATAAAACCTCAGTCATGTTCCCAGTCCACAGGGTTCCAGAACCGAGGCTCAGTCAGGTTCCCGGGGCACAGTATTCCTCAATCTTAACAGATGTCATGTTCCCAGGGCTCAGGGTTCCAGAATCCACCGATGTCATGTTCCCAGGCCACAGGGTTCCAGAATCAATCCTCAGTTATGTTCCCAGGCTACAGGGTTCCAGAATAAAACCTCAGTCATGTTCCCAGTCCACAGGGTTCCAGAACCAAGGCTCAGTCAGGTTCCCGGGGCACAGTATTCCACAATCTAAATAGATGTCATGTTCCCAGGCCACAGTGTTCCAGAATCACGCCTCAGTCATGTTCCCAGGCCACAGGGATCCAGAATCAAACTTCAGTCATGTTGCCAGGCCATAGGGTACCACCATCAAACCTCAGTCATATTCCCAGGCCACAGGTTTCCAGAATCAAACCGATTTCATGTTCCCAGGCAACAGGGTACCGGAATCCAAACCGATGTCATGTTCCCAGGCCACAGGATTCCACACTCTAACATCAGTCATCTTCCCAGGCCAATGGTTTCCAGAATCAAACCTCAGTCATATTCCCAGGCTACATGGTTCCAGAATCAAACCTCAGTTGTGTTCCCAGGACAAAGGGTTCCAGAATAAAACCTCAGTCATGTTCCCTGGACACAGGTTTCAGAAATAAAATCCCAGTCATGTTCCCAGGCCACAGGGTTCCACAATTAAACCTCAGTCATATTCCCAGGCCAGAGGGTTCCACAATCAAACCTCAGTTCTGTTGCCAGACCACGGTTCCACCATCAAGCCTCAGTCATGTTCCCAGGGAACAGGCTTCCAGAAACAAACCTCAGTCATGTTCCCAAGGCACAGGGTTCCAGAATCAAACCTCAGTCTTGTTCCCAGGACACAGGTTGCCAGAATCAACCCGATATCATGTTCCCTAGCCTCAGTCTTCCAGAATCAAACCTCAGTCCTGTTGCCAGGCCACAGGTTTCCACCATCAAACCTCAGGCATGTTCCCAGGCCACAGGGTTCCAGAATCCACCGATGTCATGTTCCCAGGCCACAGGATTCCACACTCTAACATCAGTCATCTTCCCAGGCCAATGGTTTCCAGAATCAAACCTCAGTCATATTCCCAGGCCACATGGTTCCAGAATAAAACCTCAGTCATGTTCCCTGGACACAGGTTTCAGAAATAAACTCCCAGTCATGTTCCCAGGCCACAGGGTTCCACAATTAAACCTCAGTCATATTCCCAGGCCAGAGGGTTCCACAATCAAACCTCTGTCCTGTTGCTAGGCCACGGTTCCACCATCAAGCCTCAGTCATGTTCCTAGGAAAGACTGTTCCACAATCAAACCTAAGTCATCTTGCCAAGCCACAGGGTTCCACCATCAAGCCTCACTCATGTTGCCAGGCCACAGGGTTCCACCATCAAGCCTCACTCATGTTCCCAAGCCTGAGGGTTCCACTATCAAACCTCAATCATGTTGCCAGGCCACAGGTTTCAACCATCAAACCTCAGTCATGTTCCCAGTAAACAGGGCTCCAGAATCAAACCAATGTCAAGTTCCCACGCCACGGGGTTCCAGTATCAGGCCTCACTCATGTTCCCCGTGCACAGGGTGCCACAATCAAACTCAGTCATGTTGCCAGTCCACAGGTTTCTGCCATCACACCTCAGTCAAGTTGCCAGGCCACAGGGTTCCAGAATCAAGCCTCAGTCATTTTGCCAGGCCATAGTGTTCCACCATCAAACCTCAGTCATGATCCCAAGCCACATGTTTCCACAATGAAACCTCAGTCATTTTCCCAGGCCAAAGGTTTCCAGAATCAAACCTCAGTCATATTCCCAGGACACATGGTTCCAGAATCAAACCTGAGTCAGGTTCGCAGGCCACAGGTTTCAGCAATCAAACCTCAGTCATGTTCCCAGGACACAGGTGTCCAGAATCAAACCTCAGTCATGTTCCCAGGGAACAGGTTTCCAGAAACAAACCTCAGTCATGTTCCCAAGGCACAGGGTTCCAGAATCAAACCTCAGTCTTGTTCCCAGGACACAGGTTTCCAGAATCAACCAGATATCATGTTCCCTAGCCACAGTCTTCCAGAATCAAACCTCAGTCATGTTGCCAGGCCACAGGTTTCCACCATCAAACCTCAGGCATGTTCCCAGGCCACAGGGTTCCAGAATCAAACCGTTCTCATGTTCCCAGGCCACAGGGTTCCAGAATCCACCGTTGTCATTTTCCCAGGCCACAAGATTCCAGAATCAATCCTCAGTTATGTTCCCAGGCTACAGGGTTCCAGAATAAAACCTCAGTCATGTTCCCAGTCCACAGGGTTCCAGAACCGAGGCTCAGTCAGGTTTCCGGGGCACAGTATTCCACAATCTAAGCAGATGTCATGTTCCCAGGCCTCAGGGTTCCAGAATCCACCGATGTCATGTTCCCAGGCCACAGGGTTCCAGAATCAATCCTCAGTTATGTTCCCAGGCTACAGGGTTCCAGAATAAAACCTCAGTCATGTTCCCAGTCCACAGGGTTCCAGAACCAAGGCTCAGTCAGGTTCCCGGGGCACAGTATTCCACAATCTAAATAGATGTCATGTTCCCAGGCCACAGTGTTCCAGAATCACGCCTCAGTCATGTTCCCAGGCCACAGGGATCCAGAATCAAACTTCAGTCATGTTGCCAGGCCATAGGGTACCACCATCAAACCTCAGTCATATTCCCAGTCCACAGGTTTCCAGAATCAAAACGATTTCATGTTCCCAGGCAATAGGGTACCGGAATCCAAACCGATGTCATGTTCCCAGGCCACAGGATTCCACACTCTAACATCAGTCATCTTCCCAGGCCAATGGTTTCCAGAATCAAACCTCAGTCATATTCCCAGGCCACATGGTTCCAGAATCAAACCTCAGTTGTGTTCCCAGGACACAGGGTTCCAGAATAAAACCTCAGTCATGTTCCCTGGACACAGGTTTCAGAAATAAAATCCCAGTCATGTTCCCAGGCCACAGGGTTCCACAATTCAACCTCAGTCATATTCCCAGGCCAGAGGGTTCCACACTCAAACCTCAGTTCTGTTGCCAGACCACGGTTCCACCATCAAGCCTCAGTCATGTTCCCAGGGAACAGGCTTCCAGAAACAAACCTCAGTCATGTTCCCAAGGCACAGGGTTCCAGAATCAAACCTCAGTCTTGTTCCCAGGACACAGGTTGCCAGAATCAACCCGATATCATGTTCCCTAGCCACAGTCTTCCAGAATCAAACCTCAGTCCTGTTGCCAGGCCACAGGTTTCCACCATCAAACCTCAGGCATGTTCCCAGGCCACAGGGTTCCAGAATCCACCGATGTCATGTTCCCAGGCCACAGGATTCCACACTATAACATCAGTCATCTTCCCAGGCCAATGGTTTCCAGAATCAAACCTCAGTCATATTCCGAGGCCACATGGTTCCAGAATAAAACCTCAGTCATGTTCCCTGGACACAGGTTTCAGAAATAAACTCCCAGTCATGTTCCCAGGCCACAGGGTTCCACAATTAAACTTCAGTCATATTCCCAGGCCAGAGGGTTCCACAATCAAACCTCTGTCCTCTTGCTAGGCCACGGTTCCACCATCAAGCCTCAGTCATGTTCCCAGGAAAGACTGTTCCACAATCAAACCTAAGTCATCTTGCCAAGCCACAGGGTTCCACCATCAAGCCTCACTCATGTTGCCAGGTACAGGGTTCCACCATCAAGCCTCACTCATGTTCCCAAGCCTGAGGGTTCCACTATCAAACCTCAATCATGTTGCCAGGCCACAGGTGTCAACCATCAAACCTCAGTCATGTTCCCAGTAAACAGGGCTCCAGAATCAAACCAATGTCAAGTTCCCACGCCACGGGGTTCCAGTATCAGGCCTCAGTCATGTTCCCCGTGCACAGGGTGCCACAATCAAACTCAGTCATGTTGCCAGTCCACAGGTTTCTGCCATCACACCTCAGTCAAGTTGCCAGGCCACAGGGTTCCAGAATCAAGCCTCAGTCATTTTGCCAGGCCATAGTGTTCCACCATCAAATCTCAGTCATGATCCCAAGCCACATGTTTCCACAATGAAACCTCAGTCATTTTCCCAGGCCAAAGGTTTCCAGAATCAAACCTCAGTCATATTCCCGGGACACATGGTTCCAGAATCAAACCTGAGTCATGTTCGCAGGCCACAGGTTTCAGCAATCAAACCTCAGTCATGTTCCCAGGAAACAGGTGTCCAGAATCAAACCTCAGTCATGTTCCCAGGGAACAGGTTTCCAGAAACAAAACTCAGTCATGTTCCCAAGGCACAAGGTTACAGAATCAAACCTCAGTCTTGTTCCCAGGACACAGGTTTCCAGAATGAACCCGATATCATGTTCCCTAGCCACAGTCTTCCAGAATCAAACCTCAGTCCTGTTGCCAGGCCACAGGTTTCCACCATCAAACCTCAGTCATGTTGCCAGGCAACAGGTTTCCACCATCAAACCTCAGGCATGTTCCCAAGCCACAGGGTTCCAGAATCAAACCGTTCTCATGTTCCCAGGCCACAGGGTCCCAGAATCCACCGTTGTCATTTTCCCAGGCCACAAGATTCCAGAATCAATCCTCAGTTATGTTCCCAGGCTACAGGGTTCCAGAATAAAACCTCAGTCATGTTCCCAGTTCACAGGGTTCCAGAACCGAGGCTCAGTCAGGTTCCCGGGGCACAGTATTTCACAATCTAAACAAATGTCATGTTCCCAGGCCACAGGGATCCAGAATCAAACCGATTTCATGTTCCCAGGCAACAGGGTACCGGAATCCAAACCGATGTCATGTTCCCAGGCCACAGGATTCCACACTCTAACATCAGTCTTCTTCCCAGGCCAATGGTTTCCAGAATCAAACCTCAGTCATATTCCCAGGCTACATGGTTCCAGAATCAAACCTCAGTTGTGTTCCCAGGACACAGCGTTCCAGAATAAAACCTCAGTCATGTTCCCTGGACACAGGTTTCAGAAATAAAATCCCAGTCATGTTCCCAGGCCACAGGGTTCCACAATTAAATCTCAGTCATATTCCCAGGCCAGAGGGTTCCACAATCAAACCTCTGTTCTGTTGCCAGAACACGGTTCCACCATCAAGCCTCAGTCATGTTCCCAGGGAACAGGCTTCCAGAAACAAACCTCAGTCATGTTCCCAAGGCACAGGGTTCCAGAATCAAACCTCAGTCTTGTTCCCAGGACACAGGTTGGCAGAATCAACCCGATATCATGTTCCCTAGCCTCAGTCTTCCAGAATCAAACCTCAGTCCTGTTGCCAGGCCACAGGTCTCCACCATCAAACCTCAGGCATGTTCCCAGGCCACAGGGTTCCAGAATCCACCGATGTCATGTTCCCAGGCCACAGGATTCCACACTCTAACATCAGTCATCTTCCCAGGCCAATGGTTTCCAGAATCAAACCTCAGTCATATTCCCAGGCCACATGGTTCCAGAATAAAACCTCAGTCATGTTCCCTGGACACAGGTTTCAGAAATAAACTCCCAGTCATGTTCCCAGGCCACAGGGTTCCACAATTAAACCTCAGTCATATTCCCAGGCCAGAGGGTTCCACAATCAAACCTCTGTCCTGTTGCTAGGCCACGGTTCCACCATCAAGCCTCAGTCATGTTCCCAGGAAAGACTGTTCCACAATCAAACCTAAGTCATCTTGCCAAGCCACAGGGTTCCACCATCAAGCCTCACTCATGTTGCCAGGCCACAGGGTTCCACCATCAAGCCTCACTCATGTTCCCAAGCCTGAGGGTTCCACTATCAAACCTCAATCATGTTGCCAGGCCACAGGTTTCAACCATCAAACCTCAGTCATGTTCCCAGTAAACAGGGCTCCAGAATCAAACCAATGTCAAGTTCCCACGCCACGGGGTTCCAGTATCAGGCCTCACTCATGTTCCCCGTGCACAGGGTGCCACAATCAAACTCAGTCATGTTGCCAGTCCACAGGTTTCTGCCATCACACCTCAGTCAAGTTGCCAGGCCACAGGGTTCCAGAATCAA
The DNA here is from genome assembly GCF_965194825.1 of Balaenoptera physalus. Lineage (NCBI taxonomy): Eukaryota > Metazoa > Chordata > Mammalia > Artiodactyla > Balaenopteridae > Balaenoptera > Balaenoptera physalus. The sequence continues at coordinate 2,003,048 of NW_028126464.1, forward strand.
GCCTCAGTCATTTTGCCAGGCCATAGTGTTCCACCATCAAACCTCAGTCATGATCCCAAGCCACATGTTTCCACGATGAAACCTCAGTCATTTTCCCAGGCCAAAGGTTTCCAGAATCAAACCTCAGTCATATTCCCAGGACACATGGTTCCAGAATCAAACCTGAGTCATGTTCGCAGGCCACAGGTTTCAGCAATCAATCCTCAGTCATGTTCCCAGGACACAGGTGTCCAGAATCAAACCTCAGTCATGTTCCCAGGGAACAGGTTTCCAGAAACAAACCTCAGTCATGTTCCCAAGGCACAGGGTTCCAGAATCAAACCTCAGTCTTGTTCCCAGGACACAGGTTGCCAGAATCAACCCGATATCATGTTCCCTAGCCACAGTCTTCCAGAATCAAACCTCAGTCCTGTTGCCAGGCCACAGGTTTCCACCATCAAACCTCAGTCATGTTGCCAGGCAACAGGTTTCCACCATCAAACCTCAGGTATGTTCCCAAGCCACAGGGTTCCAGAATCAAACCGTTCTCATGTTCCCAGGCCACAGGGTCCCAGAATCCACCGTTGTCATTTTCCCAGGCCACAAGATTCCAGAATCAATCCTCAGTTATGTTCCCAGGCTACAGGGTTCCAGAATAAAACCTCAGTCATGTTCCCAGTTCACAGGGTTCCAGAACCGAGGCTCAGTCAGGTTCCCGGGGCACAGTATTTCACAATCTAAACAAATGTCATGTTCCCAGGCCACAGGGTTCCAGAATCACGCCTCAGTCATGTTCCCAGGCCACAGGGATCCAGAATCAAACCGATTTCATGTTCCCAGGCAACAGGGTACCGGAATCCAAACCGATGTCATGTTCCCAGGCCACAGGATTCCACACTCTAACATCAGTCATCTTCCCAGGCCAATGGTTTCCAGAATCAAACCTCAGTCATATTCCCAGGCTACATGGTTCCAGAATCAAACCTCAGTTGTGTTCCCAGGACACAGCGTTCCAGAATAAAACCTCAGTCATGTTCCCTGGACACAGGTTTCAGAAATAAAATCCCAGTCATGTTCCCAGGCCACAGGGTTCCACAATTAAATCTCAGTCATATTCCCAGGCCAGAGGGTTCCACAATCAAACCTCTGTTCTGTTGCCAGAACACGGTTCCACCATCAAGCCTCAGTCATGTTCCCAGGGAACAGGCTTCCAGAAACAAACCTCAGTCATGTTCCCAAGGCACAGGGTTCCAGAATCAAACCTCAGTCTTGTTCCCAGGACACAGGTTGGCAGAATCAACCCGATATCATGTTCCCTAGCCTCAGTCTTCCAGAATCAAACCTCAGTCCTGTTGCCAGGCCACAGGTCTCCACCATCAAACCTCAGGCATGTTCCCAGGTCACAGGGTTCCAGAATCCACCGATGTCATGTTCCCAGGCCACAGGATTCCACACTCTAACATCAGTCATCTTCCCAGGCCAATGGTTTCCAGAATCAAACCTCAGTCATATTCCCAGGCCACATGGTTCCAGAATAAAACCTCAGTCATGTTCCCTGGACACAGGTTTCAGAAATAAACTCCCAGTCATGTTCCCAGGCCACAGGGTTCCACAATTAAACCTCAGTCATATTCCCAGGCCAGAGGGTTCCACAATCAAACCTCTGTCCTGTTGCTAGGCCACGGTTCCACCATCAAGCCTCAGTCATGTTCCCAGGAAAGACTGTTCCACAATCAAACCTAAGTCATCTTGCCAAGCCACAGGGTTCCACCATCAAGCCTCACTCATGTTGCCAGGCCACAGGGTTCCACCATCAAGCCTCACTCATGTTCCCAAGCCTGAAGGTTCCACTATCAAACCTCAATCATGTTGCCAGGCCACAGGTTTCAACCATCAAACCTCAGTCATGTTCCCAGTAAACAGGGCTCCAGAATCAAACCAATGTCAAGTTCCCACGCCACGGGGTTCCAGTATCAGGCCTCAGTCATGTTCCCCGTGCACAGGGTGCCACAATCAAACTCAGTCATGTTGCCAGGCCACAGGTTTCTGCCATCACACCTCAGTCAAGTTGCCAGGCCACAGGGTTCCAGAATCAAGCCTCAGTCATTTTGCCAGGCCATAGTGTTCCACCATCAAACCTCAGTCATGATCCCAAGCCACACGTTTCCACGATGAAACCTCAGTCATTTTCCCAGGCCAAAGGTTTCCAGAATCAAACCTCAGTCATATTCCCAGGACACATGGTTCCAGAATCAAACCTGAATCATGTTCGCAGGCCACAGGTTTCAGCAATCAATCCTCAGTCATGTTCCCAGGACACAGGTGTCCAGAATCAAACCTCAGTCATGTTCCCAGGGAACAGGTTTCCAGAAACAAACCTCAGTCATGTTCCCAAGGCACAGGGTTCCAGAATCAAACCTCAGTCTTGTTCCCAGGACACAGGTTGCCAGAATCAACCCGATATCATGTTCCCTAGCCACAGTCTTCCAGAATCAAACCTCAGTCATGTTGCCAGGCCACAGGTTTCCACCATCAAACCTCAGGCATGTTCCCAGGCCACAGGGTTCCAGAATCAAACCGTTCTCATGTTCCCAGGCCACAGGGTTCCAGAATCCACCGTTGTCATTTTCCCAGGCCACAAGATTCCAGAATCAATCCTCAGTTATGTTCCCAGGCTACAGGGTTCCAGAATAAAACCTCAGTCATGTTCCCAGTCCACAGGGTTCCAGAACCGAGGCTCAGTCAGGTTCCCGGGGCACAGTATTCCTCAATCTAAACAGATGTCATGTTCCCAGGGCTCAGGGTTCCAGAATCCACCGATGTCATGTTCCCAGGCCACAGGGTTCCAGAATCAATCCTCAGTTATGTTCCCAGGCTACAGGGTACCAGAATAAAACCTCAGTCATGTTCCCAGTCCACAGGGTTCCAGAACCAAGGCTCAGTCAGGTTCCCGGGGCACAGTATTCCACAATCTAAATAGATGTCATGTTCCCAGGCCACAGTGTTCCAGAATCACGCCTCAGTCATGTTCCCAGGCCACAGGGATCCAGAATCAAACTTCAGTCATGTTGCCAGGCCATAGGGTACCACCATCAAACCTCAGTCATATTCCCAGGCCACAGGTTTCCAGAATCAAACCGATTTCATGTTCCCAGGCAACAGGGTACCGGAATCCAAACCGATGTCATGTTCCCAGGCCACAGGATTCCACACTCTAACATCAGTCATCTTCCCAGGCCAATGGTTTCCAGAATCAAACCTCAGTCATATTCCCAGGCCACATGGTTCCAGAATCAAACCTCAGTTGTGTTCCCAGGACACAGGGTTCCAGAATAAAACCTCAGTCATGTTCCCTGGACACAGGTTTCAGAAATAAAATCCCAGTCATGTTCCCAGGCCACAGGGTTCCACAATTAAACCTCAGTCATATTCCCAGGCCAGAGGGTTCCACAATCAAACCTCAGTTCTGTTGCCAGACCACGGTTCCACCATCAAGCCTCAGTCATGTTCCCAGGGAACAGGCTTCCAGAAACAAACCTCAGTCATGTTCCCAAGGCACAGGGTTCCAGAATCAAACCTCAGTCTTGTTCCCAGGACACAGGTTGCCAGAATCAACCCGATATCATGTTCCCTAGCCTCAGTCTTCCAGAATCAAACCTCAGTCCTGTTGCCAGGCCACAGGTTTCCACCATCAAACCTCAGGCATGTTCCCAGGCCACAGGGTTCCAGAATCCACCGATGTCATGTTCCCAGGCCACAGGATTCCACACTCTAACATCAGTCATCTTCCCAGGCCAATGGTTTCCAGAATCAAACCTCAGTCATATTCCCAGGCCACATGGTTCCAGAATAAAACCTCAGTCATGTTCCCTGGACACAGGTTTCAGAAATAAACTCCCAGTCATGTTCCCAGGCCACAGGGTTCCACAATTAAACCTCAGTCATATTCCCAGGCCAGAGCGTTCCACAATCAAACCTCTGTCCTGTTGCTAGGCCACGGTTCCACCATCAAGCCTCAGTCATGTTCCCAGGAAAGACTGTTCCACAATCAAACCTAAGTCATCTTGCCAAGCCACAGGGTTCCACCATCAAGCCTCACTCATGTTGCCAGGCCACAGGGTTCCACCATCAAGCCTCACTCATGTTCCCAAGCCTGAGGGTTCCACTATCAAACCTCAATCATGTTGCCAGGCCACAGGTTTCAACCATCAAACCTCAGTCATGTTCCCAGTAAACAGGGCTCCAGAATCAAACCAATGTCAAGTTCCCACGCCACGGGGTTCAAGTATCAGGCCTCAGTCATGTTCCCCGTGCACAGGGTGCCACAATCAAACTCAGTCATGTTGCCAGTCCACAGGTTTCTGCCATCACACCTCAGTCAAGTTGCCAGGCCACAGGGTTCCAGAATCAAGCCTCAGTCATTTTGCCAGGCCATAGTGTTCCACCATCAAACCTCAGTCATGATCCCAAGCCACATGTTTCCACGATGAAACCTCAGTCATTTTCCCAGGCCAAAGGTTTCCAGAATCAAACCTCAGTCATATTCCCAGGACACATGGTTCCAGAATCAAACCTGAGTCATGTTCGCAGGCCACAGGTTTCAGCAATCAATCCTCAGTCATGTTCCAGGACACAGGTGTCCAGAATCAAACCTCAGTCATGTTCCCAGGGAACAGGTTTCCAGAAACAAACCTCAGTCATGTTCCCAAGGCACAGGGTTCCAGAATCAAACCTAAGTCTTGTTCCCAGGACACAGGTTGCCAGAATCAACCCGATATCATGTTCCCTAGCCACAGTCTTCCAGAATCAAACCTCAGTCATGTTGCCAGGCCACAGGTTTCCACCATCAAACCTCAGGCATGTTCCCAGGCCACAGGGTTCCAGAATCAAACCGTTCTCATGTTCCCAGGCCACAGGGTTCCAGAATCCACCGTTGTCATTTTCCCAGGCCACAAGATTGCAGAATCAATCCTCAGTTATGTTCCCAGGCTACAGGGTTCCAGAATAAAACCTCAGTCATGTTCCCAGTCCACAGGGTTCCAGAACCGAGGCTCAGTCAGGTTCCCGGGGCACAGTATTCCTCAATGTAAACAGATGTCATGTTCCCAGGGCTCAGGGTTCCAGAATCCACCGATGTCATGTTCCCAGGCCACAGGGTTCCAGAATCAATCCTCAGTTATGTTCCCAGGCTACAGGGTTCCAGAATAAAACCTCAGTCATGTTCCCAGTCCACAGGGTTCCAGAACCAAGGCTCAGTCAGGTTCCCGGGGCACAGTATTCCACAATCTAAATAGATGTCATGTTCCCAGGCCACAGTGTTCCAGAATCACGCCTCAGTCATGTTCCCAGGCCACAGGGATCCAGAATCAAACTTCAGTCATGTTGCCAGGCCATAGGGTACCACCATCAATCCTCAGTCATATTCCCAGGCCACAGGTTTCCAGAATCAAACCGATTTCATGTTCCCAGGCAACAGGGTACCGGAATCCAAACCGATGTCATGTTCCCAGGCCACAGGATTCCACACTCTAACATCAGTCATCTTCCCAGGCCAATGGTTTCCAGAATCAAACCTCAGTCATATTCCCAGGCTACATGGTTCCAGAATCAAACCTCAGTTGTGTTCCCAGGACACAGCATTCCAGAATAAAACCTCAGTCATGTTCCCTGGACACAGGTTTCAGAAATAAAATCCCAGTCATGTTCCCAGGCCACAGGGTTCCACAAATAAATCTCAGTCATATTCCCAGGCCAGAGGATTCCACAATCAAGCCTCAGTTCTGTTGCCAGAACACGGTTCCACCATCAAGCCTCAGTCATGTTCCCAGGGAACAGGCTTCCAGAAACAATCCTCAGTCATGTTCCCAAGGCACAGGGTTCCAGAATCAAACCTCAGTCTTGTTCCCAGGACACAGGTTGCCAGAATCAACCCGATATCATGTTCCCTAGCCTCAGTCTTCCAGAATCAAACCTCAGTCCTGTTGCCAGGCCACAGGTTTCCACCATCAAACCTCAGGCATGTTCCCAGGCCACAGGGTTCCAGAATCCACCAATGTCATGTTCCCAGGCCACAGGATTCCACACTCTAACATCAGTCATCTTCCCAGGCCAATGGTTTCCAGAATCAAACCTCAGTCATATTCCCAGGCCACATGGTTCCAGAATAAAACCTCAGTCATGTTCCCTGGACACAGGTTTCAGAAATAAACTCCCAGTCATGTTCCCAGGCCACAGGGTTCCACAATTAAACCTCAGTCATATTCCCAGGCCAGAGGGTTCCACAATCAAACCTCTGTCCTGTTGCTAGGCCACGGTTCCACCATCAAGCCTCAGTCATGTTCCCAGGAAAGACTGTTCCACAATCAAACCTAAGTCATCTTGCCAAGCCACAGGGTTCCACCATCAAGCCTCATTCATGTTGCCAGGCCACAGGGTTCCACCATCAAGCCTCACTCATGTTCCCAAGCCTGAGGGTTCCACTATCAAACCTCAATCATGTTGCCAGGCCACAGGTTTCAACCATCAAACCTCAGTCATGTTCCCAGTAAACAGGGCTCCAGAATCAAACCAATGTCAAGTTCCCACGCCACGGGGTTCCAGTATCAGGCCTCAGTCATGTTCCCCGTGCACAGGGTGCCACAATCAAACTCAGTCATGTTGCCAGTCCACAGGTTTCTGCCATCACACCTCAGTCAAGTTGCCAGGCCACAGGGTTCCAGAATCAAGCCTCAGTCATTTTGCCAGGCCATAGTGTTCCACCATCAAACCTCAGTCATGATCCCAAGCCACATGTTTCCACGATGAAACCTCAGTCATTTTCCCAGGCCAAAGGTTTCCAGAATCAAACCTCAGTCATATTCCCAGGACACATGGTTCCAGAATCAAACCTGAGTCATGTTCGCAGGCCACAGGTTTCAGCAATCAATCCTCAGTCATGTTCCCAGGACACAGGTGTCCAGAATCAAACCTCAGTCATGTTCCCAGGGAACAGGTTTCCAGAAACAAACCTCAGTCATGTTCCCAAGGCACAGGGTTCCAGAATCAAACCTCAGTCTTGTTCCCAGGACACAGGTTGCCAGAATCAACCCGATATCATGTTCCCTAGCCACAGTCTTCCAGAATCAAACCTCAGCCATGTTGCCAGGCCACAGGTTTCCACCATCAAACCTCAGGCATGTTCCCAGGCCACAGGGTTCCAGAATCAAACCGTTCTCATGTTCCCAGGCCACAGGGTTCCAGAATCCACCGTTGTCATTTTCCCAGGCCACAAGATTGCAGAATCAATCCTCAGTTATGTTCCCAGGCTACAGGGTTCCAGAATAAAACCTCAGTCATGTTCCCAGTCCACAGGGTTCCAGAATCGAGGCTCAGTCAGGTTCCCGGGGCACAGTATTCCACAATCTAAACAGATGTCATGTTCCCAGGCCTCAGGGTTCCAGAATCCACCGATGTCATGTTCCCAGGCCACAGGGTTCCAGAATCAATCCTCAGTTATGTTCCCAGGCTACAGGGTTCCAGAATAAAACCTCAGTCATGTTCCCAGTCCACAGGGTTCCAGAACCAAGGCTCAGTCAGGTTCCCGGGGCACAGTATTCCACAATCTAAATAGATGTCATGTTCCCAGGCCACAGTGTTCCAGAATCACGCCTCAGTCATGTTCCCAGGCCACAGGGTTCCAGAATCAAACCGATTTCATGTTCCCAGGCAACAGGGTACCGGAATCCAAACCGATGTCATGTTCCCAGGCCACAGGATTCCACACTCTAACATCAGTCATCTTCCCAGGCCAATGGTTTCCAGAATCAAACCTCAGTCATATTCCCAGGCTACATGGTTCCAGAATCAAACCTCAGTTGTGTTCCCAGGACACAGCGTTCCAGAATAAAACCTCAGTCATGTTCCCTGGACACAGGTTTCAGAAATAAAATCCCAGTCATGTTCCCAGGCCACAGGGTTCCACAATTAAATCTCAGTCATATTCCCAGGCCAGAGGGTTCCACAATCAAACCTCAGTTCTGTTGCCAGAACACGGTTCCACCATCAAGCCTCAGTCATGTTCCCAGGGAACAGGCTTCCAGAAACAAACCTCAGTCATGTTCCCAAGGCACAGGGTTCCAGAATCAAACCTCAGTCTTGTTCCCAGGACACAGGTTGCCAGAATCAACCCGATATCATGTTCCCTAGCCTCAGTCTTCCAGAATCAAACCTCAGTCCTGTTGCCAGGCCACAGGTTTCCACCATCAAACCTCAGGCATTTTCCCAGGCCACAGGGTTCCAGAATCCACCGATGTCATGTTCCCAGGCCACAGGATTCCACACTCTAACATCAGTCATCTTCCCAGGCCAATGGTTTCCAGAATCAAACCTCAGTCATATTCCCAGGCCACATGGTTCCAGAATAAAACCTCAGTCATGTTCCCTGGACACAGGTTTCAGAAATAAACTCCCAGTCATGTTCCCAGGCCACAGGGTTCCACAATTAAACCTCAGTCATGTTCCCAGGCCAGAGGGTTCCACTATCAAACCTCAATCATGTTGCCAGGCCACAGGTTTCAACCATCAAACCTCAGTCATGTTCCCAGTAAACAGGGCTCCAGAATCAAACCAATGTCAACTTCCCACGCCACGGGGTTCCAGTATCAGGCCTCAGTCATGTTCCCCGTGCACAGGGTGCCACAATCAAACTCAGTCATGTTGCCAGTCCACAGGTTTCTGCCATCACACCTCAGTCAAGTTGCCAGGCCACAGGGTTCCAGAATCAAGCCTCAGTCATTTTGCCAGGCCATAGTGTTCCACCATCAAACCTCAGTCATGATCCCAAGCCACATGTTTCCACGATGAAACCTCAGTCATTTTCCCAGGCCAAAGGTTTCCAGAATCAAACCTCAGTCTTGTTCCCAGGACACAGGTTGCCAGAATCAACCCGATATCATGTTCCCTAGCCACAGTCTTCCAGAATCAAACCTCAGTCATGTTGCCAGGCCACAGGTTTCCACCATCAAACCTCAGGCATGTTCCCAGGCCACAGGGTTCCAGAATCAAACCGTTCTCATGTTCCCAGGCCACAGGGTTCCAGAATCCACCGTTGTCATTTTCCCAGGCCACAAGATTCCAGAATCAATCCTCAGTTATGTTCCCAGGCTACAGGGTTCCAGAATAAAACCTCAGTCATGTTCCCAGTCCACAGGGTTCCAGAACCGAGGCTCAGTCAGGTTCCCGGGGCACAGTATTCCTCAATCTAAACAGATGTCATGTTCCCAGGCCTCAGGGTTCCAGAATCCACCGATGTCATGTTCCCAGGCCACAGGGTTCCAGAATCAATCCTCAGTTATGTCCCCAGGCTACAGGGTTCCAGAATAAAACCTCAGTCATGTTCCCAGTCCACAGGGTTCCAGAACCAAGGCTCAGTCAGGTTCCCGGGGCACAGTATTCCACAATCTAAATAGATGTCATGTTCCCAGGCCACAGTGTTCCAGAATCACGCCTCAGTCATGTTCCCAGGCCACAGGGATCCAGAATCAAACTTCAGTCATGTTGCCAGGCCATAGGGTACCACCATCAAACCTCAGTCATATTCCCAGGCCACAGGTTTCCAGAATCAAACCGATTTCATGTTCCCAGGCAACAGGGTACCGGAATCCAAACCGATGTCATGTTCCCAGGCCACAGGATTCCACACTCTAACATCAGTCATCTTCCCAGGCCAATGGTTTCCAGAATCAAACCTCAGTCATATTCCCAGGCTACATGGTTCCAGAATCAAACCTCAGTTGTGTTCCCAGGACACAGGGTTCCAGAATAAAACCTCAGTCATGTTCCCTGGACACAGGTTTCAGAAATAAAATCCCAGGCATGTTCCCAGGCCACAGGGTTCCACAATTAAACCTCAGTCATATTCCCAGGCCAGAGGGTTCCACAATCAAACCTCAGTTCTGTTGCCAGACCACGGTTCCACCATCAAGCCTCAGTCATGTTCCCAGGGAACAGGCTTCCAGAAACAAACCTCAGTCATGTTCCCAAGGCACAGGGTTCCAGAATCAAACCTCAGTCTTGTTCCCAGGACACAGGTTGCCAGAATCAACCCGATATCATGTTCCCTAGCCACAGTCTTCCAGAATCAAACCTCAGTCCTGTTGCCAGGCCACAGGTCTCCACCATCAAACCTCAGGCATGTTCCCAGGCCACAGGGTTCCAGAATCCACCGATGTCATGTTCCCAGGCCACAGGATTCCACACTATAACATCAGTCATCTTCCCAGGCCAATGGTTTCCAGAATCAAACTTCAGTCATATTCCGAGGCCACATGGTTCCAGAATAAAACCTCAGTCATGTTCCCTGGACACAGGTTTCAGAAATAAACTCCCAGTCATGTTCCCAGGCCACAGGGTTCCACAATTAAACTTCAGTCATATTCCCAGGCCAGAGGGTTCCACAATCAAACCTCTGTCCTCTTGCTAGGCCACGGTTCCACCATCAAGCCTCAGTCATGTTCCCAGGAAAGACTGTTCCACAATCAAACCTAAGTCATCTTGCCAAGCCACAGGGTTCCACCATCAAGCCTCACTCATGTTGCCAGGTACAGGGTTCCACCATCAAGCCTCACTCATGTTCCCAAGCCTGAGGGTTCCACTATCAAACCTCAATCATGTTGCCAGGCCACAGGTGTCAACCATCAAACCTCAGTCATGTTCCCAGTAAACAGGGCTCCAGAATCAAACCAATGTCAAGTTCCCACGCCACGGGGTTCCAGTATCAGGCCTCAGTCATGTTCCCCGTGCACAGGGTGCCACAATCAAACTCAGTCATGTTGCCAGTCCACAGGTTTCTGCCATCACACCTCAGTCAAGTTGCCAGGCCACAGGGTTCCAGAATCAAGCCTCAGTCATTTTGCCAGGCCATAGTGTTCCACCATCAAACCTCAGTCATGATCCCAAGCCACATGTTTCCACGATGAAACCTCAGTCATTTTCCCAGGCCAAAGGTTTCCAGAATCAAACCTCAGTCATATTCCCAGGACACATGGTTCCAGAATCAAACCTGAGTCATGTTCGCAGGCCACAGGTTTCAGCAATCAATCCTCAGTCATGTTCCCAGGACACAGGTGTCCAGAATCAAACCTCAGTCATGTTCCCAGGGAACAGGTTTCCAGAAACAAACCTCAGTCATGTTCCCAAGGCACAGGGTTCCAGAATCAAACCTCAGTCTTGTTCCCAGGACACAGGTTGCCAGAATCAACCCGATATCATGTTCCCTAGCCACAGTCTTCCAGAATCAAACCTCAGTCATGTTGCCAGGCCACAGGTTTCCACCATCAAACCTCAGGCATGTTCCCAGGCCACAGGGTTCCAGAATCAAACCGTTCTCATGTTCCCAGGCCACAGGGTTCCAGAATCCACCGTTGTCATTTTCCCAGGCCACAAGATTCCAGAATCAATCCTCAGTTATGTTCCCAGGCTACAGGGTTCCAGAATAAAACCTCAGTCATGTTCCCAGTCCACAGGGTTCCAGAACCGAGGCTCAGTCAGGTTCCCGGGGCACAGTATTCCTCAATCTAAACAGATGTCATGTTCCCAGGGCTCAGGGTTCCAGAATCCACCGATGTCATGTTCCCAGGCCACAGGGTTCCAGAATCAATCCTCAGTTATGTTCCCAGGCTACAGGGTTCCCGAATAAAACCTCAGTCATGTTCCCAGTCCACAGGGTTCCAGAACCAAGGCTCAGTCAGGTTCCCGGGGCACAGTATTCCACAATCTAAATAGATGTCATGTTCCCAGGCCACAGTGTTCCAGAATCACGCCTCAGTCATGTTCCCAGGCCACAGGGATCCAGAATCAAACTTCAGTCATGTTGCCAGGCCATAGGGTACCACCATCAAACCTCAGTCATATTCCCAGGCCAGAGGTTTCCAGAATCAAACCGATTTCATGTTCCCAGGCAACAGGGTACCGGAATCCAAACCGATGTCATGTTCCCAGGCCACAGGATTCCACACTCTAACATCAGTCATCTTCCCAGGCCAATGGTTTCCAGAATCAAACCTCAGTCATATTCCCAGGCTACATGGTTCCAGAATCAAACCTCAGTTGTGTTCCCAGGACACAGGGTTCCAGAATAAAACCTCAGTCATGTTCCCTGGACACAGGTTTCAGAAATAAAATCCCAGTCATGTTCCCAGGCCACAGGGTTCCACAATTAAACCTCAGTCATATTCCCAGGCCAGAGGGTTCCACAATCAAACCTCAGTTCTGTTGCCAGACCACGGTTCCACCATCAAGCCTCAGTCATGTTCCCAGGGAACAGGCTTCCAGAAACAAACCTCAGTCATGTTCCCAAGGCACAGGGTTCCAGAATCAAACCTCAGTCTTGTTCCCAGGACACAGGTTGCCAGAATCAACCCGATATCATGTTCCCTAGCCACAGTCTTCCAGAATCAAACCTCAGTCCTTTTGCCAGGCCACAGGTTTCCACCATCAAACCTCAGGCATGTTCCCAGGCCACAGGGTTCCAGAATCCACCGATGTCATGTTCCCAGGCCACAGGATTCCACACTATAACATCAGTCATCTTCCCAGGCCAATGGTTTCCAGAATCAAACTTCAGTCATATTCCGAGGCCACATGGTTCCAGAATAAAACCTCAGTCATGTTCCCTGGACACAGGTTTCAGAAATAAACTCCCAGTCATGTTCCCAGGCCACAGGGTTCCACAATTAAACTTCAGTCATATTCCCAGGCCAGAGGGTTCCACAATCAAACCTCTGTCCTCTTGCTAGGCCACGGTTCCACCATCAAGCCTCAGTCATGTTCCCAGGAAAGACTGTTCCACAATCAAACCTAAGTCATCTTGCCAAGCCACAGGGTTCCACCATCAAGCCTCACTCATGTTGCCAGGTACAGGTTTCCACCATCAAGCCTCACTCATGTTCCCAAGCCTGAGGGTTCCACTATCAAACCTCAATCATGTTGCCAGGCCACAGGTGTCAACCATCAAACCTCAGTCATGTTCCCAGTAAACAGGGCTCCAGAATCAAACCAATGTCAAGTTCCCACGCCACGGGGTTCCAGTATCAGGCCTCAGTCATGTTCCCCGTGCACAGGGTGCCACAATCAAACTCAGTCATGTTGCCAGTCCACAGGTTTCTGCCATCACACCTCAGTCAAGTTGCCAGGCCACAGGGTTCCAGAATCAAGCCTCAGTCATTTTGCCAGGCCATAGTGTTCCACCATCAAACCTCAGTCATGATCCCAAGCCACATGTTTCCACAATGAAACCTCAGTCATTTTCCCAGGCCAAAGGTTTCCAGAATCAAACCTCAGTCATATTCCCGGGACACATGGTTCCAGAATCAAACCTGAGTCATGTTCGCAGGCCACAGGTTTCAGCAATCAAACCTCAGTCATGTTCCCAGGACACAGGTGTCCAGAATCAAACCTCAGTCATGTTCCCAGGGAACAGGTTTCCAGAAACAAAACTCAGTCATGTTCCCAAGGCACAAGGTTACAGAATCAAACCTCAGTCTTGTTCCCAGGACACAGGTTTCCAGAATGAACCCGATATCATGTTCCCTAGCCACAGTCTTCCAGAATCAAACCTCAGTCATGTTGCCAGGCAACAGGTTTCCACCATCAAACCTCAGGCATGTTCCCAAGCCACAGGGTTCCAGAATCAAACCGTTCTCATGTTCCCAGGCCACAGGGTCCCAGAATCCACCGTTGTCATTTTCCCAGGCCACAAGATTCCAGAATCAATCCTCAGTTATGTTCCCAGGCTACAGGGTTCCAGAATAAAACCTCAGTCATGTTCCCAGTTCACAGGGTTCCAGAACCGAGGCTCAGTCAGGTTCCCGGGGCACAGTATTTCACAATCTAAACAAATGTCATGTTCCCAGGCCACAGGGTTCCAGAATCACGCCTCAGTCATGTTCCCAGGCCACAGGGATCCAGAATCAAACCGATTTCATGTTCCCAGGCAACAGGGTACCGGAATCCAAACCGATGTCATGTTCCCAGGCCACAGGATTCCACACTCTAACATCAGTCATCTTCCCAGGCCAATGGTTTCCAGAATCAAACCTCAGTCATATTCCCAGGCTACATGGTTCCAGAATCAAACCTCAGTTGTGTTCCCAGGACACAGCGTTCCAGAATAAAACCTCAGTCATGTTCCCTGGACACAGGTTTCAGAAATAAAATCCCAGTCATGTTCCCAGGCCACAGGGTTCCACAATTAAATCTCAGTCATATTCCCAGGCCAGAGGGTTCCACAATCAAACCTCAGTTCTGTTGCCAGAACACGGTTCCACCATCAAGCCTCAGTCATGTTCCCAGGGAACAGGCTTCCAGAAACAAACCTCAGTCATGTTCCCAAGGCACAGGGTTCCAGAATCAAACCTCAGTCTTGTTCCCAGGACACAGGTTGCCAGAATCAACCCGATATCATGTTCCCTAGCCTCAGTCTTCCAGAATCAAACCTCAGTCCTGTTGCCAGGCCACAGGTTTCCACCATCAAATCTCAGGCATGTTCCCAGGCCACAGGGTTCCAGAATCCACCGATGTCATGTTCCCAGGCCACAGGATTCCACACTCTAACATCAGTCATCTTCCCAGGCCAATGGTTTCCAGAATCAAACCTCAGTCATATTCCCAGGCCACATGGTTCCAGAATAAAACCTCAGTCATGTTCCCTGGACACAGGTTTCAGAAATAAACTCCCAGTCATGTTCCCAGGCCACGGGGTTCCACAATTAAACCTCAGTCATATTCCCAGGCCAGAGGGTTCCACAATCAAACCTCTGTCCTGTTGCTAGGCCACGGTTCCACCATCAAGCCTCAGTCATGTTCCCAGGAAAGACTGTTCCACAATCAAACCTAAGTCATCTTGCCAAGCCACAGGGTTCCACCATCAAGCCTCACTCATGTTGCCAGGCCACAGGGTTCCACCATCAAGCCTCACTCATGTTCCCAAGCCTGAGGGTTCCACTATCAAACCTCAATCATGTTGCCAGGCCACAGGTTTCAACCATCAAACCTCAGTCATGTTCCCAGTAAACAGGGCTCCAGAATCAAACCAATGTCAAGTTCCCACGCCACGGGGTTCCAGTATCAGGCCTCAGTCATGTTCCCCGTGCACAGGGTGCCACAATCAAACTCAGTCATGTTGCCAGTCCACAGGTTTCTGCCATCACACCTCAGTCAAGTTGCCAGGCCACAGGGTTCCAGAATCAAGCCTCAGTCATTTTGCCAGGCCATAGTGTTCCACCATCAAATCTCAGTCATGATCCCAAGCCACATGTTTCCACAATGAAACCTCAGTCATTTTCCCAGGCCAAAGGTTTCGAGAATCAAACCTCAGTCATATTCCCGGGACACATGGTTCCAGAATCAAACCTGAGTCATGTTCGCAGGCCACAGGTTTCAGCAATCAAACCTCAGTCATGTTCCCAGGACACAGGTGTCCAGAATCAAACCTCAGTCATGTTCCCAGGGAACAGGTTTCCAGAAACAAAACTCAGTCATGTTCCCAAGGCACAAGGTTACAGAATCAAACCTCAGTCTTGTTCTCAGGACACAGGTTTCCAGAATGAACCCGATATCATGTTCCCTAGCCACAGTCTTCCAGAATCAAACCTCAGTCATGTTGCCAGGCAACAGGTTTCCACCATCAAACCTCAGGCATGTTCCCAAGCCACAGGGTTCCAGAATCAAACCGTTCTCATGTTCCCAGGCCACAGGGTCCCAGAATCCACCGTTGTCATTTTCCCAGGCCACAAGATTCCAGAATCAATCTTCAGTTATGTTCCCAGGCTACAGGGTTCCAGAATAAAACCTCAGTCATGTTCCCAGTTCACAGGGTTCCAGAACCGAGGCTCAGTCAGGTTCCCGGGGCACAGTATTTCACAATCTAAACAAATGTCATGTTCCCAGGCCACAGGGTTCCAGAATCACGCCTCAGTCATGTTCCCAGGCCACAGGGATCCAGAATCAAACCGATTTCATGTTCCCAGGCAACAGGGTACCGGAATCCAAACCGATGTCATGTTCCCAGGCCACAGGATTCCACACTCTAACATCAGTCATCTTCCCAGGCCAATGGTTTCCAGAATCAAACCTCAGTCATATTCCCAGGCTACATGGTTCCAGAATCAAACCTCAGTTGTGTTCCCAGGACACAGCATTCCAGAATAAAACCTCAGTCATGTTCCCTGGACACAGGTTTCAGAAATAAAATCCCAGTCATGTTCCCAGGCCACAGGGTTCCACAATTAAACCTCAGTCATATTCCCAGGCCAGAGGGTTCCACAATCAAACCTCTGTCCTGTTGCTAGGCCACGGTTCCACCATCAAGCCTCAGTCATGTTCCCAGGAAAGACTGTTCCACAATCAAACCTAAGTCATCTTGCCAAGCCACAGGGTTCCACCATCAAGCCTCACTCATGTTGCCAGGCCACAGGGTTCCACCATCAAGCCTCACTCATGTTCCCAAGCCTGAGGGTTCCACTATCAAACCTCAATCATGTTGCCAGGCCACAGGTTTCAACCATCAAACCTCAGTCATGTTCCCAGTAAACAGGGCTCCAGAATCAAACCAATGTCAAGTTCCCACGCCACGGGGTTCCAGTATCAGGCCTCAGTCATGTTCCCCGTGCACAGGGTGCCACAATCAAACTCAGTCATGTTGCCAGTCCACAGGTTTCTGCCATCACACCTCAGTCAAGTTGCCAGGCCACAGGGTTCCAGAATCAAGCCTCAGTCATTTTGCCAGGCCATAGTGTTCCACCATCAAACCTCAGTCATGATCCCAAGCCACATGTTTCCACGATGAAACCTCAGTCATTTTCCCAGGCCAAAGGTTTCCAGAATCAAACCTCAGTCATATTCCCAGGACACATGGTTCCAGAATCAAACCTGAGTCATGTTCGCAGGCCACAGGTTTCAGCAATCAATCCTCAGTCATGTTCCCAGGACACAGGTGTCCAGAATCAAACCTCAGTCATGTTCCCAGGGAACAGGTTTCCAGAAACAAACCTCAGTCATGTTCCCAAGGCACAGGGTTCCAGAATCAAACCTCAGTCTTGTTCCCAGGACACAGGTTGCCAGAATCAACCCGATATCATGTTCCCTAGCCACAGTCTTCCAGAATCAAACCTCAGTCATGTTGCCAGGCCACAGGTTTCCACCATCAAACCTCAGGCATGTTCCCAGGCCACAGGGTTCCAGAATCAAACCGTTCTCATGTTCCCAGGCCACAGGGTTCCAGAATCCACCGTTGTCATTTTCCCAGGCCACAAGATTCCAGAATCAATCCTCAGTTATGTTCCCAGGCTACAGGGTTCCAGAATAAAACCTCAGTCATGTTCCCAGTCCACAGGGTTCCAGAACCGAGGCTCAGTCAGGTTCCCGGGGCACAGTATTCCTCAATCTAAACAGATGTCATGTTCCCAGGCCTCAGGGTTCCAGAATCCACCGATGTCATGTTCCCAGGCCACAGGGTTCCAGAATCAATCCTCAGTTATGTCCCCAGGCTACAGGGTTCCAGAATAAAACCTCAGTCATGTTCCCAGTCCACAGGGTTCCAGAACCAAGGCTCAGTCAGGTTCCCGGGGCACAGTATTCCACAATCTAAATAGATGTCATGTTCCCAGGCCACAGTGTTCCAGAATCACGCCTCAGTCATGTTCCCAGGCCACAGGGATCCAGAATCAAACTTCAGTCATGTTGCCAGGCCATAGGGTACCACCATCAAACCTCAGTCATATTCCCAGGCCACAGGTTTCCAGAATCAAACCGATTTCATGTTCCCAGGCAACAGGGTACCGGAATCCAAACCGATGTCATGTTCCCAGGCCACAGGATTCCACACTCTAACATCAGTCATCTTCCCAGGCCAATGGTTTCCAGAATCAAACCTCAGTCATATTCCCATCCTACATGGTTCCAGAATCAAACCTCAGTTGTGTTCCCAGGACACAGGGTTCCAGAATAAAACCTCAGTCATGTTCCCTGGACACAGGTTTCAGAAATAAAATCCCAGTCATGTTCCCAGGCCACAGGGTTCCACAATTCAACCTCAGTCATATTCCCAGGCCAGAGGGTTCCACAATCAAACCTCAGTTCTGTTGCCAGACCACGGTTCCACCATCAAGCCTCAGTCATGTTCCCAGGGAACAGGCTTCCAGAAACAAACCTCAGTCATGTTCCCAAGGCACAGGGTTCCAGAATCAAACCTCAGTCTTGTTCCCAGGACACAGGTTGCCAGAATCAACCCGATTTCATGTTCCCTAGCCTCAGTCTTCCAGAATCAAACCTCAGTCCTGTTGCCAGGCCACAGGTTTCCACCATCAAACCTCAGGCATGTTCCCAGGCCACAGGGTTCCAGAATCCACCGATGTCATGTTCCCAGGCCACAGGATTCCACACTCTAACATCAGTCATCTTCCCAGGCCAATGGTTTCCAGAATCAAACCTCAGTCATATTCCCAGGCCACATGGTTCCAGAATAAAACCTCAGTCATGTTCCCTGGACACAGGTTTCAGAAATAAACTCCCAGTCATGTTCCCAGGCCACAGGGTTCCACAATTAAACCTCAGTCATGTTCCCAGGCCAGAGGGTTCCACTATCAAACCTCAATCATGTTGCCAGGCCACAGGTTTCAACCATCAAACCTCAGTCATGTTCCCAGTAAACAGGGCTCCAGAATCAAACCAATGTCAACTTCCCACTCCACGGGGTTCCAGTATCAGGCCTCAGTCATGTTCCCCGTGCACAGGGTGCCACAATCAAACTCAGTCATGTTGCCAGTCCACAGGTTTCTGCCATCACACCTCAGTCAAGTTGCCAGGCCACAGGGTTCCAGAATCAAGCCTCAGTCATTTTGCCAGGCCATAGTGTTCCACCATCAAACCTCAGTCATGATCCCAAGCCACATGTTTCCACGATGAAACCTCAGTCATTTTCCCAGGCCAAAGGTTTCCAGAATCAAACCTCAGTCTTGTTCCCAGGACACAGGTTGCCAGAATCAACCCGATATCATGTTCCCTAGCCACAGTCTTCCAGAATCAAACCTCAGTCATGTTGCCAGGCCACAGGTTTCCACCATCAAACCTCAGGCATGTTCCCAGGACACAGGGTTCCAGAATCAAACCGTTCTCATGTTCCCAGGCCTCAGGGTTCCAGAATCCACCGTTGTCATTTTCCCAGGCCACAAGATTCCAGAATCAATCCTCAGTTATGTTCCCAGGCTACAGGGTTCCAGAATAAAACCTCAGTCATGTTCCCAGTCCACAGGGTTCCAGAACCGAGGCTCAGTCAGGTTCCCGGGGCACAGTATTCCACAATCTAAACAGATGTCATGTTCCCAGGCCTCAGGGTTCCAGAATCCACCGATGTCATGTTCCCAGGCCACAGGGTTCCAGAATCAATCCTCAGTTATGTTCCCAGGCTACAGGGTTCCAGAATAAAACCTCAGTCATGTTCCCAGTCCACAGGGTTCCAGAACCAAGGCTCAGTCAGGTTCCCGGGGCACAGTATTCCACAATCTAAATAGATGTCATGTTCCCAGGCCACAGTGTTCCAGAATCACGCCTCAGTCATGTTCCCAGGCCACAGGGATCCAGAATCAAACTTCAGTCATGTTGCCAGGCCATAGGGTACCACCATCAAACCTCAGTCATATTCCCAGGCCACAGGTTTCCAGAATCAAACCGATTTCATGTTCCCAGGCAACAGGGTACCGGAATCCAAACCGATGTCATGTTCCCAGGCCACAGGATTCCACACTCTAACATCAGTCATCTTCCCAGGCCAATGGTTTCCAGAATCAAACCTCAGTTATATTCCCAGGCTACATGGTTCCAGAATCAAACCTCAGTTGTGTTCCCAGGACACAGTGTTCCAGAATAAAACCTCAGTCATGTTCCCTGGACACAGGTTTCAGAAATAAAATCCCAGTCATGTTCCCAGGCCACAGGGTTCCACAATTCAACCTCAGTCATATTCCCAGGCCAGAGGGTTCCACAATCAAACCTCAGTTCTGTTGCCAGACCACTGTTCCACCATCAAGCCTCAGTCATGTTCCCAGGGAACAGGCTTCCAGAAACAAACCTCCATCATGTTCCCAAGGCACAGGGTTCCAGAATCAAACCTCAGTCTTGTTCCCAGGACACAGGTTGCCAGAATCAACCCGATATCATGTTCCCTAGCCACAGTCTTCCAGAATCAAACCTCAGTCCTGTTGCCAGGCCACAGGTTTCCACCATCAAACCTCAGGCATGTTCCCAGGCCACAGGGTTCCAGAATCCACCGATGTCATGTTCCCAGGCCACAGGATTCCACACTCTAACATCAGTCATCTTCCCAGGCCAATGGTTTCCAGAATCAAACCTCAGTCATATTCCCAGGCCACATGGTTCCAGAATAAAACCTCAGTCATGTTCCCTGGACACAGGTTTCAGAAATAAACTCCCAGTCATGTTCCCAGGCCACAGGGTTCCACAATTAAACCTCAGTCATATTCCCAGGCCAGAGGGTTCCACAATCAAACCTCTGTCCTGTTGCTAGGCCACGGTTCCACCATCAAGCCTCAGTCATGTTCCCAGGAAAGACTGTTCCACAATCAAACCTAAGTCATCTTGCCAAGCCACAGGGTTCCACCATCAAGCCTCACTCATGTTGCCAGGCCACAGGGTTCCACCATCAAGCCTCACTCATGTTCCCAAGCCTGAGGGTTCCACTATCAAACCTCAATCATGTTGCCAGGCCACAGGTTTCAACCATCAAACCTCAGTCATGTTCCCAGTAAACAGGGCTCCAGAATCAAACCAATGTCAAGTTCCCACGCCACGGGGTTCCAGTATCAGGCCTCAGTCATGTTCCCCGTGCACAGGGTGCCACAATCAAACTCAGTCATGTTGCCAGTCCACAGGTTTCTGCCATCACACCTCAGTCAAGTTGCCAGGCCACAGGGTTCCAGAATCAAGCCTCAGTCATTTTGCCAGGCCATAGTGTTCCACCATCAAACCTCAGTCATGATCCCAAGCCACATGTTTCCACGATGAAACCTCAGTCATTTTCCCAGGCCAAAGGTTTCCAGAATCAAACCTCAGTCATATTCCCAGGACACATGGTTCCAGAATCAAACCTGAGTCATGTTCGCAGGCCACAGGTTTCAGCAATCAATCCTCAGTCATGTTCCCAGGACACAGGTGTCCAGAATCAAACCTCAGTCATGTTCCCAGGGAACAGGCTTCCAGAAACAAACCTCAGTCATGTTCCCAAGGCACAGGGTTCCAGAATCAAACCTCAGTCTTGTTCCCAGGACACAGGTTGCCAGAATCAACCCGATATCATGTTCCCTAGCCACAGTCTTCCAGAATCAAACCTCAGTCATGTTGCCAGGCCACAGGTTTCCACCATCAAACCTCAGGCATGTTCCCAGGACACAGGGTTCCAGAATCAAACCGTTCTCATGTTCCCAGGCCACAGGGTTCCAGAATCCACCGTTGTCATTTTCCCAGGCCACAAGATTCCAGAATCAATCCTCAGTTATGTTCCCAGGCTACAGGGTTCCAGAATAAAACCTCAGTCATGTTCCCAGTCCACAGGGTTCCAGAACCGAGGCTCAGTCAGGTTCCCGGGGCACAGTATTCCTCAATCTAAACAGATGTCATGTTCCCAGGCCTCAGGGTTCCAGAATCCACCGATGTCATGTTCCCAGGCCACAGGGTTCCAGAATCAATCCTCAGTTATGTCCCCAGGCTACAGGGTTCCAGAATAAAACCTCAGTCATGTTCCCAGTCCACAGGGTTCCAGAACCAAGGCTCAGTCAGGTTCCCGGGGCACAGTATTCCACAATCTAAATAGATGTCATGTTCCCAGGCCACAGTGTTCCAGAATCACGCCTCAGTCATGTTCCCAGGCCACAGGGATCCAGAATCAAACTTCAGTCATGTTGCCAGGCCATAGGGTACCACCATCAAACCTCAGTCATATTCCCAGGCCACAGGTTTCCAGAATCAAACCGATTTCATGTTCCCAGGCAACAGGGTACCGGAATCCAAACCGATGTCATGTTCCCAGGCCACAGGATTCCACACTCTAACATCAGTCATCTTCCCAGGCCAATGGTTTCCAGAATCAAACCTCAGTCATATTCCCATCCTACATGGTTCCAGAATCAAACCTCAGTTGTGTTCCCAGGACACAGGGTTCCAGAATAAAACCTCAGTCATGTTCCCTGGACACAGGTTTCAGAAATAAAATCCCAGTCATGTTCCCAGGCCACAGGGTTCCACAATTCAACCTCAGTCATATTCCCAGGCCAGAGGGTTCCACAATCAAACCTCAGTTCTGTTGCCAGACCACGGTTCCACCATCAAGCCTCAGTCATGTTCCCAGGGAACAGGCTTCCAGAAACAAACCTCAGTCATGTTCCCAAGGCACAGGGTTCCAGAATCAAACCTCAGTCTTGTTCCCAGGACACAGGTTGCCAGAATCAACCCGATTTCATGTTCCCTAGCCTCAGTCTTCCAGAATCAAACCTCAGTCCTGTTGCCAGGCCACAGGTTTCCACCATCAAACCTCAGGCATGTTCCCAGGCCACAGGGCTCCAGAATCCACCGATGTCATGTTCCCAGGCCACAGGATTCCACACTCTAACATCAGTCATCTTCCCAGGCCAATGGTTTCCAGAATCAAACCTCAGTCATATTCCCAGGCCACATGGTTCCAGAATAAAACCTCAGTCATGTTCCCTGGACACAGGTTTCAGAAATAAACTCCCAGTCATGTTCCCAGGCCACAGGGTTCCACAATTAAACCTCAGTCATGTTCCCAGGCCAGAGGGTTCCACTATCAAACCTCAATCATGTTGCCAGGCCACAGGTTTCAACCATCAAACCTCAGTCATGTTCCCAGTAAACAGGGCTCCAGAATCAAACCAATGTCAACTTCCCACTCCACGGGGTTCCAGTATCAGGCCTCAGTCATGTTCCCCGTGCACAGGGTGCCACAATCAAACTCAGTCATGTTGCCAGTCCACAGGTTTCTGCCATCACACCTCAGTCAAGTTGCCAGGCCACAGGGTTCCAGAATCAAGCCTCAGTCATTTTGCCAGGCCATAGTGTTCCACCATCAAACCTCAGTCATGATCCCAAGCCACATGTTTCCACGATGAAACCTCAGTCATTTTCCCAGGCCAAAGGTTTCCAGAATCAAACCTCAGTCTTGTTCCCAGGACACAGGTTGCCAGAATCAACCCGATATCATGTTCCCTAGCCACAGTCTTCCAGAATCAAACCTCAGTCATGTTGCCAGGCCACAGGTTTCCACCATCAAACCTCAGGCATGTTCCCAGGACACAGGGTTCCAGAATCAAACCGTTCTCATGTTCCCAGGCCTCAGGGTTCCAGAATCCACCGTTGTCATTTTCCCAGGCCACAAGATTCCAGAATCAATCCTCAGTTATGTTCCCAGGCTACAGGGTTCCAGAATAAAACCTCAGTCATGTTCCCAGTCCACAGGGTTCCAGAACCGAGGCTCAGTCAGGTTCCCGGGGCACAGTATTCCACAATCTAAACAGATGTCATGTTCCCAGGCCTCAGGGTTCCAGAATCCACCGATGTCATGTTCCCAGGCCACAGGGTTCCAGAATCAATCCTCAGTTATGTTCCCAGGCTACAGGGTTCCAGAATAAAACCTCAGTCATGTTCCCAGTCCACAGGGTTCCAGAACCAAGGCTCAGTCAGGTTCCCGGGGCACAGTATTCCACAATCTAAATAGA
Source organism: Balaenoptera physalus (assembly GCF_965194825.1). Classification (NCBI taxonomy): domain Eukaryota; kingdom Metazoa; phylum Chordata; class Mammalia; order Artiodactyla; family Balaenopteridae; genus Balaenoptera; species Balaenoptera physalus. The sequence continues at coordinate 2,026,804 of NW_028126464.1, forward strand.
TGTCATGTTCCCAGGCCACAGTGTTCCAGAATCACGCCTCAGTCATGTTCCCAGGCCACAGGGATCCAGAATCAAACTTCAGTCATGTTGCCAGGCCATAGGGTACCACCATCAAACCTCAGTCATATTCCCAGGCCACAGGTTTCCAGAATCAAACCGATTTCATGTTCCCAGGCAACAGGGTACCGGAATCCAAACCGATGTCATGTTCCCAGGCCACAGGATTCCACACTCTAACATCAGTCATCTTCCCAGGCCAATGGTTTCCAGAATCAAACCTCAGTTATATTCCCAGGCTACATGGTTCCAGAATCAAACCTCAGTTGTGTTCCCAGGACACAGTGTTCCAGAATAAAACCTCAGTCATGTTCCCTGGGCACAGGTTTCAGAAATAAAATCCCAGTCATGTTCCCAGGCCACAGGGTTCCACAATTCAACCTCAGTCATATTCCCAGGCCAGAGGGTTCCACAATCAAACCTCAGTTCTGTTGCCAGACCACTGTTCCACCATCAAGCCTCAGTCATGTTCCCAGGGAACAGGCTTCCAGAAACAAACCTCCATCATGTTCCCAAGGCACAGGGTTCCAGAATCAAACCTCAGTCTTGTTCCCAGGACACAGGTTGCCAGAATCAACCCGATATCATGTTCCCTAGCCACAGTCTTCCAGAATCAAACCTCAGTCCTGTTGCCAGGCCACAGGTTTCCACCATCAAACCTCAGGCATGTTCCCAGGCCACAGGGTTCCAGAATCCACCGATGTCATGTTCCCAGGCCACAGGATTCCACACTCTAACATCAGTCATCTTCCCAGGCCAATGGTTTCCAGAATCAAACCTCAGTCATATTCCCAGGCCACATGGTTCCAGAATAAAACCTCAGTCATGTTCCCTGGACACAGGTTTCAGAAATAAACTCCCAGTCATGTTCCCAGGCCACAGGGTTCCACAATTAAACCTCAGTCATATTCCCAGGCCAGAGGGTTCCACAATCAAACCTCTGTCCTGTTGCTAGGCCACGGTTCCACCATCAAGCCTCAGTCATGTTCCCAGGAAAGACTGTTCCACAATCAAACCTAAGTCATCTTGCCAAGCCACAGGGTTCCACCATCAAGCCTCACTCATGTTGCCAGGCCACAGGGTTCCACCATCAAGCCTCACTCATGTTCCCAAGCCTGAGGGTTCCACTATCAAACCTCAATCATGTTGCCAGGCCACAGGTTTCAACCATCAAACCTCAGTCATGTTCCCAGTAAACAGGGCTCCAGAATCAAACCAATGTCAAGTTCCCACGCCACGGGGTTCCAGTATCAGGCCTCAGTCATGTTCCCCGTGCACAGGGTGCCACAATCAAACTCAATCATGTTGCCAGTCCACAGGTTTCTGCCATCACACCTCAGTCAAGTTGCCAGGCCACAGGGTTCCAGAATCAAGCCTCAGTCATTTTGCCAGGCCATAGTGTTCCACCATCAAACCTCAGTCATGATCCCAAGCCACATGTTTCCACGATGAAACCTCAGTCATTTTCCCAGGCCAAAGTTTTCCAGAATAAAACCTCAGTCATATTCCCAGGACACATGGTTCCAGAATCAAACCTGAGTCATGTTCGCAGGCCACAGGTTTCAGCAATCAAACCTCAGTCATGTTCCCAGGACACAGGTGTCCAGAATCAAACCTCAGTCATGTTCCCAGGGAACAGGTTTCCAGAAACAAACCTCAGTCATGTTCCCAAGGCACAGGGTTCCAGAATCAAACCTCAGTCTTGTTCCCAGGACACAGGTTGCCAGAATCAACCCGATATCATGTTCCCTAGCCACAGTCTTCCAGAATCAAACCTCAGTCATGTTGCCAGGCCACAGGTTTCCACCATCAAACCTCAGGCATGTTCCCAGGACACAGGGTTCCAGAATCAAACCGTTCTCATGTTCCCAGGCCTCAGGGTTCCAGAATCCACCGTTGTCATTTTCCCAGGCCACAAGATTCCAGAATCAATCCTCAGTTATGTTCCCAGGCTACAGGGTTCCAGAATAAAACCTCAGTCATGTTCCCAGTCCACAGGGTTCCAGAACCGAGGCTCAGTCAGGTTCCCGGGGCACAGTATTCCACAATCTAAACAGATGTCATGTTCCCAGGCCTCAGGGTTCCAGAATCCACCGATGTCATGTTCCCAGGCCACAGGGTTCCAGAATCAATCCTCAGTTATGTTCCCAGGCTACAGGGTTCCAGAATAAAACCTCAGTCATGTTCCCAGTCCACAGGGTTCCAGAACCAAGGCTCAGTCAGGTTCCCGGGGCACAGTATTCCACAATCTAAATAGATGTCATGTTCCCAGGCCACAGTGTTCCAGAATCACGCCTCAGTCATGTTCCCAGGCCACAGGGATCCAGAATCAAACTTCAGTCATGTTGCCAGGCCATAGGGTACCACCATCAAACCTCAGTCATATTCCCAGGCCACAGGTTTCCAGAATCAAACCGATTTCATGTTCCCAGGCAACAGGGTACCGGAATCCAAACCGATGTCATGTTCCCAGGCCACAGGGTTCCACAATTAAACCTCAGTCATATTCCCAGGCCAGAGGGTTCCACAATCAAACCTCAGTTCTGTTGCCAGACCACGGTTCCACCATCAAGCCTCAGTCATGTTCCCAGGGAACAGGCTTCCAGAAACAAACCTCAGTCATGTTCCCAAGGCACAGGGTTCCAGAATCAAACCTCAGTCTTGTTCCCAGGACACAGGTTGCCAGAATCAACCCGATATCATGTTCCCTATCCTCAGTCTTCCAGAATCAAACCTCAGTCCTGTTGCCAGGCCACAGGTTTCCACCATCAAACCTCAGGCATGTTCCCAGGCCACAGGGTTCCAGAATCCACCGATGTCATGTTCCCAGGCCACAGGATTCCACACTCTAACATCAGTCATCTTCCCAGGCCAATGGTTTCCAGAATCAAACCTCAGTCATATTCCCAGGCCACATGGTTCCAGAATAAAACCTCAGTCATGTTCCCTGGACACAGGTTTCAGAAATAAACTCCCAGTCATGTTCCCAGGCCACAGGGTTCCACAATTAAACCTCAGTCATATTCCCAGGCCAGAGGGTTCCACAATCAAACCTCTGTCCTGTTGCTAGGCCACGGTTCCACCATCAAGCCTCAGTCATGTTCCCAGGAAAGACTGTTCCACAATCAAACCTAAGTCATCTTGCCAAGCCACAGGGTTCCACCATCAAGCCTCACTCATGTTGCCAGGTACAGGGTTCCACCATCAAGCCTCACTCATGTTCCCAAGCCTGAGGGTTCCACTATCAAACCTCAATCATGTTGCCAGGCCACAGGTGTCAACCATCAAACCTCAGTCATGTTCCCAGTAAACAGGGCTCCAGAATCAAACCAATGTCAAGTTCCCACGCCACGGGGTTCCAGTATCAGGCCTCAGTCATGTTCCCCGTGCACAGGGTGCCACAATCAAACTCAGTCATGTTGCCAGTCCACAGGTTTCTGCCATCACACCTCAGTCAAGTTGCCAGGCCACAGGGTTCCAGAATCAAGCCTCAGTCATTTTGCCAGGCCATAGTGTTCCACCATCAAACCTCAGTCATGATCCCAAGCCACATGTTTCCACAATGAAACCTCAGTCATTTTCCCAGGCCAAAGGTTTCCAGAATCAAACCTCAGTCATATTCCCGGGACACATGGTTCCAGAATCAAACCTGAGTCATGTTCGCAGGCCACAGGTTTCAGCAATCAAACCTCAGTCATGTTCCCAGGACACAGGTGTCCAGAATCAAACCTCAGTCATGTTCCCAGGGAACAGGTTTCCAGAAACAAAACTCAGTCATGTTCCCAAGGCACAAGGTTACAGAATCAAACCTCAGTCTTGTTCCCAGGACACAGGTTTCCAGAATGAACCCGATATCATGTTCCCTAGCCACAGTCTTCCAGAATCAAACCTCAGTCATGTTGCCAGGCAACAGGTTTCCACCATCAAACCTCAGGCATGTTCCCAAGCCACAGGGTTCCAGAATCAAACCGTTCTCATGTTCCCAGGCCACAGGGTCCCAGAATCCACCGTTGTCATTTTCCCAGGCCACAAGATTCCAGAATCAATCCTCAGTTATGTTCCCAGGCTACAGGGTTCCAGAATAAAACCTCAGTCATGTTCCCAGTTCACAGGGTTCCAGAACCGAGGCTCAGTCAGGTTCCCGGGGCACAGTATTTCACAATCTAAACAAATGTCATGTTCCCAGGCCACAGGGTTCCAGAATCACGCCTCAGTCATGTTCCCAGGCCACAGGGATCCAGAATCAAACCGATTTCATGTTCCCAGGCAACAGGGTACCGGAATCCAAACCGATGTCATGTTCCCAGGCCACAGGATTCCACACTCTAACATCAGTCATCTTCCCAGGCCAATGGTTTCCAGAATCAAACCTCAGTCATATTCCCAGGCTACATGGTTCCAGAATCAAACCTCAGTTGTGTTCCCAGGACACAGCGTTCCAGAATAAAACCTCAGTCATGTTCCCTGGACACAGGTTTCAGAAATAAAATCCCAGTCATGTTCCCAGGCCACAGGGTTCCACAATTAAATCTCAGTCATATTCCCAGGCCAGAGGGTTCCACAATCAAACCTCAGTTCTGTTGCCAGAACACGGTTCCACCATCAAGCCTCAGTCATGTTCCCAGGGAACAGGCTTCCAGAAACAAACCTCAGTCATGTTCCCAAGGCACAGGGTTCCAGAATCAAACCTCAGTCTTGTTCCCAGGACACAGGTTGCCAGAATCAACCCGATATCATGTTCCCTAGCCTCAGTCTTCCAGAATCAAACCTCAGTCCTGTTGCCAGGCCACAGGTTTCCCCCATCAAATCTCAGGCATGTTCCCAGGCCACAGGGTTCCAGAATCCACCGATGTCATGTTCCCAGGCCACAGGATTCCACACTCTAACATCAGTCATCTTCCCAGGCCAATGGTTTCCAGAATCAAACCTCAGTCATATTCCCAGGCCACATGGTTCCAGAATAAAACCTCAGTCATGTTCCCTGGACACAGGTTTCAGAAATAAACTCCCAGTCATGTTCCCAGGCCACGGGGTTCCACAATTAAACCTCAGTCATATTCCCAGGCCAGAGGGTTCCACAATCAAACCTCTGTCCTGTTGCTAGGCCACGGTTCCACCATCAAGCCTCAGTCATGTTCCCAGGAAAGACTGTTCCACAATCAAACCTAAGTCATCTTGCCAAGCCACAGGGTTCCACCATCAAGCCTCACTCATGTTGCCAGGCCACAGGGTTCCACCATCAAGCCTCACTCATGTTCCCAAGCCTGAGGGTTCCACTATCAAACCTCAATCATGTTGCCAGGCCACAGGTTTCAACCATCAAACCTCAGTCATGTTCCCAGTAAACAGGGCTCCAGAATCAAACCAATGTCAAGTTCCCACGCCACGGGGTTCCAGTATCAGGCCTCAGTCATGTTCCCCGTGCACAGGGTGCCACAATCAAACTCAGTCATGTTGCCAGTCCACAGGTTTCTGCCATCACACCTCAGTCAAGTTGCCAGGCCACAGGGTTCCAGAATCAAGCCTCAGTCATTTTGCCAGGCCATAGTGTTCCACCATCAAATCTCAGTCATGATCCCAAGCCACATGTTTCCACAATGAAACCTCAGTCATTTTCCCAGGCCAAAGGTTTCGAGAATCAAACCTCAGTCATATTCCCGGGACACATGGTTCCAGAATCAAACCTGAGTCATGTTCGCAGGCCACAGGTTTCAGCAATCAAACCTCAGTCATGTTCCCAGGACACAGGTGTCCAGAATCAAACCTCAGTCATGTTCCCAGGGAACAGGTTTCCAGAAACAAAACTCAGTCATGTTCCCAAGGCACAAGGTTACAGAATCAAACCTCAGTCTTGTTCTCAGGACACAGGTTTCCAGAATGAACCCGATATCATGTTCCCTAGCCACAGTCTTCCAGAATCAAACCTCAGTCATGTTGCCAGGCAACAGGTTTCCACCATCAAACCTCAGGCATGTTCCCAAGCCACAGGGTTCCAGAATCAAACCGTTCTCATGTTCCCAGGCCACAGGGTCCCAGAATCCACCGTTGTCATTTTCCCAGGCCACAAGATTCCAGAATCAATCTTCAGTTATGTTCCCAGGCTACAGGGTTCCAGAATAAAACCTCAGTCATGTTCCCAGTTCACAGGGTTCCAGAACCGAGGCTCAGTCAGGTTCCCGGGGCACAGTATTTCACAATCTAAACAAATGTCATGTTCCCAGGCCACAGGGTTCCAGAATCACGCCTCAGTCATGTTCCCAGGCCACAGGGATCCAGAATCAAACCGATTTCATGTTCCCAGGCAACAGGGTACCGGAATCCAAACCGATGTCATGTTCCCAGGCCACAGGATTCCACACTCTAACATCAGTCATCTTCCCAGGCCAATGGTTTCCAGAATCAAACCTCAGTCATATTCCCAGGCTACATGGTTCCAGAATCAAACCTCAGTTGTGTTCCCAGGACACAGCATTCCAGAATAAAACCTCAGTCATGTTCCCTGGACACAGGTTTCAGAAATAAAATCCCAGTCATGTTCCCAGGCCACAGGGTTCCACAATTAAACCTCAGTCATATTCCCAGGCCAGAGGGTTCCACAATCAAACCTCTGTCCTGTTGCTAGGCCACGGTTCCACCATCAAGCCTCAGTCATGTTCCCAGGAAAGACTGTTCCACAATCAAACCTAAGTCATCTTGCCAAGCCACAGGGTTCCACCATCAAGCCTCACTCATGTTGCCAGGCCACAGGGTTCCACCATCAAGCCTCACTCATGTTCCCAAGCCTGAGGGTTCCACTATCAAACCTCAATCATGTTGCCAGGCCACAGGTTTCAACCATCAAACCTCAGTCATGTTCCCAGTAAACAGGGCTCCAGAATCAAACCAATGTCAAGTTCCCACGCCACGGGGTTCCAGTATCAGGCCTCAGTCATGTTCCCCGTGCACAGGGTGCCACAATCAAACTCAGTCATGTTGCCAGTCCACAGGTTTCTGCCATCACACCTCAGTCAAGTTGCCAGGCCACAGGGTTCCAGAATCAAGCCTCAGTCATTTTGCCAGGCCATAGTGTTCCACCATCAAACCTCAGTCATGATCCCAAGCCACATGTTTCCACGATGAAACCTCAGTCATTTTCCCAGGCCAAAGGTTTCCAGAATCAAACCTCAGTCATATTCCCAGGACACATGGTTCCAGAATCAAACCTGAGTCATGTTCGCAGGCCACAGGTTTCAGCAATCAATCCTCAGTCATGTTCCCAGGACACAGGTGTCCAGAATCAAACCTCAGTCATGTTCCCAGGGAACAGGTTTCCAGAAACAAACCTCAGTCATGTTCCCAAGGCACAGGGTTCCAGAATCAAACCTCAGTCTTGTTCCCAGGACACAGGTTGCCAGAATCAACCCGATATCATGTTCCCTAGCCACAGTCTTCCAGAATCAAACCTCAGTCATGTTGCCAGGCCACAGGTTTCCACCATCAAACCTCAGGCATGTTCCCAGGCCACAGGGTTCCAGAATCAAACCGTTCTCATGTTCCCAGGCCACAGGGTTCCAGAATCCACCGTTGTCATTTTCCCAGGCCACAAGATTCCAGAATCAATCCTCAGTTATGTTCCCAGGCTACAGGGTTCCAGAATAAAACCTCAGTCATGTTCCCAGTCCACAGGGTTCCAGAACCGAGGCTCAGTCAGGTTCCCGGGGCACAGTATTCCTCAATCTAAACAGATGTCATGTTCCCAGGCCTCAGGGTTCCAGAATCCACCGATGTCATGTTCCCAGGCCACAGGGTTCCAGAATCAATCCTCAGTTATGTCCCCAGGCTACAGGGTTCCAGAATAAAACCTCAGTCATGTTCCCAGTCCACAGGGTTCCAGAACCAAGGCTCAGTCAGGTTCCCGGGGCACAGTATTCCACAATCTAAATAGATGTCATGTTCCCAGGCCACAGTGTTCCAGAATCACGCCTCAGTCATGTTCCCAGGCCACAGGGATCCAGAATCAAACTTCAGTCATGTTGCCAGGCCATAGGGTACCACCATCAAACCTCAGTCATATTCCCAGGCCACAGGTTTCCAGAATCAAACCGATTTCATGTTCCCAGGCAACAGGGTACCGGAATCCAAACCGATGTCATGTTCCCAGGCCACAGGATTCCACACTCTAACATCAGTCATCTTCCCAGGCCAATGGTTTCCAGAATCAAACCTCAGTCATATTCCCATCCTACATGGTTCCAGAATCAAACCTCAGTTGTGTTCCCAGGACACAGGGTTCCAGAATAAAACCTCAGTCATGTTCCCTGGACACAGGTTTCAGAAATAAAATCCCAGTCATGTTCCCAGGCCACAGGGTTCCACAATTCAACCTCAGTCATATTCCCAGGCCAGAGGGTTCCACAATCAAACCTCAGTTCTGTTGCCAGACCACGGTTGCACCATCAAGCCTCAGTCATGTTCCCAGGGAACAGGCTTCCAGAAACAAACCTCAGTCATGTTCCCAAGGCACAGGGTTCCAGAATCAAACCTCAGTCTTGTTCCCAGGACACAGGTTGCCAGAATCAACCCGATTTCATGTTCCCTAGCCTCAGTCTTCCAGAATCAAACCTCAGTCCTGTTGCCAGGCCACAGGTTTCCACCATCAAACCTCAGGCATGTTCCCAGGCCACAGGGTTCCAGAATCCACCGATGTCATGTTCCCAGGCCACAGGATTCCACACTCTAACATCAGTCATCTTCCCAGGCCAATGGTTTCCAGAATCAAACCTCAGTCATATTCCCAGGCCACATGGTTCCAGAATAAAACCTCAGTCATGTTCCCTGGACACAGGTTTCAGAAATAAACTCCCAGTCATGTTCCCAGGCCACAGGGTTCCACAATTAAACCTCAGTCATGTTCCCAGGCCAGAGGGTTCCACTATCAAACCTCAATCATGTTGCCAGGCCACAGGTTTCAACCATCAAACCTCAGTCATGTTCCCAGTAAACAGGGCTCCAGAATCAAACCAATGTCAACTTCCCACTCCACGGGGTTCCAGTATCAGGCCTCAGTCATGTTCCCCGTGCACAGGGTGCCACAATCAAACTCAGTCATGTTGCCAGTCCACAGGTTTCTGCCATCACACCTCAGTCAAGTTGCCAGGCCACAGGGTTCCAGAATCAAGCCTCAGTCATTTTGCCAGGCCATAGTGTTCCACCATCAAACCTCAGTCATGATCCCAAGCCACATGTTTCCACGATGAAACCTCAGTCATTTTCCCAGGCCAAAGGTTTCCAGAATCAAACCTCAGTCTTGTTCCCAGGACACAGGTTGCCAGAATCAACCCGATATCATGTTCCCTAGCCACAGTCTTCCAGAATCAAACCTCAGTCATGTTGCCAGGCCACAGGTTTCCACCATCAAACCTCAGGCATGTTCCCAGGACACAGGGTTCCAGAATCAAACCGTTCTCATGTTCCCAGGCCTCAGGGTTCCAGAATCCACCGTTGTCATTTTCCCAGGCCACAAGATTCCAGAATCAATCCTCAGTTATGTTCCCAGGCTACAGGGTTCCAGAATAAAACCTCAGTCATGTTCCCAGTCCACAGGGTTCCAGAACCGAGGCTCAGTCAGGTTCCCGGGGCACAGTATTCCACAATCTAAACAGATGTCATGTTCCCAGGCCTCAGGGTTCCAGAATCCACCGATGTCATGTTCCCAGGCCACAGGGTTCCAGAATCAATCCTCAGTTATGTTCCCAGGCTACAGGGTTCCAGAATAAAACCTCAGTCATGTTCCCAGTCCACAGGGTTCCAGAACCAAGGCTCAGTCAGGTTCCCGGGGCACAGTATTCCACAATCTAAATAGATGTCATGTTCCCAGGCCACAGTGTTCCAGAATCACGCCTCAGTCATGTTCCCAGGCCACAGGGATCCAGAATCAAACTTCAGTCATGTTGCCAGGCCATAGGGTACCACCATCAAACCTCAGTCATATTCCCAGGCCACAGGTTTCCAGAATCAAACCGATTTCATGTTCCCAGGCAACAGGGTACCGGAATCCAAACCGATGTCATGTTCCCAGGCCACAGGATTCCACACTCTAACATCAGTCATCTTCCCAGGCCAATGGTTTCCAGAATCAAACCTCAGTTATATTCCCAGGCTACATGGTTCCAGAATCAAACCTCAGTTGTGTTCCCAGGACACAGTGTTCCAGAATAAAACCTCAGTCATGTTCCCTGGACACAGGTTTCAGAAATAAAATCCCAGTCATGTTCCCAGGCCACAGGGTTCCACAATTCAACCTCAGTCATATTCCCAGGCCAGAGGGTTCCACAATCAAACCTCAGTTCTGTTGCCAGACCACTGTTCCACCATCAAGCCTCAGTCATGTTCCCAGGGAACAGGCTTCCAGAAACAAACCTCCATCATGTTCCCAAGGCACAGGGTTCCAGAATCAAACCTCAGTCTTGTTCCCAGGACACAGGTTGCCAGAATCAACCCGATATCATGTTCCCTAGCCACAGTCTTCCAGAATCAAACCTCAGTCCTGTTGCCAGGCCACAGGTTTCCACCATCAAACCTCAGGCATGTTCCCAGGCCACAGGGTTCCAGAATCCACCGATGTCATGTTCCCAGGCCACAGGATTCCACACTCTAACATCAGTCATCTTCCCAGGCCAATGGTTTCCAGAATCAAACCTCAGTCATATTCCCAGGCCACATGGTTCCAGAATAAAACCTCAGTCATGTTCCCTGGACACAGGTTTCAGAAATAAACTCCCAGTCATGTTCCCAGGCCACAGGGTTCCACAATTAAACCTCAGTCATATTCCCAGGCCAGAGGGTTCCACAATCAAACCTCTGTCCTCTTGCTAGGCCACGGTTCCACCATCAAGCCTCAGTCATGTTCCCAGGAAAGACTGTTCCACAATCAAACCTAAGTCATCTTGCCAAGCCACAGGGTTCCACCATCAAGCCTCACTCATGTTGCCAGGCCACAGGGTTCCACCATCAAGCCTCACTCATGTTCCCAAGCCTGAGGGTTCCACTATCAAACCTCAATCATGTTGCCAGGCCACAGGTTTCAACCATCAAACCTCAGTCATGTTCCCAGTAAACAGGGCTCCAGAATCAAACCAATGTCAAGTTCCCACGCCACGGGGTTCCAGTATCAGGCCTCAGTCATGTTCCCCGTGCACAGGGTGCCACAATCAAACTCAATCATGTTGCCAGTCCACAGGTTTCTGCCATCACACCTCAGTCAAGTTGCCAGGCCACAGGGTTCCAGAATCAAGCCTCAGTCATTTTGCCAGGCCATAGTGTTCCACCATCAAACCTCAGTCATGATCCCAAGCCACATGTTTCCACGATGAAACCTCAGTCATTTTCCCAGGCCAAAGTTTTCCAGAATAAAACCTCAGTCATATTCCCAGGACACATGGTTCCAGAATCAAACCTGAGTCATGTTCGCAGGCCACAGGTTTCAGCAATCAAACCTCAGTCATGTTCCCAGGACACAGGTGTCCAGAATCAAACCTCAGTCATGTTCCCAGGGAACAGGTTTCCAGAAACAAACCTCAGTCATGTTCCCAAGGCACAGGGTTCCAGAATCAAACCTCAGTCTTGTTCCCAGGACACAGGTTGCCAGAATCAACCCGATATCATGTTCCCTAGCCACAGTCTTCCAGAATCAAACCTCAGTCATGTTGCCAGGCCACAGGTTTCCACCATCAAACCTCAGGCATGTTCCCAGGACACAGGGTTCCAGAATCAAACCGTTCTCATGTTCCCAGGCCTCAGGGTTCCAGAATCCACCGTTGTCATTTTCCCAGGCCACAAGATTCCAGAATCAATCCTCAGTTATGTTCCCAGGCTACAGGGTTCCAGAATAAAACCTCAGTCATGTTCCCAGTCCACAGGGTTCCAGAACCGAGGCTCAGTCAGGTTCCCGGGGCACAGTATTCCACAATCTAAACAGATGTCATGTTCCCAGGCCTCAGGGTTCCAGAATCCACCGATGTCATGTTCCCAGGCCACAGGGTTCCAGAATCAATCCTCAGTTATGTTCCCAGGCTACAGGGTTCCAGAATAAAACCTCAGTCATGTTCCCAGTCCACAGGGTTCCAGAACCAAGGCTCAGTCAGGTTCCCGGGGCACAGTATTCCACAATCTAAATAGATGTCATGTTCCCAGGCCACAGTGTTCCAGAATCACGCCTCAGTCATGTTCCCAGGCCACAGGGATCCAGAATCAAACTTCAGTCATGTTGCCAGGCCATAGGGTACCACCATCAAACCTCAGTCATATTCCCAGGCCACAGGTTTCCAGAATCAAACCGATTTCATGTTCCCAGGCAACAGGGTACCGGAATCCAAACCGATGTCATGTTCCCAGGCCACAGGGTTCCACAATTAAACCTCAGTCATATTCCCAGGCCAGAGGGTTCCACAATCAAACCTCAGTTCTGTTGCCAGACCACGGTTCCACCATCAAGCCTCAGTCATGTTCCCAGGGAACAGGCTTCCAGAAACAAACCTCAGTCATGTTCCCAAGGCACAGGGTTCCAGAATCAAACCTCAGTCTTGTTCCCAGGACACAGGTTGCCAGAATCAACCCGATATCATGTTCCCTATCCTCAGTCTTCCAGAATCAAACCTCAGTCCTGTTGCCAGGCCACAGGTTTCCACCATCAAACCTCAGGCATGTTCCCAGGCCACAGGGTTCCAGAATCCACCGATGTCATGTTCCCAGGCCACAGGATTCCACACTCTAACATCAGTCATCTTCCCAGGCCAATGGTTTCCAGAATCAAACCTCAGTCATATTCCCAGGCCACATGGTTCCAGAATAAAACCTCAGTCATGTTCCCTGGACACAGGTTTCAGAAATAAACTCCCAGTCATGTTCCCAGGCCACAGGGTTCCACAATTAAACCTCAGTCATATTCCCAGGCCAGAGGGTTCCACAATCAAACCTCTGTCCTGTTGCTAGGCCACGGTTCCACCATCAAGCCTCAGTCATGTTCCCAGGAAAGACTGTTCCACAATCAAACCTAAGTCATCTTGCCAAGCCACAGGGTTCCACCATCAAGCCTCACTCATGTTGCCAGGCCACAGGGTTCCACCATCAAGCCTCACTCATGTTCCCAAGCCTGAGGGTTCCACTATCAAACCTCAATCATGTTGCCAGGCCACAGGTTTCAACCATCAAACCTCAGTCATGTTCCCAGTAAACAGGGCTCCAGAATCAAACCAATGTCAAGTTCCCACGCCACGGGGTTCCAGTATCAGGCCTCAGTCATGTTCCCCGTGCACAGGGTGCCACAATCAAACTCAATCATGTTGCCAGTCCACAGGTTTCTGCCATCACACCTCAGTCAAGTTGCCAGGCCACAGGGTTCCAGAATCAAGCCTCGGTCATTTTGCCAGGCCATAGTGTTCCACCATCAAACCTCAGTCATGATCCCAAGCCAAATGTTTCCACGATGAAACCTCAGTCATTTTCCCAGGCCAAGGTTTTCCAGAATCAAACCTCAGTCATATTCCCAGGACACATGGTTCCAGAATCAAACCTGAGTCATGTTCGCAGGCCACAGGTTTCAGCAATCAAACCTCAGTCATGTTCCCAGGACACAGGTGTCCAGAATCAAACCTCAGTCATGTTCCCAGGGAACAGGTTTCCAGAAACAAACCTCAGTCATGTTCCCAAGGCACAGGGTTCCAGAATCAAACCTCAGTCTTGTTCCCAGGACACAGGTTGCCAGAATCAACCCGATATCATGTTCCCTAGCCACAGTCTTCCAGAATCAAACCTCAGTCATGTTGCCAGGCCACAGGTTTCCACCATCAAACCTCAGGCATGTTCCCAGGCCACAGGGTTCCAGAATCAAACCGTTCTCATGTTCCCAGGCCTCAGGGTTCCAGAATCCACCGTTGTCATTTTCCCAGGCCACAAGATTCCAGAATCAATCCTCAGTTATGTTCCCAGGCTACAGGGTTCCAGAATAAAACCTCAGTCATGTTCCCAGTCCACAGGGTTCCAGAACCGAGGCTCAGTCAGGTTCCCGGGGCACAGTATTCCACAATCTAAACAGATGTCATGTTCCCAGGCCTCAGGGTTCCAGAATCCACCGATGTCATGTTCCCAGGCCACAGGGTTCCAGAATCAATCCTCAGTTATGTTCCCAGGCTACAGGGTTCCAGAATAAAACCTCAGTCATGTTCCCAGTCCACAGGGTTCCAGAACCAAGGCTCAGTCAGGTTCCCGGGGCACAGTATTCCACAATCTAAATAGATGTCATGTTCCCAGGCCACAGTGTTCCAGAATCACGCCTCAGTCATGTTCCCAGGCCACAGGGATCCAGAATCAAACTTCAGTCATGTTGCCAGGCCATAGGGTACCACCATCAAACCTCAGTCATATTCCCAGGCCACAGGTTTCCAGAATCAAACCGATTTCATGTTCCCAGGCAACAGGGTACCGGAATCCAAACCGATGTCATGTTCCCAGGCCACAGGATTCCACACTCTAACATCAGTCATCTTCCCAGGCCAATGGTTTCCAGAATCAAACCTCAGTCATATTCCCAGGCCACATGGTTCCATAATCAAACCTCAGTTGTGTTCCCAGGACACAGGGTTCCAGAATAAAACCTCAGTCATGTTCCCTGGACACAGGTTTCAGAAATAAAATCCCAGTCATGTTCCCAGGCCACAGGGTTCCACAATTAAACCTCAGTCATATTCCCAGGCCAGAGGGTTCCACAATCAAACCTCAGTTCTGTTGCCAGACCACGGTTCCACCATCAAGCCTCAGTCATGTTCCCAGGGAACAGGCTTCCAGAAACAAACCTCAGTCATGTTCCCAAGGCACAGGGTTCCAGAATCAAACCTCAGTCTTGTTCCCAGGACACAGGTTGCCAGAATCAACCCGATATCATGTTCCCTATCCTCAGTCTTCCAGAATCAAACCTCAGTCCTGTTGCCAGGCCACAGGTTTCCACCATCAAACCTCAGGCATGTTCCCAGGCCACAGGGTTCCAGAATCCACCGATGTCATGTTCCCAGGCCACAGGATTCCACACTCTAACATCAGTCATCTTCCCAGGCCAATGGTTTCCAGAATCAAACCTCAGTCATATTCCCAGGCCACATGGTTCCAGAATAAAACCTCAGTCATGTTCCCTGGACACAGGTTTCAGAAATAAACTCCCAGTCATGTTCCCAGGCCACAGGGTTCCACAATTAAACCTCAGTCATATTCCCAGGCCAGAGGGTTCCACAATCAAACCTCTGTCCTGTTGCTAGGCCACGGTTCCACCATCAAGCCTCAGTCATGTTCCCAGGAAAGACTGTTCCACAATCAAACCTAAGTCATCTTGCCAAGCCACAGGGTTCCACCATCAAGCCTCACTCATGTTGCCAGGCCACAGGGTTCCACCATCAAGCCTCACTCATGTTCCCAAGCCTGAGGGTTCCACTATCAAACCTCAATCATGTTGCCAGGCCACAGGTTTCAACCATCAAACCTCAGTCATGTTCCCAGTAAACAGGGCTCCAGAATCAAACCAATGTCAAGTTCCCACGCCACGGAGTTCCAGTATCAGGCCTCAGTCATGTTCCCCGTGCACAGGGTGCCACAATCAAGCTCAATCATGTTGCCAGTCCACAGGTTTCTGCCATCACACCTCAGTCATGTTGCCAGGCCACAGGGTTCCAGAATCAAGCCTCAGTCATTTTGCCAGGCCATAGTGTTCCACCATCAAACCTCAGTCATGATCCCAAGCCACATTTTTCCACGATGAAACCTCAGTCATTTTCCCAGGCCAAAGGTTTCCAGAATCAAACCTCAGTCATATTCCCAGGACACATGGTTCCAGAATCAAACCTGAGTCATGTTCGCAGGCCACAGGTTTCAGCAATCAAACCTCAGTCATGTTCCCAGGACACAGGTGTCCAGAATCAAACCTCAGTCATGTTCCCAGGGAACAGGTTTCCAGAAACAAACCTCAGTCATGTTCCCAAGGCACAGGGTTCCAGAATCAAACCTCAGTCTTGTTCCCAGGACACAGGTTGCCAGAATCAACCCGATATCATGTTCCCTAGCCACAGTCTTCCAGAATCAAACCTCAGTCATGTTGCCAGGCCACAGGTTTCCACCATCAAACCTCAGGCATGTTCCCAGGCCACAGAGTTCCAGAATCAAACCGTTCTCATGTTCCCAGGCCTCAGGGTTCCAGAATCCACCGTTGTCATTTTCCCAGGCCACAAGATTCCAGAATCAATCCTCAGTTATGTTCCCAGGCTACAGGGTTCCAGAATAAAACCTCAGTCATGTTCCCAGTCGACAGGGTTCCAGAACCGAGGCTCAGTCAGGTTCCCGGGGCACAGTATTCCACAATCTAAACAGATGTCATGTTCCCAGGCCTCAGGGTTCCAGAATCCACCGATGTCATGTTCCCAGGCCACAGGGTTCCAGAATCAATCCTCAGTTATGTTCCCAGGCTACAGGGTTCCAGAATAAAACCTCAGTCATGTTCCCAGTCCACAGGGTTCCAGAACCAAGGCTCAGTCAGGTTCCCGGGGCACAGTATTCCACAATCTAAATAGATGTCATGTTCCCAGGCCACAGTGTTCCAGAATCACGCCTCAGTCATGTTCCCAGGCCACAGGGATCCAGAATCAAACTTCAGTCATGTTGCCAGGCCATAGGGTACCACCATCAAACCTCAGTCATATTCCCAGGCCACAGGGTTCCAGAATCAAACCGATTTCATGTTCCCAGGCCACAGGGTTCCAGAATCACGCCTCAGTCATGTTCCCAGGCCACAGGGATCCAGAATCAAACCGATTTCATGTTCCCAGGCATCAGGGTACCGGAATCCAAACCGATGTCATGTTCCCAGGCCACAGGATTCCACACTCTAACATCTGTCATCTTCCCAGGCCAATGGTTTCCAGAATCAAACCTCAGTCATATTCCCAGGCTACATGGTTCCAGAATCAAACCTCAGTTGTGTTCCCAGGACACAGGGTTCCAGAATAAAACCTCAGTCATGTTCCCTGGACACAGGTTTCAGAAATAAAATCCCAGTCATGTTCCCAGGCCACAGGGTTCCACAATTAAACCTCAGTCATATTCCCAGGCCAGAGGGTTCCACAATCAAACCTCAGTTCTGTTGCCAGACCACGGTTCCACCATCAAGCCTCAGTCATGTTCCCAGGGAACAGGCTTCCAGAAACAAACCTCAGTCATGTTCCCAAGGCACAGGGTTCCAGAATCAAACCTCAGTCTTGTTCCCAGGACACAGGTTGCCAGAATCAACCCGATATCATGTTCCCTAGCCTCAGTCTTCCAGAATCAAACCTCAGTCCTGTTGCCAGGCCACAGGTTTCCACCATCAAACCTCAGGCATGTTCCCAGGCCACAGGGTTCCAGAATCCACCGATGTCATGTTCCCAGGCCACAGGATTCCACACTCTAACATCAGTCATCTTCCCAGGCCAATGGTTTCCAGAATCAAACCTTAGTCATATTCCCAGGCCACATGGTTCCAGAATAAAACCTCAGTCATGTTCCCTGGACACAGGTTTCAGAAATAAACTCCCAGTCATGTTCCCAGGCCACAGGGTTCCACAATGAAACCTCAGTCATATTCCCAGGCCAGAGGGTTCCACAATCAAACCTCTGTCCTGTTGCTAGGCCACGGTTCCACCATCAAGCCTCAGTCATGTTCCAAGGAAAGACTGTTCCACAATCAAACATAAGTCATCTTGCCAAGCCACAGGGTTCCACCATCAAGCCTCACTCATGTTGCCAGGCCACAGGGTTCCACCATCAAGCCTCACTCATGTTCCCAAGCCTGAGGGTTCCACTATCAAACCTCACTCATGTTGCCAGGACACAGGTTTCAACCATCAAACCTCAGTCATGTTCCCAGTAAACAGGGCTCCAGAATCAAACCAATGTCAAGTTCCCACGCCACGGGGTTCCAGTGTCAGGCCTCAGTCATGTTCCCCGTGCACAGGGTGCCACAATCAAACTCAGTCATGTTGCCAGTCCACAGGTTTCTGCCATCACACCTCAGTCAAGTTGCCAGGCCACAGGGTTCCAGAATCAAGCCTCAGTCATTTTGCCAGGCCATAGTGTTCCACCATCAAACCTCAGTCATGATCCCAAGCCACATGTTTCCACAATGAAACCTCAGTCATTTTCCCAGGCCAAAGGTTTCCAGAATCAAACCTCAGTCATATTCCCAGGACACATGGTTCCAGAATCAAACCTGAGTCATGTTCGCAGGCCACAGGTTTCAGCAATCAAACCTCAGTCATGTTCCCAGGACACAGGTGTCCAGAATCAAACCTCAGTCATGTTCCCAGGGAACAGGTTTCCAGAAACAAACCTCAGTCATGTTCCCAAGGCACAGGGTTCCAGAATCAAACCTCAGTCTTGTTCCCAGGACACAGGTTGCCAGAATCAACCCGATATCATGTTCCCTAGCCACAGTCTTCCAGAATCAAACCTCAGTCATGTTGCCAGGCCACAGGTTTCCACCATCAAACCTCAGGCATGTTCCCAGGCCACAGGGTTCCAGAATCAAACCGTTCTCATGTTCCCAGGCCACAGGGTTCCAGAATCCACCGTTGTCATTTTCCCAGGCCACAAGATTCCAGAATCAATCCTCAGTTATGTTCCCAGGCTACAGGGTTCCAGAGTAAAACCTCAGTCATGTTCCCAGTCCACAGGGTTCCAGAACCGAGGCTCAGTCAGGTTCCCGGTGCACAGTATTCCACAATCTAAACAGATGTCATGTTCCCAGGCCTCAGGGTTCCAGAATCCACCGATGTCATGTTCCCAGGCCACAGGGTTCCAGAATCAATCCTCAGTTATGTTCCCAGGCTACAGGGTTCCAGAATAAAACCTCAGTCATGTTCCCAGTCCACAGGGTTCCAGAACCAAGGCTCAGTCAGGTTCCCGGGGCACAGTATTCCACAATCTAAATAGATGTCATGTTCCCAGGCCACAGTGTTCCAGAATCACGCCTCAGTCATGTTCCCAGGCCACAGGGATCCAGAATCAAACTTCAGTCATGTTGCCAGGCCATAGGGTACCACCATCAAACCTCAGTCATATTCCCAGGCCACAGGTTTCCAGAATCAAACCGATTTCATGTTCCCAGGCAACAGGGTACCAGAATCCAAACCGATGTCATGTTCCCAGGCCACAGGATTCCACACTCTAACATCAGTCATCTTCCCAGGCCAATGGTTTCCAGAATCAAACCTCAGTCATATTCCCAGGCCACATGGTTACAGAATCAAACCTCAGTTGTGTTCCCAGGACACAGGGTTCCAGAATAAAACCTCAGTCATGTTCCCTGGACACAGGTTTCAGAAATAAAATCCCAGTCATCTTCCCAGGCCACAGGGTTCCACAATTAAACCTCAGTCATATTCCCAGGCCAGAGGGTTCCACAATCAAACCTCAGTTCTGTTGCCAGACCACGGTTCCACCATCAAGCCTCAGTCATGTTCCCAGGGAACAGGCTTCCAGAAACAAACCTCAGTCATGTTCCCAAGGCACAGGGTTCCAGAATCAAACCTCAGTCTTGTTCCCAGGACACAGGTTGCCAGAATCAACCCGATATCATGTTCCCTAGCCACAGTCTTCCAGAATCAAACCTCAGTCCTGTTGCCAGGCCACAGGTTTTCACCATCAAATCTCAGGCATGTTCCCAGGCCACAGGGTTCCAGAATCCACCGATGTCATGTTCCCAGGCCACAGGATTCCACACTCTAACATCAGTCATCTTCCCAGGCCAATGGTTTCCAGAATCAAACCTCAGTCATATTCCCAGGCCACATGGTTCCAGAATAAAACCTCAGTCATGTTCCCTGGACACAGGTTTCAGAAATAAACTCCCAGTCATGTTCCCAGGCCACAGGGTTCCACAATTAAACCTCAGTCATATTCCCAGGCCAGAGGGTTCCACAATCAAACCTCTGTCCTGTTGCTAGGCCACGGTTCCACCATCAAGCCTCAGTCATGTTCCCAGGAAAGACTGTTCCACAATCAAACCTAAGTCATCTTGCCAAGCCACAGGGTTCCACCATCAAGCCTCACTCATGTTGCCAGGCCACAGGGTTCCACCATCAAGCCTCACTCATGTTCCCAAGCCTGAGGGTTCCACTATCAAACCTCAATCATGTTGCCAGGCCACAGGTTTCAACCATCAAACCTCAGTCATGTTCCCAGTAAACAGGGCTCCAGAATCAAACCAATGTCAAGTTCCCACGCCACGGGGTTCCAGTATCAGGCCTCAGTCATGTTCCCCGTGCACAGGGTGCCACAATCAAACTCAATCATGTTGCCAGTCCACAGGTTTCTGCCATCACACCTCAGTCAAGTTGCCAGGCCACAGGGTTCCAGAATCAAGCCTCAGTCATTTTGCCAGGCCATAGTGTTCCACCATCAAACCTCAGTCATGATCCCAAGCCACATGTTTCCACGATGAAACCTCAGTCATTTTCCCAGGCCAAAGGTTTCCAGAATCAAACCTCAGTCATATTCCCAGGACACATGGTTCCAGAATCAAACCTGAGTCATGTTCGCAGGCCACAGGTTTCAGCAATCAAACCTCAGTCATGTTCCCAGGACACAGGTGTCCAGAATCAAACCTCAGTCATGTTCCCAGGGAACAGGTTTCCAGAAACAAACCTCAGTCATGTTCCCAAGGCACAGGGTTCCAGAATCAAACCTCAGTCTTGTTCCCAGGACACAGGTTGCCAGAATCAACCCGATATCATGTTCCCTAGCCACAGTCTTCCAGAATCAAACCTCAGTCATGTTGCCAGGCCACAGGTTTCCACCATCAAACCTCAGGCATGTTCCCAGGCCACAGGGTTCCAGAATCAAACCGTTCTCATGTTCCCAGGCCTCAGGGTTCCAGAATCCACCGTTGTCATTTTCCCAGGCCACAAGATTCCAGAATCAATCCTCAGTTATGTTCCCAGGCTACAGGGTTCCAGAATAAAACCTCAGTCATGTTCCCAGTCCACAGGGTTCCAGAACCGAGGCTCAGTCAGGTTCACGGGGCACAGTATTCCACAATCTAAACAGATGTCATGTTCCCAGGCCTCAGGGTTCCAGAATCCACCGATGTCATGTTCCCAGGCCACAGGGTTCCAGAATCAATCCTCAGTTATGTTCCCAGGCTACAGGGTTCCAGAATAAAACCTCAGTCATGTTCCCAGTCCACAGGGTTCCAGAACCAAGGCTCAGTCAGGTTCCCGGGGCACAGTATTCCACAATCTAAATAGATGTCATGTTCCCAGGCCACAGTGTTCCAGAATCACGCCTCAGTCATGTTCCCAGGCCACAGGGATCCAGAATCAAACTTCAGTCATGTTGCCAGGCCATAGGGTACCACCATCAAACCTCAGTCATATTCCCAGGCCACAGGTTTCCAGAATCAAACCGATTTCATGTTCCCAGGCAACAGGGTACCGGAATCCAAACCGATGTCATGTTCCCAGGCCACAGGATTCCACACTCTAACATCAGTCATCTTCCCAGGCCAATGGTTTCCAGAATCAAACCTCAGTCATATTCCCAGGCCACATGGTTCCATAATCAAACCTCAGTTGTGTTCCCAGGACACAGGGTTCCAGAATAAAACCTCAGTCATGTTCCCTGGACACAGGTTTCAGAAATAAAATCCCAGTCATGTTCCCAGGCCACAGGGTTCCACAATTAAACCTCAGTCATATTCCCAGGCCAGAGGGTTCCACAATCAAACCTCAGTTCTGTTGCCAGACCACGGTTCCACCATCAAGCCTCAGTCATGTTCCCAGGGAACAGGCTTCCAGAAACAAACCTCAGTCATGTTCCCAAGGCACAGGGTTCCAGAATCAAACCTCAGTCTTGTTCCCAGGACACAGGTTGCCAGAATCAACCCGATATCATGTTCCCTAGCCTCAGTCTTCCAGAATCAAACCTCAGTCCTGTTGCCAGGCCACAGGTTTTCACCATCAAATCTCAGGCATATTCCCAGGCCACAGGGTTCCAGAATCCACCGATGTCATGTTCCCAGGCCACAGGATTCCACACTCTAACATCAGTCATCTTCCCAGGCCAATGGTTTCCAGAATCAAACCTCAGTCATATTCCCAGGCCACATGGTTCCAGAATAAAACCTCAGTCATGTTCCCTGGACACAGGTTTCAGAAATAAACTCGCAGTCATGTTCCCAGGCCACAGGGTTCCACAATTAAACCTCAGTCATATTCCCAGGCCAGAGGGTTCCACAATCAAACCTCTGTCCTGTTGCTAGGCCACGGTTCCACCATCAAGCCTCAGTCATGTTCCCAGGAAAGACTGTTCCACAATCAAACCTAAGTCATCTTGCCAAGCCACAGGGTTCCACCATCAAGCCTCACTCATGTTGCCAGGCCACAGGGTTCCACCATCAAGCCTCACTCATGTTCCCAAGCCTGAGGGTTCCACTATCAAACCTCAATCATGTTGCCAGGCCACAGGTTTCAACCATCAAACCTCAGTCATGTTCCCAGTAAACAGGGCTCCAGAATCAAACCAATGTCAAGTTCCCACGCCACGGAGTTCCAGTATCAGGCCTCAGTCATGTTCCCCGTGCACAGGGTGCCACAATCAAGCTCAATCATGTTGCCAGTCCACAGGTTTCTGCCATCACACCTCAGTCAAGTTGCCAGGCCACAGGGTTCCAGAATCAAGCCTCAGTCATTTTGCCAGGCCATAGTGTTCCACCATCAAACCTCAGTCATGATCCCAAGCCACATGTTTCCACGATGAAACCTCAGTCATTTTCCCAGGCCAAAGGTTTCCAGAATCAAACCTCAGTCATATTCCCAGGACACATGGTTCCAGAATCAAACCTGAGTCATGTTCGCAGGCCACAGGTTTCAGCAATCAAACCTCAGTCATGTTCCCAGGACACAGGTGTCCAGAATCAAACCTCAGTCATGTTCCCAGGGAACAGGTTTCCAGAAACAAACCTCAGTCATGTTCCCAAGGCACAGGGTTCCAGAATCAAACCTCAGTCTTGTTCCCAGGACACAGGTTGCCAGAATCAACCCGATATCATGTTCCCTAGCCACAGTCTTCCAGAATCAAACCTCAGTCATGTTGCCAGGCCACAGGTTTCCACCATCAAACCTCAGGCATGTTCCCAGGCCACAGGGTTCCAGAATCAAACCGTTCTCATGTTCCCAGGCCTCAGGGTTCCAGAATCCACCGTTGTCATTTTCCCAGGCCACAAGATTCCAGAATCAATCCTCAGTTATGTTCCCAGGCTACAGGGTTCCAGAATAAAACCTCAGTCATGTTCCCAGTCCACAGGGTTCCAGAACCGAGGCTCAGTCAGGTTCCCGGGGCACAGTATTCCACAATCTAAACAGATGTCATGTTCCCAGGCCTCAGGGTTCCAGAATCCACCGATGTCATGTTCCCAGGCCACAGGGTTCCAGAATCAATCCTCAGTTATGTTCCCAGGCTACAGGGTTCCAGAATAAAACCTCAGTCATGTTCCCAGTCCACAGGGTTCCAGAACCAAGGCTCAGTCAGGTTCCCGGGGCACAGTATTCCACAATCTAAATAGATGTCATGTTCCCAGGCCACAGTGTTCCAGAATCACGCCTCAGTCATGTTCCCAGGCCACAGGGATCCAGAATCAAACTTCAGTCATGTTGCCAGGCCATAGGGTACCACCATCAAACCTCAGTCATATTCCCAGGCCACAGGGTTCCAGAATCAAACCGATTTCATGTTCCCAGGCCACAGGGTTCCAGAATCACGCCTCAGTCATGTTCCCAGGCCACAGGGATCCAGAATCAAACCGATTTCATGTTCCCAGGCATCAGGGTACCGGAATCCAAACCGATGTCATGTTCCCAGGCCACAGGATTCCACACTCTAACATCAGTCATCTTCCCAGGCCAATGGTTTCCAGAATCAAACCTCAGTCATATTCCCAGGCTACATGGTTCCAGAATCAAACCTCAGTTGTGTTCCCAGGACACAGGGTTCCAGAATAAAACCTCAGTCATGTTCCCTGGACACAGGTTTCAGAAATAAAATCCCAGTCATGTTCCCAGGCCACAGGGTTCCACAATTAAACCTCAGTCATATTCCCAGGCCAGAGGGTTCCACAATCAAACCTCAGTTCTGTTGCCAGACCACGGTTCCACCATCAAGCCTCAGTCATGTTCCCAGGGAACAGGCTTCCAGAAACAAACCTCAGTCATGTTCCCAAGGCACAGGGTTCCAGAATCAAACCTCAGTCTTGTTCCCAGGACACAGGTTGCCAGAATCAACCCGATATCATGTTCCCTAGCCTCAGTCTTCCAGAATCAAACCTCAGTCCTGTTGCCAGGCCACAGGTTTCCACCATCAAACCTCAGGCATGTTCCCAGGCCACAGGGTTCCAGAATCCACCGATGTCATGTTCCCAGGCCACAGGATTCCACACTCTAACATCAGTCATCTTCCCAGGCCAATGGTTTCCAGAATCAAACCTTAGTTATATTCCCAGGCCACATGGTTCCAGAATAAAACCTCAGTCATGTTCCCTGGACACAGGTTTCAGAAATAAACTCCCAGTCATGTTCCCAGGCCACAGGGTTCCACAATTAAACCTCAGTCATATTCCCAGGCCAGAGGGTTCCACAATCAAACCTCTGTCCTGTTGCTAGGCCACGGTTCCACCATCAAGCCTCAGTCATGTTCCCAGGAAAGACTGTTCCACAATCAAACCTAAGTCATCTTGCCAAGCCACAGGGTTCCACCATCAAGCCTCACTCATGTTGCCAGGCCACAGGGTTCCACCATCAAGCCTCACTCATGTTCCCAAGCCTGAGGGTTCCACTATCAAACCTCACTCATGTTGCCAGGAAACAGGTTTCAACCATCAAACCTCAGTCATGTTCCCAATAAACAGGGCTCCAGAATCAAACCAATGTCAAGTTCCCACGCCACGGGGTTCCAGTATCAGGCCTCAGTCATGTTCCCCGTGCACAGGGTGCCACAATCAAACTCAATCATGTTGCCATTCCACAGGTTTCTGCCATCACACCTCAGTCAAGTTGCCAGGCCACAGGGTTCCAGAAACAAGCCTCAGTCATTTTGCCAGGCCATAGTGTTCCACCATCAAACCTCAGTCATGATCCCAAGCTACATGTTTCCACGATGAAACCTCAGTCATTTTCCCAGGCCAAAGGTTTCCAGAATCAAACCTCAGTCATATTCCCAGGACACATGGTTCCAGAATCAAACCTGAGTCATGTTCGCAGGCCACAGGTTTCAGCAATCAAACCTCAGTCATGTTCCCAGGACACAGGTGTGCAGAATCAAACCTCAGTCATGTTCCCAGGGAACAGGTTTCCAGAAACAAACCTCAGTCATGTTCCCAAGGCACAGGGTTCCAGAATCAAACCTCACTCTTGTTCCCAGGACACAGGTTGCCAGAATCAACCCGATATCATGTTCCCTAGCCACAGTCTTCCCGAATCAAACCTCAGTCATGTTGCCAGGCCACAGGTTTCCACCATCAAACCTCAGGCATGTTCCCAGGCCACAGGGTTCCAGAATCAAACCGTTCTCATGTTCCCAGGCCTCAGGGTTCCAGAATCCACCGTTGTCATTTTCCCAGGCCACAAGATTCCAGAATCAATCCTCAGTTATGTTCCCAGGCTACAGGGTTCCAGAATAAAACCTCAGTCATGTTCCCAGTCCACAGGGTTCCAGAATCGAGGCTCAGTCAGGTTCCCGGGGCACAGTATTCCACAATCTAAACAGATGTCATGTTCCCAGGCCTCAGGGTTCCAGAATCCACCGATGTCATGTTCCCAGGCCACAGGGTTCCAGAATCAATCCTCAGTTATGTTCCCAGGCTACAGGGTTCCAGAATAAAACCTCAGTCATGTTCCCAGTCCACAGGGTTCCAGAACCAAGGCTCAGTCAGGTTCCCGGGGCACAGTATTCCACAATCTAAATAGATGTCATGTTCCCAGGCCACAGTGTTCCAGAATCACGCCTCAGTCATGTTCCCAGGCCACAGGGATCCAGAATCAAGTTTCAGTCATGTTGCCAGGCCATATGGTACCACCATCAAACCTCAGTCATATTCCCAGGCCACAGGTTTCCAGAATCAAACCGATTTCATGTTTCCAGGCAACAGGGTACCGGAATCCAAACTGATGTCATGTTCCCAGGCCACAGGATTCCACACTCTAACATCAGTCATCTTCCCAGGCCAATGGTTTCCAGAATCAAACCTCAGTCATATTCCCAGGCCACATGGTTCCAGAATCAAACCTCAGTTGTGTTCCCAGGACACAGGGTTCCAGAATAAAACCTCAGTCATGTTCCCTGGACACAGGTTTCAGAAATAAAATCCCAGTCATGTTCCCAGGCCACAGGGTTCCACAATTAAACCTCAGTCATATTCCCAGGCCAGAGGGTTCCACAATCAAACCTCAGTTCTGTTGCCAGACCACGGTTCCACCATCAAGCCTCAGTCATGTTCCCAGGGAACAGGCTTCCAGAAACAAACCTCAGTCATGTTCCCAAGGCACAGGGTTCCAGAATCAAACCTCAGTCTTGTTCCCAGGACACAGGTTGCCAGAATCAACCCGATATCATGTTCCCTAGCCTCAGTCTTCCAGAATCAAACCTCAGTCCTGTTGCCAGGCCACAGGTTTTCACCATCAAATCTCAGGCATGTTCCCAGGCCACAGGGTTCCAGAATCCACCGATGTCATGTTCCCAGGCCACAGGATTCCACACTCTAACATCAGTCATCTTCCCAGGCCAATGGTTTCCAGAATCAAACCTCAGTCATATTCCCAGGCCACATGGTTCCAGAATAAAACCTCAGTCATGTTCCCTGGACACAGGTTTTAGAAATAAACTCCCAGTCATGTTCCCAGGCCACAGGGTTCCACAATGAAACCTCAGTCATATTCCCAGGCCAGAGGGTTCCACAATCAAACCTCTGTCCTGTTGCTAGGCCACGGTTCCACCATCAAGCCTCAGTCATGTTCCCAGGAAAGACTGTTCCACAATCAAACCTAAGTCATCTTGCCAAGCCACAGGGTTCCACCATCAAGCCTCACTCATGTTGCCAGGCCACAGGGTTCCACCATCAAGCCTCACTCATGTTCCCAAGCCTGAGGGTTCCACTATCAAACCTCACTCATGTTGCCAGGACACAGGTTTCAACCATCAAACCTCAGTCATGTTCCCAGTAAACAGGGCTCCAGAATCAAACCAATGTCAAGTTCCCACGCCACGGGGTTCCAGTATCAGGCCTCAGTCATGTTCCCCGTGCACAGGGTGCCACAATCAAACTCAGTCATGTTGCCAGTCCACAGGTTTCTGCCATCACACCTCAGTCAAGTTGCCAGGCCACAGGGTTCCAGAATCAAGCCTCAGTCATTTTGCCAGGCCATAGTGTTCCACCATCAAACCTCAGTCATGATCCCAAGCCACATGTTTCCACAATGAAACCTCAGTCATTTTCCCAGGCCAAAGGTTTCCAGAATCAAACCTCAGTCATATTCCCAGGACACATGGTTCCAGAATCAAACCTGAGTCATGTTCGCAGGCCACAGGTTTCAGCAATCAAACCTCAGTCATGTTCCCAGGACACAGGTGTCCAGAATCAAACCTCAGTCATGTTCCCAGGGAACAGGTTTCCAGAAACAAACCTCAGTCATGTTCCCAAGGCACAGGGTTCCAGAATCAAACCTCAGTCTTGTTCCCAGGACACAGGTTGCCAGAATCAACCCGATATCATGTTCCCTAGCCACAGTCTTCCAGAATCAAACCTCAGTCATGTTGCCAGGCCACAGGTTTCCACCATCAAACCTCAGGCATGTTCCCAGGCCACAGGGTTCCAGAATCAAACCGTTCTCATGTTCCCAGGCCACAGGGTTCCAGAATCCACCGTTGTCATTTTCCCAGGCCACAAGATTCCAGAATCAATCCTCAGTTATGTTCCCAGGCTACAGGGTTCCAGAGTAAAACCTCAGTCATGTTCCCAGTCCACAGGGTTCCAGAACCGAGGCTCAGTCAGGTTCCCGGGGCACAGTATTCCACAATCTAAACAGATGTCATGTTCCCAGGCCTCAGGGTTCCAGAATCCACCGATGTCATGTTCCCAGGCCACAGGGTTCCAGAATCAATCCTCAGTTATGTTCCCAGGCTACAGGGTTCCAGAATAAAACCTCAGTCATGTTCCCAGTCCACAGGGTTCCAGAACCAAGGCTCAGTCAGGTTCCCGGGGCACAGTATTCCACAATCTAAATAGATGTCATGTTCCCAGGCCACAGTGTTCCAGAATCACGCCTCAGTCATGTTCCCAGGCCACAGGGATCCAGAATCAAACTTCAGTCATGTTGCCAGGCCATAGGGTACCACCATCAAACCTCAGTCATATTCCCAGGCCACAGGTTTCCAGAATCAAACCGATTTCATGTTCCCAGGCAACAGGGTACCAGAATCCAAACCGATGTCATGTTCCCAGGCCACAGGATTCCACACTCTAACATCAGTCATCTTCCCAGGCCAATGGTTTCCAGAATCAAACCTCAGTCATATTCCCAGGCCACATGGTTCCAGAATCAAACCTCAGTTGTGTTCCCAGGACACAGGGTTCCAGAATAAAACCTCAGTCATGTTCCCTGGACACAGGTTTCAGAAATAAAATCCCAGTCATCTTCCCAGGCCACAGGGTTCCACAATTAAACCTCAGTCATATTCCCAGGCCAGAGGGTTCCACAATCAAACCTCAGTTCTGTTGCCAGACCACGGTTCCACCATCAAGCCTCAGTCATGTTCCCAGGGAACAGGCTTCCAGAAACAAACCTCAGTCATGTTCCCAAGGCACAGGGTTCCAGAATCAAACCTCAGTCTTGTTCCCAGGACACAGGTTGCCAGAATCAACCCGATATCATGTTCCCTAGCCACAGTCTTCCAGAATCAAACCTCAGTCCTGTTGCCAGGCCACAGGTTTCCACCATCAAACCTCAGGCATGTTCCCAGGCCACAGGGTTCCAGAATCCACCGATGTCATGTTCCCAGGCCACAGGATTCCACACTCTAACATCAGTCATCTTCCCAGGCCAATGGTTTCCAGAATCAAACCTCAGTCATATTCCCAGGCCACATGGTTCCAGAATAAAACCTCAGTCATGTTCCCTGGACACAGGTTTCAGAAATAAACTCCCAGTCATGTTCCCAGGCCACAGGGTTCCACAATTAAACCTCAGTCATATTCCCAGGCCAGAGGGTTCCACAATCAAACCTCTGTCCTGTTGCTAGGCCACGGTTCCACCATCAAGCCTCAGTCATGTTCCCAGGAAAGACTGTTCCACAATCAAACCTAAGTCATCTTGCCAAGCCACAGGGTTCCACCATCAAGCCTCACTCATGTTGCCAGGCCACAGGGTTCCACCATCAAGCCTCACTCATGTTCCCAAGCCTGAGGGTTCCACTATCAAACCTCAATCATGTTGCCAGGCCACAGGTTTCAACCATCAAACCTCAGTCATGTTCCCAGTAAACAGGGCTCCAGAATCAAACCAATGTCAAGTTCCCACGCCACGGGGTTCCAGTATCAGGCCTCAGTCATGTTCCCCGTGCACAGGGTGCCACAATCAAACTCAATCATGTTGCCAGTCCACAGGTTTCTGCCATCACACCTCAGTCAAGTTGCCAGGCCACAGGGTTCCAGAATCAAGCCTCAGTCATTTTGCCAGGCCATAGTGTTCCACCATCAAACCTCAGTCATGATCCCAAGCCACATGTTTCCACGATGAAACCTCAGTCATTTTCCCAGGCCAAAGGTTTCCAGAATCAAACCTCAGTCATATTCCCAGGACACATGGTTCCAGAATCAAACCTGAGTCATGTTCGCAGGCCACAGGTTTCAGCAATCAAACCTCAGTCATGTTCCCAGGACACAGGTGTCCAGAATCAAACCTCAGTCATGTTCCCAGGGAACAGGTTTCCAGAAACAAACCTCAGTCATGTTCCCAAGGCACAGGGTTCCAGAATCAAACCTCAGTCTTGTTCCCAGGACACAGGTTGCCAGAATCAACCCGATATCATGTTCCCTAGCCACAGTCTTCCAGAATCAAACCTCAGTCATGTTGCCAGGCCACAGGTTTCCACCATCAAACCTCAGGCATGTTCCCAGGCCACAGGGTTCCAGAATCAAACCGTTCTCATGTTCCCAGGCCTCAGGGTTCCAGAATCCACCGTTGTCATTTTCCCAGGCCACAAGATTCCAGAATCAATCCTCAGTTATGTTCCCAGGCTACAGGGTTCCAGAATAAAACCTCAGTCATGTTCCCAGTCCACAGGGTTCCAGAACCGAGGCTCAGTCAGGTTCCCGGGGCACAGTATTCCACAATCTAAACAGATGTCATGTTCCCAGGCCTCAGGGTTCCAGAATCCACCGATGTCATGTTCCCAGGCCACAGGGTTCCAGAATCAATCCTCAGTTATGTTCCCAGGCTACAGGGTTCCAGAATAAAACCTCAGTCATGTTCCCAGTCCACAGGGTTCCAGAACCAAGGCTCAGTCAGGTTCCCGGGGCACAGTATTCCTCAATCTAAATAGATGTCATGTTCCCAGGCCACAGTGTTCCAGAATCACGCCTCAGTCATGTTCCCAGGCCACAGGGATCCAGAATCAAACTTCAGTCATGTTGCCAGGCCATAGGGTACCACCATCAAACCTCAGTCATATTCCCAGGCCACAGGTTTCCAGAATCAAACCGATTTCATGTTCCCAGGCAACAGGGTACCGGAATCCAAACCGATGTCATGTTCCCAGGCCACAGGATTCCACACTCTAACATCAGTCATCTTCCCAGGCCAATGGTTTCCAGAATCAAACCTCAGTCATATTCCCAGGCCACATGGTTCCAGAATCAAACCTCAGTTGTGTTCCCAGGACACAGGGTTCCAGAATAAAACCTCAGTCATGTTCCCTGGACACAGGTTTCAGAAATAAAATCCCAGTCATGTTCCCAGGCCACAGGGTTCCACAATTAAACCTCAGTCATATTCCCAGGCCAGAGGGTTCCACAATCAAACCTCAGTTCTGTTGCCAGACCACGGTTCCACCATCAAGCCTCAGTCATGTTCCCAGGGAACAGGCTTCCAGAAACAAACCTCAGTCATGTTCCCAAGGCACAGGGTTCCAGAATCAAACCTCAGTCTTGTTCCCAGGACACAGGTTGCCAGAATCAACCCGATATCATGTTCCCTAGCCTCAGTCTTCCAGAATCAAACCTCAGTCCTGTTGCCAGGCCACAGGTTTTCACCATCAAATCTCAGGCATATTCCCAGGCCACAGGGTTCCAGAATCCACCGATGTCATGTTCCCAGGCCACAGGATTCCACACTCTAACATCAGTCATCTTCCCAGGCCAATGGTTTCCAGAATCAAACCTCAGTCATATTCCCAGGCCACATGGTTCCAGAATAAAACCTCAGTCATGTTCCCTGGACACAGGTTTCAGAAATAAACTCGCAGTCATGTTCCCAGGCCACAGGGTTCCACAATTAAACCTCAGTCATATTCCCAGGCCAGAGGGTTCCACAATCAAACCTCTGTCCTGTTGCTAGGCCACGGTTCCACCATCAAGCCTCAGTCATGTTCCCAGGAAAGACTGTTCCACAATCAAACCTAAGTCATCTTGCCAAGCCACAGGGTTCCACCATCAAGCCTCACTCATGTTGCCAGGCCACAGGGTTCCACCATCAAGCCTCACTCATGTTCCCAAGCCTGAGGGTTCCACTATCAAACCTCAATCATGTTGCCAGGCCACAGGTTTCAACCATCAAACCTCAGTCATGTTCCCAGTAAACAGGGCTCCAGAATCAAACCAATGTCAAGTTCCCACGCCACGGAGTTCCAGTATCAGGCCTCAGTCATGTTCCCCGTGCACAGGGTGCCACAATCAAGCTCAATCATGTTGCCAGTCTACAGGTTTCTGCCATCACACCTCAGTCAAGTTGCCAGGCCACAGGGTTCCAGAATCAAGCCTCAGTCATTTTGCCAGGCCATAGTGTTCCACCATCAAACCTCAGTCATGATCCCAAGCCACATGTTTCCACGATGAAACCTCAGTCATTTTCCCAGGCCAAAGGTTTCCAGAATCAAACCTCAGTCATATTCCCAGGACACATGGTTCCAGAATCAAACCTGAGTCATGTTCGCAGGCCACAGGTGTCAGCAATCAAACCTCAGTCATGTTCCCAGGACACAGGTGTCCAGAATCAAACCTCAGTCATGTTCCCAGGGAACAGGTTTCCAGAAACAAACCTCAGTCATGTTCCCAAGGCACAGGGTTCCAGAATCAAACCTCAGTCTTGTTCCCAGGACACAGGTTGCCAGAATCAACCCGATATCATGTTCCCTAGCCACAGTCTTCCAGAATCAAACCTCAGTCATGTTGCCAGGCCACAGGTTTCCACCATCAAACCTCAGGCATGTTCCCAGGCCACAGGGTTCCAGAATCAAACCGTTCTCATGTTCCCAGGCCTCAGGGTTCCAGAATCCACCGTTGTTATTTTCCCAGGCCACAAGATTCCAGAATCAATCCTCAGTTATGTTCCCAGGCTACAGGGTTCCAGAATAAAACCTCAGTCATGTTCCCAGTCCACAGGGTTCCAGAACCGAGGCTCAGTCAGGTTCCCGGGGCACAGTATTCCTCAATCTAAACAGATGTCATGTTCCCAGGGCTCAGGGTTCCAGAATCCACCGATGTCATGTTCCCAGGCCACAGGGTTCCAGAATCAATCCTCAGTTATGTTCCCAGGCTACAGGGTTCCCGAATAAAACCTCAGTCATGTTCCCAGTCCACAGGGTTCCAGAACCAAGGCTCAGTCAGGTTCCCGGGGCACAGTATTCCACAATCTAAATAGATGTCATGTTCCCAGGCCACAGTGTTCCAGAATCACGCCTCAGTCATGTTCCCAGGCCACAGGGATCCAGAATCAAACTTCAGTCATGTTGCCAGGCCATAGGGTACCACCATCAAACCTCAGTCATATTCCCAGGCCACAGGTTTCCAGAATCAAACCGATTTCATGTTCCCAGGCAACAGGGTACCGGAATCCAAACCGATGTCATGTTCCCAGGCCACAGGATTCCACACTCTAACATCAGTCATCTTCCCAGGCCAATGGTTTCCAGAATCAAACCTCAGTCATATTCCCAGGCCACATGGTTCCAGAATCAAACCTCAGTTGTGTTCCCAGGACACAGGGTTCCAGAATAAAACCTCAGTCATGTTCCCTGGACACAGGTTTCAGAAATAAAATCCCAGTCATGTTCCCAGGCCACAGGGTTCCACAATTAAACCTCAGTCATATTCCCAGGCCAGAGGGTTCCACAATCAAACCTCAGTTCTGTTGCCAGACCACGGTTCCACCATCAAGCCTCAGTCATGTTCCCAGGGAACAGGCTTCCAGAAACAAACCTCAGTCATGTTCCCAAGGCACAGGGTTCCAGAATCAAACCTCAGTCTTGTTCCCAGGACACAGGTTGCAAGAATCAACCCGATATCATGTTCCCTAGCCTCAGTCTTCCAGAATCAAACCTCAGTCCTGTTGCCAGGCCACAGGTTTTCACCATCAAATCTCAGGCATGTTCCCAGGCCACAGGGTTCCACCATCAAGCCTCACTCATGTTCCCAAGCCTGAGGGTTCCACTATCAAACCTCAATCATGTTGCCAGGCCACAGGTTTCAACCATCAAACCTCAGTCATGTTCCCAGTAAACAGGGCTCCAGAATCAAACCAATGTCAAGTTCCCACGCCACGGGGTTCCAGTATCAGGCCTCAGTCATGTTCCCCGTGCACAGGGTGCCACAATCAAACTCAATCATGTTGCCAGTCCACAGGTTTCTGCCATCACACCTCAGTCAAGTTGCCAGGCCACAGGGTTCCAGAATCAAGCCTCAGTCATTTTGCCAGGCCATAGTGTTCCACCATCAAACCTCAGTCATGATCCCAAGCCACATGTTTCCACGATGAAACCTCAGTCATTTTCCCAGGCCAAAGGTTTCCAGAATCAAACCTCAGTCATATTCCCAGGACACATGGTTCCAGAATCAAACCTGAGTCATGTTCGCAGGCCACAGGTTTCAGCAATCAAACCTCAGTCATGTTCCCAGGACACAGGTGTCCAGAATCAAACCTCAGTCATGTTCCCAGGGAACAGGTTTCCAGAAACAAACCTCAGTCATGTTCCCAAGGCACAGGGTTCCAGAATCAAACCTCAGTCTTGTTCCCAGGACACAGGTTGCCAGAATCAACCCGATATCATGTTCCCTAGCCACAGTCTTCCAGAATCAAACCTCAGTCATGTTGCCAGGCCACAGGTTTCCACCATCAAACCTCAGGCATGTTCCCAGGCCACAGGGTTCCAGAATCAAACCGTTCTCATGTTCCCAGGCCTCAGGGTTCCAGAATCCACCGTTGTCATTTTCCCAGGCCACAAGATTCCAGAATCAATCCTCAGTTATGTTCCCAGGCTACAGGGTTCCAGAATAAAACCTCAGTCATGTTCCCAGTCCACAGGGTTCCAGAACCGAGGCTCAGTCAGGTTCCCGGGGCACAGTATTCCACAATCTAAACAGATGTCATGTTCCCAGGCCTCAGGGTTCCAGAATCCACCGATGTCATGTTCCCAGGCCACAGGGTTCCAGAATCAATCCTCAGTTATGTTCCCAGGCTACAGGGTTCCAGAATAAAACCTCAGTCATGTTCCCAGTCCACAGGGTTCCAGAACCAAGGCTCAGTCAGGTTCCCGGGGCACAGTATTCCACAATCTAAATAGATGTCATGTTCCCAGGCCACAGTGTTCCAGAATCACGCCTCAGTCATGTTCCCAGGCCACAGGGATCCAGAATCAAACTTCAGTCATGTTGCCAGGCCATAGGGTACCACCATCAAACCTCAGTCATATTCCCAGGCCACAGGTTTCCAGAATCAAACCGATTTCATGTTCCCAGGCAACAGGGTACCGGAATCCAAACCGATGTCATGTTCCCAGGCCACAGGATTCCACACTCTAACATCAGTCATCTTCCCAGGCCAATGGTTTCCAGAATCAAACCTCAGTCATATTCCCA
This sequence comes from Balaenoptera physalus, assembly GCF_965194825.1. Lineage (NCBI taxonomy): Eukaryota > Metazoa > Chordata > Mammalia > Artiodactyla > Balaenopteridae > Balaenoptera > Balaenoptera physalus. The sequence goes on from NW_028126464.1 coordinate 2,062,025, forward strand.
GGCCACATGGTTCCAGAATCAAACCTCAGTTGTGTTCCCAGGACACAGGATTCCAGAATAAAACCTCAGTCATGTTCCCTGGACACAGGTTTCAGAAATAAAATCCCAGTCATGTTCCCAGGCCACAGGGTTCCACAATTAAACCTCAGTCATATTCCCAGGCCAGAGGGTTCCACAATCAAACCTCAGTTCTGTTGCCAGACCACGGTTCCACCATCAAGCCTCAGTCATGTTCCCAGGGAACAGGCTTCCAGAAACAAACCTCAGTCATGTTCCCAAGGCACAGGGTTCCAGAATTAAACCTCAGTCTTGTTCCCAGGACACAGGTTGCCAGAATCAACCCGATATCATGTTCCCTAGCCACAGTCTTCCAGAATCAAACCTCAGTCCTGTTGCCAGGCCACAGGTTTTCACCATCAAACCTCAGGCATGTTCCCAGGCCACAGGGTTCCAGAATCAAACCGTTCTCATGTTCCCAGGCCACAGGGTTCCAGAATCCACCGTTGTCATTTTCCCAGGCCACAAGATTCCAGAATCAATCCTCAGTTATGTTCCCAGGCTACAGGGTTCCAGAGTAAAACCTCAGTCATGTTCCCAGTCCACAGGGTTCCAGAACCGAGGCTCAGTCAGGTTCCCGGGGCACAGTATTCCACAATCTAAACAGATGTCATGTTCCCAGGCCTCAGGGTTCCAGAATCCACCGATGTCATGTTCCCAGGCCACAGGGTTCCAGAATCAATCCTCAGTTATTTTCCCAGGCTACAGGGTTCCAGAATAAAACCTCAGTCATGTTCCCAGTCCACAGGGTTCCAGAACCAAGGCTCAGTCAGGTTCCCGGGGCACAGTATTCCACAATCTAAATAGATGTCATGTTCCCAGGCCACAGTGTTCCAGAATCACGCCTCAGTCATGTTCCCAGGCCACAGGGATCCAGAATCAAACTTCAGTCATGTTGCCAGGCCATAGGGTACCACCATCAAACCTCAGTCATATTCCCAGGCCACAGGTTTCCAGAATCAAACCGATTTCATGTTCCCAGGCAACAGGGTACCAGAATCCAAACCGATGTCATGTTCCCAGGCCACAGGATTCCACACTCTAACATCAGTCATCTTCCCAGGCCAATGGTTTCCAGAATCAAACCTCAGTCATATTCCCAGGCCACATGGTTCCAGAATCAAACCTCAGTTGTGTTCCCAGGACACAGGGTTCCAGAATAAAACCTCAGTCATGTTCCCTGGACACAGGTTTCAGAAATAAAATCCCAGTCATCTTCCCAGGCCACAGGGTTCCACAATTAAACCTCAGTCATATTCCCAGGCCAGAGGGTTCCACAATCAAACCTCAGTTCTGTTGCCAGACCACGGTTCCACCATCAAGCCTCAGTCATGTTCCCAGGGAACAGGCTTCCAGAAACAAACCTCAGTCATGTTCCCAAGGCACAGGGTTCCAGAATCAAACCTCAGTCTTGTTCCCAGGACACAGGTTGCCAGAATCAACCCGATATCATGTTCCCTAGCCTCAGTCTTCCAGAATCAAACCTCAGTCCTGTTGCCAGGCCACAGGTTTTCACCATCAAATCTCAGGCATGTTCCCAGGCCACAGGGTTCCAGAATCCACCGATGTCATGTTCCCAGGCCACAGGATTCCACACTCTAACATCAGTCATCTTCCCAGGCCAATGGTTTCCAGAATCAAACCTCAGTCATATTCCCAGGCCACATGGTTCCAGAATAAAACCTCAGTCATGTTCCCTGGACACAGGTTTCAGAAATAAACTCCCAGTCATGTTCCCAGGCCACAGGGTTCAACAATTAAACCTCAGTCATATTCCCAGGCCAGAGGGTTCCACAATCAAACCTCTGTCCTGTTGCTAGGCCACGGTTCCACCATCAAGCCTCAGTCATGTTCCCAGGAAAGACTGTTCCACAATCAAACCTAAGTCATCTTGCCAAGCCACAGGGTTCCACCATCAAGCCTCACTCATGTTGCCAGGCCACAGGGTTCCACCATCAAGCCTCACTCATGTTCCCAAGCCTGAGGGTTCCACTATCAAACCTCAATCATGTTGCCAGGCCACAGGTTTCAACCATCAAACCTCACTCATGTTGCCAGGCCACAGGGTTCCACCATCAAGCCTCACTCATGTTCCCAAGCCTGAGGGTTCCACTATCAAACCTCAATCATGTTGCCAGGCCACAGGTTTCAACCATCAAACCTCAGTCATGTTCCCAGTAAACAGGGCTCCAGAATCAAACCAATGTCAAGTTCCCACGCCACGGGGTTCCAGTATCAGGCCTCAGTCATGTTCCCCGTGCACAGGGTGCCACAATCAAACTCAGTCATGTTGCCAGTCCACAGGTTTCTGCCATCACACCTCAGTCAAGTTGCCAGGCCACAGGGTTCCAGAATCAAGCCTCAGTCATTTTGCCAGGCCATAGTGTTCCACCATCAAACCTCAGTCATGATCCCAAGCCACATGTTTCCACGATGAAACCTCAGTCATTTTCCCAGGCCAAAGGTTTCCAGAATCAAACCTCAGTCATATTCCCAGGACACATGGTTCCAGAATCAAACCTGAGTCATGTTCGCAGGCCACAGGTTTCAGCAATCAAACCTCAGTCATGTTCCCAGGACACAGGTGTCCAGAATCAAACCTCAGTCATGTTCCCAGGGAACAGGTTTCCAGAAACAAACCTCAGTCATGTTCCCAAGGCACAGGGTTCCAGAATCAAACCTCAGTCTTGTTCCCAGGACACAGGTTGCCAGAATCAACCCGATATCATGTTCCCTAGCCACAGTCTTCCAGAATCAAACCTCAGTCATGTTGCCAGGCCACAGGTTTCCACCATCAAACCTCAGGCATGTTCCCAGGCCACAGGGTTTCAGAATCAAACCGTTCTCATGTTCCCAGGCCTCAGGGTTCCAGAATCCACCGTTGTCATTTTCCCAGGCCACAAGATTCCAGAATCAATCCTCAGTTATGTTCCCAGGCTACAGGGTTCCAGAATATAACCTCAGTCATGTTCCCAGTCCACAGGGTTCCAGAACCGAGGCTCAGTCAGGTTCCCGGGGCACAGTATTCCACAATCTAAACAGATGTCATGTTCCCAGGCCTCAGGGTTCCAGAATCCACCGATGTCATGTTCCCAGGCCACAGGGTTCCAGAATCAATCCTCAGTTATGTTCCCAGGCTACAGGGTTCCAGAATAAAACCTCAGTCATGTTCCCAGTCCACAGGGTTCCAGAACCAAGGCTCAGTCAGGTTCCCGGGGCACAGTATTCCACAATCTAAATAGATGTCATGTTCCCAGGCCACAGTGTTCCAGAATCACGCCTCAGTCATGTTCCCAGGCCACAGGGATCCAGAATCAAACTTCAGTCATGTTGCCAGGCCATAGGGTACCACCATCAAACCTCAGTCATATTCCCAGGCCACAGGTTTCCAGAATCAAACCGATTTCATGTTCCCAGGCAACAGGGTACCGGAATCCAAACCGATGTCATGTTCCCAGGCCACAGGATTCCACACTCTAACATCAGTCATCTTCCCAGGCCAATGGTTTCCAGAATCAAACCTCAGTCATATTCCCAGGCCACATGGTTCCAGAATCAAACCTCAGTTGTGTTCCCAGGACACAGGGTTCCAGAATAAAACCTCAGTCATGTTCCCTGGACACAGGTTTCAGAAATAAAATCCCAGTCATCTTCCCAGGCCACAGGGTTCCACAATTAAACCTCAGTCATATTCCCAGACCAGAGGGTTCCACAATCAAACCTCAGTTCTGTTGCCAGACCACGGTTCCACCATCAAGCCTCAGTCATGTTCCCAGGGAACAGGCTTCCAGAAACAAACCTCAGTCATGTTCCCAAGGCACAGGGTTCCAGAATCAAACCTCAGTCTTGTTCCCAGGACACAGGTTGCCAGAATCAACCCGATATCATGTTCCCTATCCTCAGTCTTCCAGAATCAAACCTCAGTCCTGTTGCCAGGCCACAGGTTTTCACCATCAAATCTCAGGCATATTCCCAGGCCACAGGGTTCCAGAATCCACCGATGTCATGTTCCCAGGCCACAGGATTCCACACTCTAACATCAGTCATCTTCCCAGGCCAATGGTTTCCAGAATCAAAACTCAGTCATATTCCCAGGCCACATGGTTCCAGAATAAAACCTCAGTCATGTTCCCTGGACACACGTTTCAGAAATAAACTCCCAGTCATGTTCCCAGGCCACAGGGTTCCACAATTAAACCTCAGTCATATTCCCAGGCCAGAGGGTTCCACAATCAAACCTCTGTCCTGTTGCTAGGCCACGGTTCCACCATCAAGCCTCAGTCATGTTCCCAGGAAAGACTGTTCCACAATCAAACCTAAGTCATCTTGCCAAGCCACAGGGTTCCACCATCAAGCCTCACTCATGTTGCCAGGCCACAGGGTTCCACCATCAAGCCTCACTCATGTTCCCAAGCCTGAGGGTTCCACTATCAAACCTCAATCATGTTGCCAGGCCACAGGTTTCAACCATCAAACCTCACTCATGTTGCCAGGCCACAGGGTTCCACCATCAAGCCTCACTCATGTTCCCAAGCCTGAGGGTTCCACTATCAAACCTCAATCATGTTGCCAGGCCACAGGTTTCAACCATCAAACCTCAGGCATGTTCCCAGTAAACAGGGCTCCAGAATCAAACCAATGTCAAGTTCCCACGCCACGGGGTTCCAGTATCAGGCCTCAGTCATGTTCCCCGTGCACAGGGTGCCACAATCAAACTCAGTCATGTTGCCAGTCCACAGGTTTCTGCCATCACACCTCAGTCAAGTTGCCAGGCCACAGGGTTCCAGAATCAAGCCTCAGTCATTTTGCCAGGCCATAGTGTTCCACCATCAAACCTCAGTCATGATCCCAAGCCACATGTTTCCACGATGAAACCTCAGTCATTTTCCCAGGCCAAAGGTTTCCAGAATCAAACCTCAGTCATATTCCCAGGACACATGGTTCCAGAATCAAACCTGAGTCATGTTCGCAGGCCACAGGTTTCAGCAATCAAACCTCAGTCATGTTCCCAGGACACAGGTGTCCAGAATCAAACCTCAGTCATGTTCCCAGGGAACAGGTTTCCAGAAACAAACCTCAGTCATGTTCCCAAGGCACAGGGTTCCAGAATCAAACCTCAGTCTTGTTCCCAGGACACAGGTTGCCAGAATCAACCCGATATCATGTTCCCTAGCCACAGTCTTCCAGAATCAAACCTCAGTCATGTTGCCAGGCCACAGGTTTCCACCATCAAACCTCAGGCATGTTCCCAGGCCACAGGGTTTCAGAATCAAACCGTTCTCATGTTCCCAGGCCTCAGGGTTCCAGAATCCACCGTTGTCATTTTCCCAGGCCACAAGATTCCAGAATCAATCCTCAGTTATGTTCCCAGGCTACAGGGTTCCAGAATATAACCTCAGTCATGTTCCCAGTCCACAGGGTTCCAGAACCGAGGCTCAGTCAGGTTCCCGGGGCACAGTATTCCACAATCTAAACAGATGTCATGTTCCCAGGCCTCAGGGTTCCAGAATCCACCGATGTCATGTTCCCAGGCCACAGGGTTCCAGAATCAATCCTCAGTTATGTTCCCAGGCTACAGGGTTCCAGAATAAAACCTCAGTCATGTTCCCAGTCCACAGGGTTCCAGAACCAAGGCTCAGTCAGGTTCCCGGGGCACAGTATTCCACAATCTAAATAGATGTCATGTTCCCAGGCCACAGTGTTCCAGAATCACGCCTCAGTCATGTTCCCAGGCCACAGGGATCCAGAATCAAACTTCAGTCATGTTGCCAGGCCATAGGGTACCACCATGAAACCTCAGTCATATTCCCAGGCCACAGGTTTCCAGAATCAAACCGATTTCATGTTCCCAGGCAACAGGGTACCGGAATCCAAACCGATGTCATGTTCCCAGGCCACAGGATTCCACACTCTAACATCAGTCATCTTCCCAGGCCAATGGTTTCCAGAATCAAACCTCAGTCATATTCCCAGGCCACATGGTTCCAGAATCAAACCTCAGTTGTGTTCCCAGGACACAGGGTTCCAGAATAAAACCTCAGTCATGTTCCCTGGACACAGGTTTCAGAAATAAAATCCCAGTCATGTTCCCAGGCCACAGGGTTCCACAATTAAACCTCAGTCATATTCCCAGGCCAGAGGGTTCCACAATCAAACCTCAGTTCTGTTGCCAGACCACGGTTCCACCATCAAGCCTCAGTCATGTTCCCAGGGAACAGGCTTCCAGAAACAAACCTCAGTCATGTTCCCAAGGCACAGGGTTCCAGAATCAAACCTCAGTCTTGTTCCCAGGACACAGGTTGCCAGAATCAACCCGATATCATGTTCCCTATCCTCAGTCTTCCAGAATCAAACCTCAGTCCTGTTGCCAGGCCACAGGTTTTCACCATCAAATCTCAGGCATATTCCCAGGCCACAGGGTTCCAGAATCCACCGATGTCATGTTCCCAGGCCACAGGATTCCACACTCTAACATCAGTCATCTTCCCAGGCCAATGGTTTCCAGAATCAAAACTCAGTCATATTCCCAGGCCACATGGTTCCAGAATAAAACCTCAGTCATGTTCCCTGGACACAGGTTTCAGAAATAAACTCCCAGTCATGTTCCCAGGCCACAGGGTTCCACAATTAAACCTCAGTCATATTCCCAGGCCAGAGGGTTCCACAATCAAACCTCTGTCCTGTTGCTAGGCCACGGTTCCACCATCAAGCCTCAGTCATGTTCCCAGGAAAGACTGTTCCACAATCAAACCTAAGTCATCTTGCCAAGCCACAGGGTTCCACCATCAAGCCTCACTCATGTTGCCAGGCCACAGGGTTCCACCATCAAGCCTCACTCATGTTCCCAAGCCTGAGGGTTCCACTATCAAACCTCAATCATGTTGCCAGGCCACAGGTTTCAACCATCAAACCTCAGTCATGTTCCCAGTAAACAGGGCTCCAGAATCAAACCAATGTCACGTTCCCACGCCACGGGGTTCCAGTATCAGGCCTCAGTCATGTTCCCCGTGCACAGGGTGCCACAATCAAACTCAGTCATGTTGCCAGTCCACAGGTTTCTGCCATCACACCTCAGTCAAGTTGCCAGGCCACAGGGTTCCAGAATCAAGCCTCAGTCATTTTGCCAGGCCATAGTGTTCCACCATCAAACCTCAGTCATGATCCCAAGCCACATGTTTCCACAATGAAACATCAGTCATTTTCCCAGGCCAAAGTTTTCCAGAATCAAACCTCAGTCATATTCCCAGGACACATGGTTCCAGAATCAAACCTGAGTCATGTTCGCAGGCCACAGGTTTCAGCAATCAAACCTCAGTCATGTTCCCAGGACACAGGTGTCCAGAATCAAACCTCAGTCATATTCCCAGGGAACAGGTTTCCAGAAACAAACCTCAGTCATGTTCCCAAGGCACAGGGTTCCAGAATCAAACCTCAGTCTTGTTCCCAGGACACAGGTTGCCAGAATCAACCCGATATCATGTTCCCTAGCCACAGTCTTCCAGAATCAAACCTCAGTCATGTTGCCAGGCCACAGGTTTCCACCATCAAACCTCAGGCATGTTCCCAGGCCACAGGGTTCCAGAATCAAACCGTTCTCATGTTCCCAGGCCACAGGGTTCCAGAATCCACCGTTGTCATTTTCCCAGGCCACAAGATTCCAGAATCAATCCTCAGTTATGTTCCCAGGCTACAGGGTTCCAGAGTAAAACCTCAGTCATGTTCCCAGTCCACAGGGTTCCAGAACCGAGGCTCAGTCAGGTTCCCGGGGCACAGTATTCCACAATCTAAACAGATGTCATGTTCCCAGGCCTCAGGGTTCCAGAATCCACCGATGTCATGTTCCCAGGCCACAGGGTTCCAGAATCAATCCTCAGTTATGTTCCCAGGCTACAGGGTTCCAGAATAAAACCTCAGTCATGTTCCCAGTCCACAGGGTTCCAGAACCAAGGCTCAGTCAGGTTCCCGGGGCACAGTATTCCACAATCTAAATAGATGTCATGTTCCCAGGCCACAGTGTTCCAGAATCACGCCTCAGTCATGTTCCCAGGCCACAGGGATCCAGAATCAAACTTCAGTCATGTTGCCAGGCCATAGGGTACCACCATGAAACCTCAGTCATATTCCCAGGCCACAGGTTTCCAGAATCAAACCGATTTCATGTTCCCAGGCAACAGGGTACCGGAATCCAAACCGATGTCATGTTCCCAGGCCACAGGATTCCACACTCTAACATCAGTCATCTTCCCAGGCCAATGGTTTCCAGAATCAAACCTCAGTCATATTCCCAGGCCACATGGTTCCAGAATCAAACCTCAGTTGTGTTCCCAGGACACAGGGTTCCAGAATAAAACCTCAGTCATGTTCCCTGGACACAGGTTTCAGAAATAAAATCCCAGTCATGTTCCCAGGCCACAGGGTTCCACAATTAAACCTCAGTCATATTCCCAGGCCAGAGGGTTCCACAATCAAACCTCAGTTCTGTTGCCAGACCACGGTTCCACCATCAAGCCTCAGTCATGTTCCCAGGGAACAGGCTTCCAGAAACAAACCTCAGTCATGTTCCCAAGGCACAGGGTTCCAGAATCAAACCTCAGTCTTGTTCCCAGGACACAGGTTGCCAGAATCAACCCGATATCATGTTCCCTAGCCACAGTCTTCCAGAATCAAACCTCAGTCCTGTTGCCAGGCCACAGGTTTTCACCATCAAATCTCAGGCATGTTCCCAGGCCACAGGGTTCCAGAATCCACCGATGTCATGTTCCCAGGCCACAGGATTCCACACTCTAACATCAGTCATCTTCCCAGGCCAATGGTTTCCAGAATCAAACCTCAGTCATATTCCCAGGCCACATGGTTCCAGAATAAAACCTCAGTCATGTTCCCTGGACACAGGTTTCAGAAATAAACTCCCAGTCATGTTCCCAGGCCACAGGGTTCCACAATTAAACCTCAGTCATATTCCCAGGCCAGAGGGTTCCACAATCAAACCTCTGTCCTGTTGCTAGGCCACGGTTCCACCATCAAGCCTCAGTCATGTTCCCAGGAAAGACTGTTCCACAATCAAACCTAAGTCATCTTGCCAAGCCACAGGGTTCCACCATCAAGCCTCATTCATGTTGCCAGGCCACAGGGTTCCACCATCAAGCCTCACTCATGTTCCCAAGCCTGAGGGTTCCACTATCAAACCTCAGTCATGTTGCCAGGCCACAGGTTTCAACCATCAAACCTCAGTCATGTTCCCAGTAAACAGGGCTCCAGAATCAAACCAATGTCAAGTTCCCACGCCACGGGGTTCCAGTATCAGGCCTCAGTCATGTTCCCCGTGCACAGGGTGCCACAATCAAACTCAGTCATGTTGCCAGTCCACAGGTTTCTGCCATCACACCTCAGTCAAGTTGCCAGGCCACAGGGTTCCAGAATCAAGCCTCAGTCATTTTGCCAGGCCATAGTGTTCCACCATCAAACCTCAGTCATGATCCCAAGCCACATGTTTCCACGATGAAACCTCAGTCATTTTCCCAGGCCAAAGGTTTCCAGAATCAAACCTCAGTCATATTCCCAGGACACATGGTTCCAGAATCAAACCTGAGTCATGTTCGCAGGCCACAGGTTTCAGCAATCAAACCTCAGTCATGTTCCCAGGACACAGGTGTCCAGAATCAAACCTCAGTCATGTTCCCAGGGAACAGGTTTCCAGAAACAAACCTCAGTCATGTTCCCAAGGCACAGGGTTCCAGAATCAAACCTCAGTCTTGTTCCCAGGACACAGGTTGTCAGAATCAACCCGATATCATGTTCCCTAGCCACAGTCTTCCAGAATCAAACCTCAGTCATGTTGCCAGGCCACAGGTTTCCACCATCAAACCTCAGGCATGTTCCCAGGCCACAGGGTTCCAGAATCAAACCGTTCTCATGTTCCCAGGCCACAGGGTTCCAGAATCCACCGTTGTCATTTTCCCAGGCCACAAGATTCCAGAATCAATCCTCAGTTATGTTCCCAGGCTACAGGGTTCCAGAGTAAAACCTCAGTCATGTTCCCAGTCCACAGGGTTCCAGAACCGAGGCTCAGTCAGGTTCCCGGGGCACAGTATTCCACAATCTAAACAGATGTCATGTTCCCAGGCCTCAGGGTATCAGAATCCACCGATGTCATGTTCCCAGGCCACAGGGTTCCAGAATCAATCCTCAGTTATGTTCCCAGGCTACAGGGTTCCAGAATAAAACCTCAGTCATGTTCCCAGTCCACAGGGTTCCAGAACCAAGGCTCAGTCAGGTTCCCGGGGCACAGTATTCCACAATCTAAATAGATGTCATGTTCCCAGGCCACAGTGTTCCAGAATCACGCCTCAGTCATGTTCCCTAACCACAGGGATCCAGAATCAAACTTCAGTCATGTTGCCAGGCCATAGGGTACCACCTTCAAACCTCAGTCATATTCCCAGGCCACAGGTTTCCAGAATCAAACCGATTTCATGTTCCCAGGTAACACGGTACCGGAATCCAAACCGATGTCATGTTCCCAGGCCACAGGATTCCACACTCTAACATCAGTTATCTTCCCAGGCCAATGGTTTCCAGAATCAAACCTCAGTCATATTCCCAGGCCACATGGTTCCAGAATCAAACCTCAGTTGTGTTCCCAGGACACAGGGTTCCAGAATAAAACCTCAGTCATGTTCCCTGGACACAGGTTTCAGAAATAAAATCCCAGTCATGTTCCCAGGCCACAGGGTTCCACAATTAAACCTCAGTCATATTCCCAGGCCAGAGGGTTCCACAATCAAACCTCAGTTCTGTTGCCAGACCACGGTTCCACCATCAAGCCTCAGTCATGTTCCCAGGGAACAGGCTTCCAGAAACAAACCTCAGTCATGTTCCCAAGGCACAGGGTTCCGGAATCAAACCTCAGTCTTGTTCCCAGGACACAGGTTGCCAGAATCAACCCGATATCATGTTCCCTAGCCACAGTCTTCCAGAATCAAACCTCAGTCCTGTTGCCAGGCCACAGGTTTCCACCATCAAACCTCAGGCATGTTCCCAGGCCACAGGGTTCCAGATTCCACCGATGTCATGTTCCCAGGCCACAGGATTCCACACTCTAACATCAGTCATCTTCCCAGGCCAATGGTTTCCAGAATCAAACCTCAGTCATATTCCCAGGCCACATGGTTCCAGAATAAAACCTCAGTCATGTTCCCTGGACACAGGTTTCAGAAATAAACTCCCAGTCATGTTCCCAGGCCACAGGGTTCCACAATTAAACCTCAGTCATATTCCCAGGCCAGAGGGTTCCACAATCAAACCTCTGTCCTGTTGCTAGGCCACGGTTCCACCATCAAGCCTCAGTCATGTTCCCAGGAAAGACTGTTCCACAATCAAACCTAAGTCATCTTGCCAAGCCACAGGGTTCCACCATCAAGCCTCACTCATGTTGCCAGGCCACAGGGTTCCACCATCAAGCCTCACTCATGTTCCCAAGCCTGAGGGTTCCACTATCAAACCTCAATCATGTTGCCAGGCCACAGGTTTCAACCAACAAACCTCAGTCATGTTCCCAGTAAACAGGGCTCCAGAATCAAACCAATGTCAAGTTCCCACGCCACGGGGTTCCAGTATCAGGCCTCAGTCATGTTCCCCGTGCACAGGGTGCCACAATCAAACTCAGTCATGTTGCCAGTCCACAGGTTTCTGCCATCACACCTCAGTCAAGTTGCCAGGCCACAGGGTTCCAGAATCAAGCCTCAGTCATTTTGCCAGGCCATAGTGTTCCACCATCAAACCTCAGTCATGATCCCAAGCCACATGTTTCCACAATGAAACCTCAGTCATTTTCCCAGGCCAAAGGTTTCCAGAATCAAACCTCAGTCATATTCCCAGGACACATGGTTCCAGAATCAAACCTGAGTCATGTTCGCAGGCCACAGGTTTCAGCAATCAAACCTCAGTCATGTTCCCAGGACACAGGTGTCCAGAATCAAACCTCAGTCATGTTCCCAGGGAACAGGTTTCCAGAAACAAACCTCAGTCATGTTCCCAAGGCACAGGGTTCCAGAATCAAACCTCAGTCTTGTTCCCAGGACACAGGTTTCCAGAATCAACCCGATATCATGTTCCCTAGATACAGTCTTCCAGAATCAAACCTCAGTCATGTTGCCAGGCCACAGGTTTCCACCATCAAACCTCAGGCATGTTCCCAAGCCACAGGGTTCCAGAATCAAACCGTTCTCATGTTCCCAGGCCACAGGGTTCCAGAATCCACCGTTGTCATTTTCCCAGGCCACAAGATTCCAGAATCAATCCTCAGTTATGTTCCCAGGCTACAGGGTTCCAGAATAAAACCTCAGTCATGTTCCCAGTCCACAGGGTTCCAGAACCGAGGCTCAGTCAGGTTCCCGGGGCACAGTATTCCACAATCTAAACAGATGTCATGTTCCCAGGCCTCAGGGTTCCAGAATCCACCGATGTCATGTTCCCAGGCCACAGGGTTCCAGAATCAATCCTCAGTTATGTTCCCAGGCTACAGGGTTCCAGAATAAAACCTCAGTCATGTTCCCAGTCCACAGGGTTCCAGAACCAAGGCTCAGTCAGGTTCCCGGGGCACAGTATTCCACAATCTAAATAGATGTCATGTTCCCAGGCCACAGTGTTCCAGAATCACGCCTCAGTCATGTTCCCAGGCCACAGGGATCCAGAATCAAACTTCAGTCATGTTGCCAGGCCATAGGGTACCACCATCAAACCTCAGTCATATTCCCAGGCCACAGGTTTCCAGAATCAAACCGATTTCATGTTCCCAGGCAACAGGGTACCGGAATCCAAACCGATGTCATGTTCCCAGGCCACAGGATTCCACACTCTAACATCAGTCATCTTCCCAGGCCAATGGTTTCCAGTATCAAACCTCAGTCATATTCCCAGGCCACATGGTTCCAGAATCAAACCTCAGTTGTGTTCCCAGGACACAGGGTTCCAGAATAAAACCTCAGTCATGTTCCCTGGACACAGGTTTCAGAAATAAAATCCCAGTCATGTTCCCAGGCCACAGGGTTCCACAATTAAACCTCAGTCATATTCCCAGGCCAGAGGGTTCCACAATCAAACCTCAGTTCTGTTGCCAGACCACGGTTCCACCATCAAGCCTCAGTCATGTTCCCAGGGAACAGGCTTCCAGAAACAAACCTCAGTCATGTTCCCAAGGCACAGGGTTCCGGAATCAAACCTCAGTCTTGTTCCCAGGACACAGGTTGCCAGAATCAACCCGATATCATGTTCCCTAGCCACAGTCTTCCAGAATCAAACCTCAGTCATGTTGCCAGGCCACAGGTTTCCACCATCAAACCTCAGGCATGTTCCCAGGCCACAGGGTTCCAGAATCAAACCGTTCTCATGTTCCCAGGCCACAGGGTTCCAGAATCCACCGTTGTCATTTTCCCAGGCCACAAGATTCCAGAATCAATCCTCAGTTATGTTCCCAGGCTACAGGGTTCCAGAATAAAACCTCAGTCATGTTCCCAGTCCACAGGGTTCCAGAACCGAGGCTCAGTCAGGTTCCCGGGGCACAGTATTCCACAATCTAAACAGATGTCATGTTCCCAGGCCTCAGGGTTCCAGAATCCACCGATGTCATGTTCCCAGGCCACAGGGTTCCAGAATCAATCCTCAGTTATGTTCCCAGGCTACAGGGTTCCAGAATAAAACCTCAGTCATGTTCCCAGTCCACAGGGTTCCAGAACCAAGGCTCAGTCAGGTTCCCGGGGCACAGTATTCCACAATCTAAATAGATGTCATGTTCCCAGGCCACAGTGTTCCAGAATCACGCCTCAGTCATGTTCCCAGGCCACAGGGATCCAGAATCAAACTTCAGTCATGTTGCCAGGCCATAGGGTACCACCATGAAACCTCAGTCATATTCCCAGGCCACAGGTTTCCAGAATCAAACCGATTTCATGTTCCCAGGCAACAGGGTACCGGAATCCAAACCGATGTCATGTTCCCAGGCCACAGGATTCCACACTCTAACATCAGTCATCTTCCCAGGCCAATGGTTTCCAGAATCAAACCTCAGTCATATTCCCAGGCCACATGGTTCCAGAATCAAACCTCAGTTGTGTTCCCAGGACACAGGGTTCCAGAATAAAACCTCAGTCATGTTCCCTGGACACAGGTTTCAGAAATAAAATCCCAGTCATGTTCCCAGGCCACAGGGTTCCACAATTAAACCTCAGTCATATTCCCAGGCCAGAGGGTTCCACAATCAAACCTCAGTTCTGTTGCCAGACCACGGTTCCACCATCAAGCCTCAGTCATGTTCCCAGGGAACAGGCTTCCAGAAACAAACCTCAGTCATGTTCCCAAGGCACAGGGTTCCAGAATCAAACCTCAGTCTTGTTCCCAGGACACAGGTTGCCAGAATCAACCCGATATCATGTTCCCTAGCCACAGTCTTCCAGAATCAAACCTCAGTCCTGTTGCCAGGCCACAGGTTTTCACCATCAAATCTCAGGCATGTTCCCAGGCCACAGGGTTCCAGAATCCACCGATGTCATGTTCCCAGGCCACAGGATTCCACACTCTAACATCAGTCATCTTCCCAGGCCAATGGTTTCCAGAATCAAACCTCAGTCATATTCCCAGGCCACATGGTTCCAGAATAAAACCTCAGTCATGTTCCCTGGACACAGGTTTCAGAAATAAACTCCCAGTCATGTTCCCAGGCCACAGGGTTCCACAATTAAACCTCAGTCATATTCCCAGGCCAGAGGGTTCCACAATCAAACCTCTGTCCTGTTGCTAGGCCACGGTTCCACCATCAAGCCTCAGTCATGTTCCCAGGAAAGACTGTTCCACAATCAAACCTAAGTCATCTTGCCAAGCCACAGGGTTCCACCATCAAGCCTCATTCATGTTGCCAGGCCACAGGTTTCAACCATCAAACCTCAGTCATGTTCCCAGTAAACAGGGCTCCAGAATCAAACCAATGTCAAGTTCCCACGCCACGGGGTTCCAGTATCAGGCCTCAGTCATGTTCCCCGTGCACAGGGTGCCACAATCAAACTCAGTCATGTTGCCAGTCCACAGGTTTCTGCCATCACACCTCAGTCAAGTTGCCAGGCCACAGGGTTCCAGAATCAAGCCTCAGTCATTTTGCCAGGCCATAGTGTTCCACCATCAAACCTCAGTCATGATCCCAAGCCACATGTTTCCACGATGAAACCTCAGTCATTTTCCCAGGCCAAAGGTTTCCAGAATCAAACCTCAGTCATATTCCCAGGACACATGGTTCCAGAATCAAACCTGAGTCATGTTCGCAGGCCACAGGTTTCAGCAATCAAACCTCAGTCATGTTCCCAGGACACAGGTGTCCAGAATCAAACCTCAGTCATGTTCCCAGGGAACAGGTTTCCAGAAACAAACCTCAGTCATGTTCCCAAGGCACAGGGTTCCAGAATCAAACCTCAGTCTTGTTCCCAGGACACAGGTTGTCAGAATCAACCCGATATCATGTTCCCTAGCCACAGTCTTCCAGAATCAAACCTCAGTCATGTTGCCAGGCCACAGGTTTCCACCATCAAACCTCAGGCATGTTCCCAGGCCACAGGGTTCCAGAATCAAACCGTTCTCATGTTCCCAGGCCACAGGGTTCCAGAATCCACCGTTGTCATTTTCCCAGGCCACAAGATTCCAGAATCAATCCTCAGTTATGTTCCCAGGCTACAGGGTTCCAGAGTAAAACCTCAGTCATGTTCCCAGTCCACAGGGTTCCAGAACCGAGGCTCAGTCAGGTTCCCGGGGCACAGTATTCCACAATCTAAACAGATGTCATGTTCCCAGGCCTCAGGGTATCAGAATCCACCGATGTCATGTTCCCAGGCCACAGGGTTCCAGAATCAATCCTCAGTTATGTTCCCAGGCTACAGGGTTCCAGAATAAAACCTCAGTCATGTTCCCAGTCCACAGGGTTCCAGAACCAAGGCTCAGTCAGGTTCCCGGGGCACAGTATTCCACAATCTAAATAGATGTCATGTTCCCAGGCCACAGTGTTCCAGAATCACGCCTCAGTCATGTTCCCTAACCACAGGGATCCAGAATCAAACTTCAGTCATGTTGCCAGGCCATAGGGTACCACCTTCAAACCTCAGTCATATTCCCAGGCCACAGGTTTCCAGAATCAAACCGATTTCATGTTCCCAGGTAACACGGTACCGGAATCCAAACCGATGTCATGTTCCCAGGCCACAGGATTCCACACTCTAACATCAGTTATCTTCCCAGGCCAATGGTTTCCAGAATCAAACCTCAGTCATATTCCCAGGCCACATGGTTCCAGAATCAAACCTCAGTTGTGTTCCCAGGACACAGGGTTCCAGAATAAAACCTCAGTCATGTTCCCTGGACACAGGTTTCAGAAATAAAATCCCAGTCATGTTCCCAGGCCACAGGGTTCCACAATTAAACCTCAGTCATATTCCCAGGCCAGAGGGTTCCACAATCAAACCTCAGTTCTGTTGCCAGACCACGGTTCCACCATCAAGCCTCAGTCATGTTCCCAGGGAACAGGCTTCCAGAAACAAACCTCAGTCATGTTCCCAAGGCACAGGGTTCCGGAATCAAACCTCAGTCTTGTTCCCAGGACACAGGTTGCCAGAATCAACCCGATATCATGTTCCCTAGCCACAGTCTTCCAGAATCAAACCTCAGTCCTGTTGCCAGGCCACAGGTTTCCACCATCAAACCTCAGGCATGTTCCCAGGCCACAGGGTTCCAGATTCCACCGATGTCATGTTCCCAGGCCACAGGATTCCACACTCTAACATCAGTCATCTTCCCAGGCCAATGGTTTCCAGAATCAAACCTCAGTCATATTCCCAGGCCACATGGTTCCAGAATAAAACCTCAGTCATGTTCCCTGGACACAGGTTTCAGAAATAAACTCCCAGTCATGTTCCCAGGCCACAGGGTTCCACAATTAAACCTCAGTCATATTCCCAGGCCAGAGGGTTCCACAATCAAACCTCTGTCCTGTTGCTAGGCCACGGTTCCACCATCAAGCCTCAGTCATGTTCCCAGGAAAGACTGTTCCACAATCAAACCTAAGTCATCTTGCCAAGCCACAGGGTTCCACCATCAAGCCTCACTCATGTTGCCAGGCCACAGGGTTCCACCATCAAGCCTCACTCATGTTCCCAAGCCTGAGGGTTCCACTATCAAACCTCAATCATGTTGCCAGGCCACAGGTTTCAACCAACAAACCTCAGTCATGTTCCCAGTAAACAGGGCTCCAGAATCAAACCAATGTCAAGTTCCCACGCCACGGGGTTCCAGTATCAGGCCTCAGTCATGTTCCCCGTGCACAGGGTGCCACAATCAAACTCAGTCATGTTGCCAGTCCACAGGTTTCTGCCATCACACCTCAGTCAAGTTGCCAGGCCACAGGGTTCCAGAATCAAGCCTCAGTCATTTTGCCAGGCCATAGTGTTCCACCATCAAACCTCAGTCATGATCCCAAGCCACATGTTTCCACAATGAAACCTCAGTCATTTTCCCAGGCCAAAGGTTTCCAGAATCAAACCTCAGTCATATTCCCAGGACACATGGTTCCAGAATCAAACCTGAGTCATGTTCGCAGGCCACAGGTTTCAGCAATCAAACCTCAGTCATGTTCCCAGGACACAGGTGTCCAGAATCAAACCTCAGTCATGTTCCCAGGGAACAGGTTTCCAGAAACAAACCTCAGTCATGTTCCCAAGGCACAGGGTTCCAGAATCAAACCTCAGTCTTGTTCCCAGGACACAGGTTTCCAGAATCAACCCGATATCATGTTCCCTAGATACAGTCTTCCAGAATCAAACCTCAGTCATGTTGCCAGGCCACAGGTTTCCACCATCAAACCTCAGGCATGTTCCCAAGCCACAGGGTTCCAGAATCAAACCGTTCTCATGTTCCCAGGCCACAGGGTTCCAGAATCCACCGTTGTCATTTTCCCAGGCCACAAGATTCCAGAATCAATCCTCAGTTATGTTCCCAGGCTACAGGGTTCCAGAATAAAACCTCAGTCATGTTCCCAGTCCACAGGGTTCCAGAACCGAGGCTCAGTCAGGTTCCCGGGGCACAGTATTCCACAATCTAAACAGATGTCATGTTCCCAGGCCTCAGGGTTCCAGAATCCACCGATGTCATGTTCCCAGGCCACAGGGTTCCAGAATCAATCCTCAGTTATGTTCCCAGGCTACAGGGTTCCAGAATAAAACCTCAGTCATGTTCCCAGTCCACAGGGTTCCAGAACCAAGGCTCAGTCAGGTTCCCGGGGCACAGTATTCCACAATCTAAATAGATGTCATGTTCCCAGGCCACAGTGTTCCAGAATCACGCCTCAGTCATGTTCCCAGGCCACAGGGATCCAGAATCAAACTTCAGTCATGTTGCCAGGCCATAGGGTACCACCATCAAACCTCAGTCATATTCCCAGGCCACAGGTTTCCAGAATCAAACCGATTTCATGTTCCCAGGCAACAGGGTACCGGAATCCAAACCGATGTCATGTTCCCAGGCCACAGGATTCCACACTCTAACATCAGTCATCTTCCCAGGCCAATGGTTTCCAGTATCAAACCTCAGTCATATTCCCAGGCCACATGGTTCCAGAATCAAACCTCAGTTGTGTTCCCAGGACACAGGGTTCCAGAATAAAACCTCAGTCATGTTCCCTGGACACAGGTTTCAGAAATAAAATCCCAGTCATGTTCCCAGGCCACAGGGTTCCACAATTAAACCTCAGTCATATTCCCAGGCCAGAGGGTTCCACAATCAAACCTCAGTTCTGTTGCCAGACCACGGTTTTACCATCAAGCCTCAGTCATGTTCCCAGGGAACAGGCTTCCAGAAACAAACCTCAGTCATGTTCCCAAGGCACAGGGTTCCGGAATCAAACCTCAGTCTTGTTCCCAGGACACAGGTTGCCAGAATCAACCCGATATCATGTTCCCTAGCCACAGTCTTCCAGAATCAAACCTCAGTCATGTTGCCAGGCCACAGGTTTCCACCATCAAACCTCAGGCATGTTCCCAGGCCACAGGGTTCCAGAATCAAACCGTTCTCATGTTCCCAGGCCACAGGGTTCCAGAATCCACCGTTGTCATTTTCCCAGGCCACAAGATTCCAGAATCAATCCTCAGTTATGTTCCCAGGCTACAGGGTTCCAGAATAAAACCTCAGTCATGTTCCCAGTCCACAGGGTTCCAGAACCGAGGCTCAGTCAGGTTCCCGGGGCACAGTATTCCACAATCTAAACAGATGTCATGTTCCCAGGCCTCAGGGTTCCAGAATCCACCGATGTCATGTTCCCAGGCCACAGGGTTCCAGAATCAATCCTCAGTTATGTTCCCAGGCTACAGGGTTCCAGAATAAAACCTCAGTCATGTTCCCAGTCCACAGGGTTCCAGAACCAAGGCTCAGTCAGGTTCCCGGGGCACAGTATTCCACAATCTAAATAGATGTCATGTTCCCAGGCCACAGTGTTCCAGAATCACGCCTCAGTCATGTTCCCAGGCCACAGGGATCCAGAATCAAACTTCAGTCATGTTGCCAGGCCATAGGGTACCACCATCAAACCTCAGTCATATTCCCAGGCCACAGGTTTCCAGAATCAAACCGATTTCATGTTCCCAGGCAACAGGGTACCGGAATCCAAACCGATGTCATGTTCCCAGGCCACAGGATTCCACACTCTAACATCAGTCATCTTCCCAGGCCAATGGTTTCCAGAATCAAACCTCAGTCATATTCCCAGGCTACATGGTTCCAGAATCAAACCTCAGTTGTGTTCCCAGGACACAGGGTTCCAGAATAAAACCTCAGTCATGTTCCCTGGACACAGGTTTCAGAAATAAAATCCCAGTCATGTTCCCAGGCCACAGGGTTCCACAATTAAACCTCAGTCATATTCCCAGGCCAGAGGGTTCCACAATCAAACCTCAGTTCTGTTGCCAGACCACGGTTCCACCATCAAGCCTCAGTCATGTTCCCAGGGAACAGGCTTCCAGAAACAAACCTCAGTCATGTTCCCAAGGCACAGGGTTCCAGAATCAAACCTCAGTCTTGTTCCCAGGACACAGGTTGCCAGAATCAACCCGATATCATGTTCCCTATCCTCAGTCTTCCAGAATCAAACCTCAGTCCTGTTGCCAGGCCACAGGTTTCCACCATCAAACCTCAGGCATGTTCCCAGGCCACAGGGTTCCAGAATCCACCGATGTCATGTTCCCAGGCCACAGGATTCCACACTCTAACATCAGTCATCTTCCCAGGCCAATGGTTTCCAGAATCAAACCTCAGTCATATTCCCAGGCCACATGGTTCCAGAATAAAACCTCAGTCATGTTCCCTGGACACAGGTTTCAGAAATAAACTCCCAGTCATGTTCCCAGGCCACAGGGTTCCACAATTAAACCTCAGTCATATTCCCAGGCCAGAGGGTTCCACAATCAAACCTCTGTCCTGTTGCTAGGCCACGGTTCCACCATCAAGCCTCAGTCATGTTCCCAGGAAAGACTGTTCCACAATCAAACCTAAGTCATCTTGCCAAGCCACAGGGTTCCACCATCAAGCCTCACTCATGTTGCCAGGCCACAGGGTTCCACCATCAAGCCTCACTCATGTTCCCAAGCCTGAGGGTTCCACTATCAAACCTCAATCATGTTGCCAGGCCACAGGTTTCAACCATCAAACCTCAGTCATGTTCCCAGTAAACAGGGCTCCAGAATCAAACCAATGTCAAGTTCCCACGCCACGGAGTTCCAGTATCAGGCCTCAGTCATGTTCCCCGTGCACAGGGTGCCACAATCAAGCTCAATCATGTTGCCAGTCCACAGGTTTCTGCCATCACACCTCAGTCAAGTTGCCAGGCCACAGGGTTCCAGAATCAAGCCTCAGTCATTTTGCCAGGCCATAGTGTTCCACCATCAAACCTCAGTCATGATCCCAAGCCACATGTTTCCACGATGAAACCTCAGTCATTTTCCCAGGCCAAAGGTTTCCAGAATCAAACCTCAGTCATATTCCCAGGACACATGGTTCCAGAATCAAACCTGAGTCATGTTCGCAGGCCACAGGTTTCAGCAATCAAACCTCAGTCATGTTCCCAGGACACAGGTTGCCAGAATCAACCCGATATCATGTTCCCTAGCCACAGTCTTCCAGAATCAAACCTCAGTCATGTTGCCAGGCCACAGGTTTCCACCATCAAACCTCAGGCATGTTCCCAGGCCACAGGGTTCCAGAATCAAACCGTTCTCATGTTCCCAGGCCTCAGGGTTCCAGAATCCACCGTTGTCATTTTCCCAGGCCACAAGATTCCAGAATCAATCCTCAGTTATGTTCCCAGGCTACAGGGTTCCAGAATAAAACCTCAGTCATGTTCCCAGTCCACAGGGTTCCAGAACCGAGGCTCAGTCAGGTTCCCGGGGCACAGTATTCCACAATCTAAACAGATGTCATGTTCCCAGGCCTCAGGGTTCCAGAATCCACCGATGTCATGTTCCCAGGCCACAGGGTTCCAGAATCAATCCTCAGTTATGTTCCCAGGCTACAGGGTTCCAGAATAAAACCTCAGTCATGTTCCCAGTCCACAGGGTTCCAGAACCAAGGCTCAGTCAGGTTCCCGGGGCACAGTATTCCACAATCTAAATAGATGTCATGTTCCCAGGCCACAGTGTTCCAGAATCACGCCTCAGTCATGTTCCCAGGCCACAGGGATCCAGAATCAAACTTCAGTCATGTTGCCAGGCCATAGGGTACCACCATCAAACCTCAGTCATATTCCCAGGCCACAGGTTTCCAGAATCAAACCGATTTCATGTTCCCAGGCAACAGGGTACCGGAATCCAAACCGATGTCATGTTCCCAGGCCACAGGATTCCACACTCTAACATCAGTCATCTTCCCAGGCCAATGGTTTCCAGAATCAAACCTCAGTCATATTCCCAGGCTACATGGTTCCAGAATCAAACCTCAGTTGTGTTCCCAGGACACAGGGTTCCAGAATAAAACCTCAGTCATGTTCCCTGGACACAGGTTTCAGAAATAAAATCCCAGTCATGTTCCCAGGCCACAGGGTTCCACAATTAAACCTCAGTCATATTCCCAGGCCAGAGGGTTCCACAATCAAACCTCAGTTCTGTTGCCAGACCACGGTTCCACCATCAAGCCTCAGTCATGTTCCCAGGGAACAGGCTTCCAGAAACAAACCTCAGTCATGTTCCCAAGGCACAGGGTTCCAGAATCAAACCTCAGTCTTGTTCCCAGGACACAGGTTGCCAGAATCAACCCGATATCATGTTCCCTATCCTCAGTCTTCCAGAATCAAACCTCAGTCCTGTTGCCAGGCCACAGGTTTCCACCATCAAACCTCAGGCATGTTCCCAGGCCACAGGGTTCCAGAATCCACCGATGTCATGTTCCCAGGCCACAGGATTCCACACTCTAACATCAGTCATCTTCCCAGGCCAATGGTTTCCAGAATCAAACCTCAGTCATATTCCCAGGCCACATGGTTCCAGAATAAAACCTCAGTCATGTTCCCTGGACACAGGTTTCAGAAATAAACTCCCAGTCATGTTCCCAGGCCACAGGGTTCCACAATTAAACCTCAGTCATATTCCCAGGCCAGAGGGTTCCACAATCAAACCTCTGTCCTGTTGCTAGGCCACGGTTCCACCATCAAGCCTCAGTCATGTTCCCAGGAAAGACTGTTCCACAATCAAACCTAAGTCATCTTGCCAAGCCACAGGGTTCCACCATCAAGCCTCACTCATGTTGCCAGGCCACAGGGTTCCACCATCAAGCCTCACTCATGTTCCCAAGCCTGAGGGTTCCACTATCAAACCTCAATCATGTTGCCAGGCCACAGGTTTCAACCATCAAACCTCAGTCATGTTCCCAGTAAACAGGGCTCCAGAATCAAACCAATGTCAAGTTCCCACGCCACGGAGTTCCAGTATCAGGCCTCAGTCATGTTCCCCGTGCACAGGGTGCCACAATCAAGCTCAATCATGTTGCCAGTCCACAGGTTTCTGCCATCACACCTCAGTCAAGTTGCCAGGCCACAGGGTTCCAGAATCAAGCTTGAGTCATTTTGCCAGGCCATAGTGTTCCACCATCAAACCTCAGTCATGATCCCAAGCCACATGTTTCCACGATGAAACCTCAGTCATTTTCCCAGGCCAAAGGTTTCCAGAATCAAACCTCAGTCATATTCCCAGGACACATGGTTCCAGAATCAAACCTGAGTCATGTTCGCAGGCCACAGGTTTCAGCAATCAAACCTCAGTCATGTTCCCAGGACACAGGTGTCCAGAATCAAACCTCAGTCATGTTCCCAGGGAACAGGTTTCCAGAAACAAACCTCAGTCATGTTCCCAAGGCACAGGGTTCCAGAATCAAACCTCAGTCTTGTTCCCAGGACACAGGTTGCCAGAATCAACCCGATATCATGTTCCCTAGCCACAGTCTTCCAGAATCAAACCTCAGTCATGTTGCCAGGCCACAGGTTTCCACCATCAAACCTCAGGCATGTTCCCAGGCCACAGGGTTCCAGAATCAAACCGTTCTCATGTTCCCAGGCCTCAGGGTTCCAGAATCCACCGTTGTCATTTTCCCAGGCCACAAGATTCCAGAATCAATCCTCAGTTATGTTCCCAGGCTACAGGGTTCCAGAATAAAACCTCAGTCATGTTCCCAGTCCACAGGGTTCCAGAACCGAGGCTCAGTCAGGTTCCCGGGGCACAGTATTCCACAATCTAAACAGATGTCATGTTCCCAGGCCTCAGGGTTCCAGAATCCACCGATGTCATGTTCCCAGGCCACAGGGTTCCAGAATCAATCCTCAGTTATGTTCCCAGGCTACAGGGTTCCAGAATAAAACCTCAGTCATGTTCCCAGTCCACAGGGTTCCAGAACCAAGGCTCAGTCAGGTTCCCGGGGCACAGTATTCCACAATCTAAATAGATGTCATGTTCCCAGGCCACAGTGTTCCAGAATCACGCCTCAGTCATGTTCCCAGGCCACAGGGATCCAGAATCAAACTTCAGTCATGTTGCCAGGCCATAGGGTACCACCATCAAACCTCAGTCATATTCCCAGGCCACAGGTTTCCAGAATCAAACCGATTTCATGTTCCCAGGCAACAGGGTACCGGAATCCAAACCGATGTCATGTTCCCAGGCCACAGGATTCCACACTCTAACATCAGTCATCTTCCCAGGCCAATGGTTTCCAGAATCAAACCTCAGTCATATTCCCAGGCTACATGGTTCCAGAATCAAACCTCAGTTGTGTTCCCAGGACACAGGGTTCCAGAATAAAACCTCAGTCATGTTCCCTGGACACAGGTTTCAGAAATAAAATCCCAGTCATGTTCCCAGGCCACAGGGTTCCACAATTAAACCTCAGTCATATTCCCAGGCCAGAGGGTTCCACAATCAAACCTCAGTTCTGTTGCCAGACCACGGTTCCACCATCAAGCCTCAGTCATGTTCCCAGGGAACAGGCTTCCAGAAACAAACCTCAGTCATGTTCCCAAGGCACAGGGTTCCAGAATCAAACCTCAGTCTTGTTCCCAGGACACAGGTTGCCAGAATCAACCCGATATCATGTTCCCTATCCTCAGTCTTCCAGAATCAAACCTCAGTCCTGTTGCCAGGCCACAGGTTTCCACCATCAAACCTCAGGCATGTTCCCAGGCCACAGGGTTCCAGAATCCACCGATGTCATGTTCCCAGGCCACAGGATTCCACACTCTAACATCAGTCATCTTCCCAGGCCAATGGTTTCCAGAATCAAACCTCAGTCATATTCCCAGGCCACATGGTTCCAGAATAAAACCTCAGTCATGTTCCCTGGACACAGGTTTCAGAAATAAACTCCCAGTCATGTTCCCAGGCCACAGGGTTCCACAATTAAACCTCAGTCATATTCCCAGGCCAGAGGGTTCCACAATCAAACCTCTGTCCTGTTGCTAGGCCACGGTTCCACCATCAAGCCTCAGTCATGTTCCCAGGAAAGACTGTTCCACAATCAAACCTAAGTCATCTTGCCAAGCCACAGGGTTCCACCATCAAGCCTCACTCATGTTGCCAGGCCACAGGGTTCCACCATCAAGCCTCACTCATGTTCCCAAGCCTGAGGGTTCCACTATCAAACCTCAATCATGTTGCCAGGCCACAGGTTTCAACCATCAAACCTCAGTCATGTTCCCAGTAAACAGGGCTCCAGAATCAAACCAATGTCAAGTTCCCACGCCACGGAGTTCCAGTATCAGGCCTCAGTCATGTTCCCCGTGCACAGGGTGCCACAATCAAGCTCAATCATGTTGCCAGTCCACAGGTTTCTGCCATCACACCTCAGTCAAGTTGCCAGGCCACAGGGTTCCAGAATCAAGCCTCAGTCATTTTGCCAGGCCATAGTGTTCCACCATCAAACCTCAGTCATGATCCCAAGCCACATGTTTCCACGATGAAACCTCAGTCATTTTCCCAGGCCAAAGGTTTCCAGAATCAAACCTCAGTCATATTCCCAGGACACATGGTTCCAGAATCAAACCTGAGTCATGTTCGCAGGCCACAGGTTTCAGCAATCAAACCTCAGTCATGTTCCCAGGACACAGGTTGCCAGAATCAACCCGATATCATGTTCCCTAGCCACAGTCTTCCAGAATCAAACCTCAGTCATGTTGCCAGGCCACAGGTTTCCACCATCAAACCTCAGGCATGTTCCCAGGCCACAGGGTTCCAGAATCAAACCGTTCTCATGTTCCCAGGCCTCAGGGTTCCAGAATCCACCGTTGTCATTTTCCCAGGCCACAAGATTCCAGAATCAATCCTCAGTTATGTTCCCAGGCTACAGGGTTCCAGAATAAAACCTCAGTCATGTTCCCAGTCCACAGGGTTCCAGAACCGAGGCTCAGTCAGGTTCCCGGGGCACAGTATTCCACAATCTAAACAGATGTCATGTTCCCAGGCCTCAGGGTATCAGAATCCACCGATGTCATGTTCCCAGGCCACAGGGTTCCAGAATCAATCCTCAGTTATGTTCCCAGGCTACAGGGTTCCAGAATAAAACCTCAGTCATGTTCCCAGTCCACAGGGTTCCAGAACCAAGGCTCAGTCAGGTTCCCGGGGCACAGTATTCCACAATCTAAATAGATGTCATGTTCCCAGGCCACAGTGTTCCAGAATCACGCCTCAGTCATGTTCCCAGGCCACAGGGATCCAGAATCAAACTTCAGTCATGTTGCCAGGCCATAGGGTACCACCATCAAACCTCAGTCATATTCCCAGGCCACAGGTTTCCAGAATCAAACCGATTTCATGTTCCCAGGCAACAGGGTACCGGAATCCAAACCGATGTCATGTTCCCAGGCCACAGGATTCCACACTCTAACATCAGTCATCTTCCCAGGCCAATGGTTTCCAGAATCAAACCTCAGTCATATTCCCAGGCTACATGGTTCCAGAATCAAACCTCAGTTGTGTTCCCAGGACACAGGGTTCCAGAATAAAACCTCAGTCATGTTCCCTGGACACAGGTTTCAGAAATAAAATCCCAGTCATGTTCCCAGGCCACAGGGTTCCACAATTAAACCTCAGTCATATTCCCAGGCCAGAGGGTTCCACAATCAAACCTCAGTTCTGTTGCCAGACCACGGTTCCACCATCAAGCCTCAGTCATGTTCCCAGGGAACAGGCTTCCAGAAACAAACCTCAGTCATGTTCCCAAGGCACAGGGTTCCAGAATCAAACCTCAGTCTTGTTCCCAGGACACAGGTTGCCAGAATCAACCCGATATCATGTTCCCTATCCTCAGTCTTCCAGAATCAAACCTCAGTCCTGTTGCCAGGCCACAGGTTTCCACCATCAAACCTCAGGCATGTTCCCAGGCCACAGGGTTCCAGAATCCACCGATGTCAT
The DNA here is from genome assembly GCF_965194825.1 of Balaenoptera physalus. Lineage (NCBI taxonomy): Eukaryota > Metazoa > Chordata > Mammalia > Artiodactyla > Balaenopteridae > Balaenoptera > Balaenoptera physalus. The sequence goes on from NW_028126464.1 coordinate 2,089,042, forward strand.
GTTCCCAGGCCACAGGATTCCACACTCTAACATCAGTCATCTTCCCAGGCCAATGGTTTCCAGAATCAAACCTCAGTCATATTCCCAGGCCACATGGTTCCAGAATAAAACCTCAGTCATGTTCCCTGGACACAGGTTTCAGAAATAAACTCCCAGTCATGTTCCCAGGCCACAGGGTTCCACAATTAAACCTCAGTCATATTCCCAGGCCAGAGGGTTCCACAATCAAACCTCTGTCCTGTTGCTAGGCCACGGTTCCACCATCAAGCCTCAGTCATGTTCCCAGGAAAGACTGTTCCACAATCAAACCTAAGTCATCTTGCCAAGCCACAGGGTTCCACCATCAAGCCTCACTCATGTTGCCAGGCCACAGGGTTCCACCATCAAGCCTCACTCATGTTCCCAAGCCTGAGGGTTCCACTATCAAACCTCAATCATGTTGCCAGGCCACAGGTTTCAACCATCAAACCTCAGTCATGTTCCCAGTAAACAGGGCTCCAGAATCAAACCAATGTCAAGTTCCCACGCCACGGAGTTCCAGTATCAGGCCTCAGTCATGTTCCCCGTGCACAGGGTGCCACAATCAAGCTCAATCATGTTGCCAGTCCACAGGTTTCTGCCATCACACCTCAGTCAAGTTGCCAGGCCACAGGGTTCCAGAATCAAGCTTGAGTCATTTTGCCAGGCCATAGTGTTCCACCATCAAACCTCAGTCATGATCCCAAGCCACATGTTTCCACGATGAAACCTCAGTCATTTTCCCAGGCCAAAGGTTTCCAGAATCAAACCTCAGTCATATTCCCAGGACACATGGTTCCAGAATCAAACCTGAGTCATGTTCGCAGGCCACAGGTTTCAGCAATCAAACCTCAGTCATGTTCCCAGGACACAGGTGTCCAGAATCAAACCTCAGTCATGTTCCCAGGGAACAGGTTTCCAGAAACAAACCTCAGTCATGTTCCCAAGGCACAGGGTTCCAGAATCAAACCTCAGTCTTGTTCCCAGGACACAGGTTGCCAGAATCAACCCGATATCATGTTCCCTAGCCACAGTCTTCCAGAATCAAACCTCAGTCATGTTGCCAGGCCACAGGTTTCCACCATCAAACCTCAGGCATGTTCCCAGGCCACAGGGTTCCAGAATCAAACCGTTCTCATGTTCCCAGGCCTCAGGGTTCCAGAATCCACCGTTGTCATTTTCCCAGGCCACAAGATTCCAGAATCAATCCTCAGTTATGTTCCCAGGCTACAGGGTTCCAGAATAAAACCTCAGTCATGTTCCCAGTCCACAGGGTTCCAGAACCGAGGCTCAGTCAGGTTCCCGGGGCACAGTATTCCACAATCTAAACAGATGTCATGTTCCCAGGCCTCAGGGTTCCAGAATCCACCGATGTCATGTTCCCAGGCCACAGGGTTCCAGAATCAATCCTCAGTTATGTTCCCAGGCTACAGGGTTCCAGAATAAAACCTCAGTCATGTTCCCAGTCCACAGGGTTCCAGAACCAAGGCTCAGTCAGGTTCCCGGGGCACAGTATTCCACAATCTAAATAGATGTCATGTTCCCAGGCCACAGTGTTCCAGAATCACGCCTCAGTCATGTTCCCAGGCCACAGGGATCCAGAATCAAACTTCAGTCATGTTGCCAGGCCATAGGGTACCACCATCAAACCTCAGTCATATTCCCAGGCCACAGGTTTCCAGAATCAAACCGATTTCATGTTCCCAGGCAACAGGGTACCGGAATCCAAACCGATGTCATGTTCCCAGGCCACAGGATTCCACACTCTAACATCAGTCATCTTCCCAGGCCAATGGTTTCCAGAATCAAACCTCAGTCATATTCCCAGGCTACATGGTTCCAGAATCAAACCTCAGTTGTGTTCCCAGGACACAGGGTTCCAGAATAAAACCTCAGTCATGTTCCCTGGACACAGGTTTCAGAAATAAAATCCCAGTCATGTTCCCAGGCCACAGGGTTCCACAATTAAACCTCAGTCATATTCCCAGGCCAGAGGGTTCCACAATCAAACCTCAGTTCTGTTGCCAGACCACGGTTCCACCATCAAGCCTCAGTCATGTTCCCAGGGAACAGGCTTCCAGAAACAAACCTCAGTCATGTTCCCAAGGCACAGGGTTCCAGAATCAAACCTCAGTCTTGTTCCCAGGACACAGGTTGCCAGAATCAACCCGATATCATGTTCCCTATCCTCAGTCTTCCAGAATCAAACCTCAGTCCTGTTGCCAGGCCACAGGTTTCCACCATCAAACCTCAGGCATGTTCCCAGGCCACAGGGTTCCAGAATCCACCGATGTCATGTTCCCAGGCCACAGGATTCCACACTCTAACATCAGTCATCTTCCCAGGCCAATGGTTTCCAGAATCAAACCTCAGTCATATTCCCAGGCCACATGGTTCCAGAATAAAACCTCAGTCATGTTCCCTGGACACAGGTTTCAGAAATAAACTCCCAGTCATGTTCCCAGGCCACAGGGTTCCACAATTAAACCTCAGTCATATTCCCAGGCCAGAGGGTTCCACAATCAAACCTCTGTCCTGTTGCTAGGCCACGGTTCCACCATCAAGCCTCAGTCATGTTCCCAGGAAAGACTGTTCCACAATCAAACCTAAGTCATCTTGCCAAGCCACAGGGTTCCACCATCAAGCCTCACTCATGTTGCCAGGCCACAGGGTTCCACCATCAAGCCTCACTCATGTTCCCAAGCCTGAGGGTTCCACTATCAAACCTCAATCATGTTGCCAGGCCACAGGTTTCAACCATCAAACCTCAGTCATGTTCCCAGTAAACAGGGCTCCAGAATCAAACCAATGTCAAGTTCCCACGCCACGGAGTTCCAGTATCAGGCCTCAGTCATGTTCCCCGTGCACAGGGTGCCACAATCAAGCTCAATCATGTTGCCAGTCCACAGGTTTCTGCCATCACACCTCAGTCAAGTTGCCAGGCCACAGGGTTCCAGAATCAAGCCTCAGTCATTTTGCCAGGCCATAGTGTTCCACCATCAAACCTCAGTCATGATCCCAAGCCACATGTTTCCACGATGAAACCTCAGTCATTTTCCCAGGCCAAAGGTTTCCAGAATCAAACCTCAGTCATATTCCCAGGACACATGGTTCCAGAATCAAACCTGAGTCATGTTCACAGGCCACAGGTTTCAGCAATCAAACCTCAGTCATGTTCCCAGGACACAGGTGTCCAGAATCAAACCTCAGTCATGTTCCCAGGGAACAGGTTTCCAGAAACAAACCTCAGTCATGTTCCCAAGGCACAGGGTTCCAGAATCAAACCTCAGTCTTGTTCCCAGGACACAGGTTGCCAGAATCAACCCGATATCATGTTCCCTAGCCACAGTCTTCCAGAATCAAACCTCAGTCATGTTGCCAGGCCACAGGTTTCCACCATCAAACCTCAGGCATGTTCCCAGGCCACAGGGTTCCAGAATCAAACCGTTCTCATGTTCCCAGGCCTCAGGGTTCCAGAATCCACCGTTGTCATTTTCCCAGGCCACAAGATTCCAGAATCAATCCTCAGTTATGTTCCCAGGCTACAGGGTTCCAGAATAAAACCTCAGTCATGTTCCCAGTCCACAGGGTTCCAGAACCGAGGCTCAGTCAGGTTCCCGGGGCACAGTATTCCACAATCTAAACAGATGTCATGTTCCCAGGCCTCAGGGTTCCAGAATCCACCGATGTCATGTTCCCAGGCCACAGGGTTCCAGAATCAATCCTCAGTTATGTTCCCAGGCTACAGGGTTCCAGAATAAAACCTCAGTCATGTTCCCAGTCCACAGGGTTCCAGAACCAAGGCTCAGTCAGGTTCCCGGGGCACAGTATTCCACAATCTAAATAGATGTCATGTTCCCAGGCCACAGTGTTCCAGAATCACGCCTCAGTCATGTTCCCAGGCCACAGGGATCCAGAATCAAACTTCAGTCATGTTGCCAGGCCATAGGGTACCACCATCAAACCTCAGTCATATTCCCAGGCCACAGCGTTCCAGAATCAAACCGATTTCATGTTCCCAGGCCACAGGGTTCCAGAATCACGCCTCAGTCATGTTCCCAGGCCACAGGGATCCAGAATCAAACCGATTTCATGTTCCCAGGCATCAGGGTACCGGAATCCAAACCGATGTCATGTTCCCAGGCCACAGGATTCCACACTCTAACATCAGTCATCTTCCCAGGCCAATGGTTTCCAGAATCAAACCTCAGTCATATTCCCAGGACACATGGTTCCAGAATCAAACCTGAGTCATGTTCGCAGGCCACAGGTTTCAGCAATCAAACCTCAGTCATGTTCCCAGGACACAGGTGTGCAGAATCAAACCTCAGTCATGTTCCCAGGGAACAGGTTTCCAGAAACAAACCTCAGTCATGTTCCCAAGGCACAGGGTTCCAGAATCAAACCTCAGTCTTGTTCCCAGGACACAGGTTGCCAGAATCAACCCGATATCATGTTCCCTAGCCACAGTCTTCCAGAATCAAACCTCAGTCATGTTGCCAGGCCACAGGTTTCCACCATCAAACCTCAGGCATGTTCCCAGGCCACAGGGTTCCAGAATCAAACCGTTCTCATGTTCCCAGGCCTCAGGGTTCCAGAATCCACCGTTGTCATTTTCCCAGGCCACAAGATTCCAGAATCAATCCTCAGTTATGTTCCCAGGCTACAGGGTTCCAGAATAAAACCTCAGTCATGTTCCCAGTCCACAGGGTTCCAGAATCGAGGCTCAGTCAGGTTCCCGGGGCACAGTATTCCACAATCTAAACAGATGTCATGTTCCCAGGCCTCAGGGTTCCAGAATCCACCGATGTCATGTTCCCAGGCCACAGGGTTCCAGAATCAATCCTCAGTTATGTTCCCAGGCTACAGGGTTACAGAATAAAACCTCAGTCATGTTCCCAGTCCACAGGGTTCCAGAACCAAGGCTCAGTCAGGTTCCCGGGGCACAGTATTCCACAATCTAAATAGATGTCATGTTCCCAGGCCACAGTGTTCCAGAATCACGCCTCAGTCATGTTCCCAGGCCACAGGGTTCCAGAATCAAACCGATTTCATGTTCCCAGGCAACAGGGTACCGGAATCCAAACTGATGTCATGTTCCCAGGCCACAGGATTCCACACTCTAACATCAGTCATCTTCCCAGGCCAATGGTTTCCAGAATCAAACCTCAGTCATATTCCCAGGCCACATGGTTCCAGAATCAAACCTCAGTTGTGTTCCCAGGACACAGGGTTCCAGAATAAAACCTCAGTCATGTTCCCTGGACACAGGTTTCAGAAATAAAATCCCAGTCATGTTCCCAGGCCACAGGGTTCCACAATTAAACCTCAGTCATATTCCCAGGCCAGAGGGTTCCACAATCAAACCTCAGTTCTGTTGCCAGACCACGGTTCCACCATCAAGCCTCAGTCATGTTCCCAGGGAACAGGCTTCCAGAAATAAACCTCAGTCATGTTCCCAAGGCACAGGGTTCCAGAATCAAACCTCAGTCTTGTTCCCAGGACACAGGTTGCCAGAATCAACCCGATATCATGTTCCCTAGCCTCAGTCTTCCAGAATCAAACCTCAGTCCTGTTGCCAGGCCACAGGTTTTCACCATCAAATCTCAGGCATGTTCCCAGGCCACAGGGTTCCGGAATCCACCGATGTCATGTTCCCAGGCCACAGGATTCCACACTCTAACATCAGTCATCTTCCCAGGCCAATGGTTTCCAGAATCAAACCTCAGTCATATTCCCAGGCCACATGGTTCCAGAATAAAACCTCAGTCATGTTCCCTGGACACAGGTTTTAGAAATAAACTCCCAGTCATGTTCCCAGGCCACAGGGTTCCACAATGAAACCTCAGTCATATTCCCAGGCCAGAGGGTTCCACAATCAAACCTCTGTCCTGTTGCTAGGCCACGGTTCCACCATCAAGCCTCAGTCATGTTCCCAGGAAAGACTGTTCCACAATCAAACCTAAGTCATCTTGCCAAGCCACAGGGTTCCACCATCAAGCCTCACTCATGTTGCCAGGCCACAGGGTTCCACCATCAAGCCTCACTCATGTTCCCAAGCCTGAGGGTTCCACTATCAAACCTCACTCATGTTGCCAGGACACAGGTTTCAACCATCAAACCTCAGTCATGTTCCCAGTAAACAGGGCTCCAGAATCAAACCAATGTCAAGTTCCCACGCCACGGGGTTCCAGTATCAGGCCTCAGTCATGTTCCCCGTGCACAGGGTGCCACAATCAAACTCAGTCATGTTGCCAGTCCACAGGTTTCTGCCATCACACCTCAGTCAAGTTGCCAGGCCACAGGGTTCCAGAATCAAGCCTCAGTCATTTTGCCAGGCCATAGTGTTCCACCATCAAACCTCAGTCATGATCCCAAGCCACATGTTTCCACGATGAAACCTCAGTCATTTTCCCAGGCCAAAGGTTTCCAGAATCAAACCTCAGTCATATTCCCAGGACACATGGTTCCAGAATCAAACCTGAGTCATGTTCGCAGGCCACAGGTTTCAGCAATCAAACCTCAGTCATGTTCCCAGGACACAGGTGTGCAGAATCAAACCTCAGTCATGTTCCCAGGGAACAGGTTTCCAGAAACAAACCTCAGTCATGTTCCCAAGGCACAGGGTTCCAGAATCAAACCTCAGTCTTGTTCCCAGGACACAGGTTGCCAGAATCAACCCGATATCATGTTCCCTAGCCACAGTCTTCCAGAATCAAACCTCAGTCATGTTGCCAGGCCACAGGTTTCCACCATCAAACCTCAGGCATGTTCCCAGGCCACAGGGTTCCAGAATCAAACCGTTCTCATGTTCCCAGGCCTCAGGGTTCCAGAATCCACCGTTGTCATTTTCCCAGGCCACAAGATTCCAGAATCAATCCTCAGTTATGTTCCCAGGCTACAGGGTTCCAGAATAAAACCTCAGTCATGTTCCCAGTCCACAGGGTTCCAGAATCGAGGCTCAGTCAGGTTCCCGGGGCACAGTATTCCACAATCTAAACAGATGTCATGTTCCCAGGCCTCAGGGTTCCAGAATCCACCGATGTCATGTTCCCAGGCCACAGGGTTCCAGAATCAATCCTCAGTTATGTTCCCAGGCTACAGGGTTACAGAATAAAACCTCAGTCATGTTCCCAGTCCACAGGGTTCCAGAACCAAGGCTCAGTCAGGTTCCCGGGGCACAGTATTCCACAATCTAAATAGATGTCATGTTCCCAGGCCACAGTGTTCCAGAATCACGCCTCAGTCATGTTCCCAGGCCACAGGGTTCCAGAATCAAACCGATTTCATGTTCCCAGGCAACAGGGTACCGGAATCCAAACTGATGTCATGTTCCCAGGCCACAGGATTCCACACTCTAACATCAGTCATCTTCCCAGGCCAATGGTTTCCAGAATCAAACCTCAGTCATATTCCCAGGCCACATGGTTCCAGAATCAAACCTCAGTTGTGTTCCCAGGACACAGGGTTCCAGAATAAAACCTCAGTCATGTTCCCTGGACACAGGTTTCAGAAATAAAATCCCAGTCATGTTCCCAGGCCACAGGGTTCCACAATTAAACCTCAGTCATATTCCCAGGCCAGAGGGTTCCACAATCAAACCTCAGTTCTGTTGCCAGACCACGGTTCCACCATCAAGCCTCAGTCATGTTCCCAGGGAACAGGCTTCCAGAAATAAACCTCAGTCATGTTCCCAAGGCACAGGGTTCCAGAATCAAACCTCAGTCTTGTTCCCAGGACACAGGTTGCCAGAATCAACCCGATATCATGTTCCCTAGCCTCAGTCTTCCAGAATCAAACCTCAGTCCTGTTGCCAGGCCACAGGTTTTCACCATCAAATCTCAGGCATGTTCCCAGGCCACAGGGTTCCGGAATCCACCGATGTCATGTTCCCAGGCCACAGGATTCCACACTCTAACATCAGTCATCTTCCCAGGCCAATGGTTTCCAGAATCAAACCTCAGTCATATTCCCAGGCCACATGGTTCCAGAATAAAACCTCAGTCATGTTCCCTGGACACAGGTTTTAGAAATAAACTCCCAGTCATGTTCCCAGGCCACAGGGTTCCACAATGAAACCTCAGTCATATTCCCAGGCCAGAGGGTTCCACAATCAAACCTCTGTCCTGTTGCTAGGCCACGGTTCCACCATCAAGCCTCAGTCATGTTCCCAGGAAAGACTGTTCCACAATCAAACCTAAGTCATCTTGCCAAGCCACAGGGTTCCACCATCAAGCCTCACTCATGTTGCCAGGCCACAGGGTTCCACCATCAAGCCTCACTCATGTTCCCAAGCCTGAGGGTTCCACTATCAAACCTCACTCATGTTGCCAGGACACAGGTTTCAACCATCAAACCTCAGTCATGTTCCCAGTAAACAGGGCTCCAGAATCAAACCAATGTCAAGTTCCCACGCCACGGGGTTCCAGTATCAGGCCTCAGTCATGTTCCCCGTGCACAGGGTGCCACAATCAAACTCAGTCATGTTGCCAGTCCACAGGTTTCTGCCATCACACCTCAGTCAAGTTGCCAGGCCACAGGGTTCCAGAATCAAGCCTCAGTCATTTTGCCAGGCCATAGTGTTCCACCATCAAACCTCAGTCATGATCCCAAGCCACATGTTTCCACGATGAAACCTCAGTCATTTTCCCAGGCCAAAGGTTTCCAGAATCAAACCTCAGTCATATTCCCAGGACACATGGTTCCAGAATCAAACCTGAGTCATGTTCGCAGGCCACAGGTTTCAGCAATCAAACCTCAGTCATGTTCCCAGGACACAGGTGTGCAGAATCAAACCTCAGTCATGTTCCCAGGGAACAGGTTTCCAGAAACAAACCTCAGTCATGTTCCCAAGGCACAGGGTTCCAGAATCAAACCTCAGTCTTGTTCCCAGGACACAGGTTGCCAGAATCAACCCGATATCATGTTCCCTAGCCACAGTCTTCCAGAATCAAACCTCAGTCATGTTGCCAGGCCACAGGTTTCCACCATCAAACCTCAGGCATGTTCCCAGGCCACAGGGTTCCAGAATCAAACCGTTCTCATGTTCCCAGGCCTCAGGGTTCCAGAATCCACCGTTGTCATTTTCCCAGGCCACAAGATTCCAGAATCAATCCTCAGTTATGTTCCCAGGCTACAGGGTTCCAGAATAAAACCTCAGTCATGTTCCCAGTCCACAGGGTTCCAGAATCGAGGCTCAGTCAGGTTCCCGGGGCACAGTATTCCACAATCTAAACAGATGTCATGTTCCCAGGCCTCAGGGTTCCAGAATCCACCGATGTCATGTTCCCAGGCCACAGGGTTCCAGAATCAATCCTCAGTTATGTTCCCAGGCTACAGGGTTCCAGAATAAAACCTCAGTCATGTTCCCAGTCCACAGGTTTCCAGAACCAAGGCTCAGTCAGGTTCCCGGGGCACAGTATTCCACAATCTAAATAGATGTCATGTTCCCAGGCCACAGTGTTCCAGAATCACGCCTCAGTCATGTTCCCAGGCCACAGGGATCCAGAATCAAACTTCAGTCATGTTGCCAGGCCATAGGGTACCACCATCAAACCTCAGTCATATTCCCAGGCCACAGGTTTCCAGAATCAAACCGATTTCATGTTCCCAGGCAACAGGGTACCGGAATCCAAACCGATGTCATGTTCCCAGGCCACAGGATTCCACACTCTAACATCAGTCATCTTCCCAGGCCAATGGTTTCCAGAATCAAACCTCAGTCATATTCCCAGGCCACATGGTTCCAGAATCAAACCTCAGTTGTGTTCCCAGGACACAGGGTTCCAGAATAAAACCTCAGTCATGTTCCCTGGACACAGGTTTCAGAAATAAAATCCCAGTCATGTTCCCAGGCCACAGGGTTCCACAATTAAACCTCAGTCATATTCCCAGGCCAGAGGGTTCCACAATCAAACCTCAGTTCTGTTGCCAGACCACGGTTCCACCATCAAGCCTCAGTCATGTTCCCAGGGAACAGGCTTCCAGAAACAAACCTCAGTCATGTTCCCAAGGCACAGGGTTCCAGAATCAAACCTCAGTCTTGTTCCCAGGACACAGGTTGCCAGAATCAACCCAATATCATGTTCCCTAGCCTCAGTCTTCCAGAATCAAACCTCAGTCCTGTTGCCAGGCCACAGGTTTTCACCATCAAATCTCAGGCATGTTCCCAGGCCACAGGGTTCCAGAATCCACCAATGTCATGTTCCCAGGCCACAGGATTCCACACTCTAACATCAGTCATCTTCCCAGGCCAATGGTTTCCAGAATCAAACCTCAGTCATATTCCCAGGCCACATGGTTCCAGAATAAAACCTCAGTCATGTTCCCTGGACACAGGTTTTAGAAATAAACTCCCAGTCATGTTCCCAGGCCACAGGGTTCCACAATGAAACCTCAGTCATATTCCCAGGCCAGAGGGTTCCACAATCAAACCTCTGTCCTGTTGCTAGGCCACGGTTCCACCATCAAGCCTCAGTCATGTTCCCAGGAAAGACTGTTCCACAATCAAACCTAAGTCATCTTGCCAAGCCACAGGGTTCCACCATCAAGCCTCACTCATGTTGCCAGGCCACAGGGTTCCACCATCAAGCCTCACTCATGTTCCCAAGCCTGAGGGTTCCACTATCAAACCTCACTCATGTTGCCAGGACACAGGTTTCAACCATCAAACCTCAGTCATGTTCCCAGTAAACAGGGCTCCAGAATCAAACCAATGTCAAGTTCCCACGCCACGGGGTTCCAGTATCAGGCCTCAGTCATGTTCCCCGTGCACAGGGTGCCACAATCAAACTCAGTCATGTTGCCAGTCCACAGGTTTCTGCCATCACACCTCAGTCAAGTTGCCAGGCCACAGGGTTCCAGAATCAAGCCTCAGTCATTTTGCCAGGCCATAGTGTTCCACCATCAAACCTCAGTCATGATCCCAAGCCACATGTTTCCACAATGAAACCTCAGTCATTTTCCCAGGCCAAAGGTTTCCAGAATCAAACCTCAGTCATATTCCCAGGACACATGGTTCCAGAATCAAACCTGAGTCATGTTCGCAGGCCACAGGTTTCAGCAATCAAACCTCAGTCATGTTCCCAGGACACAGGTGTCCAGAATCAAACCTCAGTCATGTTCCCAGGGAACAGGTTTCCAGAAACAAACCTCAGTCATGTTCCCAAGGCACAGGGTTCCAGAATCAAACCTCAGTCTTGTTCCCAGGACACAGGTTGCCAGAATCAACCCGATATCATGTTCCCTAGCCACAGTCTTCCAGAATCAAACCTCAGTCATGTTGCCAGGCCACAGGTTTCCACCATCAAACCTCAGGCATGTTCCCAGGCCACAGGGTTCCAGAATCAAACCGTTCTCATGTTCCCAGGCCACAGGGTTCCAGAATCCACCGTTGTCATTTTCCCAGGCCACAAGATTCCAGAATCAATCCTCAGTTATGTTCCCAGGCTACAGGGTTCCAGAGTAAAACCTCAGTCATGTTCCCAGTCCACAGGGTTCCAGAACCGAGGCTCAGTCAGGTTCCCGGGGCACAGTATTCCACAATCTAAACAGATGTCATGTTCCCAGGCCTCAGGGTTCCAGAATCCACCGATGTCATGTTCCCAGGCCACAGGGTTCCAGAATCAATCCTCAGTTATGTTCCCAGGCTACAGGGTTCCAGAATAAAACCTCAGTCATGTTCCCAGTCCACAGGGTTCCAGAACCAAGGCTCAGTCAGGTTCCCGGGCCACAGTATTCCACAATCTAAATAGATGTCATGTTCCCAGGCCACAGTGTTCCAGAATCAAACTTCAGTCATGTTGCCAGGCCATAGGGTACCACCATCAAACCTCAGTCATATTCCCAGGCCACAGGTTTCCAGAATCAAACCGATTTCATGTTCCCAGGCAACAGGGTACCAGAATCCAAACCGATGTCATGTTCCCAGGCCACAGGATTCCACACTCTAACATCAGTCATCTTCCCAGGCCAATGGTTTCCAGAATCAAACCTCAGTCATATTCCCAGGCCACATGGTTCCAGAATCAAACCTCAGTTGTGTTCCCAGGACACAGGGTTCCAGAATAAAACCTCAGTCATGTTCCCTGGACACAGGTTTCAGAAATAAAATCCCAGTCATCTTCCCAGGCCACAGGGTTCCACAATTAAACCTCAGTCATATTCCCAGGCCAGAGGGTTCCACAATCAAACCTCAGTTCTGTTGCCAGACCACGGTTCCACCATCAAGCCTCAGTCATGTTCCCAGGGAACAGGCTTCCAGAAACAAACCTCAGTCATGTTCCCAAGGCACAGGGTTCCAGAATCAAACCTCAGTCTTGTTCCCAGGACACAGGTTGCCAGAATCAACCCGATATCATGTTCCCTAGCCACAGTCTTCCAGAATCAAACCTCAGTCCTGTTGCCAGGCCACAGGTTTTCACCATCAAATCTCAGGCATGTTCCCAGGCCACAGGGTTCCAGAATCCACCGATGTCATGTTCCCAGGCCACAGGATTCCACACTCTAACATCAGTCATCTTCCCAGGCCAATGGTTTCCAGAATCAAACCTCAGTCATATTCCCAGGCCACATGGTTCCAGAATAAAACCTCAGTCATGTTCCCTGGACACAGGTTTCAGAAATAAACTCCCAGTCATGTTCCCAGGCCACAGGGTTCCACAATTAAACCTCAGTCATATTCCCAGGCCAGAGGGTTCCACAATCAAACCTCTGTCCTGTTGCTAGGCCACGGTTCCACCATCAAGCCTCAGTCATGTTCCCAGGAAAGACTGTTCCACAATCAAACCTAAGTCATCTTGCCAAGCCACAGGGTTCCACCATCAAGCCTCACTCATGTTGCCAGGCCACAGGGTTCCACCATCAAGCCTCACTCATGTTCCCAAGCCTGAGGGTTCCACTATCAAACCTCAATCATGTTGCCAGGCCACAGGTTTCAACCA